>NW_023596576.1:56680202-56785827 GCF_011947565.3 Pollicipes pollicipes
TCGGCCGTCGTCTGCGCGTCTGTCAGTTCGAGTTTCTTCGACGGGCAGCTGTCGCCTCCCGTGGCGGGGCCGCTAATCTCTCCAGCGTCGGCCGCGGGGCGCTGCGCCGTTTGGAATGCTTTATCCGGCGCGAGGGGAACGCCCGCCATCTTCCTTTCACTTTCGGGGCGGCCTGGGCTGTTGTTTCCCACAGCGAAAGACAATCAACCGAACAATTTCGGGGCCCATGCCGCGGCTCCCTAATGCGGGGACCACTCCGGCATGGGCCCTCCACACCACCTCCCAATTTTCCCCACTCCACAAGTTGCGCTGGTGCCGCAATACTCATCGCGCTTCGTGCACCGATGAGAAGCCATGGCCGCGGACGCACACCATCGCACATTTCCCGGCCGTCCCCGCCGAATCCGTCGGCGATTTATTCCCCCCCCCCCCCCCATGACGATTGAATTAAGTAATTTCGCGGCGATGTCGCTGATATATCGACACATCCTGCGGCCGGGGCGCGGCGTCATCCATCACCTCTGTTGCATGGCGAGCCGAGTGTGACGCGGCGAATCCGACGCAGCATCGCGGCGGAAGCGGCCATTCGTCACCGGCCGCGATATCTGATCGGCGCTGCCCCAGGCGGGCCGGCGGGTCGGCCGCCGCCGGGAGGGGCGCCGTTAGCCGGGCCCATTGTGTACGCGCCGGGACACCACATCGCCGAGAAAAACAGCGCTGCTCCTGGGAGGCGGCCGCCGGTGTGGCTCGGGCAGATTGGCTACGGTGCGCGGCAGGGCCAGCTGCCCGGCCCAGCGGAGCCCCGGCCGCCGCGCTGCGCACGGTGGCACACGGGCCGATTCTGTCCGGTGGTGGTATCTGTTTGGAGAGCGGCCTCGCTGCCACCTGCGGCTGAAGCTGATTTTGCCAGGCGTGGGGTCCGGGGTAACACGCGTGGAGTGGCCCTGAAAACAGAAGGCCAGCTGCAGCGGCGCCAGATTGTGATGTGTAGCACCAGGTGAACACGGACAGGGTGACATAGGACCCTGTTCTGCGGCGGGTAGACCCCGGCATCACATATTTAACATGCAAAGTGGTGTACTACAACTGGGTGTGACTAGACATCATGTCCATCCAATACCGACAAAGAGTTTAAACAAGATCAGAGCTTAGAAACTTATGTGCAAGTTGTTACGACGAATGAAAAGATGAAAAGGCCAAACAAATGCACCGCGTTTTAAATCATGTTAAAAAGTTTCATAGGTCTCTGTTATGCTCTGGAACCAGCTGTAATTATTTTTAGAAAGATAAAAGAAACGATCGAGAAGTCACGGTCTCTGGCATTTTTAGAGCCACCAAGCAAGCTTTCTTCTGTGGGCCAGTAATTCAACGCGGATTAAAGAGAATGGCACGAGACTAGACGCTGCTGAACTTGAAATGAGCCCAGGCCTGGTCACGTGACCTGCTTTGAGCTTGGGAATGTTTTAAAAAAATTGTAAGATGCAGAAGCAGCTTCAAATAACCTGATCACAGGGCGAAATAGTTTCTAAGGGTAACTCCGCTGTACTTACGAAGACCACGAATGATACGCAGGGTTGCACGCATATAGTAGCCCCGGATGCACGTGTCTCCTCTCTGCATCAAATCTATTGGCATCTTGAACGTGTGCGCGTCTGAATGTTGACAGGAATGGGAGGTAATATATATATATATATATATATATATATATATATATATATATATATATATATATATATATGTGTGTGTGTGTGTGTGTGTGTGTGTGTGTGTGTGTGTGTGTGTGTGTGTGTGTGTGTGTGTGTTGTGTGTGTGTGTGTGTGTGTGTGTGTGTGTGGTGTGTGTGTGTGTGTGTGTGTGTGTGGTGTGTGTGTGTGTGTGTTGGTGCGTGTTGTGTGTATGTGTGTGTGTCTGTATATATTGATATAAAAAAACAAATGAGGGTCAGGAGTAGCAGTATTTTAGTTCTACAGATAGCCACGGATGCTTTCTTATTTTGGGCGCCTTTGTATTCAGACATAGTGTGTGAGCGAGCGAATGAAAAGTTACACTGGTCAGACCAAAGCCGAGGTAGTCTGGACGGCTCGTTTGCTTGCTTGCTTGCTTGCTCGCTTGCACGCGTAAAACGTGGAGTTTCTCACGATCACGAAACATACTACGTCAAGCAATAGCTCCCCACATGTTTTGTTTTCTTTTTTTTGCTTTTTGGGGTTATGCAGTGCTTATAGGCTGCGCTCAAACGTAAAACATGATGTTTTAGTACGGATGGATTCAGTTATGTTTATATCATAAAATGCACGCCAAAGATAGTATCAAAATGCAATGTAGCAGTCTACTCAAAGTAGATTAAGAAAAACATGCATCACATGCTATGAAAATGTAGTACATTTGTGAGTTTGTTGAAAGCGTAGCCAAGTCAATGATCAAGTTCTTAAGATCACACACACAGACACGCACACGCGCGAGCGCGCGCGCGTGTGCGCGCTTAAAGGGGTCATTTGAGGAAAAGGGTGGTTGTGAAAAAATCGTTGAGCTGACAGGGGTCCAAAATACGGTGTGTGGTGACAATTGTTGAAAATCGCGTATTGTGTTGCTGAGGAAGCCATATTGATTGCATAAGCTTGACATCTTCTGGACGTGGTGTTTGCTGTGTGAATGCAATCATGCCCGCTTACGGAATGCACCGTTACCATTTAAGGTGATGTTTGCCTGCAGCGAAGAAGTTGTTGTTGCATTGTCATATATTCAATGCTTCGGATGTCGATTCCTTAAGCATACCCAGGTCCGGTTTTTTGGCGATCATCTAGTCCGGGGCGTTCGGTGCGTAAGACAACTCCGACGGGCGAAGGCCAACAGGAGAAGTGCATGTAGTCTCCATCCTTTTTCTGCATTTGTAAGGCGGCAACCGAGGTAAGCCAGTTTGGGGCCCCTAGCATAGACAGTGCACTAAAACACTTTCAAGGAATTCCCGCATAGATAAGGCACTGCAAAACCCAGGAACGGTTATGTCGAGCTATTGCTCGATACAGTGTGCATCGGGTGGCGACAGGCGCGTGTGGAGAAAAACGGCATTTGAAACAATAAATTAAACAAATGAGGCACTCAGTATGTCTAATCCATGCTACGAATGCTTTCACTAGCATCAGTGCACGTTAGTGACACCAGTGGAATGCCCACTTCAGATTCCCACATGATAAGGCCGTATTATGTCATGTTGTCTTTCATCGCTTAGCTGGGTATGCGAGTGTGACCGATTACGACATGGATTATTATTTTGCATGTGGTTAGTGGGCGTTGATGTACGGTGTCTTGCGCCACAGTAAGTCTTGACAGGAGCGCACTTGACCGTTCATGGGAGGTGGATATTTACCACGCTAGTTGTAGGTGAAAGAAGTAAACGAAAGACAATTTTACGAGACGCACATTTGGACATGACATGGTGCACTGATCAGCATATGACATTCAAACAGCTTAACAAAAATGCATGATTTAGCATCACCCACAAAGTGAATAGCTCGAACGGTCCGGGCGTAAAGGGCACATCTCCCATCAGTATTGAATCAGATGCGCATATCTAGGTGTACTGACGGAGATCCAGTGGTAAATAGCCATCGGAATATCATTTGCATGGTCTTAGATAATGTCGAGGGTGTTTTCCGCAGCTGTGCGCGCAGACGATCTGAAATGTAAGCACCCCTCTACAGATTTGTGATTATCGTATTCCTGTCATCCGTGCCCTCCTTCTCCCCCCTCTCACCAATCAAATAAAGTGGTCGCCTCAGGGCTCTCCAGCAGAGACGAAAAAACAGCAGGCTGCTTCAAATCAGAGACTGTGCCACAAATCATGTTGCATCCAAACCTGATTCGGACCAATAGCTGCCGATGGTCCTGTCTCATCAGTCAAATTATATGACTAAATTATTATACTTGTCAAATGATCTCAATTGAAACAGTTTTTCCCAGACAGGTAGGCGCCAACGAAAACTTGGTAGCCTGTCCACGATGGTGACGCTAACGTACATATGAAGGGAGAGGGCAGAGCTGCACAATGTGTACGAAAGTTGGGGGCGCAGGCCACATCTCAGAAGCACACAATGAATTGATTAAAGTGCTTTTTAGCATTCTATTGGGGTGGGTCACCCCTCACATTTGGGAGCCACGGCCGGCTTTCAACAACATCAAACCCCTGCAAAAGAACATAGAGAGCCGCACGTGCCATGCCGGGGCGATCAATCGAGCCAGCTCTGCGGCTACGGTTGGTTGGTGCCCCACCCCTCCGTGGCACCCCATCTGATGCATCCGAATGCAGTCGGGGGTGTTTTGTCAAGTCGCGCTAACAGGCCTGCTGCGACAGCTTAATGCGCCTGACAACGGATGGGGTGCGCCACCAACTGCTGCTCTCCGCGCTTTTGATGTTCATGCAAAGCCTGCCATCACAGTCCTTCCCTGAAGACAATGGAAGCATAGGAACCCGGGAGATAAGAGTGAATTGGCAAAGACTTGGAAACACGCATTGCAGTCAGAGAGACCAATTTAGAAAGTGGAATTTGTATGTGGCACTCGCTACGGCAGATAGCTGCCTTCTCCGAGCACTTGCCAGCCCGTTTGGCAGCCTCGATTGCAGGCAGCAAGAAAACGCTGGGCACATCTGCCTCTCCCTAGTTTGGTAATGCCGGAATGCATTGCCGAAATCATCGTTAAGGACTTCGCTGAACTTGCGATGTTTTTCGTAGCGTGCGGGCTGTCCGCATGCCTGAGACAGTCGCACAGGCTTAAAATCTTTGGCAGCCAAAACAGGACACGAAGGCCTTCGCCAAGCCTTTTGCTTCCCCCACCACGCAATAGGTGAATATCCTGCTGTTTTTATTCGCTGCGCCATGTAATTCACAGTCATCAGAGAGCCCTATTTACCTGGAGCAGTTATCAGAAGCATTCGACCAAATCAGCACGGAGATTGACAAATTATCACATAATTTAGTGCCGCGTGCCCCTAATCTTGTCATTATAATTCAATTACTTGTGACATAACGGAAACGGACCGGGTTGAAATCCAGCCGAATAACGAGTCCAATGATCAATGCCCGGCCCGCCGCCACTTTAAGTGCGCCTCCAAGGCCAACACAGCATGAGAGTCCATGAGCTGCGTTGGACGATGCCTCGAAGCTCAGGTATGAACCCAACATCCGGCAAAATGCCGAAGAAGAGTGGTCGCCTCGAATGATGAGCAGAATGTTTGCGGGCTCTTATATGCTTCCAGTGTTGCTGCAGTCAGGCCTTGTATTCCACGCTGAGCAAAACTGAAGAGCCATTTTGCGCAAACATGCCCAAAGCTCAAATGGTCATTCCACCATGAAAACATGTTCAGCTCGCACATGGTGGCTTTGAACCAAAGTGGCCAAAATCGTCACGCTACATATGGATACTCAATGCCTTATTCTTATTACGCCTGTTACAGGTATGTGGTCTATATATACCGCATTTACAAGGCTCTGCTCCCAACATGACGTTATGAACAATGGCTTGCATACGAAGACGAAGAGAGGTATCCATTGACCCGTGTATGCTGTGTAGCGTACCGAGAGCATTTCCTATTCATGGCATTCAGCTAAGTTGCTATTTTTGTGAAGAGCAAGCTGATGAAAGGGTAAGAACAGATCTTCGTGGCCATGACAAAACTTGATCTGCACTAAATTCCGAGAATAACCCATCACCGCACACGACACTAAACTACGTATATTCTGGTGTCGGCACTTCATGCTGCCCAAAACTACGAAAAGCAATTCAAATGTGATGACATCTCAGGCGTAAACTAGCTGGTTAAACTTTAAAGCTTATTTCAGCCGCGCATAGCAGTAACGTTAGTGGCGGAAAGCCAGTCAGTTTTGAACGGCCCAAGCATTCGCCGCGCATCACACACTTTAGTGCAAAGCCTAACCTGCTGAGAAGATTTTGAAAAACTGTCTGCTCATACATAATCAAACCCTCCTAATGTAGCGACGTGCATATACTTACAGCTACGCTTCGATCTGAAAGTGATATTCTTCCTCCAATTGCAACCACCTCCCCGTCCTGTTCTCATCGGCACGAAAAATACCAGCTGAACGACGACCACAAGCTGGCATTGAGCTGGAAATTTTGCAGCATCGAAATTTATCTGCATTACTTTGAATTGGTCGATAGTCTTGCTGCTCAAATGACGCAGTGTATGTGCCGCAATGATGTAGGATGTTCCGTCAAATTTAAGTGCATTCATGCCACATTAGACTATTATTGTATGTGGGTACATCACTCACGGATCCACCGAGAAATACTGAAATATCGAGAAGTTTCAAACCATAAGCTCTTCAACTATTTTGTAAAATCTTCGCGAACCTGTTTGTGGCTTTCTTGCAATCCACATGCTTAGGCATACCAATGTAGGGCAAGACGTTTATCGCAGAGTCGCGTTCATAAACAAGCACTATTTTTCATCGCAACAGCCAATTCGGCGCGCCACCACTCCCAAGCGTTTTCAAACGCTTTTTTGGTTCCATGTCGATTCCTTTCCGTCGCTTCCACCACCCTCGTTCCTTCCAGGTTAAGTTACACTAAGCACATATTGAAAAGGCGCGGTTGGTCAGAATATTTCAGGGAGTCAGCTATCTAGTATTGACTTTAATCATACTAATTTGCCTAAGTGGAGCGGAGCTCCCCACCCACTCCCCGAATTTTCAACCACACTGCTTCCTATTTCGTTAAGAGTCTGCGGCCGCTGGATTCCTCAGTAAACGATCATTTATTCGGCTATGCTGGATGCTGCTATGAGCATGACATTTGCTGTCTTAGATGTAGACGGTGGCCAGAAGTCATGCGTAGCCAGCGATTGTAGAGTCCATCATTGATCTACTCACCCCTGGTTTTCCACTGACCGATGGGCCTCTCCCCTTCTCGTATAGGAATCCGCCCCTCCTCCAGCCTCACGGCCAAGGAACGAGTATGGAATCCACTCTCCTCCAGCCTCACGGCCAAGGAGCGAGTATGCTGGCTATGATGCATTGTTGTACAGGTTCATACTTTATGAAAACGAAATGCCAGGAGCAAAATATAGTAACCTTTAACTTGTGACGCAACGCGGGCTGCGTGGTTGACATGCCAGTGTACGTTTGTAGAACGCTCTTCTATCCTTTTATGCCTCGCTTTTCAATTATGGTGGGGAGACCTTCAGCCACTTTTGAAGTGTTTAGTTGGAAGCCTTAAAGCAGGCACATCAAGCGGAAGAAAACTTTTGTATAATGTAGAGCAAGCTTTTCACCCTTCCATATATTTTCCATTTAGGGAAAGGTCGGTAGGACTTGAATCCTGTCTGGGATATCAAGTTTAAAGCTCTTAAGTGGACTTTTTGGATGGGAGTGAAACTTATTAATTAGAAGATTGCTTAACCAGCAAGCCCCAGGAGGGCGACGCTTCATTTCTAACCTGCACGTACTCTGGTCGCTTTCACGATGCAAACCCGAAATTGCCCACATTTTGAGAGGAATAAAGATATTCAGTGATACAGTGAGTCAATTACATCTGAATTCTGAAGAATTACGCAGGGCTTGTTCTGAATAATACGAGAAAGAAAAGAAAGAGAAGGAAAAGATGCAAGCACAAATTCAGCTCATGAAACAAAAAAGTTAAGAGCTATGTATCGTCTTGTAGAATTATAGACTGTACCCTCTGTGATTCTCCAGCCCTCTACGGACACAAGGTGCGCGAGAAAATAGTTTTCAGTCTGTCTTCGAATAGCCCACCTTTGCTCACCCACATCCTAAGAAATGCAACGAAAATGTAGCAACGCAGGGGTGAAGCGGCCTGGTGCGAACCACAGGAACCAGTATTCACCAGCTGTCTTCATTAACGCTCACAACACAACAATTACTGTCTCACTTACGAGCCGGCTTTCATTTCGCCGCCCTAAGCTCAGGGTGCGTCGTTGGCCACGTGTTGCCCGCCGTTGTCTGGACCATTACCGGTTTGTCACGTCCTTTCGATCGATCCGCTCTCGAACATAATTACTCTGTTTTTCCCTTTCTTTTTGATTGGATTACCTGAGACCGGAACCGGCGAATTCGGGCTGGAATAGCCGGTCAATCCCCACCGTCGGCAATTGGGTGCCGGTATTGCGTTCGCTCGCGCGCCGCTCCTCGCGCGGGCCACGGAGCCGGTGCTGCCAACCTGTTTGACGAGCGCTCCAACCCTTCCGTCGCTATCTGAGGCGACTCCGTCGGCGCCGTTTGTCACCGGAGCTCGGAGGCGGCGATGCGTCGGAAGCCCGGCCGATTACGCGAGGTCACGGGGTCCCCCTGCGGCCGGCGGCGCTGACAGCGCGTCAGTAACTGGACCCGGGGTTTATTTACAGTCGTCTTCGATGATAACACGGCCGTCGGCGCCGAGACGTCCGGCGAAAGTGTTCTCCCTTGAGGACGCGAGGAGAGGAGAGATGGGCGGCAGCGGTGGAGAGGTGGGGTATCTGGTCTGTAAACACCGGCAGATGCCCTCGATGACTGGAAAGCTCTAGAGCATTACATCTGGGACGAGCTCACCCACCCCGTTGCATCTTATAACGCGATCTTGTTGTTGTAACTTTGGTGCCTGTTGCGCAACGTTAGGAACCATTTTTACGATGAATTACGTTACCGTGGCTTTCGTGGAAGGCATAATGCCGTCCATTTCCTCCTTTTTTTTGTTCGCGGAGGAACATATTCTGCAAAATGAAAACTGCATAACTGCGTCGCATGGCGGTCTGTTCAAGATTTCTAACAAAGTCCACAGTTGATAAGACAGTAGTATTAGCCTTTTTCCTCGGAAAACCCAGGAGAATGGAGATATAATTTGGTTGATATTTCGCCAACATGCCTTATCGAAACAAAAGCAGAAGTAAATTCAAAATTGCATGCCGACGATCCTACTCGATTTTTCAGGCTATGCTTTGAAACAGCAAGTCACAGTTTTTTACAGAACACCAATAAACAAGAGCGATTGCCAGCCATTACTAAGATGCAGTGCCTATCTAAGAATTAGAACACGCGGGCATACGTTATAAATGCAGACGAGTTTAGGCAAATAGGCATCACGCATCACGCTTCATTTGAACATGCAAGCGAATTAAGTAAACAGGCATCACACATCGCACATCAATTATGCATGCAAACGATTTCAATTGAACAGCACGCACATCACGTGTCAGGCATCATTTACACATGGAAACGGTTTACACCGGTTTAAGCTAGCACACATCACACATAGAAGCACATATTACGGCTCGCATAATTGGCCATGATGAGACCTGTATGTTGAGATTTGGTCGCCGACTTTTGTAAGAATAGGTCTACTTGTTTTCCTGTCTGGGGCGGCACTGCGCTCTGTAAATGACTGAGCTCTAAAAGAGGCATAGGGTTCATACTCCTTTGCTTTCAGCCTGAGTGTGTTTTGCCAAAAAAAGGTCGCCGAAAGGGTATTCCCTGTTTCGTTTTTAGCGTTTTAAGGCATGCCGGTTGACCATGCTGGCAACAAGGAACTGATGTCTGTTTTTCCGAGGAATAAGGCTAATACTGCTGTCTAATCTATGTGAATATTGTTCCCCACTAATGCATTGAACAACTTACGTAAGCCCACAGTTGTAGTAAGTAGTATGGTGATGTTATTAATAAGACAAATGCACCTAACACAATATCCCGGATACTCAAATGCCGCTTTTTGACCATGCTCTCCTTCAACAAAGGCATTTGCTGGCATGCTATACTGACTCTCACGTGAGATAGGTGCCCAGAATATGGGCGTCTCTCAGGGATAAGACAAATGGACCACAAACTCTCGACGGCAGGGGGACGGCATGACTGATGGTGAGGTTGTTTACTAATGATATCTGGATGCACCATGGCTGTATTTTGTACGTTTCCTTTGGCTGAATCAGTTTACTGTGACCCATATTTGGACTTAACGCGTTCTTCTAAGCGCGTCTGACGCACTGGCGTGTGACGTCACAGGCTGCTGCCTCGGTGGGCGGCGTTATCTATTAACAGCAGCTCCGCTCGTGACGCGACGGCCAGACAGACAGGTCACATGGGTCAGTTCTGGTCGTGACCTGACGGGCAGACCAGCTGAGCCCAGGCCTCAGCTCATGATATTTGATAGTCTGTGTATTGATATTGTGTCAGATATTTGGGTCTGGGGTGCCCGGACTGCAGCGGTCATTTCGGGCCCACGGCCGGTAATTTCCGGACTGCAGCGGTCATTTTTAGACCCACGGCCGGTAATTCCATGAGGCGGGAGAATGAATCATGCGTTGGTGTCCCCAGGTGATGAAGTCTTCGTGGTCTTATGGATTTCATATTTTGCCCTTAGAAGATATTAAAAGAATGTTCCACAGTGACATGAAATGTGTTTTATACTCATTAAGGAGCGTTTTCATTAAGGACGTTTTGCCGTTGCAGTGACGAACTGACGACATGAGTGAAGTGAGAGCAGAGATCGGCGGGCTTGGTAATCGCCGGGGGTACAGCACTGCGTAAGACAGCCACATTTCCGTCTGTCAAAAAAGTTCGCTCGCTCGCTATGTTTGGCGTGTGCTCATTATGCTAGCGTGCAATGAAAGGTGAGGTGATTTTCTCTGACGCCTGAAAATGAGACCGCTGATCCTAGAGATCGGGCAAGTGAATGACCGGGCAAAGTGTTGATTCGACGTTGACACGTGTTGGACGTTACCAGGCGTTGCCATGCATACAACCAAGACTTACCGCACTTGGTACTTAACCGGCCGGTCCAGTTCGAAATGGGTTTCGGCAGTGACGTCACAGGTGAGTCAAGTATTTTCGTTACCATTCGTATGACCTTACCCGAAGCAGGAATTAATTTCCACGCGCCAGTGACGAACGAGGCCCTGGTCAGCAGAGGACGCTCCGCGGGTCGCATAAATTGCCTGTTTATTGGCATGCACGCCTTGGTCAGCTCAATGGTTGGGAAAATAAATGAAATGACGCGATATGTCGGATTTTTTAGGCGTATCAGTATTTTTTCATAGATCCGTTATGTGAACATCGGATTTGAGGAGATGGAACATTGAGGCTGCCACTTAAAGCCTGCGTTTCAGGCTCATAACGCCCGAAACGAGCTGTCTTCATCGTCACGTGCACAACAGATAGAACCCTTATATCCTGTCACCACACGCTGTCACAACACACAATTTCATCGAATCCGGCTAGACACACAACAACGCGCATCTCCGTAATCCACAAAAAATCCCGCGTGACTTGCGTCAGCGAGCGCGCGGAACGCTGAGCACGTTCGTCGCCGTCACCGGAGCGTGACGCGGCGACCGTGCCGAACGCACCCCCGGCGGCGGCGCGTCGGCAGCCGGGCCGCGGCGGCTCTGACGGACGCATGACGGACGACGCCGGGCGCACATCGCGCCGCCTCGGAGCCGGGCAGGGCGCGGCCGCGGCGCCGGCGACAGCCATGATGGATCGGCCGCGCCCGGATGGTACGCGTATGCGCCCCGGCCGCCCGGCACCCGGCGCTGCGTCCCGCGAACTCGCCGCGCTCCCCGGCGGAACTTTGATTTCCGAGTGGCCGGGTGTCGACACGGCGACCGGGGGGCGCCAATGAGCCGTGGCCGAGGGGCCGCTGAGGGGGCTCGACGGGAGCTCCCGGCTGTCTTCTAATGATGACAGTTGCAGAGTTTAATGGCACTCGGCCCCGGACGATGCTGCTGAACGCAAAGTTCAGGCGTCCGAAATGCGATTTGAATATTTCATCGTGAGATGGGTGGTTTCACGGAAGTGGCTGATGGGGTGAGGTGTTTCTCAAATGTCGCGTGGTGAGCTAGCAATAGCCGTTTGAATTGACTCATGATATACATCCACCCTTTGCTGGGATCAGGGCCATGCTTGCCTTTGCATGGTATGGACGCACGTAATCTGGGCATGGGCTGCCAGATATAAGCAATCATTGCAAGATGTGTGGAAAGATGTAGGTTTTGGAAACATGATTTTTTTGGTGGTGACACGTGTGTTCTACCGTACACATGGTCGAATTCCAAATGATGTGTGCTCTTGTACATCAAAATGTGTTCTTCTCCCCGGTTCGCCATTGGGCAGGTTGGAATAGTTAAATGATACAACACAGCAGCTTCCGTTGTGCATCCGCGCACAACTAAACCCACGTCACATAAAACGTTGGTCTTTCAGTAGCGCTGGCAGGCCAATCAACAGTGAGTCAGCACCACTGTAGCAGTATGTGCTACCAACCCACCGCCTTGCGGGGGTGGCGAACCGATTAACAGCGGATCAGCACCACTGTAGCAGTATGTGCTGCCAACCCACCGCCTTGCAGGGTGGCGAATCGATTAACAGCGGATCAGCACCACTGTAGCAGTATGTGCTGCCAACCCACCGCCCTGCGAAGTGACGGAAAAAATAGGTTCACGGAAAGAACAGGCTGTTGTTGCCAGGCCGCGCCGCTGTGGTGTCGCTGCCTCGCCTGTTCCCAACCATGACGTTGTCGACCGAACGGCATCTACTCTCAGCGTCGATTCAATTCCGCAGACACCACCTTTCCTCTCAACTGAGCCGTAAACAAAACTGTGCCACCGCCCTGAAAGCAGCAGGCAAGGCAGGGATGGAGACCGTAGGAGAGGGGTGCAGAGAGAGAGAGAGAGAGAGAGGAGAGAGGAAGATGAGAGAGAGAGAGAGACGATGAGAGATGGAGAGAGAGATGAGAGAGAGAGAGCGGAGAGAGAGAGGAGAGAGAGAGAGAGAGAGCGAGAGAGAGAGAGAAGAGAAGAGGAGATTCGAGAGAGAGCGAGAAGGACTGAGAGAGAGATGAGAGAGAGAGAGAGAGACGGCCGAGAGAGAGAGAGAAATCGAGAGCGAGAATGCGGAGGGAGAGAGGGAGGGAGAGAGGGGGAGAAGAGATAGGAAAGAGAAAGAGTGAGTGAAGAGAAAGAGAGAGGGAGAGAGGAGAAGAGAACTCAACCCGATTTCGGCTTAGGGCCTCCAGCCCGAAATTTCCATTTTTACGCCATGTTGGGGGCAACCGGGATGCGTTAGTAACTTGTATCAGTTTACCTCCCAGCTGCTGGAGCATACCGCCATGATGTATGCTTCCATATGAGCCAGTTGCGTGTCACCGCTAGCATCGGGCGCGTTGACACAAGTTAGGGGGGCAAGCACCACTTCGGTGCACATTTCCCCGGCCCTCCATTGCGCCCATTTATCTGAGCTGTTGTGACACTGACATCCATTGTCCAAAGGAATATGACATTTGCTGCGGTCTACTGCGGCTCACCCATCATTGCGGCATCCATTGTCATGATCCGCACGTGGGTTTGCATGGCAAGGTGTCATTCGCCCATATCAAAATAAATGTATTATAAGTTGAGCATTTGCGTTGATCCCTTTTCTCCGTGATCGTTTCCTGGCTTCCGAACAGTGCGACATTAAATCAATCAGGTCTAGAAAACGCTGCAATCTGTGATAACAAATGTTCAACAATGCACTGTGGTACAGGGTTTGTTAAGCTTCAAGGATTACATTAAAACAGTTACATTTACTGTTTTGAGCAAGATATTTTTTCGACTGAGACTCTGGTTATGTGCATGATGTGACCATGCGGAAGAATTTAATTTACTTCTTCTGGTATCTTAGCACAATATGTAGTGCCGAAGGATGTCTACCACACAGCCCAAATCCACAACATACTTTTCCGGCGCAAACGAAGTCCGACTAGGAGCCAACTTATGGGCGTTTGCGTTGGGAGCCAGCCTCATCTTCGTCATAATTCACTCCAGATATACCATAACGCTGCGCACCAAAAGTAAACAAGACAGCGGTGCCGTAAAACGGTCATCAGTTGGGTGCAGCTTCAAATTCGCCAGAGCCAGCCACGTGAGGTAGAGTCGAGGGCGCTTCGGTCATCAGCTGGGTGCAGCTTCAAATTCTCCAGAGCCAGCTACGTGAGGTGGAGTCGAGGGCGCCAACGGTCATCAGTTGGGTGCAGCTTCAAATTCGCCAGAGCCAGCCACGTGAGGTAGAGTCGAGGGTGCTTACCATCTGAGCGTGGCTGGCTGTTCAGCGTTCGCTCAGAATAGGGCCAACGCCGATTATTAGAGTTCACTCGAGCAAGCAAATGGTTGATTGCAGCCCACGCCGCTATCGCGGAGGCATTATTTTATCTGGTCGTTCCCGAAAGCGCTGAGGCCGGCCGCGGGGGCCAATCACCGGGCCGCCCGTGCCCACTCGCCTTCGCGGGAGACGCACACGAGAGACGGCAGCGAGCGTCTCCAGAGGGAGATGCGTCAGCGCCAGCCGAGTTACCCGACTCGTCGTCACGTCGGGTGTGTCCCCGCGGGGGTGGAAGCGCGGGAGTTTGACGGCGCGGCGGCGCTCTCCAGCCATGGAAGCAGGTGGGCGTCGGACGCGCGGCTTTTACCGCGGTGCGTTATGTTGCAGAGGAAACGTCAGGCAGCTTATTCAATGAGAAAAAAGACTATGCATTTAGGGACCACGGAATGGAAGTGCGGATGCAATGGGCAAAATCTGAACCACCTCCCCCTGCTTCAGTTGGTACGAGTGTATTAATTTAGCTAGATAAGGTCTGTGCTATGGGGCAAAGTGTGTGCGGACATCGGTGATGTTGACATGCTTCTCTCATGCAGTGACATACAAAATGAGCAAGACATCGAAAAATTTCGGGAGGAGGATCTGTTACCCTTTTTATCCCTGTAGCGGAGGTCATGTTGCGAGTCATGCCCTCATTACGTTGCAACAGTAGTGCCATGTTTTTGCTTTGATGGAAGACCTGTAAGAAACCAGAGCTGGTCTCTTATAACGCACAACTGAGCTGTCGATATCGCGCCAGCGCGTTACCGTTTAATATCTTGGATTAAAACCCTTGTACAGGACGACACCAAACCCCAAGAGCACCGTAGGCACTATGCCACGACCCTGCCCGTCAGGAAGATGCATGCCAATGCGTGCCCTTTTGCACGCTGTCTCAACCTGACTAAGCTTCCAATCGACTTTAACATCCGTTAATTACGTACTCTGCTCAAACGTTTGGACAGCGCAATCATTGATGAGCCCCAGTTCCAAATAAGGGTGGTGATACCAGATAACTATGCTGGAAACAACAATCTCCAGTCGGGATGTTGGCGAAATCTTAGCATTAGCCAAGACATTCTGCCAAAACCTTGGCTTAGCCTGGGTCTAGGACGCCTTATTGCCCAAGTTTTCAGAGCGTAGCTAGAACACGCTTCCAACAGGATAAACCAAAGTAAAACGCAACTAACTTGTAATACGTCATACGCATGTTACGAAAGAGGTGACAGTGAACTGCGACCGGTGCGAAGGCCATCATATCAAAGCTGAGTTTAGAAAACGCACTGAAACGTGTCGTACAACATTTTCACGTGTCTTCATCCATGTGGCTATGCCATACTTTTGTCAAGATGCCGAAAAGGGCTCTGAGATTTGACTGCACAGTGCCTTGATGGAACCACCTCCACGGCTCCAATGAACCGTGGGTCGAAGCAAGAAATGCTGAAGTGACGTCACGTTCGTTGTTCTGCGTTGGTGAGGGCTGAAAAGCTGTTTGTATTATGCACGCTTTCCCATGGCTCTAGAAGAAATATAGCTGGATTTATTAGCAGTCCCTGTCATTTAGTGTAAGAGATTAGTACATCAACGAGAGGTTTTGATCATCGTTCAATTGTCAATGCCTTTATAAATGAAGTGTCCCAAACATGTTTTTGCTCTGTCTAAGGACTATATCATTTAATTGGCATTGGATGCATGCAAATATTTTTCCTGCGTTACGTCATCGGGTTACGCGTGCAGTTAAGTACATTATTACAACAGACTATCGGAATCTCCACTAGCAGAGTTTTGTAGGGCTTGGCTCATAACAGCAAGCAGCCTTCACGCAACGAATAAAGACTCCAGTTCGGCATCAGAAGCCCAGCCTGCACAGCCACAGGACGGCGCCGACAGCCGCGGCGCGTTTCAAAATTCTCGGGCGGTCTGGGAAAGTATGCCGATAATTACTGACACGTCCATCGAGGCGAACGGGGCGCGGTTTTTGTGTCTTCGGGCGCTGAAAGCCTCGGACGCGGCCGACGGTCAGTGGATTGGGATGCCCGAATGATTGACGTTTTTCTGATAGCGCTCGACTGGGGATGAGGCGTAGCGTCTGTGGCCATTAGCATAGTGATCGCTCTGGACCGTTCGCGAACCATTATGAAGATGCCTTGTTCAGGTCATACGAAAAGTTCAGAAGCTGAGTGTACAATATCGAATACGACGCTGTGATGCCCCACAACGGGCTAGAAGATTTCCGCTGCAAAACAATGTTTACAGCCTGGGAAGACAACTCCGAAAATGACACTGTTAGCATTTCTTTGCGCAATATTCAGCTTGTTTGGATTGTCAGACGTAGCATAACAATATGAACGCATCGGAGCACAAAATATTGATAAAGAAATATTAGTCCAAACGCCTGTTGTGCGAACATGGCAATGGCTATCAACATTGTTTTGCAATACATCCTGCATTAAACATATTTTTGATCTTGGTCACATTTAAAACCATTGTGTTGCTTTTCACCGTAATCTTCCACAAAAATCGATGCAACCAGCGGAAATCAGTGCATAATGATGCTGCCACCATTTCCCACACCCCCGTCTCGGCACATGGCACCAGGCCTGTCTCTCTCGTCGTGGTGATCACGGTAATGGACGTCGATCATTTGAGGCAGCTGCGGTGACGCTGTGGTGCTGGCGGTCCTTCCGCCCGTCAGTCGTCAGCGGCCGTCGGACGGGACCGTGATGGACGACGGCGGGGTCGGCGTCGACGCGATCACTGCGATTTCCAATATGTCGGACGGCTCGTCGTCATGCGATTCCGATGACGTGATGGACGAGATTGAACCAATTTTGACGCCGACTGGAGCCGCCCGCACCAGCTGAGTAGATTTGGAATGCAGCTGCAAATCCTCGGCCGGGGAAGGGGCATCCGGTGAAAAATCAGGGAGTTCCGCGCAATCAACGGTATGTGAGAGTTCCAAGTGTTGACTCGTTTTTTTCAACTGGTAATTGTCTTCACCCTTAGTAGATATTGTCATAATGAACTAATTGCATGCTACTAATATGCCATAGAAACTTGAATTTTATTTTCCACCACTGGTGGAGTAGGTAAACTGGGGTGCATAATGTACTATAATAGGCAGATCGTAAGACTTTATGGAAATGAAGTCGCATTACTTGCTTTTCTCGGGAGTGTGATGTGGACGGGGTCTCTGATGCAATGTTGCTTGCTTGGGAGCTACCACTCAAGTGATGCGATCTGTGAGATAAATTTGTGACCAGCCTGTTGGTAACGAAGCAGTGCTACCGGGTCACGCAGTGTCACATCACGACTGCCCGCAGTCAAACACCCCCATTGTCAGAGTACTACGCGGTCGCGGGTGGCCTTGGGCCCAGTATGCATCTATGTATCGTAGTCTGTCGGCCCATCTGATGCCATTCCCGCGTTACGTCCGCCGCAGCTCAGTGGGAAACACTGTCGGCTTAATCAAGCCTGGAGTCGCATGCGTGGCCGCGGAGGGGGCCTGAGCAGGGAATCAAAATACTGACGATCCTGCAGCGGAAACTCGGAAAAAAGGTCGGGAGAAAACAGTAAAAATAAGCTTTTAGCACGCTGCATTATATTCTGGAACATACAATTGCCAACGAAGTGAGAAAAGGCACCCGAAGTAACATTTCACAGCACATCCTGATGCCAGCACCGCAATCATCACCTGAGACGAATGGCACGGGCGAAGCGGCGAATTCATGCATTCAAACAATACAACATTAACATTCATAGCACCTTTCGTTCCCTGTACCACGGAGGCTGTTTTAACTACATCGTCACGTGCAGAAATTCAATACTATGCTCGAAATTATATGAAACGGTCAACTTTGGTCGAGATGAGCAAGCTTCAGCTGTCCCAAGCATTAATGTAGGGAAAAATGAAAAAAGAGTCCAACCATTCTGGAACTTTGGCTAGCGATATCTGTGTTTCACTTGAGAAGGTTTAATAAAAGAGGCATATTTTATTATTCAGAAATCCAAACTATGGTTTCCTTCGCCCAGCTTTTTCATGCCCTTTTAAGTACCATATTGCTTGCTGAAAACGTGTGTTCTACTCTTCACACCGTTCATGGCTAAAAAGTGCGCAAGTCGGAGGTCTGGCTCAATGCAAGTAACAAGGCGCAGCCAACAGTGTTACTTGCAGCGCCCTAGACGGGCAACTTTGACTATGTTTTGAAAGCCTTCCGATAGTGACGGCACCCAAGCACACGAGTCACTCACACACCCCCACACTTCATTCAGATCTCGAGCAGCTTCGACCCGGCACTCCAGAGAGCGGGTTTCACCTGACTCTGCACCGACTCGACCTCGGCGGTCTGGACCCGGGCCGACAGGTCCGAGCTCTTCACTGACCCGACGAACACCAGCTTGGCTGTAGAGCAGATGCGCTCCCCCTCTCGCCTACGCCGCCACTGGTCATCGATCAGCGAAGGCACCGTTCTGACTAGTGTCGGTCTGATTCTCCGCACGTCTGGGCGATCATCGTCAGGCGCCGCCTGCAGAGTGCTTAGAAGGGAAGATGTTGTGTTAATTGTCGCGTCGTTTTCATCCCCGAATGTTCCACTGCCCGTTCTCTGCCGGGATCGGCATCTCATTTTGACAGCAATCCTGCTTCTTCGTCCCGTGTCCGCTGCGTGGCTGCTTGACGCTTCTTTAGTTAGCACTGACGCGTCTCCGTTCGTCACAGGTGCGACGGAGCCTGACCTCGCCTTCATCTGCGACGGCTCGCTGGTGACCTGCACGGGCTCGGCTTTGTCCCCCGTTGAAGCAGCGGACGCGACGCTGGGCTGTTTGAGAATGCTGTTTTGGCTGCCCCGTCCGGTCTCGCTGATCTGGGAGCACATTTGGGACCCTTTCACTGTCGCACATGAAGCACTCTCCGCGGCTGTGCTCGCCGAACCGTTCGCCAGTTGGCACTCGCTAGGTTCGGTAGTCCGGGCGAGGGCTCCGAGATCGGTGGCTGGTGCGGAGGTCTGTTTGCTCAGCAATGAGGCTGAACATTTGCTAGCCTCGATTTCTCGATCACGGTCATCCTCGTCGATAGGTTGTGTGTTGTTCGTGCGGGTATCAGCTTCTCCCGTTGTGTGTTCACAAACTTCGTTGATGTGTTGGGACTCTGCTTTGCCGTCCACCTCGCCGGTGTTCTGTTCTTCCTGCTTGATATCGTTGACTGCCAGGCTAGGAGCCACAGGCTTTGTACTCTCTGGCGGCACAGCAGGACTCTTTTGGCCATCGGCGCTGTCAGTATCCTGGCCTTTTTGGCTCTCTTCGCTGCTCTCTGTAGGCTCTGAGTCCTGCGATGCCTCGGCAGATCCGCGATCAGGCTCAGTCAGTGTTTGTCTCGCCCTGGCGCCGGACCGCTGGGCGGCTTCCCTCGATCTCGCCCGCCTCTGTCCCCTGCGGGACTGGCTGGTCTCTCGGCTGCCGCGACCACTCCGAGACGAGTCGATGCTACCGCCCGAGGTCACCCGCATGCTGGTCAGTGGGCCGCGACCCTTGCTCTGACCTCCTTGACCCATGCGGCTTCCGACCACCTGGGTTACAGCCGCCTTCGCCTCGTGCTGTGAGCGGAAGAAGCCCCCGAGCGCGAGCACGATCTGCTGGAATTTGTGCCAGTGGCGTTTCTGCTTGCGGTAGGGGTCACTTGTCAGCTTTTCCGACATGTGGATGTGCGGGGGGCGCACAAGGAACTGCCGACAGACGAGCAGTGTGGCTTAGTGGTGCTGGTGGTTACTCAGCTCTGGTGTATATGCGTGTACATTCACGATGAACGATGAACGATATGTGATAAGCAAACGATAAACGATGACCGCGTAAACGATCTGATAGGTATGAACGAAATATGCCTTTTTCAAGCGCGGAATTCAACAAGGAAAGATCTGAACGGATACACTCGAGCTTTTTTGACGTCATACAGATTGGTGCAATCAATGCATTCTTTACGATTGTAACCTTGCAAAATAAATGACATTTTGTCAAACCTGAGCATCAGCACCGTTTACAAGCGTAAATTTACGGTTCTGTAGAATCAGCCTGAGAACGGCCGCATACTTTCGCTGGTACCGACACTGATACTGGCTTTTAATGTATTTAACGCGACAGACCAACAATATTGTGTTAAGCTGTCTGGTTTCGACCTCGCCATGCCAAGCCCGCTTCGGCGCCCCTGGTGCTGTCCCAGCCTCGGCTGCCAGCTGCCGCTACACTCGTACAGAAACCTTATATTTCTAAATCTCACCTCAAACTGGACATCCGGTTCCGTTGTGATGAGGACGGGAAAGTATACTGCTCTCGGGGTGAGAATCTCTAGACAGTTAAAGTTGGGGGGCATTCTCGGTAGAAAACGCATATTTCCCCACTCATCGCATAAGTCCAATTCTTCTTTCATACCAACCAGATTCAGTCTGGCCTTGATAAATTCCAAAACTAGCCTGGTATCGCAATTGGCATTTACGATAGTCTCTCTTGTATCTCCGGTTCTCACGCGAATGAAGACCATTTCAGTGATTAGACAGACGTCGAGAGAGGTAGGAGCTTAGCATGGAATGCAAACCGTAGTGCGCTAACATATAACACTAAACTGACAGCACAATAAGTGGTTGAGAACTGAAAGACACAAATTATGGCACGAGCACTTAAAGGCTTAAGAGCACTCGCAACTTGTTGTGGTCTATATTGAATAAATCCTCACAAAAAGGTATTTTGCGGGTGAACATGTTGCTGCACACGTAATCGACCTGAGTGCAATATGACCACGTTTGTTGCAAAAATATGAACTTCGTCTGTTTCATGTTCATGATTTAGTGTCTAAGTCTTGGGCTGTAATTTTCTATCGGTGCCCATTAACTTAATGCTCGTGCGTAGTAGGAACACACCCATATATAAGCTGTTGCACACCCACCTTCACATTTATTGACATAAATATAGAGAAGGTTTAATTCTTTCAGTAAAGTCCACGGTTTGAAATCAGCAATTTTTTATTTTCAACATCTTTTTAACGCAAGCAATCACATCAAATAATAAATGATTGTGACATCAAGCAAAACCAGTCATCTAGCAACGGCAGTATCCACAATTACATGGCTGTATGTTGGATTTTTTTGCTCTTCGATGGCATTTTACTTTTGCTTATCTTTTTAAGACCATGGGTGATGTAAAATACAATCAGCGACGGTATTTGACGCATAAGAATAGACGCATGATTCTGGACTCAAAATACATAAGGCTGTCCATGCTGCACTAGAATGGTGGTGCGCGAGTAGAATATTGGAACAGTTTCGCTATATGATCAGCTATGAGGGGACCGTTGGAAATGATTCGAACAGGGAACGCAAAGGCTGACAAATTGGGACTGCCTTGGACTATGTCTCAGATACCCTGCCTGTGGGGAGCGAGCATGCGAACAGCACCCGAGAAGTTTGTGTTCAATTCTAAGTAATGTTTTGTTATGAATTTGACGGATTTTTAGCGGAAAGCCTTTAGAATTACCAAGCGTAGCATTTTGGGCGCAAAGACGTTGTAGCCTCCAACATGTCAAGACATCAGCCAAATTTAATAGACAATTTACGCCGGAAATTTGAACTGCTAAGTGACGTCACAGCACAACCGCTGCACACCGGGCGACCTCCTTGGCCATTTTTTAATTGATCGCCGTTGGCAGGTCACAACATGAGCAGTACCCAGCATGCAAACTCACAAAGCTGACGCGGTAACCAGATATCCGGCGTCCTACCAGTTCAGACATGGAAATAAGCCAGTAACCGATTATCGGGCTAGCACTGGCTTTCAAACTTCTTCGCTATCATTATGATTTCAGCCCTTTGTCACGTCTCCATCAAATCCACAACCTGGTCATGTTCAACTGAGGGTTCTGGTGCGACACAATACGCCACTGGTCATTTGTGTGGTCGCTGAAAGTAGTGCTTCCTCTGCTGTTGTCGCTGTGAAGAAAAGCTCCAGACCTGCTCCCGAACTGATCTGAAGCGATGAGCTGAAGCGATTTCTCCTGATCTGAAGGAAAGAGAAGGAAAACCTGGAGCAGATCTGATCTGAAGCCGGATTGCAGAGAACATCGCATTCCAATGCCACACCCACAGACGCAAGGCCAGCGTGTGCTGAGCCATAACGACTTCGTATGGAGCCGCAGGCGTTCGCCCAAAGAGCATGGCATTGCTTCTGGAGCCGCGAGACGAATTCGTGGAAAGCGCGCAGCGTGCGACTTCCTCGCGCGGAAGAATGGTAGCCACGTGCTGCGAGGACGAGATGACTTCCAGAGACCGCTGGACAGCTCATGCCGAGACGGGTCGCTGCCGAACAGCTGCTAACGGGGCCAGTCGTGACCTGACCGCAACGGCCGAGACGCGCCGCCAGCAGACGCCTGTGCAGTCGAAACGATGCGTTGGTGACATGATTTGCTGCTGAGCCTGGCTGGGTGACCTGAGGTCGTCAGATCTAGTATAGCTGATGAAATCGTGTTCTGCCAGTCGGAATGCTTCGTGATTTGAAGGTCATCAGAATTACCTGTCTGAGATCACGGGCCTCATGACGATGGATGACAGCCCATGATGCGGGCCATGTGGGGGATGTGTTGTCGGACCAGTGATGACCGAGATAGGAGGTGGAGATGGCAATACCCTCCTATGGCTACTCACAAGACTGCATGTCGTTGTGGCGACCTGAGGTCACCAGATTCATTATTGCTGGTAAAACTGCCAGCCGCAAGTCGGGTGGAGAAGACCTTTTACATCATACATGCAGTTTATAAGAATGATCACGGCTGCGTTGTCATCTCATGGCCTGGTACTGCGATGAATGTCACTTCAGTGAGAAGGGTGACAAAGGGCACCTTATCCTTCATCACGGCTGTTCAAATCGTACGGCGTGAGTTGAGAAGCATAGCCATTTTGGATGTTTCTGAGATAAAAAACTATTCATCCTAAATTATCATCTACGCCTTTTAAGATCACCATGTGATAAAATCATCGATGGCTGATGAAATGCAATTATATCCCACATCCATATGTATAGCAAAAGCTTGTTTTTAAAAAGTTTTAATCTGACTAGTATTTAGACTAGTATTTCTGACATTGGGCACGGTTAAAACGCTATCCCATCGCAACCCACTCGAATGAAGTCAATGAGGACACCAAAATCACGACTGATGAAACGGGGTGTTGCCAGCCGAACGGTGGAGCTTGTTTCGAAAGAAATGTTTCAGATTTGTATGGGGTTTTGAAACGAAATAGCCATCCTGAGCATCGTTCGGTGCAGTTCACTTCCCTCCCTTCTTAAGACCAAAACCCACTAATTTCTGAGCAACACGCCCGCGAAAATGTGCAGGCCATTTCGGGGAGACTATTTTAAGGTCACTCAGGCATGTGCGACGTCATAATAACGTCATTCAAATCCTGTCATTCCATTAGCCATGCGGCGATCAATGCCAAGAAATATGTAATTGTGGAGTCGTTCATGTCCGGTGTTCGAGGATACGATTTCCAGACATAGCGGCAAGCGATGGGCTCTCAATCAATGATGTGCAAGGTACGACGACGTTGTCAAACAATGTCGCATTGGGAGCATATTTACTAAAGAGAGAAACTGCTTCGTCTTGAGCAGCCTTTTCCACTTAAAGCATACCAGTAGCTATTAGTGAGATTATGTCATCACACATGATGTTCATTTTAAGACCTTGAAATATGAAATTTTCCCTTTGATAGGCTCCGGAATCGAAACTGTTACAATACTCACGCATTGTTTCCCACTCATTTGAAGATTACTTTAATGATCGGAGGTCGCCAGATTCTGGCACAGTTTTAGAACACGTATGATGCGAGTCGGATAGTGCCGAGTTTTTTAATTGGGCCTGCAACTTCTAAGGACAGTGATGGCTGCCATGTGCTACGTGCAATCCGTTTCTTTTGTGTTTTTGTTTGTTACACCAATGTTTATTCCGACCACTGTACGTTCACGCGGTCATTTTTTTTAGGCAATAGGTACCCTCCATGCGTTTTTCGTCCGGAGAGCTTTCTTAAATTGCAAGCATGGCAGACGGGCAGATATGACAGCTCAGACTTAAGCACGCGATCACTGCCTGACGAGGACTTCTGAGGATACCCTTCATAAAAATGTCTGCGCACAGCCCCGGTAAACTTTACATTATCCCCCTAAGTGACGCCATCTTTTGTTGGGATGTCAACGTGGTGACCCCGGGACAAGCTGACCGCCGGTTAAGTCGCAAGGTGCTAATCGAATAAGAAGTTTCTAATGGTGTATCTTTGAGCGTCATCGAAATCTGTCTGGTAATGTCAATTGCCACCCATTTTTACCGACTCGAATGGAGGTTATCATGTTGATATAAAGTATCTTGATTTATAACATATGATGAAATGATACCTTGTAACCCAATTGGTAAAAGTATGGAGAGTATTCGCCCCACTTTCCGATTTTTGAGTCGGCCGTTTAGACAGCAGTGAACTTATGTAATGCATTGATTCCGCTGAAGGGCATTATTACGCATGTGAGCCATCAATGGCGCAGTTCCGCACGAATCTGGGGTCAGCTGTCGAAAGCTGAAACTACTTGCATCACGTGTGGGCAACGATAGGGGAGGTGGGGGGTAGTAGCCAGCTGTGTTGCGTTTTTATCGGTCTGGTGGATCATTGTTACTGGAATTCGTGAAGAATTGTGTTCTGACTTCAATCTCCAGGTAATTACAATGGTGATTTTTTGTTGGAGCGGAGCATAACAAGCGACATGTTTGGATGTATTGTAGTGCCATATGGATTTCTTTAGGGACAAGCTTCATTTCATTTAAGTGTTTATGCGTATGTAATCTTCAGTTTATATTATGACTGGAATTCAGTGCATCTAAGGAGTAGAAGATATAATGTAAATGCCCTCACTGGAATAAACTAGTATGCAAACCACAGCAAATGTACAATTAACCATCAATTATTTTCATTGATCTTGCCAGTTTTATGTCAGAATACTCAATGCTGCCATGAAAGTCAAATTAAATCATTCTGCCCCAAAGTTTTGATAAGCTCTCTAAGTTGGAATTTGTGTCCTTCCTCTGCCTTATCAAGATCCTTTCAAAATCTGCCATGGTTGGTGGACTGGGGAGCAGGCAACTTGGTGTCCACATAGTTGTGGGCAGATGTCATATATTCCTGATTGCAAGTGCTGTGTCCATTATTACTGTTCCAAATTCTGCAGAATGCCATTAAGTTATGAAATTATTATTTACAGCTTGAATATGTACTTGTTTCAGGTTTTTAGAACATTCCTAGATATGGGTGGAAAGAAGCAGCCTCGTACCAAAAATAACACACAGGTAAGATCTTCATGGTCTGCATGCTCAGTCTTTGTAGCTGGGCGTGCACTAACTCAGCTAGACATGAATAGATGCATTAATTTTGATTGCAAGTTGTGAATTTTGGCATGGTAAAATGTGTTGTATCATGTTTTGAGTCAGTCACAATATGCATTCAGTGTTTGAAATTTAACGCATGTGTTTTGAACTTATGCCAATTTAGGCATGTTGGAATATGTTGAATGTTGTTGTTGAATGATGTTTTTAATTGGTCACAATATATGCTGAATGTATGTAATTCCAAGCATGGCTGATCTGATTGCTTCTTGGATTGCAAAGGATGTTCGTCCATACATCCACGTTCATTTGAATTCTTGCATGTATGTGTTGCATTTCTCCTCATGCCTGTTTTGATGAAGAGAGCTTAAGTCATATTTGTTGGTTTGGCAAAGGATTCTATGCTATTACCCACAACCAATTAGAAGAAATCATATGGTGGCTGATGCATGTCATGATGAAAGTCTCCTGTCTGTCTTGCTGTTACAACAACTGAAAATGGCAAAATGGATATTCTGTCAGGTCCACTTGCTTTTTGGTTATTGGTAGAAGTGTGATTTTAGTACATATTAGCTGTGGTTCTTTTTTAATATGTTTTGTATACTCTGTTTATTATTAAAAAAGAATTGGACACATAGTGTGGTACACCCTTTTACCTGCACATACCCAGGGGGAAGTTCACTTCTCCTGATGGCTTTTTGAACACAGGTAAGGTATTTTGAATACAGGTACAAATCCTTGCAACAACACTAAACTTGCAGTACCTTTTCATCCATCAACGTGGCATCAAATTTTGTGCAAATTTTAAGCTTTGATCTACCAAGATCAGTGGCCTAGATCAGGTGGAAGAGGTCAGCCTTTAAAAAACTTTGACCATATGTAACTTTTTGTGGGTCATTTTCCATTGTTCAAACTTGTTACTGCAATAAAACATGACAGCACCTACAGCTCATAGCTTTCAGATTTTTTCTGAAATGTGAGGTCAGCAACCTGAAGTCAGGTCATGTGAATATTTGCTATTTTCATCAATAATGGAAATTTGTGTACATTCTTGTGTGGTTTCATTGTTGGTACATGGTAAAAGAGTGTTAACATATATGCACAACCATAACATGACCACAGACAACATGACCTTGGTCCAGGTGATGACCTACCTCTATAGGTACCTTCTGCAAAACACATGCTAAGCTCAAAATAGGCAGACTGTTAAGGTAATTTTGGATGCAGAATTTGAATGCTCTACTGAAAACATATTTTGATGTTCTTATGCATCATGAGGTCATAATGGGTCATGTGAGGGTATGCAAGGTCATGTGAGGTACTCCAAAGTGAATGACCTATGTTGTTAGTAGTGGAGAGGCTAGATGAACAAGTGTGGTGTGTGTGTAATCTTGTCTAAAGTGTGTTTGTGAACCTGATGGCATATAATTTCCTATACCTACATACCTGTTCTCAGTGTGTTTCAGATACAATTCCAAGCCTTGAATGGGCTATGTATAACATGGACAATAGCTGTGTGTTCTTGGGGACCTGTAGATTATGATACACTATTTTTGACCACAGAAGGGCATTGTGCCAGTCACATGGACCCAGTTACCACTTGATTTTTTTTATTTCAATATATGTCAGTGATATAATGTTAAGGAAAGCAGGTGGTATGTTACCCAATGTTGATAAGGTTGACCCAAATCAACCGCAGATGACCTCGTGGTCGGCCCAGAATGGTATCTTATGTCTGAATTATTTTTGCCTCGCAGCTACATCTAACAAAATAAACTTAGTCAGAAGCACATCGTGAAAAAGTATCGTTCTTGTAGGCTACTGGTGAACCTATTTTGAATGGTGACCTAATCTGACCTGACCAAAGTGGGGGAACTGAAATGGTTGAACTGCGCTGGACACAGTGTTACCCTTATTTCCGTGCTCTCAGTACCCGTCTTGACATGTTAACATAGGTTTTAGCTATATGTAGGAACGACTGTTTTTTTACCTTTCGTGACCTTTGGTGGCCTCCCAACTGACCTAAGATAAAAATTTGACGTGCATTCTTGGTGATTAGACGAGACTTTGACAACGGTATCCTTGTTTTTCTCATACGGCGTCTAGAAGTTGGAGGTCCTGGAGAAAAGCCGACTCCCCGGCCGAGCGCGGTTGTCTCAGACCCCCGGCCGGGTGTGGGTTAATAGGACACCAGAAACTGAATTGGCCGTAGTAGCTCTTAAAAAACATGGTGCAATCAGAATTAGAATCTTGACTTCCTATATGGGAGGTGTAGACACGAACCACTTAAACACTATACCCCCTCCAAGTCATATATTGCTAATGAGCAGAGGGCCGGGGATTATAAAAGTTAAATCACTGTAAGACATGTCACATCGCTTTTGTGTTGTCTTTTATTTGCATGATGAAACATCCAGTCTGTGTCTGAAGATTAGATATGTGACTTCAGCGTGTTCCACCTGCTTTGCTCAACATAGAATGCTAGTTCAATGTTCAATTTCTGACAGTTATACGCATGTGCTAAAAGCCTACAACCCTCACACAATCTGCTGTTCATTCACAGCCTTCAAGCAGCGACAGGCACGCCCAGCGCCTGGGAACTGACCAGCTGATTGGGTTCAGTGCACTCAGTGACCTGGGCTATGTGCCCGCACCAGTGGGTGGGGCACAGGATGAGGGCAGTAGTGGAGCTGTCTCCGGCCAGATGCGTGCAGTGCTGAAGAAGATGGCGAAAAAAGATGCGACCACGAAGTCAAAGGTACTGCGCTTACGTCCTGTATCGCAGTGAGATGCCAATCAATAATTTGTGTGCTGCTTTGGAAGATAATTTTCAACTATTGTTTGCTGAAAATGTTGTGTTTTTTAAACGTCTTCCCATATTTATGTTGTAAGTCGGGCATTCAATTTGTTTACAAAGCTGGTTGGAGGAAGACCGTGTGTTCCAACCTTAATAACGCCATGTCCATGACACCCCACAAACATGTGTCTTCCGCAGGCCACACAAGAGTTTACTGAGCTCTGTGACAGTCACAGCCTTGACGACGTCAAGCTGGCTCTGCCATTCTGGCCCAGGCTGTACCGCAAGCTGGCGACAGACGTTGACAAGTAAGCCCACGCAGCAGACTGGCAGCAGGATTACGGTGTGTCATTAGCTGCTTAACTTGCCCAGTGACAGCAGTAACTGCACACGGTGTGGGAACGTTCGGTCATAAGTGAACGTATTTGAACTGCGATCGCACCACCGTTCATGACCGCACGTGCCCGCAGGCTCACTCCGCCCCGTGGGGTGTACGTTGTGGTGGCGCCAGGCGTATGTTGGGGGCCGGTCTGTGGCCTGAGCGGAGCGGTGAGCTCGTGGAAGACGGTCAGCAGCCGTGGCCGGGCGAGACATAGTGCCGAACGGTGGCTAGTTGCCTATGTCCACGGAAGCACAGCTCAGTATGGCCGCTATGCCGCGTAATGGACCTGTCTCCAAATATACGCTCCGTAGCGCAGAGCATGGGCTGTGCACCATGCGCGTAGGGAACGTCGACCTCGCGTGGCGAAGGCCAACAGGTGAAATGTTTGAGTCGCTGGAAGAGAACAGGAAAGGAATGTGATCCCTTAAGCATGAGAATGCCGCAAGTACAGACGTGATGTCCGAGCTCAAGAGCATCCAATGGCATTGAAATGTCTTTCGAAGGACTACTGGAAGGCCCCATGAATATGGCATAAAAGTGAGCGGATCCTTTGTCTATATGAAAACAACATCGGGTAGCTAGGAATCGATATTTTGAATCGAGACAAGCAAACTGAACGTTTTCAAAAGAGCGTCGGAGCAAGCCAGCGCCGTACTGCGGCTCCGGAGTACCAGGCTGACGGGCTGGAGCGATTCAGTCGCGCGACATGTTAACCTTTTGGGAGCGATCACGTAGGCAACCGCAGACAGGGAAAGACGCTGACGCTCTTGCGGGCACCTTTATTCTCTAGAACTTTCCCGACGGACAAGAATGTTATAAGGGCTGCCTACTTAGTCATTCGTCAGCCTCGGAATGAGAACACAGTCATATGTTTCAACACCAAAACACTCAGGAACGCCCGTTATGAAGATTGGTCGGATTGTTTCTGAGAAGGTCGGACGTAAAGAGTGGACTGTATGTTAATCAGTCTCTCACAGCCCCCAAGAGAGCAATTTCAGACAAATTGTCTCAGCTGAAGACTCATAAGCGTATGAGTCCGCCGCTCGCGAGAGACGCATCCCGCGTGTCAGCTGCACTCAGAGGGAGCCGCTCGTCGCTCGAGCGTCCTCCCGGCGACGGTTTGACGGCTCCCCGCTGTAGCGCTGCGGCGCCGGCTGGGCTGCCGGCTAATGGGCCGTCCGTGCCGTGGTTATGAACGACCGCTGCATGACATGGTTTCCAGTGGTACAACGCGTGTCTTTACGTTTTTCGGCCAGTTCGGCCGGTTATTGGTACTGAATTTTCGATTGATGCTTGAGTCAGCACTACGCCTCAACTCCAGCTGATGCCGTTAATAAGTGGTGGTGCTTCAAAAGTGCGGATAAAAAAGATGAGTTGACGCCGTGGGAGCAAGACTGCGTACTGGTATCCGTCATTGCATTAATTCAACATTAAGCATCACTATACCTGATGTAGTTCTGATTGTGCCATGCTGCTTAGCCTCCGATAAAAGGAATGAGCCCATGTGTGTGGCCAGACCGTGATAATAACATAAAAGATTGACATGACAGCGGCTCGTTCCAGATCATCAAGCTATGAGTGGTTGCATGCCCACGTGAACAAGCACAATGTTAGCAGACGCTTAACACGCGCTCGGGGGTCAATTCCCCCCCCCCCCCAAAGGTTTTCCGGAGTGGTCTCCGAACGGCGCGGCATAGCCGCGCCAACTTTGGCATGGCTGCAGACAATTGAATAGTGGATCATGTGGTGTAAAAAATTTAGATATACCTTGTAAGGTCGCTAACCTACGGCAGGTCAAAGTCAGGCCATAGATTCAGTGGAGACAATTTAATTTGATGCAACAGCGGAATGTTAGAGAAAGCCATAGCTCTCTGCTATAGTTTCTTAAGCAACACGACAATGGCATGAACAAATGTCTTAAACGCATGGTCACGTATGAAGGTCAGACGAAGGTCAAAGCCAGCATGTTTTATTGCTCTAGAGCTTGCTGTATGGAGCAGTTTCTGTTGCTATTTTGATTTTTTACATTGTTTGACCGAATTGGACCCCAAGGTCATGACCTAGGAACCTGATCTTCTTGCAGAAGTGAATTGACACACAGGACATTACATCCTGCCAATTTGGTGTATCTAGCTTTCTTAGTCTCTGAGATCTGGATGGTCAACTTGATCCCCACCCGAGCAAAGAATATTCAACCGACCACCCGGGCGCGTGTTAATGAAATGCATAAGCAGCTGATCACCTTAACTTTCTGTTTTCATTGCGCACCGATAAAAATCTTTGAGTCGTCTTATCATGCTGTGTACCAACCTGTGTATCGCACCGCTGCTGTACCTGCTCGTGTGTGCCGGTGTGCTGCATGGGGGCGCCCTCGCCCGGCCGCGCGCCGCTGACCGCCGACGTTTCCAGCCGCGTCCGCGAGATGTCGCACGTGGCGCTGCAGCGGCTGCTGCTGCGCGTGCGCAAGGCGGCCACGCCACACATGGCCGAGCTGGTGCCGGTCTGGCTGTGCTCACAGAACGACCCGTACCCGCCGGCGGCCACGGCCGCGCGCCGCGCCTTCCAGGTGCGTGCTGGCGCCGCGACCGGGCCTGGTCCGTGGCGGGTGGGTGTGGGTACTGGGGGTCACCTCCGCGCCTAAGTCACCACTGGGCCTTCCAGGTGCGTGCTGGTGCCGCGACCGGGTCAGGTCCGCGGCAGATGAGGGTGGGCGCTGGGGGTCACCTCCGCGCCTGAGCCATTGCGTCACGCCAGCGCCTCTGCTAACTGCTGGCATGTGAACTAAGAGCGCTCTCACTGGCCCCGGCCCTCGGCATCAGCTCTGTAGCAGTTCCTGCGTAGTGGTGAAGACAATAGCCGGGTTATTACCTCGCTCACGGAGACCCTGAGGTCTGCGGCTTGCGATTTGCTATGCGGACTTTTGTGTTTCAGAATGTGTTTTCTGTACCTGAGAAACAATCTGGTGCTGTGAAGTTCTGCTACTCAAGCGTCCTAGCATACGTTAAGGAGGGTCTGTATGACCAGACGCCCCAGACATACTCAGATCCCAGGTCAGTGATGTGGAATGTTTGAATAAAAGCGCAGCGACGCAGAGTATGCAGTTTGCGAATTTGAACGCGTCTCGCACTGTCCGGGTGTTTTACGTGGTCGTGAACAGAAACGCGAATGTGTGATAGCTTGTCTGTCCACGGGCTGCTGGACCTAATGCAGTCCAGGGCCAGGATGTGCACGCTGGGGTCCTTGCGATGGCATTGTCTGCGACTTGTTTGGGAGACAGCATGTCGGGGGAGATGAGCCAGGGACCGCCCTCTGCCGACATCATCCCCACCAGTATCCTCCAGTTTCACACGTGGAGGAGAGGCAAATGACGCCCCCTCCGGGTGGTCTGCCCCCATAGTGTGATGTCGGTGGATGAGCCGGAGGCGCGGTTTGTCCGCCCACTGACCGACTGGTCTACTCCCCACAGTGTGATGTCGGTAGATGAGCTGGAGGCACGGTTTGTCCGCCCACTGACCGACTGGTCTACTCCCCACAGTGTGATGTCGGTAGATGAGCTGGAGGCACGGTTTGTCCGCCTGCTGACCGGCTGTCTCTCGGGACTACGCGAGCTGCTGGAGCTCCTCCCCGAGGACCCCGAGGACGCCAGGGGAGCCTCGTCTGACCAGCCTCTTGCCGACATTGTCACACACAACAAGTTCGTCAAGCTAGCCAAGCACAGCCACCCGCAGGTGAGGAGGCCAACATGGCTCGCTCGTCGTCTCTGCCTGCCGCACGGTGGCAATATTTGGCCGCTTAGATGACAAGGATGTCGATGTTTTTCATACTGTTGTGCCCCCGGCCCGGGCTCAGCGCTTGGACTGCTTCTTTGCCTCGCTCAGGGTTGGCTTGTCAGCATTGGGCCGGCTGGCAGTCAACCTGGGATCTAGGTGCTTCTGGCCTGGCAAATGTTGCGAGCGGGTCATAATGTCAGGGTTCGGGGTCAAAGGGCAACAGGCAAAGAGCAGCCGCCGCCCCGCCAGCGGAGCCTCGCACGGCCGGCGGCGGCCGGGGAGCCAGCAGTCCGATAGCATGAATTTATGTTGACACCCGGGACATCCAGCTAGATGGATGTCGGGCCTCCGGTCGGCCGGGTCCGTGGCGGCGTCTCACCCGTGCCGCCCGTGCAGGTGCGCCGCTGGTGGTTCTGCCTGGTGTCGCGCTTCTGCGCCCGTCGGCCCGGTCTGGTGGCGGCCGCCGGAGCCCGGCTGGCGCCCGCCGCGCTGCACGCGCTGAACGAGCGCGACCCGGCCGTGCTGACGGACACGTGGGACGCGGCCATCTGCCTCGTCACTACCGTGCCGGTACGCCTCCCCCCCCCTCCCTCCCACTTTCGCCCTAACCGGGGGGCGCCCCCCCCCCCTCGCGAGTCGCAGCCAGTGGGAGTGTCGCATCAATCGTTCTGGATTGAGAGATCCAGTTGTCTCGTTGGGCATTGGTGTTCTTTTCTTTTGTCGGATTTGGGGAGATAGTGACGCGAAAAGACGGGAAGCAGGGCGTAGCCACAAGTTTGGTTTCAGATGAGTTTTGTTGCGCACGGGTTGTCCTCGTATGATTCAACTGCGTCGTTGCGTCACTTGCGCCTGGTCCACCACCTGCCTGTGTATTATGGGTGCACGCTGCAATCGTACGAGCAGAAACCACTGTTGCCCCGCGTTTGCCGGTCCCACCACCGCTCGCGTGCCCCCGTGCGTGCGCCTGAGTCCGCACGGGGTGCTCCCGCAGGACTGCTGGAGCCTGGTGAACGTGCGGAAGGCGGTGCTGCCGCAGCTGTGGACGGTGCTGCGGGAGGGCGGCCGGGGCTGCGCCGTCACCCTTCACCCACTCATGATCGTGCTGCTCTCGAGGCTGCCGCAGGACGCGGCCGGTGATCCGGACGAGCTCCACCGGCTCTTCCTCTCCAGCATGTACCAGGGGTGAGGTGACCCACAGCCCCACCCGTCCCCAAGCCTCGATGGATGACGTGAGATAAGCACGCGGCTCGGCTGGCGGGAAAACACGACCGCTGCTCGGCTGCTACCCTCTGGACGGAACGGCGTTGGCAAAATGGCGTGCGCGCGATGCCTTTGGGGGTCGATGTACCACAAATAGCATGCGGGCGTGCGGCAAAGCCAGAGTCGAAGCTCGCTAAGCACAAGTGGTCTTTATTACGCAGCGTTGGCCAAGCCAGCCTGACCCTCGCATTGCTTATGAATCCGCAGTTCAAATGATCCATACTTCTGCACGCGTTATTCATCGTTGTTTGTTTCACGCGTCTTGGATTCGGCTTACTTTTGCTCTCTGTGCCCACGATCGAACACGGTGCGGCGGCCGACCGACTCTCCCAGCAAGGGCACGGCCTGAGCCGCTGCAGGGTGTGACGGGGAAGTCTTGGCACTCTATTAAAAATACGATGGGCGAAGGACGCAGCTCGCGGGCCTGCCAGGCTCCTCTGCGGGCCGCTGCTGGAGTAGTGTCACGTCCTACGTAGACCGGTCGGGTCGGTAACGGACCACACGGCTCAGACGAACCAAAGCCTGAGCGCGCCCGCTGGGCCCGGGCGGGATGCGCTCCGGCGGAGGACGTCCATATGCTGGACGCTGGCGGTATGTGCGCCGGGTGGACCGTGGCGCGACTGAACTGGTCCTCGCCGCGGATGTGTCGTGGTCTGGCGGAGTTAGCCGCTACCCCTGATGAGCTGCCGCGTGACCGGTGTGACCCTCCTCGCCAGACTGAGTGCCGACCGCGTGACCCAGAGCGCCCGCGAGGTGTCCGTTATTGTGCGCTCGCTGCTGGAGTGCGCCCTGTACCTGCTTCGCCAGGGCTGTTCGGAGCCCGTCGTCGCCGTCATTGTCGATCAGGTGAGCTGTGCTGGTCTGCCACCATGTGGCAGTGACATTGCTGCATCACGGTTCGTCATTGTTATTCGTGCAGTGGAGGCATCTGATACAAGTTTTACAGAAGGGTTTAGGCAAGGTATTAGTACCACGAGTGGGATAATTGTTCGGACCACCGTCCCCATCTGGTGCGTCAGTATGTACGTTGCACACACAACGTCTCGGTCCGTTGATCCATCGGCTATCGTGTACGCTGTGCCGAAACGTCGCATGCATAATAACACCAGGCGGAGACGTAATCTCGGGCAATTATTCCTTTCGTTACATCGGTTCTGCGCAAATGTGTCAGCTGCTTTGTTATGGAATTTGTGCTGGGATGCGTCCATCCATCTCAGCGATTCGCTGATATATTGTTCTTGTAGGCTACGGACTTACACTGCGTGGCATTGATCTTTGGAAAACTTGAGATACAGTCCATGTGGGCTACGGTTTTGTCCTGCGTGATTTTGTTTCCAGGTGATATAGATTACCTGCCAAAATTATACCGCTAGCATTATGTTTAATAATCGTTATGCGACATAACAACAACAATAGAGCATTATGCCACTTCATCCAGTGGCATCCTTTCGCTCCGCAACTCACTGAACGCAACGGCCACTCGTGTATTGCCTGCCAATCGCGTTTACCACCATGAACTTTCCTGCTTACAATTTCCACGATTCTCAGTCGCTCTGCTTTACCGCCGCACGTCGTCTGTGGTGTTACCCGGCGCGACTCTTTAACTAAGCTGTGACTTCCTACCGTCCCACGCGGCTGTGACCCGGCCTCGTCGTGCCCTGTCCGCTGACGCGAGTCCCGTCCCACAGCTGTGCGCCGTCACCAGTGACGTCATCGCCGGCGAGCTGCGCGCCGTGTCTGGCCACGTGCTGCCGCCGCTGTCCGCCGGCCTCAACCAGCTGTACAGTCTGGCGGCGGACGGTGCGGGCGCCGCCGCCGCCGCCGCCGACGCTCAGCGTCCGGTACTGGGCCGCGCTGGAGCGGGCGCTGCTGCGCGAGCACCTGGCGGCGCCGGACCGTTGCGCCGCCGCCGTCGACCTGCTGCTGGCGGCGGCGAGCGGCGCCGCCGAGCCAGCCGCCGACGGGCGCGCGCGGGTGACGTTCTCCGACGCGCCGCCGGCGGAGCGGCCGCCGCCGGCGCCGGCTCGGCCATCGCCGCTGGCGCGCGCCGCCGGCTCGCCGCTGCAGGAGTGCGCGGCGCGCGCCGGCCAGCGGCTGATGGACGCGGTGCGCGCGGCCGCGGCCAGCGCCACCGAGCGTCGCCAGCTGGCGCGTCTGCTGGTGGGCGTGCCGGGCGTGGCCGAGCGGGTGGCGCGGCCGCCGGGCGGCGGCGAGCCCGGCCCGGCTCTCTACCGCGACCTGGTGCGGCCGGAGCTGGAGGCGGGCCGCAGCGAGCTACCCGTGCAGCTGCTCGCCACCGTGTACCGGCTCTGCAGCCGCCAGGAGCGCAGCCAGCTGGCACTGGACGTGACGCGGGTACGGCGGCCCCGGGGGAAGCGCGCGCGCTGGTCGGCCTTGGTTGCCAGCGGGCGCGGTTGTGTGCGGCGTGGTGGCGGCCAGGTCGTTGACCATCAAGTATCATGCGCGTGTTTCGCAGCGTGCATGATGCAGTTGGCACCACGTCCGCTGCGACTTGCATGATGCCACTTGGTCGACCAGGTCGGCCGGGTCGTGCACAATACGGCAGCGTGCATAATGAGTGCCGAGTTTAGGAGGCAGGTCGTTGTAAAGCCACTTGACAGGTGGCAGAAAATCCGAGAACTAGTCGCGTCAGTATGTGCCGAATCCTCCCAGTGAATCATGCGATCTGTCGTTCCGCAAAACAGACATCAGCCATCGCTTATAAGCCCATTCAGATGGACCTAGCAAATGTTTTCCCGCGTTGATAAGTTGTGTAGTATATAGCGTGACGTGTGTGCCCGATCACCATCACCACTCGGGGTGCGTCTGTAGCACGGACAGAGTACAGACTGTGTACCTGGACCGCCAGTCCCGCGCGGCAGCGAGCTGACGCGCCGACCTGCCCGCCGCCGGCAGGAGGGTCACATGTCCATGGTGCTGGAGCTGCTGCGTCTGATGGAGCGGTCAGGCCCGGCCGCCGACCCTGAGCTGGCCAGCTGGGCCGTGTCCGACCAGCTGCACGCGGCAGTCCTGGCCGCCGTCACCGCCACTAGCGACTCTGGCGGCGATCAGTGGCAACACACGCTTCAGGCCATTCCGCTGCTGTTGAAGGATCACGGCAAGAGTGGCCCTACAGGTGCGTTAGGACGCAGCTAGTGTCGTTTCCTTCATAGAGTCAGAACATGGGAGTTTTCTCCTCCAAGAATCCTCTAAGCTCTTGCATTCTCACAGGACTTCATTTTCGTTTTCTGCCAATCTGCACGTTCGTTGACAAGTCCGATATGCGTCGTGGTGGCGTCTTTGTGTCACACTTGGTGATTTGTTGTTACCGTTGCCTATTGTTTCTCTTAGTGTCATGTGATATTTGTATGTAGACTTCGCTCGCCTGAGCGTTCCCTGGGAGCGGGGCTAGAGAGTGTCGTCCCCTCCCTCGGCAGCCTCGGACCCGGCCGCCAGTCTGCTCACTGCCGTCACGGAGCGGCTGCAGACGGAGGGCGCCGCCGGCAGCTGGCGGTTCGAGCAGCTGGCCGCCCTGCTGGCGCCCGGCTGCCGCTGCTCGGCGTCCCTGCTGCGCGCGCACGCCGCTGGCCTGGCCGCCGCCGGCTCGGTGGCGGCGCTGGGCGCGCTGCAGGCGCGGCTGGCCGTGCTGGAGCCGGCTGCCGACGCTGTGCTGGCCGCCCAGCTGCGCTCCGCGCTGGCCGGCGCGGGCGCTGAGCCGCAACAGCGCCGGCTGCGCGCGGTCACGCTGGGCTGGGCGCGGCTGCTGGGCGACGCCCGCTTCTGCCCGCTGCTGGCCGACCTGCTGCCGGATGGCTGGGCGGCGGACGCGCGGCGCCCGGCGGCGCAGCTGCACCTGCTGCTCCAGCGGCGTGTCAGCCTGCGGCCGCCGCCGGCCGCGACCCTGGCACCGGCTGGCGAGCGGCCGGCCGGCCTGCCCGCCCACCTGCGCTGCCTGCTGCTGGAGCTGGCCGCCCTCTGGCCGGACGCCGAGCCGGCGGCGGCGGCGGCGGCGGCGCAATACCTGCCCGACCTGCTGGCCGCCCACGTGACCGAGGCTGGCGCCGCCCGCCTGGCCGGCGGCCCCACCGACGACGCCGACGGCCTGGAGACGGCCGAGAGTCAGCTGGCGCAGCTGGTGACGTCGCTGTCGGCCGAGCAGCGGGAGGCGCTGCTGCAGGCGGTCACTGACCGGTCAGTCCCGCCCCCGGCAACCGCGGCCGTACGAGGCGGCGGCCTCGCGTGGTGGCGGCAGAAACTGTGGCCCATGATGACAGTGATCCCAGCGATGCGCGCGCATTACTCACAGTGACGCGTTTCTTATTCCCATTCTACCGGTGCGACGGTCGTGTTACTGCTGAAACTTTGCGCGGTAAAGTTTCAGCAGTAACGTGACAGTTTCTGAAACGTAGTAGTGCTGTGGCTATGCAGCATTCATTTTCCCGTGCCATGTACGCGTGTTCTTGTGTTCTTCAATGAGCCATGTCGCCGGGTCAGTGTCCGACCTGTGGCGCCCCTGCCTGACGGTGTGTCGCCTCTGCCGGCCACAGGGCGCTGTCCGGCGCGGATGGCGTCGACGCGGACGCCCTGGCGCTGCTGCTGCGACTGTCCGGCGCCGAGCCCGACACGCTGGCCGGCCGCCTGCAGGACAGCGTCGAGCTGATGCTGGTGAGGGCGCTGCGGTCAGCCGCGACGCTGCAGCAGCTGTAGCAGGCTGCGGCGGGGAAACACCGCCGACGCGTTTTCCTGTATACGAAACGTGATCTGGTCATAGTGTGATGCAGTATGTACGCAATGAATCCACCTGTGCGAATGAATGCTGTCCGTGTAATGTCACTTTCCATAGCATTCAACTGGCTCTGTCGCTGTCTGCTGTCGCTCTCTTGCTCAGGATAAGGTGGGCAGCGAGCGTAGCGAGGATGGAAGTCGTATGTCTGCGTCGCCGGGTCAGTGGACGGGCGTGCGCCGCCTCTGCCGTCCGTCCCGCCTCTGCTGTCGATGTGTGTGTTGTGTAACCACCTCGGCTGGCCGGCCGCTGACCGAACGCACCGCGCTGTTCAGCCGTCGGTGCCGCTGCTGCCGGACGCGGCGCTGCTGCGGCTGCTGGAGTCGGCGGCCGGTGACGGGCCTGGGCCGGCTGACGCTGGCCGCCGCCGCCCTGCGCCAGCTGGCCGCTCGTCATGACGCCGACTGGACGGTGGTGGAGGCCGGCGGCGCGGCGCTGGCTCTGCTGGACGCCGTGGTGCGGGCCCGCGACGACGGCCAGCTTCCCTGCTCGTGGTGAGTGGCGCCCCCCGACGCCGGCGCCGCGCTCCGTCGCTGCACTCTGAGCAGTGGCGAGGCGCGCCAGATGTTCCGATACTGATCATTAGTGCTGTTAGATGCTTCGGCGGGTAGAGAACCAAATACCGACCGAGGTGAACGTCATTGAGGCTGGTATGCTGTTAAGAAGTCGCTTAAATTTTTGAACCCTGTTTCTCAGTTTCTGGCCATGCAATGCCACGCATGCTTAGCAGCTCGAGTATATTATTTTTGTACATATTTTAGTGTGCAGAAGCTAGCAGAACAGCGAACAGAAACCAAGGGAAAATTTCCGGTTGTATGTCGGCCTGTCTGATGTGTCGCTTGTACAATACAGTTAGCCGTGTGATCCGGCATGCCATGTCCACCGTCAGCTGACTGGATCCCCGTGCAGGGAGGAGGCCGACGCCGACTGGACGCGGCTCACCCAGAACGTGTCCGTGCTGCACTTCTTCGATGCGCTGCTGGAGCATTGCGCGTGCCTGCTGGAGTCCACCCACTGGGACCTGCTGCTGCTCTCCGTCTCCTCTTGGGTGGCCGGGCTACAGGTGAGGCCCGCCGGCGGCCAGCGCTCAGGTCGGGCGGCCTGAAACGCCGACGGCTCCGGCGGCTATCCTGGCGCCCGTCAACTGGCTGTACTGCCTGTATGTGTAGCGATCGATAAGTTTGGTGATAAATGCTTACTCTTTTAAATATGGGTGTTAGTTGGCACCTGCTGTTTGTACCTCTTCCGCTCACTGGTGGGGAGTGACGACACCTGTAGCGCTCTGTCGGCAGTGGTGCCCGGGGTCGCCGGGAGTGTAGCCACACGCATCACGGGTGGCCTATGTTGAGCCGCATCAGCTGCTGTGTCCACCTGTCTGTTGTGCTCACCTCTGACCTGCGCTGACCTCTGACCCGTGCTCACCTCTGACCTGTGCTGACCTCTGACCAGTGGTGACCTTCTGACCCGTGCCTTCTTCTGACTCGTGCTGGCTTCTACCATGCGTACCTCTGACCCGTGCTGACCTCGGGCCTCCGACCTGTGCTGACCTTGGACCTCTAACCCGTGCTGGCCTCGGATCTCTGGTCCGTGCTGACCTCGGATCTCTGATCCATGGCGACCCATGCCCCGTGCTGACCTGCGCCCTGTGCTGATCTCCGCCTGGCTGACCTCCGCCCTGGGCTGACCTCTGACCGGCGGTGACCTGGGCCGTTGCAGGAAGGCGCGGACCTGCGCCGCGCGTCGGTGGGCCGGTCCGTGCTGCTGCACGCCCTCTGCCGGACCGCAGAGGCCGTGCGACGCGCCGTGCTGCACCAGGCTGACCAGAACCGCCAACTGGTAACCGAGTGGGACGAGCTGTTCTGCCCGGAGTGGCACCGCTCCCTGCTCACCGTGTTCGCGGTCATGGCGGTTGGTGAGTCGAAGATCAGCTGCTGCCGGGGCACAGCGACGCTTTGTCGGGGCTGTGGGCTCAACTTCCTCGTGCTCAGTAGCGGCGCGCGTGGTTGGTTGCGCTAGCTAGGTGTTCTAGCGATCGAGCTGTTTGGTATTGGGTTGGTAGTATTTCCGTTGTGTGTTTTTTAATCGGAATGATATTTCGTTCCGTGACCGTGCGCGTGCCCTTAGAACAAGATGTGCGTGCCCTAAGAAAGAGCACGATGTGTGCGCGCCTTTAGAACACGGCGTGCTTGTGCCCTTAGAACACGATGTGCGCGCTCCCTTAGAACACGATGTGCGTGCGCCCTTAGAACGCGATGTGTGCGCTTCGTGTCACCATGTGAACACCAGCCGTGTTGTGTGTTGTGCGCACCGCCTGACGCGTCGATGCCTCCTCGAAGCTCGCCCCGGTGTCTGGCTCACGGCCCGGTCGGGTGACCTGTGCTGGACGCCTCGGGCACTGACGGGTCGTGTGGCTGACGTTCCAGGCGCGCCGGCGGCCGACGCCAGTCCGCTGTTCTGCGAGACCTTGGCAGCAGTCTGTGGCGCTGTGCTGCACGCGCCCGGCGTTGTGCTGCTGCACCACGCCCTGCCCGCGCGGGTGGATCCCGACCTGGACGAGAGCCACCTGTCGGCCGATTTTATAACATTGCTTTCGTGGTGGCGCCGCCTGCTGACGGCCCCGCGCCGCTGCGTCCAGTTGGTGGCCTGGCGAACCATGCACAGGCGAGTGACGGTCGGTTCACGTGGCAGACCTCGGCTAGCGGTTCTGGTATCCAGCGGTGCACATCGTAGTGATAAATTAAGAATGCCTTGAGGGAGCATATTTATTGCATTTTGCCTTTGGCTCTCTGGGAAAATTATGATGTCACGAATTATGCATTTTTTCTCTGTCGACGGTGGACTTTGTGGCGCCCTGCAGATCGTGGCGCTTGGTTTGTGTTGCATAGTGGGAACGTTCGCTATATATATTGATAGGAATTATAACTTAATCTGGGCGAAGGCACGCAAAGGATACAATGGTTTATGTTATGTGCCTACTTGTGGTTACGTTGATGGTTTTAATCAGACAGGTCCCACGGCCATTTTGACAAAGCTGGGATGGTCGTCGCAGGTTTTTGCCAAATCTGGCCGAAGCCGAGCAGAGTCGTCCGTACCAGGAGGACGGCAGGGACGACCCCAAGCTGGCCCTGCCGACCCTCTTCAGGCTGATCACGAGCCAGGTAAGGGTCCTAAGCTGGCAGGCCGTGTCCAGTGCTGTGAAGTGTGACGAGCTCAGCGTTGCCGCGAGCTCTGTGTGGGGAGGGGCTTCTTGACGTGTGTGTGGGAGGTTCTGGAGCCGTCGCCGTGCGGCGGGGCGCGGAGGTGACCGGCCGCTGCCGTGGCAGACGGAGCCGCTGGTGTCAGGCCTGCTGTCGGACCTGGCCGCCGGTCAGACCTGCCTGGTGGACCCCAGCCACGAGTCGCACTGTGTGGTGCTGACTCACCTGATGGCCGTGGCACCTGGCCATCTCGTACGCCGGACACCTGGACACGGCCCGCAAGGTCATGACAGCCGAGGCGCTCAGGTCAGTCGGTTGGCGGGTCCTGTCGCGGTGGCCAGGCGGTCGCTGCTGAGGTGGTCAGCCCTCCTAGCCAAGCACGGCCAGTTTGGAAACCACTGGGGCTAGGCGAATGCAGCTGCTCTGACTGTCCCAATAGACTGGATAGTGTTGCTGGTGCTCTGTGTGCATGCCACTTTCACGGAGCGTGGTGTTGCCTTCGTCTGTTGTCACCTCAACACCGGTGCAGACCTGCGGGTGGGCGTGTGTAAGAGGCGTGGTTATCTTGCAGGGAGGATGGCCTCTTGGACAACCTTCTTCAGCAGCTGTTCTCTCTGATGCCCGACTCCCCGGAGGTGCCCGAGTCCTACGCCGACACCCACAAGTCCTACTTTGAGCTGGAGCCGATTTTCGATTTGTCAGGTAAATGCACCAGTCTTGAAAAAATCCGCGTTTTAACAGCCTTTGGACTTTGTGGCGTGGGTTGTCATGTCTTACTGATATATAACACCATTCCATGGCTCACAACTTCGAGGTTTATAGATTCATGCGGTGTCAATAAAAGCGATGTCTCGCACACGCCGCTGGTGGACATGACAACTTGTTTTTTTTACAAACTTAAGGTCAGTTTGAGGACGGCACAGCTGTTGGTAGGTGTTGGTCATCGTATGTATTGCGCTATGTCTCTAGTTGTGTTCATGGCTGATCGGATGGTATGTAGCTACCCAGTCCCTGTGCTCTAAAACCTTAAGGATGAATCCGATGTATTTGATGTTGGTCTCTCTACAATGCGCTATGATGTCTCATGCCTTCAAGCAGCCACATTAATCGCCAATCAGCCCATCCTTTGCGTAGTTTAAGAAAACTTTGCTTCCGTGTTTGCGCGTGCGGTCAACACTGCCTGCGGCCGTGCGCAAGGGTGTAGCGCTTGGTTCATGACCTCTCAGCGTGTCCCGCGTCGGTCGGAGTTTCCAGCCCATTCCGTGGCCTCCCTACGCGCCGTGTCTGTCAGCAGGTCCTGCTTATCCTCAGATCCCCCTTCGGTGACCCACACCCGTCCACAGCGTTGGCCATCTACGTGCGCAGGTCGCGGCTCTGTGACCCCCCCCCCCCCCTCTGCAGGGTCCGGCTCCACCTGTGACCTCCCCATGTCTGCAGGGTCTGGCTCCACCTGTGACCTCCCCTGTCTGCGGGGTCTGGCTCCACCTGTGACCTCCCCCTGTCTGTAGGGTCCGGCTCCACCTGTGACCTCCCCATGTCTGCAGGGTCTGGCGCTCGATCTGTGACCTCCCCATGTCTGCAGGGTCCGGCTCGGCCGAGGAGGTGCACCACTGGGCGTGCAGGACGTACGCCGAGCTCCTGCGTCAGCTGCCGGTGCTGGCCCGCTCCTGGCGCTCGAGCTGCGAGCGGGCGCTGGCGCTGCGTGTGGAGCGGCTCACGGCTGACCACGTCAGTCCGCTGCTGCTGGCCGAGGAGTTCGGTCGCCTGCAGGCCGCCGACAAGGCCATCGACAATATGACGGTGAGCGGCGGCGGACCCCGGAGGGGACAGCGGACCACTGCCGGCCGGCGGCGGTCGCTGGAGGGGACCACGGACCGCCGCCTTCCGGCGGCGCTCACTGGCGGGGACGGCAGGACCGCTGCCGGTCGGCGGCGCTCGCTGGAGGGGACCGCGGACCGCCTCCGGCCGGCGGCGCTCGCTGGAGGGGACAGCGGATCGCTGCCGGCCGGCGGCGTTCACCGGAGGGGTCCAGTAACGATGGCTGATTGGGGTGAGCTGGAAGGCTTTCTTAGCTGGCGTGCGATGCTCGCGGTCCTCTGCGTGCATTGATGTGTCCGGCAGGGTCGGCTTTCTCGGAAGCACACGCAGGTACAGAAGTGGCGGTCTTCGCAGTAGTGTTGTTTTCTTATTTGTGCTATGCAGAACGCGGTGTTGGTCCCCAGTGTCGTTCGCGCTCCTTTTCCCTTGGTGCTGAGGACAAATTGACCAGTGTTGCCATTCCAATGTGTCTCTCTTCCCCCTGTTCCCAAAGAGAGCATCCGCGGGATCATCTCTCGCGTCTCTGCCCTGCGCCTCTTTCATCCCCTTATCTCCCGCGGCACCTCTCCGCGCGCCCGTCGCCGCCGCTCGGCGCCTGCCGTGCACCACGCATGAAGCGCCGTCGCTCGGGTCGGCCGGCTGTACGTGCCCCGCCGTGCGGCAGGTGCGGGCGCGCCCCTCCGTGCGCGAGGTGTCGGCCGTGTACGCCATGGAGGAGGTCAGCACCGAGCTAGTGGTCAAGCTGCCGACCGACTACCCGCTCGGCCACGTTGTGGCAGGACGCTGCCGGCCGGCGCGTTGGCGTGGCCGCTGGACAGTGGCGCATGTGGATGCTCCAGCTCACCACCTTCCTCACGCACCAGGTGAGTGGCGCGCGGGCCGGGCGTGCCGGGGGACGGCTGACTCAGGGGTGTGCCGCGGGATGGCTGGACTCAGAGGGCGTGCCGCGGGGACGGTGGACTCAGAGGGCGTGCCGTGGGGACGGTGGAGAGGAGGCGTGCCGCGGGGACGGGTGGACTCAGAGGGCGTGCGGGGACAGGGGGACGGGTTGGACTCAGAGGGCGTGCCGCGGGGACGGTGGCTCAGGGGCGTGCCGTGGGGACGGTGGACTCAGAGGGCGTGCCGCGGGGACGGGGGACTCAGAGGGTGTCCGGGGGACGGGGGACTCAGGGGTGTGCCGTGGGGACGGCTGGGCTCAGAGGGCGTGCCGCGGGGACGGGTAGACTCAGAGGGCGTGCCGCGGGGATGGCTGGACTCAGAGGGCGTGCCGCGGGGACGGGTGGACTCAGAGGGCGTGCCGCGGGGACGAGTGGACTCAGAGGGCGTGCCGCGGGGACGGGTGGACTCAGAGGGCGTGCCGCGGGGACGAGTGGACTCAGAGGGCGTACCGCGGGGACGGGTGGATTCAGAGGGGGTGCCGCGGAGAGAGGTGGACTCAGGGCGTGCCGCGGGGACGGGTTGGCTCAGAGCCGCGCTGCGGGGACGGGTGGACTCAGGGCGTGCCGCGGGGACGGGTGGACTCAGAGGGCGTGCGGAGACGGGTGGACTCAGAGGGCGTGCCGCGGGGACGGGTGGACTCAGAGGGCGTACCGCGGGGACGGGTGGACTCAGAGGGCGTACCGCGGGGACGGGTGGACTCAGAGGGCGCGTCGTGGGGACGGGTGGTTTGGGACTGCCTGTGGACAGATGTTTGGAGATTCTGACGATGGGGTGAATCAGTTTGCTCCTTGTGATGGGATGTGTGAAGGCTGGTATCGTGGGTTACGCTGGGCGGAGCTATGATAGGGTGGCTTGTGATGAACATGTTATGATATAGATAGCCGTTATTTTGAATTTGCTATCATCCGAACTTAAGTTTGATGTTGGCTCTGTGGTAAGCCAGTCTAACTTCATAGTATCACAACTGTGCAAGTGGGGGGATAATCATGATGACCAAGTTGAAACGCTCTGTTTCTGAGGTCTTCTGTCACTAGCCACTGCCCACGTGTTGCTCTTCGATTAAAAGCGTCGAAGAGCGGGGTGTGGATGTCAGCGCGACCCGAGTTGGAACCTGACAGTCGTGCATACCTCTGCTTTGTCTGAACGCGCGTCCTTTCAGAACGGCAGCGTTCTGGACGGCCTACTTCTCTGGAAACAGAACATCGACAAGCGCTTCCAGGGTGTGGAGGAGTGCAACATCTGCTTCTATGTGCTGCACGGCAGCAACTACCAGCTGCCGAAGCTGGCCTGCCGCAACTGCAAGAAACGCTTCCACCCCGCGTGTCTGGTGAGTTGCGCTGGCGAGGACGCGGCTGCGAAGCGGCACCTTCGCGGGGCATTGCGCGGGGTTGCGATGCTTCGTACGCCGTTGTCCAAGGGTGCATCAAACACTGATACACGGGTATGAGGATTTAAGCATTGCATATGCTTGATATGCTCGAAGTGAATATCAAACACTAGCATGCATTCACTTGTGGTGGCTGGTTTATTTTACTTTTTTGCTAATTTGTTGTTCCTGTCATGTTTGCTTCACTTCGCTCTGCACAGAAAGCACGAGAGTTGTGGAATTTGTGTGACATTCGACATCACCACCTTCCCTGTCGTGTGGTACGTTTTGAGGCCGCCAAATTCAGCACACGTTTCTGGTCCTGACGGCGCCAGACGCGTGACAGGGTTACGTGCCTACGCCGCCTTCAGGTCTCACTGATATCGCGTGGTCAGGACAGTAGAGAACTTTTGGTCTTGGAGTGGCCAATGAAAGCTGATGACTGTTTTGATGCATTCTTGGCTTCCGAGCATCGCAATGAAATAGAGTCAATGCCACAATGCTGCTTGCGAGCGAACTCTGTATGGAACTACCGTTGGAAGCATATGACACATTCGAAATTAATCCATCTGATGTAGTCATATTATATATATATATATATATATATATATATATATATATATATATATAGTTAAACCCATATAATATATGGCAAGCCAGATATTGTACTGATATGTATTTGTATATGTGTGTGGTTCGAACACGATGTAGGAGCCGCTTCCGGCTGGCTTACCTAGACCTGGGTGAGTCACGCGGACATATGAGCTGGACGCTGCGGTGCCTTTGCCGTCATTGGCATTAGCGACTACAATATGGATCATGATGCGATGTTATGGATGTGAGGTTGTGGTGCAGTACGGTCATTTCCGCTCGCGTCTTCGGACACGTGGCTGCTGCATGCCGCCATAAACTGCCGGCCCGTCGGCCGTTGTTGTGTGCTTCGCTGCATGTGTGGACGCGGCTCGATAATCGCGGTCGACGTCACGCTATCAGCCGGCTCCGCTCATAGCTGAGCGGTCCAAAGGGGCGCTGTATCTTAATGATCACGTGACATGCACGCGTGCGCTTACGAAGTGTACTGGTCCAGCCGGGAAGAGGATCTGCGGTGGTGTGCCGTGGTATCTATGTCTGTGTGCACCACCGGGCTGGCGTCGCCGTGTTACGTGGTATAACGCCTCTGGTCCGACGTTACCCGGCTACGTCTTGTGACTCACCCAGTGCCACCATGTCCAAATAAGCCGGCGTCACTTGGCTACCTCGTGTGACTCGCCCAGTGCCACTATGTGCAAATAAGCCGGTGTCGCCCGGCCACCATACGCGACTCACCCAGTGTCACCTGTCCAAACCCCCCGGTGTCACAGCCCCCTGCTCGATTCAGCCGGTGTCACCCGGCCACCTCTCGTGACTCATCCAGTGTCACCCTGTCCGAATCACCCGGTGTCACCTGGCCGTCTGTTGGACTCACCTGGTGTCACCCGGCCGCCTGTTGGACTCAACTGGTGTCACCCGGCCGCCTCCGTCCGCAGTACAAATGGTTCAACACGAGCAGCAAGAGCACCTGCCCCATGTGCCGCCAGCTGTTCTGAGTCCGCTGAGACGGTTCTGCGGATCGACCTGGGGTCGCGACGGACGTACGCCGCGTGACCGGGGCCGGTCTTACTGGGTGGCGCGTTACTGTTAGCCACGAGAGTTTCGAGGAATATATTTCGCACGGTGCTGTGTCTGCACGCTTGCGGTCGCGTGAGATAATATACGGGCGGGTAATGACGGTGTGTTGGGTGTGGAAACAGAGCACTTTCATCAGCCGACCAGAGCTGCAGCCGCTGTACATGAGCGGCGTGCCTAGCGGGTGCCACACGCGGTGTCACGAACTCTGCCGTGCGCTCGAAGTCCTCAGACTAATCAGAGTTATGTTACTCTTCGCTACGGAGCGGATGATCGCAGAGTAGCAAATTATTCAAAATGTAGTGGCTCCATCGCAAACACATAGCGAGTCGTCTTTGCTGGTTCTGGTTAATACCCGACTAGATGCCAAAACTCAGCCCATCCTGCGTGCGCTGTGGCCGATGCCGGTATGGGACGGGAGTCAATGTAGGCCGTGGGCCGTCACCAAGCTTGAAGCCGTCGCATGTGCAGATATCACGGCTATCCCCCAGCCGTCCGTGACGCGCGTCTGGCTAAAGGAGTGTACAACGGACATGCAGGCTTACGCTTGTAAATTAGCTAATGACATTATCTAACAAGGGCATTACATGAAATCTGGTATAGTTTCCCTGCACATCGCAAGATACTGTATTTGTATTCTACTGACAAGGGATATAGTTTACCACCCCCGTTTCGACTCGGGAAAAATTATCCTAATGGGTTATTGATTCATTAGAACATGTGACGCTACTTTGCCATGAACGTGATTATTGGAGCCCATGTCGTCACGCCCAGTGTCAAGTGCATGGGACCAGCGCGGCGCAAAGTGATGTATACTGTGCAATGTACATGTATGATCAAGTAGTCCGCGTATCTTCCCCAGCTTACTTTTGATGACGCCCCCGCCTGACCGCTGTATAATTAGATACCTCCCTCAAATGTGTAACTGTTCCGTCGCTGTGGGTAAACTGATGTGAAATTAGTAACCATTTCTCCCAGGCAAGCTTGCTACAGTGTGGAAGTGAGAGCGAACGCACTCCAGCGCACAAATGATCCGCAGTGGCGAGCTCACATAGCCGAGCCGCTCCCGTCCGGCCAGAGTACGCAGGGAATGACATGGAGCACTCTGCCGTCACATGCCGTCACATGCCGTCACATGCTGTCACACGCCGCAGAATGGTCCTGGTCCGGCTATTGGACCGGACCAGACCGGACGGGCCCGCGCGGGGCTGGACCGATGTCACGCAGCGGTCAGAACGCCGGCTGATGCCGAGTCAAATATCCGGCCCGGCTGCCGGCATCCGCCCCCGCGAACGTCCACGACTTTGCCAACCACACCGCGGCAAGTAAGGTCCACTTCCGACGCTTAAAGTCATCACGGCCAGCATTTCAGCGGGGAAAGATTGGAAGTAATTGCGTCCCGGTTAGGGTCAGGAAGATTAATCACTGTGTTCCAGCTGGGAGCGGAACTGTGTGCCCATTGTATCGTTCACAGATTGCTTGCACAAATTACTTCCGTAAGGCGAATAACTAGCCATGTTGTGCGCGCTGCGCTGGGCTGTTTATATGACCGGGACTCGGTGGAGCAGGTGCTCCGCATCAGGCGGGGGACTTTCTCCAAGGGAGGGGATCCGAGAGCTTTCAGGGGGAGGGGAGACCACGATATAACCAGATCTTGTGTGAGGCAAGGACCGTAACCGCCCAGGCAACGCCAATAGGCAGGCACTGGCTGGGTGTTGCTACATGCACTGAGTTGAAAATGTTTGTTATGGTAGCAAAAAAGGGTGACGTCTTCGCTTACGTGGAGTATAGCCACTAGCGAGACCACCTAGTTCAATTCTGCGATGGGATTTGTGTGGCCTGTGCGAGCGATGTGTGGAGCAGTTTTCTAGATCTCTGAGCCGCCCACATGACCCTATCCGCATAAGAGGTAAGAACGAGTATGAACTATGTTATTGTTGTTGTTTGGCTCGGGAAGTACCATGTTAACAACCTATCCTAAGGGCGAAATAGAGATGAGTAGACTGGAAAGTACTGCGCTTGGTACTTAAAGGTCGTGGGATGCCAGGAGCGCGGTATCATACGTGAGAGGTGCAGAAGCTTCCAGAAAAGGCATTTATAATATCTATCAATTTAAGTTGCATGATTGCAGCTCTCGAGCACAGACGACTCCAAGCATACAAATAGCATGATTTTTTGCCTGGCGTGAGCACGTTTCCAGAGTACTTCTGAAGAACGGTCGTGAACGGACTGTTTGGTTGGCTTTTGTGCGACAGGATGCTGAATACCGGTTGGCTTGTCGACAGTCGTCGGGAGTGTGACGCCGCCACGCAACTCTCGCCTCCCTCGTGACCCCGCGTCCCAAGCGGAGCTCGGTGTCCGCTGTCCGTTCTACAGCTGCACCACTACGGCACGCGTGATCCCATGGCCATGCTTCCCAGCGACGTTGCCGTTTGGAGAAGCTGCCGTTGCCGTCCCGGTCGAGCCTCCGCGCCGGTCCGGTCCGGGCCGGTCAGTGAGAGAGTCCCGGACTGCCGTGTCTTCAAGGACAGCCGAACACGCCGGTCAGTGAGGGAGTCCTGGACTGCCGTGTCGTCGGGGACGGCCGGCCAGCGGACCCCGCCGTGAGGCCGCCGCCCCCGGCGCCGACCGACCGCAGCCCAGACGGAAGCCGTCGGTGCATGGCCGGCTGGAGCGCCTGGCGCGGCGGTCGATCAGCGGACTCTCTACCGCATGCTCAGTATATACTCCTGCTGTTGTTGTTTTTCACCGTGCTGTTTTCACTGTGTTGTCAGTGACCGAAGCAAGTCACTGCTGACGTTATCAGCACCTTCACCACATCCACTTCCACTTTGCTTTCACTAGTGCCTTAGGTGACAGCCGTCTGTGGTGACGAAAGTTTTGTTGGGTTCCGACAGCCGAAGCCCGATGATAAGATCATTTTGTCATTAAGGTAGATGTATGAACTACTTATATGCCCTATTTATGGGTGTAATCGATGTTCCTTTCATGTACCTTCCGCTCCAAGCAACATTGATGGTTGAATTGTTGCGTAAAATGTTGGTGTTGATACTCTGGAAAACCGACATGACCTGCGGCAATTGCGCGTCGTAACTATAAGGCACCACCTTGATAGTCATCAGGCAGGGGCTAGAAGTGCGTGACATTATGCTACTATGCGCCATCACAACTTGATTAGCTAGATGGTGGGGCGACATTGCCTTTGGCTGCTATGGCTCCTAAGGGAAACATTACTTTCTCGGAGGGCGTCATTCCACATGTAATGCTCCATCCCGAAGGACCTGCGTGCATGCTAATACGGTTCATGCAATCCAATACTGAAATGTAATGTGGGGCCAGGGACTCGCACGGCGGTGGGGCGGATGGCCCGTGCAGGTTGTCTCTAGCGTTAGGGGGAAGAGCAGTGAAATGGCAGCCAGCACAGTGATTGTCCTGACTGTTGACAGGGCGTGATCTATTCATCTATCAATCTAACGGAGGTTGATCTAATGTGTTGCGTTCAGCATCGTTTTGATCGAATATAATTGCTATGTTTCGCTGCTCATTTTCCGGGATGTGGGATGCTGAGGCTCTTCTACGGTGGAGACGACCGCCAGCCAACCGGGCGTCACACCATTAACGTGGCAGGTGGAGTCCCAGCCTGATCCCGACCTTGTGTGACAGGTGGAGTCCCAGTCTGATCCCGACCGTGTGTGGCAGGTGGAGTCCCAGTATGATCCCGACCGTGTGTGGCAGGTGGAGTCCCAGGCTGACCCCTACCTTTTGTGGCAGGTGAGTCCAGTCTGATCCCGACCGTGTGTGGCAGGTGGAGTCCCAGTCTGATCCCGACCTTTTGTGGCAGGTGGAGTCCCAGTCTGGTTCCGACCGTGTGTAGGAGTTGAAGTCCCAGTCTGATCCCGACCGTGTGTGGCAGGTGGAGTCCCAGTCGGACCACGAACTGGTGTGGCAGGTGGAGTCCCAGTCGGACCTCGACCGTGTGTGGCAGGTGGAGTCCCAGTCGGACCCCGAATGTGTGTAGGAGGTGAAGTCCCAGTCGGGCCTCGACCGTGTATAGCAGGTGGAGTCCCAGTTGTATTCCGAATTTGTCTCTCGATTTAGAGGTCCTTGAGGCACGTTCGAACGTCGTGATGCACAAGGTCTGGTCCTCTGCCAAGGGGTAAGCATCTCAGAATGTCATTGACCTTTCAGCTGATAACAGATTCAAGCACACAAGTCACGAATGAGGTCTGGAAATGCGGGCACGGATGCAAGACAAAGTTTCGTTGTTGGGTGATCTGCCGACAAATCCACCACGAACCTTCCCTCAAGGGACCAAGCGAGTAGTCAACATTTCTGTGAGGTTTTGTACTGAAATAGCGATCTGAAGACCTTTCGGTGCTGTTCACAATCCTGTTCTTAAGACCTAAGCACTTTAAGTTTCTGAGCATCGATTTTCAGGCCCGCAAAAATGGGGAAAGGTATATCGAGGAGAGTATTTCAAAGTCACCTGAGCACTCATGACGTCATTATAACGTCATTTAACTCTTGCCATTCTATAAGGCATACGGCAATCAAGACCAAAAATACAATTGTCGATTCGTTTATATATGGCGTTGGTGAGTGCAATTTCCAGATAGAGTGGCCGTCATGTGGCTTTAACCAATGCTGTGCAAGGTGCGATGGTTGCAATCAAACCATGACGTAAAGAGGGGCATATTTACTTAACAGAGAGTCGTGCTGTCTACAGCAGTCTTTTCCACTTGAAAGCATGCCAATAGTTATGCGTGAGCTTATTTCGTCATATCTGATGTTTGCTTCGATATATTTAGCTGTGAAGCATTCCGTTTCAATTCAGTTTCACAGCCATCAGCTCTGAACCCAACAGGTGTTTGGTACTATTTTTATTAGTAATACAACTGTCTTCTGCCTAGCGGATCTGCATCTGATGAAAAAAACGCCAAACATTGTACAATCGACAAAGACACTTGGGACTGGCGCATGCGTCCGGCCCCCGTCACATCGTCTACTGAAGTCCGCCTGCTTCAGCACTACTCGGCGTCACATGGCAATAACGCCACTTAACAGCCCGCGCTCAACGTGGCGCCTTGGTGACCTCTCCCGCCGCGCTAGCAAGGCCTCGAGAAGCGCCGCCCGCCAGCTATCCCGCCAGCTATCCCCGGAGCAAAGACAGGAGCCAGGCAAGGGACAGTCTGATTACCCCACGGCCGGTCCTCAAGTGCACGTGCGTCCCCACTGAGCCGGGGTGATGAAGCTCTGCTGACGGATGGCCTCCGGCCTCCTGATGCCACCGGCCTCCTTGTGGCTCCTGTCCAAAGGGCATAGGATTATCCCCAAAAGGTGAGGGACAGCCCATTTTTCAGCAGCGAGTTATCTCCATTTACCAGCGCGGGCTAACGCTGAACTCCACGAGACCTGGGGGGGGGGGGCGTGCCGCCACGTCCCCACATCCGCGCTCCGCCCGGCCGGACCGCCTCGCCACCCGGATTTGAGGCCCTGGCCTGCGCGGCTGACCGACGGCCCCGCCGCCGCTCCCGACTCCCGTGTCTGACCGGCAGCGGTCCCGACCCGGGCCCGGGGCGCGGCCGACCTCGGCCCGACGCTGGCTGGTTACACGGAGCCCCGCTTGGCGGCGCCACTGAGGCGGGGCCGGCAAGCGGTCAGCAGTTCCTCCACCGTCGGACTGGGCGTCTCCAGGGTGTCGGTCCTGGACAGCAGGCGGCGCGAGTGCCGCGACGAGCGGCTGCTGGTGCCTCGCCTGTGGGGAGGGAGGAGGGCGACATACGTCACGGGACGCCGCACGGACCGACAATGGCCCGGTGTCTTCCCGGCACATTACCGCGGCATTACCGGTGCATTACCGGTGTTTTACCGGCAGGCAACAGCGCGCGCACAGAACATTTCACGGAGCAATGGTGTCTCGCGATGCTGGCATGTGGTTCTTGGTGGGCAGTGGTGTTGCGGTTACCACATCCCTGTGGAGACGTTGATTAACGTCCCACTTTATTCAGTCCGGGCGCGCTATCGTTCAGATCTGGCGTAAACCAAGAACCATTACGATAAGAGATAGCCTCTGTGAAAGTAGCACGATGGGTGCGGTGCCCTTAATCAGCATCCCAGCGTTGAAGGGTGTCTAAGTCTGCTTGCAAGCAGCGTCCACCAATGAATGGCCGTCCCGGTCGTGACCGTGCCCCCGATTAAAAATAAGCTGTCGGAAGATTTGGGCACCGAGATCATCAGGAACTCGGGTGGACGGATGGACACCAGTCTAGCGCGGACAAAGCTCGGCTTCTGCTAGGATGAGTTCTCGTTTTGGTTGTTTTCGGTGTGAGTCCGGAATTTACGTGCTATCGGCGGTGCTGTCGCGGCCGGGCCACGAGCCGCAGCAGGATCGCCCGTATTGATTCGGTAAAGGCTGCGGGTAACGAGCAGCCGCGAACTTCCCCCAGGATCAAAATCGATAGCATTTCAGCAGGTCGGAAGCGTTATTTTTTCGCTCCGTTTTGTGCGGGGCGTTCTCCGAAACGATGGATTCCGTTTGAAAGGCTTCTGTGGATGTTGCTGCCGCGCAAAATTCGTTGCCTTTGTTTTTTCAACGCAAAAAGCGACACCTGAGTAACGTAACACGTATAGACCAGCATCTTGTCATTTCTCAGCTGTTCGCGTAGCGCCTTCAATCCTCGTGTTGCCTCTCGAACTGCTGCTGATCTTTGAATCCATCCACGTGATCAGTTATGGGTTGTTTCTGCTCCGCTTGTAGAGAGAGTGCGCGCTCGCCGTGACCGCCCTGTCCGGCGAGCCCGTGACTTGCGTCACCACTGATGTTGCCGGGCGCGCAGGCGGTTTAGCGGGGACGAGCCCGTGACAGCGGCAGCTCACCTGTTGCCCGGCAAGGGCAGCGGTGGCCAGCAGGACGCGCAGCGGCAGCTGCACACGCTGGTGACGTCACCGAGCGAGGCGCGGTGCTCGCGCGTCACCAGACTGGCGCCGCGGGCTGTGATGACGTCACCCTCGAGCTGCACCGTCTCCTGTGCCGCCTGCGGGACATGAGTGGCGTGATGGCGGCGGAGGGTGCTGGTCACGCAAGCCACAGGCGTGCAGGCGACCCGGAGGCGGCAGGTATAGCAAACTTGGCTGTAGGAACAGGAGCAAATAGAAGCTGACATGTTTACCCCGCTTGATTCTGGCAGTATGTGACTGCGTGATTGTGTGCTACACTATCCAATAGCGCGAGTAGACACTGCACTAAGTTTAGTTGGAACACGTGACGTTAACTGTTTTGAGTAACAGTTGTTTGCGTCCTTTTTCCGTGCTCCGCTTAGCGTAATTTTTTGGGCCAACAGCCCACCACAGGAAATTGCCTCTGTCTATTTATCAAGCAAAGCTAGGATAAACCCGAACGCCCTTGGGTTGGCGAGAACAAAGAACCCTAGAGCCCACGAAAAGACGACAGGCAAGCTCCTAAGCCGGAGGTATTATGCTTGCAGGCCGTAGGATGAAATCGATCCTGGGGGGACTGACGGGCGCCGCGGCCAAATTGGACCGGCGGCGGCGTGTGCTTTGGGCCGTGGTGCCTACATTTACACGCCACGTGAACTCTGGGAGCTCCGGGCGTTTCAGGGCTGCCTGCCTCACCTGCAGCGCTTCGGCCTCGTCACGCTTCTCGTCCTCCGTGTTCATGGTGACGAAGCGCAGCACGAGCAGGTTCAGACTGGCCGCCACCACCGCCAGTCCGAACAGGATGAACACGAGCGCGAACACCACGTAGTCAGGGCGCCGGTTGAGCGCGTTGTCCTGCTGCAGCGCCACCATGTCGCCGAAGCCGATGGTGGTGAGCGTGATGAAGCAGTAGTAACACCGAATCGAAGTAGGTCCAGCCCTCCTCGCGGCTGAAGGCGGCCGCGCCGCCCGTGATCACAAGCACACTGAGCGTGAACACGGCGCAGATGAGGTTCAGCTCGGACGCCTCCTGCGAGCTACACTTCAGCAGCCGCTTCACGCAGCGGATCACGATGGAGCTGGCGCGGTTGACGCGGTCGCCGATGCTCTGGAACATCACCAGGCCCAGCGGGATGCCGGCCAGCGCGTAGCACATGGTGAAGACTTTACCCGCCCACGGTTCGCGGCGTCGAGTGCCCGTATCCTGCGGTCACAGAGCGGGAGTCAGGGACGGGCCCCACCGGTCACAGAGCGGGAGTCAGGGACGGGCCCCGCCGGTCACAGAGCGGGAGTCAGGGACGGGGCGCTGCCGGCCACAGAGCGAGAGTCAGGGACGGGCGCTGCCGGCCACAGAGCGGGAGTCAGGGACGAGCGCTGCCGGTCACAGAACGGGAGTCAGGGACGGGCGCTGCCGGCCAGAGCAGGAGTCATAGACGTGCTCCGGCGGTCATAGGGCGGGAGTCAGAGACGGGCGCTGCCGGCCACAGAGCAGGAGTCATAGACGTGCTCCGGCGGTCATAGAGCGGGAGTCAGAGACGTGCTCCGGCGGTCATAGAGCGGGAGTCAGAGACGGGCTCCTGCGGTCACAGAGCGGGAGTCAGAGACGGGCGCTGCCGGCCACAGAGCAGGAGTCAGAGACGTGCTCCGGCGCTCATAGAGCGGGAGTCAGAGACGTGCTCCGGCGGTCATAGAGCGGGAGTCAGAGACGGGCTCCGGCGGTCATATAGCGGGAGTCAGAGACGGGCCCCACCGGGCACAGAGCGGGAGTCAGAGACGGACGCTGCCGGCCACAGAGCAGGAGTCAGAGACGTGCTCCGGCGGTCATAGAGCGGGAGTCAGAGACGGGCTCCGGCGGCCTTATAGCGGGAGTCAGGGACGGGCGCTGCCGGCCACAGAGCGGGAGTCAGAGACGGGCTCCGGCGGCCATAGAGCGGGAGTCAGAGACGGGGCGCTGCCGACCACAGAGCAGGAGTCAGAGACGTGCTCCGGCAGTCATAAAGCGGGAGTCAGAGACGTGCTACGGCGGTATAGAGCGGGAGTCAGAGACGGGCTCCGGCGGTCATAGAGCGGGAGTCAGAGACGGGCCCCACCGGGCACAGAGCGAGAGTCAGAGACGGGCGCTGCCGGCCACAGAGCAGGAGTCAGAGACGTGCTCCGGCGGTCATAGAGCGGGAGTCAGAGACGTGCTTCGGCGGTCATATAGCGGGAGTCAGGGACGGGCTCCGGTGGTCATATAGCAGGAGTCAGAGACGGGCCCAGCCGGTCATAGAGAGGGAGTCAGAGACGGGCCCCGCCGGCCACAGAGCGGGAATCGGGGCGAGCGGGACGGAACGGTCAGGCACGGGTTTCTGTTGGTCACAGAATGAGGCGAACCTGACCGGTCATGGAAAGGGACAGACGGATTCAGTTAACTGGGCAGAAAAACGCCAGAACGGATGCCTCGCACCGCACCACCTATCCGTTTCCAAACGCTTTGTAACAGTGCATGAACGCCGATGTCCACGCCTTGAATCAGATGATGAGCGAGATGATTTTCTACGGTTTGTTCGGTAAGGAGTAACGTTAACGTATGTAAACGAACATGCTGATGAACGAGGCGTGAACTTTTCAATGACGTGTCTACGGCGGCCAGACTCCCCATATCCTCCTTGGTTACGGACCATCGCGGGGAGTTGACAGTTCTCCGAGGTAAAACAAATGCTGCTCATTATCCCATCGGGACTGGACATTACTTTTGTGCCAATTCCCCTGCGTCGTTACCTATGGTGGTAAGCACCGTGATGGCGTAGTAGAAGGCTCCGGAGAACTTCCACTGGTTGCCGGCCCCGAACGGCGCCGACTTGGTGACCACCGTTTCCACGATCTGGTAGTCGTCGTCGGAGATGTTGTACTTACTCCTGATCATGTAGCTCATGTCTGTAGCACCGCACGCGGTCAGAGGAAAACACCGATCAATGGATCTGAGGGACACAGCCAGCGAGGGGGAGAGCGCGTGCCGTTGCATGTGGGCGAATGACGTTGTAAAATTGTTTGGTTTTATCTCATAGGCTGTTTGATTTTCAGACGGGCATCGTTGGCTTTAGCAAAGACAAACCCTGGTCGTGCGGCATGAATAGGGGCACTGGTCCAGTGGACACTTCCAACTACACGAGGGGAGACACCGCTACATTGCTCTCCAAAATACCTACCTGGTTAATATTCCACATGGTGGCGCCAACGCTGACCCCATAAGATCCTACCTGGGACGCGCGAAAGTTTTTCAAGGAACTTTTCATTATGATATCGTTATTATGTCGTTAGGATTGAGGATGATTAATACTTCCATGTTACTAACCGCCGGGTTAGCCCTGTCGTAACAACAAAAATATAGAAAGTACATGCTTCGTCCTCAGGCTGGTTTCCAGCATCCGGCCCCCTGGATTTGGTGATAGGTGCATTCGGGACCTCCGAGAAGAGGGAATCTGGTCCGCGTGACGAAGTACCATTAGACAGACGCCACGCTTGAGAGGACACGGAGGGGGGGGGGGAGACCCGGGAGTTGGCCAGTACTGTGAATTTACGTAGGAAGTTTAGAGGATGCACCTCGATAACTGGCAGGCGGTGGGTCAGCAAACTTCAATCGCACGTGTCAGCCGGCGGGCGGTGAGTCAGCAAGCTTCAGTCGCACATACATGTGATCTACCTTGAGCCGAACACACTTGAGTCCTTGACTCAGCGTTTTTGAAACCCATGTTTTTCGAGCTACTGTCAAAAAGCTGTCAGGCAGTAGGGGAGCGCGAAATGACCGAGACGCTGAGAAATATTGACGGGAGAGGGTGTCTGATTACCAATGTGGGCCAGACCGATGAGCATGTCGGGCCTCTTTTGACGAGGTGTGCGTGTCTCAGATGACATCTTTTGACGAGGTGTGCGTGTCTCAGGTGACAGTCTTGTCTGAAAGCATGCCAGGATTTTTTTTTATTCTAGATTTGTCATCCACAACATCTCCGCGGAACCGGATGGAGATCGGGGTCATACCCAGACAGTCTCGGACGGTAGAATCACAACGATGAACTCGGCTCCGCCTGTTTTCACTATGAAATTGTGGCAGTGGACTCAGGGATCTAGTGATTTCAGTCTGTTCCATAGCGGCAGGGCGCTGTTTCTGTGGAGATACGGTTGCGGAAACCATTTTGAGAGGGATGGGAACATCACGCATAATCTGATGGTTAACCAGGCGTACCTGTCTCTGCCTGCGTCACTGCTCCAAAGAAGAAATACGTAAATCGCATCTGATTGTACCGGTAAAATGAATCCACTTATTCATTGAGATGATTACCAAATTGGGTCTATGTAGCGGTTGCGCAAAATGACTCACTTTATCACACACATCTGAAAGATTGATTACTTCAAACGGGCTGCACGGTCGCATCAGTTTCAGGACAGACCCACCCTCGCATGGGCCACAAGTACTCGTAATTGGTAACAGGAAGCAATTTGGCCTTTCTTTTCCGGGGCGGCAGCCCACACGACGGTACTCACTGGTCAGCAGATGGAGCGTGCGCACCTCGTGCTCCGACTCGAGCGAGTCGAACACGGCCGCACCCACCAGCAGGTAGGTGAGCGTGCAGACGATCAGCGAGAGCGTGCGGATGTTCTGCTTCTTCATGGCATGCTGGCCGGGACCGGCCGGGCCCGCCGGGCGACGCCCGCTTCAGCCTGCAACACGCGTGGTGCGCCCTACCAGCGCGGCGTCGACCTGACGCCGCGGGGAGTGGCGCCGCCGCTGATGGGTTCCGCCGACGGGGGAGGGGGGGGGGGGGGGCGAGGGTCCCCGACTCTTGATGGATCGCCTGTCACGCTGACAGTGTGGTGTACAGAAAGGCGGCGCTCTACAGAACCCTCGATGCAACATTAACACGCAACTTAGTGTCTGGTTTGTTGTTTCGCGAGACAGGGTTCATTAACCCTCAGCTGCCCACTGAAACTGACCTCAAGAACAGGGCCTCACCAAGTACACTGAATGAGCTCGGAATTCTTACGCTAACAGTTATCGATCCTCAATATGTCAGGGGTGTCTACTGACTAACGACGCTATCAAGCAAACATGGCTCATGCTGTCAATTCTCGGCGTTTCAAGCTGTGCAAGTGTCTTATAATGATCATGATGTAGAATGATTACGAGTCATCATGGTATAATTCGTCATCAAAGCACAACTTGAAACGTGGATTGCTGACAATATGACGAGTTGTCGTTTAACTCGTACCTTCTGTCACATCGGAAGTCGACAACAGTCGAGATGAGAATTCTGAACCCATGATGTCGAAACCAGAGCAATGCCTTCCTAGCTTATATCAAGCACCTACATGTTGATTCCCATTAGACCACACTAGGGACCGCGCGAGGGGTGATGTAAATGGATCAAAGAGGTGAGATGCAGAATGCACATATTTCAATGGCAGAATCAGGCCACAAATGGGGTGCTGCTTCCGTCGGATAGGTACTCGCCGCCCCAAGGCTTTCACTTCGGTGTGCCGCTGAGCATCTCGATTCCGAAACCGAGTGACGACGTGCGTGAAATGACATCACGGCATACGCACATCCGAATGGAAAGGCTCGCACAACTTCCGCGGAGGTTTACGCGTGGCCTGATTTCCGCGGAAGGCGCGCGGAAGGCACGCATCGACTTTACGCGGAAGGCATGCATTGGCCTGACGCGAAATGCGCGCGTTGACTTTACATGGAAGGCAAGCACAGACTTAACGCGAAAGGCGCACGTCGACTACGCGGAAGGCACGCAGTGACTGAACGCGAGTGTTGACTGACGCCCGCAGTCCGCACACTTGGATCCTCCCAGTCGGACTGCCTGCGCCGACCCGTGCTTAGCTACTCACGGCTCTGGTTTGCGCTGACAGACGGGCGTTAGTCCGACCCTCCGCCGCCGTCTGCCCACTGTGCCCGGGCGGGGCGTCCGGTACGCTGGCGGCCTCGTGCTCAGTCTGCCAGTCTGTCCGCTGCAGCTGGCCGGTACCCCGCTCTCGTGCCTAGCCAACCACGGTCTGCCCGCTGTGGCCAGGCCACGGCCCCCTACGGTCTCGTGGCGTCGGAAGGGCGCAGGCGCACCCTTATCAGATCGATACGCACGGCGGCATTGGACGCTGCCGATGTCTGGCAGAGCACCACATGAATTTCTGAACAGAAAACATCCTAGGCCCGTTGTTATTCAACTCGAGGATGTTCGCTGTGGTGGTGGGGACGATTTGCTTCGAGGAAGCGGCTGTTTGTTCACATTGAAAGAACGCGTCCAAACGTAACTACTTCACGTTATTCCGAAGATATCAGGAGCGACTGGAAAGCGTTTCTCGTCCCGGTGAAAGAGGAATCAGAGGCACAAGTCCAGTCAGGATTGCGCGCAGGGGGGATGAAATTGGGGTCCAGGGTTTCCTTTCAGACTAGAGGGTCCCTTCAATCATCGCTTAGTGGCTCTATTTTTGAATCCGGGAACGTTTTAGGCTCGGGATGCTGGTTATGCTTTACGGCCTGTTTGGACGATTTACGCGTCCTACGGGCGCTCGAACCACCGACAACTGGGACCTTCCGCTCTAGGCAGCGCCAGGCACCAGCAGAAAACAGCGCATGGGCCAGGGCCTGTCCGTTGGCTGCGTCTCAACGACCAGAGGAAAAGGTAAGGAAAGCGGCAGATAATGCGATAAGAAAGGGTTAGGGTGTGACCATCCCGAGGCTGTTGGAAAGGGGCGGAAAATGAAACGTCGTGGGGGGGGGGGGGGCGGGGCCGGGACTTCTGGGCCGATGACGACAGCCCAGGATAGCAGTCAGTTCCTCACCGGAGCTGTTGGCTATTGTACGCTGGGAGACTGAACAAGGACGGCGAACCGATCGATGCCGAGTGAGATAAGCCATTGCCAAAATGCATAGCTGTCAGCCCTGATACAGACTCAAATGGCTATCTCGGTTTATGGTACGTTGACGATCACCGCTTTACGCCCCCACCACCACCACCGCTCCCCTCATTCACTACTCTGACATTAGTACGATTGTCAAACCCAGCACGCGAGCAGACAACAAACGCTGAACGGCGCGTCGCAGTCTCCTCTTCTGCGCGAGATCGATACGGGGCTGCTGCGTCCCACCACGCTAATGCGCCTGAGCTGTCACTGCACTTCGTCGGGGGCGGGCGTCAGGCAGGAGCATCCCGAGCTAGGCTCATAACCAAGTGAGTCATTATTGCCGGACTGCCACCGTCCCCGTACCCACTAATCGGCGCGACCAACAGTGCACCCCCGCCATCTGACGCGGAGCGCCCACATTGCCTGGGTGATTTACCGGGCGTCCCGAGCCCTCCATGGCTTGCTTGACGAGGCTCAGGATATTACCCGCCACGCCGACCGATGCGTCTCTCACGTCCGTATGAAAACGTGACACAAATACAAATTGAATTAAGTGTGAAACGACACAAATTGCACATTGCACGGATGGGTTTGCATTCTTTCCTGAATAACAGACCCCGTACCGGAAATTGCTGGCGCCTGCGTTTTTGCGATAACGCACTAGACGTGTGGCATCCCGTCACCATCTTCATACAAATTTGATGGACGGGCACCCACCAGAGCGACGGCGCACTCACAACTGCTTACCCGACACCAGGCCTGAAGTGAGGATACTTATTACACTACGATACTCATATTCATACTTCATCTCGTTCTGCACTAGGCACTCTCAGTTACAACTCCATCTCATCACATGCCAGCAGGAAACCAGCTGTCTCGCTACGATCCGCAGCCCTTTCTTCCCTGCGTAACCACGAAGCTCGGCAATTGGGAGCCCACAGCGCGAAGAGCGTCCTCGGCGTTCATGGAAGGCAGATGACGCTTGGCAAACTGCAACCGACACAAACAACACCGTGTGCCCGATGTATTCTCTCCCATATGAAAGAAATAGTTCTCGGTGTCGATAACGTTCTAAAGGTAAAAATCGCATCTGTAGCCAGCGGCAGAGTCCGGAAAGAGAAACCAGGCCAAAAAAGACGTCTCGAATCAATCAGCTAGCGGCCGCAAGACACCACGTAAGCGACAAGTATAGTAAAGGGCACTGAGCACGCATACACATTATGTACAGTTCAAATGCATGACGGTTGGACAGCGCACGGCAACACAGCACACGTGAAACAATATCGCAGCTGAAGCGCGATGGACGCCAACAAGAACCAAAATCCCGTTGTTTCCACGACTGCACTACCTAGAAATGGGGATTCCTTTCTTCAGAACAACAAACCCAGTACAGGAGCCTGCTTCAGTGAGCGCTTTTTGAAGTGAAAATGTTCTGACGTTTATACCAAATGGCGATCACTTAAGATGATCCGGCCTAGAGATGGAATGGCCACTCTGTCGATGGACAGTCTCAATGCTTGGTTTCCGGTCGCCGGTCTCCCCGACCAGGACGCCGTCTTCTGTTGTCACTTCGTTCACTCGCTTGAGATCTGGTCGCACGAACCCTGAGCTGAGCCGGCTCGCTGCTCACTGTTGATGTCCGATGACGCCGACCTCGAGGCGGAAGTGACGAACTCCGCGAGCACACTGCCCCGCTACCAATGCTCGCCGTACGAGTCCATGTAGAACTCGTGATTGCCGCGGCCCCGGTAGCCGTTGTTGTGCAGTGGCTGCTGCGGTATGGGATTGCTTCCCCAGTTGCTGTTTGGTTGGCGCCGTTTATACTCCCCCTGGATTTGATGTCCTCCATCGAACTTCCTCTTACCTGAAAGTCAATCAAAAGCTTGACTCATCGCTCATGCAGGTTTCAACTAACGCACAATGGATTATGGCCTGGAAACTAGATGCCCCTGCTGCCAATTGCTTACTGAGGCTTACAGCAAGCCGATTGCTGGGGCCGCACACATGTACAGTTTGTAAGGTGAAATGAACATCACCTAAGGCCCAAGTCCATAACGCAAATACTTTGTGACTGAGCTTCAATCCATACAGAACCGAGGCAGCAGTAATATACTCCTTTCTCGGATAAAAAACGAGAATGGGGATAAAGATGGGTTGCTATTTTGGCAACACACTTTTATCGAAACAAAAGCAGAAGTGAATTCAACACATTTTGGACATCAATTTTGGACGTAGTTTTTATTCATTTTTGCTTTGGTTCGACAAAAGCGCTACTGAAATATCAACTCATCTATATCTTCATTCTCCTGGTTTGTTCACCGAGGAATAAGGCTATTACAATTGTCTTCTATGTGAATAATGCTTCCCGCAAATGCACTCCACAGCTCACATACGGAACTAACTTTGAACGGCGCGACCTGAATGTATGTTGCTAACCTGGTAAGCCTGCTCCCCTGGCGACCCCTCTGCCCACCCCACGGCGCATGCCCCTGGCCATTCCACGACCAGTTGCTGTACCCCTGGCCATAGGAGTCCCACGAAGCGGCACCGGGCCACCGCCGCGCCCACGAGGCCCCATAACCCCACGGGAACGGCCAGCCTGAAAACAGAAGCGGGTCACTTAGCGGCAGGTTTTTGGAGCGGTCATGCGACCACCACAGCCGTTGCCACGTGAGCCTTTGCTGTAGAGGTCGGGGACCAGGAAACGGAAAGGGCACCATGACTGGCGATGACAATTTTCTTACCATTTTGACAGCTTCGGGTTCACAACTAAACCAAGACTCAAACATGGCTACGAACACTAACATGCTTTTACCGATGCAACGCTCGCGAATATTTCGATCAAGGACAAAATATCAAAAAATGTATATGTAGCTAATACAGACACCATGTATCTAATACTACACATTTTGCAGCAATTTAGGATCAATTTAGTAACAGGCCAAAAATTAAAGAGCACCCACCATTGGAGGTTTGCCCCTTCCACGGGGAGCCGGAGAGCTTGCCGGATAATCGTAATAATAATCGTCGTTAGAGTACTCGTCGTAATATGGATCGCTGTAGCCACCTCGATAATCTCCATATCCGTACATGTCGTAATCGTAATCATAATCGACATCTAGAAAGACCAATAGCAAATGTTACCACCTGCGTGCCACATACGAAACAGGCATAAATTTTGTTCCACATGTTCATAATGGAGCAAAACGCATCGATTTTGTCAATCAGTCACACGAAGGAAAAGAGAGGTCCAGAAAAAGCCAGTCATAGTGTGAGCGACATTAAGAGAGGAAAGTATAAATTCTCACCAAGTAGCGATACGTAGATGGTAGGATCCAGGGGAAATGGAGAAGTGTTTCAGAAGTTGTGATTCGGCTGGCAGGATTCATGATGGACAAGGTAAACCATCGGACACGATATTGTGACATTTATTGCACCACTTGAACTTAAATCATCACAAGTATCCAGAACACAAATTCGACCGTTTTGTACAGTAAATTCAATGCACAATACACATGCTTCACAATGTCATGTGGTTATTCAGCCTCGCCAGAACCATTACATAAACGGTAGCATTCCAACAGTTTGAAAGACCCCGGTGACGCAAACACCGCGCATACAGCACACGTCGAATTAATAACACCTCTGCATTCACAGGATCGGTTCACAAAGGATGTCAATGACGAGCATTGGATCGATTCACAGGATACCACCGGACGTTATTCATGCCAGCAGTTGTCCGTGTCGCGTCACTGGAGTACATTGGACCCATACACAGGGGTTATCGCCGTTGATTGTTAGTAATACCAGTAGTTTTCCGCGTAGCAGTCATATCCAGAGAACTTACCGTAGTCTCCACGGCCCATCGGTGGCCGGCCACCACCCATACCACGCGCATAGCCACGGTGGCCTCCACCGAAGCCCGGTGCAAACATCGGGAACCTTGAAGGAAAACCCCATCACGGTTAATTGCTGAACTGTAGCACGGTCAGCTAAAACCAACCTTACGGCAGGTGCTCCCAAAATACCGTTGGGGTTCAAAGTCCTCTAGAACAATGTCATCCTCGCCTCATGCAACAGACGTTCAACCCTTTTCGAGGACAGCGGGAATGTGGCAAGCCAGCTCATCCAACCGACAGCCCTTTGCCAATAGCTTTTAAATCTCGATATATTACTCTGAGCAGACAAAGGCGCTGTGAACTGCGCTGTGGACCGCACAGTGACCGGGGCTGTGAATTGCACCAAATGATCTCCACGGTGGCTACTTTCAATTCAAAAGTCCATGCAAATGTGGAGTGCTCCCTTTAAACATTATATAAAATATCATGTAAGGCTGTTCTGGTTCAAATTCACTGGGATCCCGAGGCACAGACAGCAAGCAGACAGCTGGCACTAGTGTGCATCTTTCACTTTAACTTCATCGACGACACAAATGTACCAACCAGCCGCACAGCCAGTCAGAGTGCCGTAAACGGAGTGCTCGACGGAACAATGCCAACGCCGGTACTTAACGTTACCGGACGCAGACCATCCCGATGCAAGAGCAGATCCCAGAACATTTCAGCTCACCCTCGCTGAGACATCATGTTCATCATTCTCTTCTCCCGGTTCCGGAGCATTTCTTCCTTTTCTTCTTGTCAGACGGTGGCTTCGCCAGCGACACATCGATAGTTGACCCGCACAGCTCCGACTGGTTCAGACTCTCCATTGCCTGCGAGGCAACAGAAGTGGACCCACTGTAACAGGCCTATTCATTTACGTTGAGGAGAGGCCTCACGCGAATTCCCCGCTCATATCTTTTACCGGAAACATATTCTGCTGAAAAATTAAGCGTTACACAACGAACCTAAGCAAGTAGCTGACTTGTACGACCATAAAACAGTCCAGCATTACGTGAAAGGCAAACTACGTAGTTCAAAATGACGTAGGGAATGGTGGCCCAACACAAATACATTTATAGGGCGTGGTTCACAGGGTCTGTCTTCGCAGCCTCCGTCATAAAGTACTACTTGAAGCGATAGCGTGTTCACCGAATTCGTCCCACAGTAGTTGGCATGAGTGTTGCGGCCAGTAGTTGTTTATAAGAGCTTCTCTGGCACGCAGCCCTCCTATATGGAGCCATACAAGCATCCGCTCGCGTTATTTGGATGGAGGAAACACCCTGAATCATACCGGGTTATCATCTACATGAAAGTTATGGAATAGTGATAAATACGGTCTCAGCCTCATATACCCAGAAGACTAAAAAAAAAAAAAAACTGAAAACTCATATTTTTGCACGCCTTGTACCGGCGCGCACCTTTCCTCCTTGCTGTTCAGTCGCTGTCACCGACCACAAATATGTGCGCGGCTCAGCTGCCCGCCACAAGGTAACGGCCACGGGACCGTTTCCCGGGATCCTCCATGATTCTATGGCGACTAGCTTCACATGGCCTGTTTGTCAAACTCTATTGACAGGCCCAGCGACTTACGTTACAACTGAGAACACCAGAGTTATCACTTTGCACACCTGAGCACGTTAATTTTGCGCTATTTTTACGTTAGGTGCCTGAGGAAAATATCACGTCTTCCTTCCACATCACTGTAAACGGGCATATCAATCATTACCTGTTTCCTATCTCCTTTGAAAGGAAACGACCTGTTCGCCTTCCATAAAAAGCATCGCATCAAATGGATACGCAGGTGCGCGCGGAGCACGCAGGTGATAGGCGAATGAAGCAAACATCCGTCCACGGGGAACAGCTATAGCAGTGAAATAAGATGAGCCGTCAGCTTCTTAAATCGCAGGATTAGACAAGCGGTACAAAATGAGGACTACTCACGGCAGCCCTACGTATCTTACGTAATAGTGCTCGACATTCTTGCCCCAACTTTCATAAATATTACAAGGAAGCAAGTTAAACTAGAAATGAAGTTTGGAACGCATCCAACAGTCGACTTTTTGGCTCCGACTTGCTACTAGAGTGCAGTCATGGAAACAGAAGCTGTGGAACAAACTTGATCCGACACGGTACCATGAATCAAATTACAACAGTCCAATGTGGTTCGACTTGTGGTCGGGCCAGTATTTAGCCGAAGTGGTACGTCCTACAACCGCTCGATGGGCGGCTGGCGAGGTCGGCAAGCATCTGATCACAGAGTAAAAGCAGTCTTTCCGGGGACGGGCCGGGTCGACTGACATGTTGGTAACCGCGAAAGGTTCAGGACGGATGCAACCAGAAATGCCTTCATTTTGGACCTCTCCATTTGCCGGCATCCTTCACGCTTTTCTAGTGATGTACTTAAGGCTTACGCAAACGCAGAGGTCCTGCAAAATGCGAGTCCGCTGCAACGGCATCTATATTATGGATATGACATTTAATACGAGGCGTTAGACCCGTTTGGAGGTTTTACTGCCACGCTGCTGGAGTGTTTTGTTTCTTTTTCGAAGAACATGCGTTAAATTGCTGCCTAGAAAAAGAGAAACTTGTAGTCTTCCGGACACAAGAAACCCAAAGAAGCAGCATGCGCCAATCCGCCCCACTAGCTGGACCAACCTTCAACGCGTTCTCCCTTTCTTCGAAGTGGATGAATGCGTAGTCCTTGATCTTTTTTCAACCGTTTCAATCTTCCCATGTGCTTCAAAAGCCTCCTTCAGCTTCTCCTCCGTGCACTCTTGGGTGAGGTTTCTAGCATACAGGAACCTTGACCTGGGGAAATACATACCGGACTCAACTATTGGTGTCATTGAGAAAACAGATACAATCATCATAACTGACAGAGCACAACGCTCTGCTGTCCTCCCACTGGACAGCACTGGCTCTGCATGGCACGCGAAAAAGAAATATTTGACCCGATCCGCATGACATGTAAAAAGAACTGTTCGACTGGCTCCGCATGCCACGCAAAAAAAGACATATATGATCATCACACAAGAGCAAACCCATTCTGTAGTCCTGACTACAGCTGTAGTTAGAACATGCTTGATATGCTGTGGACCGGCATTCCTTTCAAGTCCAGCCCCAAACGACAGCACCTGTCACGTGGATACATGTCTTCGAGTGTCGTACAGTAGTGGTATTCATAATAATCGCCGCGGTATCTATAATCATCGCCGGATAATGCCTGAGCAAGAGCTGTGCAACAAATTCTATGTGCACATCACAACAGAAATTTTTTTAAAAAATGTTTGAACCACTGGCAGTTCCATACATATCTTAAGTCCTCAAAAATATGAAAGGAAATGGCCAGCAAAAACCTTACACTAAGACCGATTCCAACTACTCATGGTCAGGTGAACACGTACCACCCGTTTGTAACCACTTTTCTTAATTTTAATTGTTCGCCGTGGCACCTTCAAACTGACTTCACAGCAAAGCAAGGCAAGCAGCTTGTAGCATGTAACCAGAACTGATCATCAAAGTTGTGCCACCCAATGTTCAATGGATGATTGTGCATGCGCTTATCTATACACGAATGTAGAGGGTTTCGCGTGCGCCACACCATGCTACTGCATGGCCGCCCCGAGCCCAGGTTGAGCCCCGTAACCTAGCTGCCAGCTGACACGCCGGTCAATCCAGTCACACAGGACGCCCTCCGCGGGAACTCGTACCCAGCGCTGCTGGAAAATCGGTCCAGCGTATTCTCTACAGATCAAGGGTGGTAAATGCTGTAACCATCCCAATACCGTGCTATTCAGTGCTTGCAAGCGCGTTGGCTAAGAGGCCATTCTACCCCTTACTGACAATGAACTCCATCCTACTAAGCCAATACTATTGGTATCTCTACAAAGCATGTATGCAAAATCACTCGTCTCCACCGTCGGGTTGCCAACATATATCGCCAACGCTAAATAGGCGCTGGGAATGACGGTACGCGAGTGCCGCCGCGCTAGTTCCGACATTAACACGACAAAGGTGCGTGCCAGTAAGGGAAACCGCTAATTGCAGGGCAGCGGCGAGAAATCAGAACAGGTTCAATGACAATTACGTTTAAACTATCCGACGCCAGACGTACCTTGGCCATGGTCTCCTTGTCCGGCTCCTCCTGGGGGTCAGCCCAGTCAACGATCACGTCACAGCTTCCAGACCCTTTGATTCTTCCACTCCCCAGACGACGTTTGGCCAGAGAGGCCGCCTTGTGGTCTCATACTCCAGGAAACAGAACCCCCGGTTTTTCTCTTGTCATCAGGAGAGCTGTAGATGATGACATCCACCAGGCCCTCTGAGGTAACACAATTGTCCAATCAGTTAGATGATGCTCCAGCTGCAGCAAGCAGTTCTAAATACCATTCCCGGATGTCAGCATTTTTCACAAATACTAGTCACGGTACATGCGAATCAGACCACAACGACATTGCGCCTTAGCACCTTGTGGCTCATGAAACAAGTATCCGCGCCTGTATTACAACTGATGGTGCCACAAGCCTGCATTATGTTGTTAATTAGCGCAGCTCGCCGCCATGAAAGTACGACGCCAGCACAGGTAGCACTGAGGAAAACAGAATTATTGACCAACCTTAATTGATATTGGTTTACCACAGCAAGTGGCCATGAGTCAGGGGACACATCAGTGATGGGCTGGGACATTAACACCTACTAAAACAATTTCATAACAGGGTGATCTGCCAAATATGCTTCTTTAGACAGCAAGGGACTGAACAGAATGGGGAAGGCAGTCATGTACATTGTTTCCCTAATCTACCATTACCGGAAAGTCCCATTTACAGTAACGGGCGTGCAAGCCGCTGAATTACGTCAATGTGACGTTTACATAAGCACTGACTTCAATCCCCCACAAAAAATCGAAAAATCGCCTTCAACACCTCACGGCATTGCATCGTAGTTTGTCAACCCGGTCTACGACGAGCGAAGAATTGGACGGATTTACATTCGGGGGTACAACGCATTCGGGGTCACACGGCACCGTTCCGTCACATCACACGTTCCAGTCGTATTAATATGCCCTGTGAGCGCGGGCGGGGAAAGAAGCACACCAGGGAGCGCATTGCTTATCAGTGCTGTAAATGAAACCAAACTCAATTTCGTGAACGGAAACAAAGCAATCCCTAAATAAATTTACCTGTGTGTTTGCCAAACTCTTCCAGGATCTCCTCTTTGCCCTTAGATTTAGGAATGTTTCCCACGAAAAGGCGCAGATTGGGTACACTGATATTGACTTTGAGTGTCTTCCCCTTTTGATCTCGTAATTGTCGAGCTGTGGAACGAGAAATGCCGAAAAAATTAATAGAAACACGCAGCAACCTCACCACAAATAGCAACCTCAACAAAATTTTCTGTGCAGATCACAAACAGCATTGACACGCAAATTTTCCACCTTGATTACCAGCCACTGCGGCAAAGAGAAGATCTGGCACAAAAACCAATCCAGTATAAAACGAAACCAACATGACCTGAGGTTTTCTATACATTGCCAACAGTAGCACATTTGAAGCATACTAATTGAATCCAATCTCCTGGATTGAAACTGCATACCCATCCTGGGCCATACATCTCCTCTCATGCACCCAAAAGTGCATTGTACATACCTGTTTCACAGCCTCCCTTGCACCTTCTTCGTTGGTGAATGTAACGAAGGCATAGCCTCTGTTCTGGCCGCTCATCGGATCCATCATCAGTCTGAGGTCCCAGATATCTCCGCACTTACTCGAAGAGTGGAATGAGCTCGTCTTCAAACAGCTCCTTGGGGATCTTTCCAACAAATGCCTCACAACCGGAGCCTGGCTGCTTCCCCTCCCAGTTTGGTGGGGGACCCCCATACTTCCTCTGGCCAGTAGTGACATCCAGGGTAAAGCCAGTGCGATCGAGAATCGCCCTTGATCTTGTCTTCATCTGGGCCATGAGTGGCAGGGTAGGCTGGGCCTGCAACAAAACATAACAATCACAGAAACTAAACCCCCTCTGGAGCATGACCTGACAGCAAGCAGTAACGACGATCATACCGAATACCTGACTTTCAGCGACACGCACCAGCTCAGACTCATGGTGCATGGTGGCTATTGTAAAATTCAACAAAATATGTGGACAATGCTGATTTGAGCAGTTCACTGTTATGTGGCACCGCACGCCACGATGCCTAAGTTTGACTGTAAATCAAGGTCGGGGTTTTTCAAACCTACGTGTTTTTTTTTTAACCTACACACTATCAAAGCCGACAGTGGAAGTACACAGTCACCCGAAGAAGGTTGCATTTTATCCTGGCACCACCTGTTGAAAACGTGAGTCTGACCTTATGTTAGCCAGGCCGCGGATCCCCGCATGGAGCGACAGTATGCTCCCAGCGCATAACTTGCAAGACATGACATTTGGAAAACTCAATCTTTCACCTCAATCTCAACTTTTCCGACACCCCGTTTGGTATTCGATGCGACGGAGTTCCGGAGGGCTGAAGCCCTTACACCATTCAGCCTCCGCCAGTCCGCAAAACGCTCGGCAAACGGGCGCGACACGAGTGTCCGGAGTCATAATACAAACAACGTGCAGAACGTGGTGAACCTCCCCACCAACCATATCCTGACATTACCCATTAACTGCGTTCTATATCAGTGCAGCTGCCATTCTGGTTAGGGTCTTAATATGTAATGATCTGGTGACCACGATGTTATGTTCATGACCTCTCACGTAGCAGGCGAGGGCTATATCATGGAGATGTTCATGCAGCTGTATGTGCTGCACATCAAGATCAAATACATGAAAATGTGCTAAAAAATCGATGTGACTACAATAAGTAATACTATCATGCAAGCAGGTGCCTGGTTGAATATCCTTTGCTTGGGTGGAGGGACGTCATTCCCCCCCCCCCCCCCCCCACCTAAAACACGAGAGTGATACAACTAATTCACAGGGTTGAGGTTGGCATCCAGGTGGACTTATCTGAGTCAAAATTTCGGATTTCTAGTCATGACATCACCATAAAAAAGGTCAAACAATGTCAAATTCCAAATTGGTCCATAGTGCCCCCAGCCTCATGCATCTGCCCAGAATCTAGAAACCGTCTCCTAAGCAAAAGGTCACTGGTGTTCATTTCAGTGACCTTAAGGTCATGGCAGCCAAAATCCTGCAAATTGGTTTGATTTCTGCATTTCAATAGGCATCAAGAACTATGCCAGGTGATACTCCCAACAATACATGTTGGCCCAGGTCATTTTAGGTCAGTCATCTATTCTTACCATAAAGAAGTCTGTGGAATCTGGACTGCTGCAGTCTGTCCATTAATAAATTAAAATGAGCCACAGAAATTACCCCTGCGCTGCAAGCTCCGGAGAAAAAGCCAGGCATGTTCACTTTTCAGTCTGACATTCATACATCACCCCAGGTCATTGCTCTATGGCCTTGGACACTATCTCACAGATGTGTAGCTCAGCCTAACACTCCATTGTTGCATCTGATTGGACCGCCACCAAATCTCATGGTGACATCTGATGTCCCAAGGACCACCTGGTTTTCTTCTTTTAAAATTTAATCCAACCCTTTTGAGTGGATGGATTCCTGGAATCAGAGCTCACGCTAGGCAGTGCCTGTTGTGTCAGCCCTGACCCCCCACCATCCGACCAAGCAGTTCCGTGTCAACCGCAGAACTCACATGGCGAAAGCCTAATGTGCTGCAACACTCGGCACCCATCCCGTCCTGCCCTACGCCGTCATCTGACCTTTATCACGGCCGCTGCCACCAGCCAGCTGCCACCAGCCACACTGTCGCAGGAAAATAGTGAGCGCCTAAAGCAAGCTTGAACTCACCCTGCAGCGGTGGGTGAATTGGAAGGTTGGCATTCTCACAAACTGAGCCATCAGAACAACAGACATTGTGTGTTTTATCAATGATATTCTCAATAATGGTTTTACCCATCCTTATATGAACTAACCTTGTGCCTTGCTCTTTTGTCGATAGGTCTTCATTACCCCGCAGAGATAAGCAGATTTGTTGGACACATGCTCCAGGTTTGAGTCCATGAACTGCTTCAGAACAGTCAATGCTCCATCCACTGGAAACTCCTTGAGTGCATCCAGTGCACGGTCATCAAGGTCAGCATGGATAAGTTTCTCTGAAATTGAACACCAAGTAAGTTGTCAGCCATTACATTGTCAGAACACAGCAAGACCATTTGTGGACATGGCAGAAGATGGTGGGAGCAGGAAGCACGTGTCTACACCATTTGCGAACATTGTGGCATACTTGTGTGGTTTGACCTTCACTACTTTCTCTGCTGATGTTTTTATCTTCTGGATGCTGGATGTCTGGCATACCAATCAAAGCCAGGCATGTCATACAAAATGCAGTTAACATGTTCCCTGTGGCTCAGTACAAAGATGATCTATGATGCACCAAACCCAGCAATGCAGGTTTGACTGAGATTGCTCAGTTGCTGTCATGACAGGCATGATAAAACTCAATAGAAATATGACATTTTGAACACATAAGCTGGCTATTCAAGCACACCAGCTTCAGCTTTGTGATACATAAGCTTCAGTTAACAGTGTGCACTACAACAAAAAAGGCATTTATTTCCATCACAAACCTGTTTTGTAGATCTCATCAAGTTTCACAGCAACTTTTCATTGAGGCCAAGCTCGACTAATTTTGAAAGTCTTCAGATCTTTCATTGGAAGTTGTTGGTTCTTCTTTGACTGCGGCATCTTCCATTTCCTTCTGCCATGATGTTATGTCCTGGAAATGCAGGGCATATTAACTCCACAGCCCACACACTTGCCCCTCACACTTGCATGAAAATTAAAATGAGGCACCTGGGCATGACAAGGTAGCCCTAACAAGGGAACTCATACTGCCTTTCTTAGTGACTATGTCCTAGGCAGGAATCAATATCTTACACACAAGTGAAAGATGTCACTCAACTGTTGTGAACCTGGATATCTGTTCTGAACAAGAGGTGAATCATGTTAATTTTAGGCTAGTTATCTTTATATCTTTAAGAGGTGAAGCTGTCCAAGAAAAAATAGGATTGCTGCTATTTTACCATTCAAACAGGTGTAAGGACAAAGCTGGGTAGTATATTCTTAAAAACAAAATGTCATCAAAAAAGATAAGATAAGGATCAGAAACTATCTTATTAAGCAGCCTAAGTAGTAAAAACACAGGTTGGTTTTGTCCTTTGTCCAAGATTCATAGCTGACCACAACAATGGAATTTGTTGTAATCCTAAATTCAGTCTGTTTTGCCTAATAGCTCTCTAAGAGACATCTGGCTTTGTTTAACACTGTTTTCCACCAGATTGAATGACTGCCTAGAACTGGCTGTCAGTGACAGCCAAGGCCTGACTTTAACTGGCCTCAGGTCAGTGACCTTACCATATACATCTGTTTCATACCATAAGATCTGCTATTCAACTGCTGCAGCCATGCAAAGTTTGGCACTGCTATGCCACACAGCTTAGAGGTCATTGTGGAAAGCCTTTAGGGGGTAGGGCAAACTGACCCCTTACAAGAATATGTGTTAACCCAAGTTGAGGGATATGAACTATCAACCTAAAAAGACAGTGAAGGGTAAAAACAGAAGTCAAAACATGTTAAATTCAATCACAGATCAATCTAGTATTGTTCATGAGACCAGCCCACAGCAAGGCCACATGGTTCCCAGAGAAGGTGACATAACCAAACAGGTGATTTGCTGAGGGCACCTTGCAGGGGAGCTTCAACTAGATGACTGGGTGGCATAATATATAAACTGATAACTGAAGGAGAATTAACTCACCCTGAAAACCCCAAAATATAAAAGAAGATACATAACATATATGTTAATGAGCATTTGATTTCCCCAGACTACTAATTTTCACCCTACACCTTGCATCATGCCATTTTGTCAGCTTAAAACCAGTGACCCAAACAAAGCCATCTGATATTGATCAGCACACAGGCCTATCCTTTCCTCTACCCTCCTGGAAGCCCCTCAAAGAAAATCAACTTGCTCTAGCCATTCCCCAATCTTCTCTCCATGTGCCCATAGCATTATTTTCACCCACCTTTTCCAGAATGAAAAGTTTCAAGATTTTAAAATTAAAACCCCATAGCAAGCCATAAACAGCACAGTTCTTCATACCTTTTAGACTCCTTTCTTTTCTACTACAGAAATGGTGGGCATGTGATAACCTATGCAGCTTAACTAGTGTTACTTAAAAGGTATGGAATATGATTATGACATTTAACATAACCATGGCCTACATGTATTTTTCCAGTCACCTCAGCATTCCTTACTATACTGTCACTGCATCAAAACTATTTGGTTATGTTCAGCAGACAGCTGATATCTCCACCCCACTGATTCTTAGACTTGGCATAAATTCAGCGCTCCTCCGCCCTCTCCCAAGCTCATCTCATCTTACACACCACCTCGTTTTTTCCCGAAAAGTACAGGAGCAGACCACTATGATCAAACAGCTCTATGATTTTATGTGAGCATCCTGAAACCCATAATGCAAGAAGCAAAATGCATCGCACACGTTCGGGCTTAACGGGGCAGCGGAGACGTCGTTCCACGTCCCATTCAAATCGCTATATCATACACACCTTGTTCGTTTAAAGGTCAACCTACCCCGAGTGTAGCACGACTCCACCAGACAAAACGAAAAAGCCGGCACAAAGTGAAGCCACGTGGGCTGTTCCGACCCCTGGATTCGCGTCGGGATAATTTTAACTCAAACACTTTCATTGATACCATTATGCACTCATTCAAAGATTACTTCACCGCCAATTCGTTGGGGGTACATTCATACTTACAGAATTTCGGCCGGAAACACCTCTCAGTAATTTTCAAGCCCGAAAACAAATATGGCGGCACTATCACGCCGCCGGTGCGCGTTCTTGCCGGGATATCCTTCTGTGAAGGATTTCGATAGGACTAACATTTTACAATCAATCATTTTTGTTGCAAATAAAAAGTAGAAAATATATTTTGATCTTGAAAATATCAAAACTTTTTACTCTAATTCATCTTGTATTTTTAATTAACAACAAGCCCTAGGGAGATGTAAAGACCTGAGCGCTTCGCCACCCGTTCCCGCTTGGGCCGGCATACCAGCTACCAAATCATTAGAAACTCATAAGCTGAAGCGGTTTGTTTGACGTCACTCTGAAGTTATTCCACGTTTTAAAGATGTCGAGGTAAAACAAACTTTGGGATATGAATGACAAGAGTCCCATGCAACTTTAAGAAATGTAGCGGAAGTTAAACCTCATCCACCCGGGTAATTGGCCAGAGGCAAGTGTACGACATTTTTTAGGGGTCGGCAGATTCCCGAAATTGCAAAAATCATGCATGGGCGAAACACCCTGTCTTAAATATGAAGGCCTCTTCAATCCCAAGTCGGCAGTGCATAGAAAAACTGCCTATCTTGGCTTGACAAGGACTGACCGACTTGAGGACATGACAGCTCGCACACAAACGCGCAAACAAAAACGCCTATTTCGCCAGGGGGGAAAGTTGTAGACGATCGGAAAAACATTTATTTGGGACAGTCCTGATATTTCGTCGACATGATCCAGTGACTAATTTACCAATGGTTGCTCGGTTGAATTTCTAATCGGATGCGTTGTTTTTTTCAGCCAGAATCCGATAAGCATGCTGTATTGGCAACTGATAGCTCGATACCAGTGTTATTGCAAGCACGCTGAACACCTGTTCGGCTACGTCAGGAAGTTGCCTTTTAAGAAGTAAGTAGCGCTGGCAGGTAGTGGCGTGAATAAAAAAGATCAAGTCAGATGATAAACGATCTACGTTGTCGGCGTGTGCTGCTCGCAACTTGGCATTGTGTGCGTACAGTCGAACCATCTGCGCACAACGGTGTATTAAATTACGCATGGCATCTTTGTAATTCGCCTATGGGTAGACCTTTTGAAAGATATTCTCTTTTCAGAGATGTGTGCTTTACTAGCCGTTTACGTGCGCTATGGAATGCACGAAGTTACACTATGCGTGCGTGAAAAAAGTATTTGACCCGATTCGAAGTATTGTTGTCATCCCGCTACGGAGGGCCGGCTGCTTTTGGCTATGCGCTGTCAAGGGTTGATTTGAACCAAAAAATTCGTTTCGGCAGATGAGCTTTTCGCATCTCCAGCCGATGGTGCTACCGCATTGGCAATGTGTGGACATCGTTGCACACTCCGCGCACTAATAAATTTACCGTTAATTGCACGTGGCATCATGGTAATTTGACGTTGCGTCCAGTTTTCCTCTGAAGTACTGTGCTTTACGTATTTAGGGAGCTACCGTATAAAATCGAAACAAAATTCGTATAACTGAGCTGTCCTGGCAATTGACAGCCCTTGATCACTGGTAATGAATGCACAAAATTGCACTCTTAGGGTGCGGACATTTGTTTCCCCTTGCCGTCGTATTATGATCATAACTCTACGGCCATACCGGCCACAGTTAACAACGCGGCGTCAATGGGTGATTTGAACGTAGCAAAGCAGATCGGTCGATAGCCATTTAACATTGCTGACCGATGTGCTTGCATGATTCCGTCACATTTGCATGGTTGTACACTCCGCGCACGAGTGTAAACTGTTTGTTTGACATGGTATTTATGTCAAACGTCGCAGCGGCCGGCGTGACAGCAGTGAGTGATATGGTGTGGGCGGTCAGACGACCAAAATGTAGTACCTTATGGGAGATGCGCGGTTTTCTGGCAGATGACAATCATACACCAGTGCTTTAGAATGCACACAGTCGCCCCACTCACATGCAATTATAACGATTTGTGCGAGAGTTCTGGAGGTGCTCGTTGTGGCCGTAGTTAAGCGAAGCGCGATGTGCCCTATCTTTGGCACGGCGGTCAGCTATTGGGACGGACGGACGGGGCTGTAACCCTGGCCATCGTCGCCGCGCTGGCAGCGACGCCGCCATGTGGCGAGGGGAGGGAGGGATAATTAACTACGGAGGACAACACAGGCGCCAGGATGATCCTGGCCCACGGCCAGTGGAGGACAGGTTGCGAGACGAGAGAGACAGGACCGCAGAGGCTGAGACAATACACGCGAAGTGTGACGCGAAGAGATTCTTACAAGCTATTTCGGCTTTTCAAGACCACTGTGATAGTGCGTCCTAAGGCGGTGCTGGGCCGCTAGCTCACACGACGGACGCTGCGGCTGACCTCCAGCTAATCCCGATGTTTTACGGCGTGTCACAGGCGATGAGTAAGTGGCTAGTAAAAGTTGAGCTCGTGTGTGAGCTGCGGGGAATCAGTGGACTGCACGTGGTCGCCCCGCTAAGGCTGAGTGGTGGCGCATCCGCCGTACATTAGCAGCTCGAGGAGAGCAACAAGGAAAGCTTAAAAACACCCAACAGGCCCTAACATCGGCCTTTGCAGCGGGCCGGTACGAGGCATATGAGCATTTCGAGTGGAGAAAGCTACATCATGGCGAGGCAGTAAACTTCTTCGTCTCAGAGCTGCGCCGGCTCGCCGGTCTGCTCAGGGGTATACCAGACGACAGCTTAGCTTGCGCGTTCGTGGTAAAAGCGCCGGAGTCGGCCCGCCGCGCGCCCCAAGCAGGAACGCGCACAGAAGCCTTGATACTTAGCCAGCTGATCAGCCGCGCTTGATCGGTGCTCGCCGAATAGGAGGCAAACGCCGTGACTGCCGCCGCCGGAGAAGCAGTGTGGACGGCAGCGGCAGCGGCCACTGTGAAGTGCTACTCGCGCGGGCAGCCCGGCCACATAGTCCGCGACTGCAAGCCAGGTTGTGGGCAGCGTGGCCGAGTGGGGCTCCGCGGTGGCCGCTGCTTCGTGAGGTGCTACAACTGCAACTGGGTGGGACACTTCGCCTCTGCCTGCCCGGAACACGGCGCTGGGGAGGAGGGCTCGGCGCCGGTTTCCTGTCCCGTTCGTCAGTGAGTGGCGCGCTGCCAGTCGTGCGGCTTTCTGTGGGCGGCACGGACTGTGGGGTACTGCTCGATACGGGGTGCAGTCAGTGTGTAGCACACACGTCGGTGTGTCGGAACTGGAATCGACGCCCGGTGGGCGTTACAACGGTGAGCGGGGAGCGGTCCTGGTGTGAGGGAACAGGTGTGACGAGCGTGCGACCGTGGTCCGGCGAAATGGTGCCTCCAGACGTGTTGGTGGTGGCGTATTGACCACTAGGTTTTGATTTTATTCTCGGGATGAACGGTGTCAGAGCCCTGCGTGGCGTTACGGTGAGCTCGAAAGGCCACGTGAGATATGATGTTGAGATGGCTGGGGTGTCGCGGGTAGCTGCGGCGGTGGCCGTGCCGGCAAAGCCGGCTGCTGGGAAGGACTTTGTTGTGAGCTATGAGAAGGGAAGGATGTGGTCGGTGTGGTGGGAGTGGTGCGGGGGAAAGGGTCTGGAGCAGCTGCACGACATGACGGAGGAATGCAAGATTCCGACGGAGGTCTGACGGGATGACCAGGATCAGTCGGGGAGCGGCCGGCTGATCCTGGCCGTTGTCGCTGTGTCGGCAGGGACGCCGTGATGTGTCGGAGAGAGGAGGGGATACTTAACTACCGAGGACATCATGGATGCTTGGGGTGACCCTGGCTGATGGTCGGTGGAGGACAGGACCGCAGAGGCTGAGACAATACACGCGAAGTGTGACGCGAAGAGTTTGTTATACTATTTTTTCCCGTTCACCGTATTTGTGGCATCATGCCGCGGGCAGGTCTGCCGCAGTTAGTAATCGGAGGTCAAGGGGTGGCGTGAACATGTCATGTTGGACAATGGATAACTAGTATTTTGGCCGGCAGTGGTCCCACAAGGTCATCGTGCGCACATGGTTGCACGCTTAGCGGTTGCGTGGAGGTGCTTAAGGTTGGACATCGTATCTTTTTAAATCGACCGTGAAGGCGACCCACCAGCATAGAATGATGTGGTGACATAGTTGGAAAGGATCTAATAGATTTCCCCACCAAAGACGTGGGTAGCACCGGGAAATGACAACCCTGCACAAGCTTTATCGCAAACATACGATCCCACCATCCGCGCGCAGTTATGGATATGTTTCCGGCCCGCCGTGTTGGGCCATGTGGGGTGCCGGGCAACCTGGCCGCAGCCTGTAATGCGTTGTCAGTGTTTTACCTGAAATAAAAAGGTCATGTCGGCCGATGAGCGATTTGCGGTGACGGCCGATAGTGCTCCCACGATGACATTTGCGTGCGATGACTCATGTGCCCTAGCCCTATGCGCTAGCTTTAGCGCTGTTGAATGCCACGGTCGTGCTCTTCGGGTGCGATTGTAGTTTTTTCCCCGGCCCGCCATATTCTGACCATCACTTAAGTGCTATTCTGGCCTCAGTTTGCAATGCGACAGCAAGGTTGATGTGACAAAATAGCCCATGTTTCCCGATGAGCGATTTACATCGCCGGCCTATAGTGCTCCCATAATGCCGTCGTGTGCACATGGTTGCACATACCGTTCAAAAGTAAAACATTTTATATTGAGCACTGCAGCTTTGCAAGTTGCGACCGTCCTGCCAGCATCGGCAGGAATGTTGTGTTGCGCAGTCGAGCGAATAAAACCGAAACCAAAATCCAACGAGTTTGCGGTATACGCAGATAATAGCACGATACCAGTGCTTTTGGATGCACAGAGTCCTACTCTTAAGGTGCATTTATAAGTGTTTTCCGTATGTCTATGACTGCACCTAATTCATTTCTAGTTGTTCAACGTTACCCCTTTTTGTTCAGTTCAGATGTCGGCGCCATGCTAATTTGGGCAGGCTCGCCAAGAGCGTGATGGCCAGAATATGGTGGCCAGATAACAACAGTTACAATCGCACCTCAGGAGTGCCACTGTGTGCATTCGATAACAATGGGAAAATGCTATCAGCTGTTAGTGCAACACACTGGCTGTATTTTAGTTCCGATTTTATTCGGGTGAACCCCAAAGCATATCACTTGATGATGACGGACAGGTTGCAACGTCCATTTGCAAACAAACGGCGTCCAATTTGAAATACTCCTACTAGAGCGCGCAGTGTGCAGCAACGCGCTCAAGATGCCATTGTGGGATCACTTTCAGTCGAGAATGTAAATAGCTCACGGGCTGAAATGACCTTTTTTGTTCAAATTATCCCTGGATGGCTCATAACTAACTACGTCTGGCCTGTTCGTAGCGTCATTGTCAAAATGCGACGAACCGAAAACATAGTTATGATCTCGCGGAATAGTGCGTCTGTGTGCATTCTATAACGCAGGTATATGTTCATCATCTGCCAGCAAGACATACGTCTCCGCGTATGTAATCTGTGGCATTCCGTCGACCCCTCACAGCATATCGTTGAACACTGGCGGGATGGCGCAGCGGCGGTTTGCAAACATCATGTCCAAATTAAAATGACTTAACTCGTTCACGGAGAGTGCAACCATGCGCATATGACAACATTGTGAGAGTACTATCAGCCGGCAGCAAAATTTGCTCATTGTCCGAGATGACCTCTTTTGTTCACGTTGTCCCTGGCGTCGAACTAACAGCGGACGGCCTGCCACATAGAGATGGCCAGAACACGACAGACCGAGAAAATGTGTTCATTCGCACACGAAGAGTGAAAGGCGTGCATTGGTTTGCGCTGGTAGAGGGCTACCAGCTGCCACTAAAATACACCCGTCGGATTTTGGTTTCAAATTTATTCGGTCGACCACACGACGTCGAGGAATCAATGCTGGGGATTGGACCGCAGCAGTGATTTGCGCATATGCGGCGCTGAATGTCAAATAACTTGAAAAGAGTGTTCCACATCCGTATGAGGTTTAGACCTAAGACAGACGACTTAATTCTGTGTTGCATGCCGGCGCCAAGTTTTCCAATAGTTAGAAATGAACGTACTCGATCGCTCGACTCTTGCCTCAATATCTTTAAACGTGGAACATTCCCTTTGATTATTGCGTAGAGGGTGCCGCCATGTGCAGACAAACTCGAATTGGTAGCATTTTCGGCCGAGATTGTAAATTGCTCATCAGCCGACATTACATTTTTGTTCAAATCACACCTTGACGGCGCGGATTATCAGCGGCCGGCCTGCCGGTATCCCGAAGGCCAGAATACGGTGGCCCGAGAAAAACTACTAAAAACTACTAAAAAAACCTCGTGCGAATGGTGCGACCGAGTGCATTCGATAGCGTTGTTACGGGATGCCATCTGCCAGTACAACGCACGCCCGTGATTTGGGAATCTATCTCCTTCGGTCGATTCTCAGACAGCATATCACTACATGTTGGTTAGCCGGCGGCATTCTCGATTCGCAAAATTCCATGTATCATGTAAAATCCTTCGTGCTCCAACACTTGTGCTCGAACGATGCAATCACCCGCGATGAATGTGACTATCTGCATTCGGCAGCGCTTTGGTAGGGCTGGCTGGCAATGCCAGTATAACGCCATTCTCCCATAAGGAAATCCGTTTTGTTCCGTCGACCATCCCACAATGTCCCAATCAATGCTGACGTGACGTAATCAACCTCGACGGTCTGTGATGGTTTCAGTATGCGACACGGCTTGGCATTAAGTAGCAGTGATTAATGTTTGTGCTTGCAGCATTTCTGATGGATCCTAATTAGCTAGGACTCATACAGACATTTTGAGATTTGTTGTCAAGAAATCCTTCAGCGACTATGTTACAAATAAACACCCCAACAGCCACGTTGTTTTTTTTACTATTATGGATGACGTCATCATCAGCTGGTCTTTTGATCCTCTTAGACCTCGATACGCAGTCACGCCACATTCACTGACACTTTTTCCATAAAGTAAACAATGTTGTATGCTGAAAAAACTATGGTGTTGTAGCCGGGTTTTGGCCGAAAGGTGAAATACTGCGGCGTCAGGCGCAGAGGTTATCAAATAGATGGGAAGATGTAACAATCAACTAAACAACGCCTGCATATAATGCTCATGGAGGAATGTGTGCAGGTGTTTGCAAAGGGAAGGGGACTTATTTTGACAACAATCCGGGTTTTGCGCGCTGTGTTCTGTGGCCGTTCGCACCTTTCATATCTGACTAGCTCGTTCATATTTCATATTTTTGTTTTTTCGCCATATTTATATCCCATGCATGTACCTCAGCAGGTCCTCTGATACCCCAGCCAACATTTGGCAGGTAGTGGGCAGGTGGTTTTATATTCCTGTTTGCCTTTACCTGTTCACTCATATGTTTTTTATCAGTTGGAAATGGGTTAAAACGTGCTGGAGCAGAGCTGGCAATGCCATGGCATTTAATTGTGCCTTGAGATGTCTACAAACTTGTTAGCTACAGTTTCTGATATGGGATGGTTAAGTTTGGCTGTCCTTTACCTGGCAGCCAACAATGCTATGAGAAGGCGAGAGTGTGGGTGTTACACAAGGCCTTTGCAAGACTTAGTGTGTGGGAATTAGGGTAGATCTATAGAATGTTGTTCTGAAAGTTATAGTGCATGTGTGTCATTGAAAGTCTATGCTGATCTTTTATGGTAGCTGAAAGTCAAACTATCATCATCTAGGATAAATGCGAAGGGGGAGCATGGACAGATATCAGCCAAGTATATAGAAGTCTCCCATGTAGTGGGTTGTTGAGGTCACAAAGAACCATTCTTCCTTAATCTCACCAGTTTACTCCAAGTCATTGACTCACAGCAGTTGGGGTTGTCTACCATTACAGTTTATATGTTCTTTCAGCATGCTCATGTGTGTGAAAAATATATTTATCCCCTTATAAATAAACATTTTGCCAACAGGAACTCTTGGAGAAAAGTCAACATGGCCTTTTTTGATGATGCTGAATGGCTGCAATCACATATTGTGAATTCTTTCATCACCTCTGATGATACAGGTATTTATGTTGTTGGTGGTACATGGCTTATTTTATTCTCCTTATGTTTATTTGTGTAGTTATTATGTCATACATGCATTTGATCAGTCTTGGTATATATTAAATGTATAAATGAGGAAGCTAGAAGGTTTTCCATGAGATTATGAAACACAGCTGTAACACAGATCAGAAGTGGGGTGATCTAGATCAGTAGGTATGGCCAGCAGCTCCAGCAGCTGTGAACCATTGCCTGGGTCAGTTTGCTGGAATTTGACTTCAGTGGCTTATTCCATCCCCTATACAGGTGCATGCTTATGTGTTTGTGAGCATGTGATCCAGCCCTGTGCTAGTGTGAGATTCTGACAGTGCTCTATGGTCCAGGTGTGTGCGAGCTCGTCATGACGGTCGAGTCGGCCGAGTCGCTGGCCGCCGGTGACGCGGCCGAGCGGGACACCTACTTCGAGCCGCACTCGCCTGAGATCGTCATGGACATGGACATCGGCGGCCACCGGCGCCGCTCCAACACCTCCCAGCGTCTGGACAAGCTCAAGAAAGAGAGGAAGAACGCGGCCCGCGTTAAAAACGTCATCTGGCAGCCCAACCCGGATCCGCTGCCCGGTCAGTTTCACTGCCGGCGTGTGGAAGCTGGGGCTGGTGTGGTTTAGACAACTGCTGTCGATTTCGACAACCGTCCTCAACATGTTTTGCTTCTTTTTGTTCTTCTGAAGTCCAAGGAGATCAAATGGAGCACAGAGAAAAGTGTTGAGTTTTGCCAACCATTTCATCAATTCCAGACGCGGACCGGAACTTTTTGTTTGAAAAGAAGCCGATCGTCCGCCACGCGGGTCCGAAGCCGTCGCTGCTGACAGAGCATCTCAACATGCTGGACTTGAGCGACAACCCCTACACGGAATACTCCAAGTTTGACGGCAGGGTAAGACGCGATCACGTCTGTCGGGAATGCTGTTGACTGCGGTGCTGTAGAAGTGGAGGCCCAGCCAGCGCACGACTTTCGGTGGGTACGATTACAATCTGGTTCGCTGGATTTCATGCGAACACTACGGTACCGTACGACACGGCCGCGTTGCCACAAGAGGCGCTACTCTGTCCTGTTCGGAATCGCGGAATACGTTTCCCTCCAGTTACTCTACAGATGCCTCCAGGGCCGGAATTCACGCCATGCGTCTTCGTTGACCCATGGAGCATCGTGGAGCGTATTAAGATGTGCCAACCATACAGATTGGGTCTGCCTTAGCCCGCCTCTCGCTGCTCTCGGGCACGATCTCGTCTCCTGCTGCGCCGCTGACACGGGCTATCGGTCGTCCGCGAGCCTGTCTGACCGGAGATGGCCGTATCAGGCTGACGCAGACCCTCTGACGGGAACTCGCCAAGTCAGACTGATGTGGGCCCGTCTGACCGGAGCTCGCTGTGTCAGGCTCACACGGACCCTCTGACCGGAGCTCGCTGTATCAGGCTCACACGGACCGTCTGACTGGAACTCGCTGTGTCAAGCTCACACGGACCCTCTGACCGGAGCTCGCTGTGTCAGGCTCACGCGGGCGTGCCGACCCGGCGCATCAACATCTTCCTGACGATGGCGCCCGCTGAGGAGCTGGCATTCCCCATGTCCGTGACGGTGGTGGCTAGCGCCCGCGTCTCCGACGTCATCGGCCTCATCTGCTGGCAGTACACCAACGAGGATCGCGAGCCGCCGCTCAGGTGAGCGTAGGACGGGCGCGCGCGCCAGTACAGAACTATCGTTCGCGCCAGTACAGAACCACCACCCGTGCCAGTACAGAGCCGCCGCGCGCGCCAGTACAGAACCACCGCCTGCGCCAGTACAGAACCACCGCCCGCGCCAGTACAGAACCGCCGCGCGCCAGTACAGAACCACCGCCCGCGCCAGTACAGAACCACCGCCCACGCCAGTACAGAACCACCGCCCGCGCCAGTACAGAACCACCGCCCGCGCCAGTGCAGAGCCGCCGCGCGCCAGTACAGAACCACCGCCCGCGCCAGTACAGAACCATCGCGCGCGCCAGTACAGAACCACCGCCCGCGCCAGTACAGGGTCGCCGCGCGCCAGTACAGAACCACCGCCCGCGCCAGTACAGAACCACCGCCCGCGCCAGTGCAGAGCCGCCGCGCGCCAGTACAGAACCACCGCCCGCGCCAGTACAGAACCATCGCGCGCGCCAGTACAGAACCACCGCCCGCGCCAGTACAGAGTCGCCGCGCGCCAGTACAGAACCACCGCCCGCGCCAGTACAGAACTACCGCCCGCGCCAGTACAGAACCACCGCCCGCGCCAGTACAGAACCACCGCGCGCGCCGCTATAAGTGGGTCGCTAGGGGCAGTACGGGACGGAGGGATGCTGCTCAGATTGGTGCAGGGTCATCTGCCAGCAAAGAGCTGACAACGGTGGGAGGGGGGGGGGGGGGGGTAGTTTCACACCGATAAGGGCATGAGTATTCCATGGGTCAATACAGGGTCGTACCCCGAGCCAGTGTAAATATGCCCTTCAGGTCAGGCGAAGACTGCCACTCGTCAGTGTAGAGGCATCCTCTAGTTAATATAATACTGTCGATTGGGTTAGCACACAGCCGTCCCACTAGTCAATGCAAAGCTGCCGAGGTCGGTGTAGGGCCAACATTCTGGTCTGTGTAGAACTGAAAGCCATCCGTCTGATGGCTTCAGAGCTGACAGTCATCCCACCTGAAGTCTATATGATGACAGGGTGACCGGAGGAGCAGGCCACTGTCAGTCTTTAGCAGCCGTCTTTCTGGTCTGCACAGGGCTGGACCCCCCTCCCCGCCAGTCCGTGTAGGACGACAATATGGCCCCAGAAACGGACCACCGTCCGTCAAAGTGCGAGCACACTGCGATTGCTGCCTGCAGTCGGAGCCGGGCGGGTATTTGCCATGAGCGTTTCCCGCCGCCGCGTCGGCCACGTGAACGCCACATCACGTGCCTCACTCGCCCCGCAGGGGATCCCCGGAGATGTACAGCTTGCACATAGCCGAGGACGACGGCGAGGTCGACTGGGACTTCCCGCCGCTGGACGACCGCGAGACGGTGGCCAAGTTCGGCTTCAACGTGCTGGCGCTGGTGGAGACGGAGCAGACGGAGGTGACCGTGTGAGTGGTCGGCGCAGCAGCGCCGTGAGCCCGGACCCCTGCTGCGACCTCACTCTGGCCGTCTCGCGCTCGTGTGCTGCCGCTAACCGTGACGGGGCCAGCACTAGGGGGAGGGGGGGGGGAGGGAGGACCAGCCGAGCCCGCCAACAGTGGCGTCAGTCATCGCCAGGATGTGACGCCTGGGGAGGGGAGGGAACAGGCGATCGACCTGGGCCTAGGGTGGCCTGATTGCGCTGGAGCGAGGAGGTGAGCTGATAATCGAGAGGACAAGCCGTTGAGACAGTGCGATCACGCCCGCCGTCAGTAGGTCGCTGGGGGGGGGGGGGGGGGGGGGGGAGCTGATGATCGAGAGGACAAACCGTTGAGACAGTGGGATCACGCCCGCCGTCAGTAGGTCGCTGCATGACGTGCTGTGAGGAGAACAGCATGCCCCCGCTGCTTCTGCTTGTCGATCCCAGGCCGGTACCACGCATCCAGGCTGATGCACCGCACCGGCTTCCAAACCGCGCCGCACCTCCAGCCCGCCGCTGTGTGTCGCGCAGGAGCCTGGACGGACCGGACGGGAAGGACCAGGTGACGCTCTCGCTGAAGAAGCGAAACGCCACGGTGGCGGAGATGCTGAACGCCGTGTTGGCGCAACGGCCGGACGTGGCCCGCGAGACAGGTGCGAACGGGGCGTGAGCGGCCGCCGGCCGGCCGCTGAGCCCGCCGCCTGGCGTCGGAGGCCGGCCCGTGGTCAGCTGGGTTTGTGACGCGTGGTGCTTGGCCCGTCCGTGGCCCCTCGCACGTAGTTGTGGTGTCTGGTGATGGCTATCCATATCATCTACGACTATGTGGTGAGTATGAATCAGCTGCCCTGCCTTAGTCTCTCAGCAGCGGCAGCTCCGTCTCCCATCCGTCTCGCGGTGTCGCTGTGTGACCGGGCGGGCGTCGGCAGGCGTGGAGCTGGCGCTGGAGAGGGCGGACGTCAGCACGGCCGCCTCCCCGCTCAGCGCGGACACTCGGCTCTCTCAGCTCGCCTGTCAGCACTTCAACCTCGTCAAAACAGGTGCCAGCCGCACCAGATCGCTGGGCACTAATCGACGTCCTCCGCATGTTCGCAGCAGCCTTTGGCAATGCATTGGTGCATTATTTCCATTTGATGTGTGTGTGTGTATAGTCGCCCATTTAATGACCGGAAATATTATCAGGTGTTCAGGGTAGTGAACGGGTTAAAATGACACGTTTTTTTCTGTCTTCGCAACGTCTCCACGAATAATGTGGATATTTTTCACCAGGTCCTCAATCCATCCATCATTCACGCCTCCGGATTCCGATCTTTTATCCCTGTGAGCCAGCTTGCTCCTGGATCATTTGGCAGGCAATCCAAGCAGAGGTGGGTCAAGTGTCATCCCTCATGACGGTTCTGGCGGGTCGCCTCCGATGGCCTGTCCACGCTACGGCGCTGCTGCAGAAAGCGCCGGGGCTTCGCTGTGGGAAAGTGATGGGATTTCGGCAAGACCGTGCTACCTGCTGTATTACTCGTGTTTGTCCTCTTTGGTTTTTTCCTCAGGGTCTGATAGGATGTAACAGGTTATACCATTGTTAAGGTGGTCTAACCCAGATGTCGCCGGGTTGGACATTAAAGCTCTATTTTGCGGTTGTGACGAGGCATGTCGTTCCGTGTCTGACTGTTGTTGTGAGAAGAGGTTGTCAGTCCGTGAGACTGTCGTGACGGGACAAGCGTGTCAGTCGTGACGGGACGAGTGTGTCAGCCCGTGAGACTGTCGTGACGGGATGGGCGTGTCAGTCCGTGAGGCCGTCGTGACGGGACAAGTGTGTCAGTCGTGACGGGACGAGTGTGTCAGCCCGTGAGACTGTCGTGACGGGACGAGTGTGTCAGCCCGTGAGACTGTCGTGACGGGATGGGCGTGTCAGTCCGTGAGACTGTCGTGACGGGACGAGCGTGTCAGTCCGTGTGACCTCTATCTCTCCCTCCTCAGCGCCTGGCAGGAAGCACAAGGACGCAGCCGTGGTGGAGGAGCCCAACTTCAGCGGCCAGATGTCGGCCATGGAGGCCACCGTGTACCAGTCGTTCAAGGTCAACATGCTCTCCAATCTGGTCATCAAGGCGCCAATACAGCTCGGTAACTGGGCGGGATGATTGCGATAGTGCATAGGTCAGCTGGAAGGAAGGACAGTTCGGTAATTGCAGTACGAAGCTGGGCAGGTCCATGTCGTGCGCTAGATACTCAGCACCGCAGGGTAGATAGTTGGGCCAGGTGCAGGCTTCGCGTGAGTTGGGGGGTGATCACCGCTAACCGATGGTTCAGTCCTCCGATGGCTGCGACTGTCGTCCTCTGCGGGGAGGTTGACGAGCCTTTGGTACGCCTTAAACGTGGGCCCGACTGGTCTTCGTAGGACTGTAGCCTCTAAGGGTCTCGCTGTCCAGCTAGCTGAAAAGCTGAAGGTAAAGTAAAGTGATTGTTGGGTCTAGATTTGTACTCCCCAAGCTGTGCGCAGTTGCATCCTAGCTCTGCCCACAATACTCCGTATGACTAGGGCTATAAAGCCCTCCGCGTTTACCACCGGCAGTATGTCTCGGCAGAAACAGCAACGAAAGCGTATTGCGTGGTTCCATCGTTGCTTGGTTACACGGGTCGTGAGCTGGGGTCGGCCCGTGCTGGTGACCTGTGCCCGGTGCATGTTACAGGTATTTCGGGTGACCGGGTGGAGATTGACCCCGTCCAGGTCAGGTCAACCCTGAACGTGTCCAAGTTCCTGAGCAAGCCGCGGGCGGTCACTTACCAGATCGACAGCATCATGGAGTGCCGACTGTGGGAAGTCAAGTACGGAGGTAAGTGGAGAGGGGAGCGAGAGGGATAGGCGGCTCGGGAGCACACCCTTCACAGCGTTGTAAACATCCAATTTTATCGGGGTCGTGGAGAGTCGCATTTATGTGGGTAAGAGACCGGCTGTTTGTCCCGAGAATGTTCGATTGCACAGGTACTTGATACTCCTGTCGCGCCCCAGGCCGTGTGTCGGGATATTAACGGGACCCGACGCGTACCGAAAGCCGTTGTCGGCGTGACGGCCCGGTCAGTGGTGGTCTGCCTCTCCGGCTGCTGCCGTGGCCGCGCCGTCCCCGGGGCGGTGACGGCCTGGTCAGTGGCGGTCTGCCTCTCCGGCTGCTGCCGTGGTCGTGCCGTCCCCGGGACGGTGACGGCCCGGTCAGTGGTGGTCTGCCTCTCCGGCTGCTGCCGTGGTCGTGCCGTCCCCGGGCGGTGACGGCCCGGTCAGTGGCGGTCTGCCTCTCCGGCTGCTGCCGTGGTCGTGCCGTCCCCGGGCGGTGACGGCCCGGTCAGTGGCGGTCTGCCTCTCCGGCTGCTGCCGTGGTCGTGCTGTCCCGGGACGGTGACGGCCCAGTCAGTGGTGGTCTGCCGCCCCGGTAGCCGCCGTGGCCGCGCCGTCCCGGGGTGGGGCCTCAGGTCGGCTGGGACGTCCGCGTCCGGCTCACCGCCAGCATCGGCCGTCCAGGCCGCGTCACATGCGTGTCGCGCCAGCCGCGTACGGCCGTCCTGTACGCCTTTGGAACGTCTGTGGCTGCTGGCGATATAGCCCAGGGGGAGGGGGAGTGAGCGGCGCCCACATGAGACGCCTTGAGTTCGTTTCCCAGCTGATGACAGCGCCGTCCAACGCCGTCGCAGTCAGGAGCAAATCAAGCGTGGGAGTTGGGAAGGGGCCACGATGCGTGTTACGGGAGCTGAAGTTTGGTCATAGTTGCGCAATCTGGAAAGAATAGAGCAAATGTTGGTGGCTTCCGACACTTCGGGCGGGGGGGGGGGCGGGTGGGGTCTCATTGGCCCCTTTAGAACCGCCCATGACTCTAACTGAGCTCTAGCCATAGGACCGGCGTTGTCTCTGGTGCTCCACGAAAAAGTGACATGTCGGCAAAGCTGCGCCGCACATTGGTAACAGTACGCGACGGCCACAGGGCGGGCCATAGTACGGCTCACGTACCTGCTGCCATCTGACGGCGGCTACAGGCACCACGACCTGGAGGCGGACCTGGGCACGGCCAAGGACATCGTGCGCAAGCTCGAGTACATCCTGGAGTTCCGCTCCGGCATGAGCCGCAAGACTTACCTTCAGCAGAAGGAGAAGCGCAGCCTGCTCGCCTCGCTGGCGGCCAAGTAGCTGGCGCGAGCACGGGGGGTGCGCGGCCGAGTCGGAGGTGGTGACTGGCTGGGGCGGGGTCGGTTACCAGAACGCTGTGATACTACTGATGATACCGCTGTAGGTGTCCTTGCATTCTTTGTATGTGCCATCATCTGTTGTGATCAAGGATGTTGTGTATGTGCATGTTTGTATTATTTATTGAAGGCTAGGTTCACGTGCTTTGTGAAGTGCCGCTCTAATGTGCTGATGTCCGCGCGCTGACGGAAGTGGGGTCGCACCCCTGCTTTTTTGACCACTCAGGCTCCTTTTGGGAAGGGCGGCGACGGGCTGCCCTCTTTTTTTCCTCCAGTAGCTCCCAAACTAATATTTCCTCCAAGCCCCAGTCATATTGCGTTCGTTGCACCACAACCTGATCTGGTGAGACAAAAGGGTCCTGCGAAGAAATGTCGCCCACCCACGCCCCTGTCTGTCCACGGTGTAATGAGTTTGGCTTTGTTTTTTTATCGTCCGCTGTCCTCGCCAAACAAAAGGCGTAATGCTTCCAAACACTGCGGACTTTGAACGTCATAAATGTGGTTTTTGAAATACACCATGATTATGTAGTTTGCGGCTCGTATCAGTGTTGCAGATATGTGCTGTTTATCGAGGGTTTGTGGGTCTTTAAGTGCATTTTTCACATCATTGAATCTGACTCGTGTCGCTGTTAATTGTCCGACTAAAATGGAGCGGAAAGGGAAACTAAACAATCAGCAGTGCAGCTCCCGACACGCAAGATTGGGTAAGCCGACTAAAGCCTTTCCACGTCACTAGCCCCTGGAAAGTCTCTACCGCTATCTGCACACTCGTTAAATATACATACATATGTATACATGCATACACACACACACACACATATATATATATATATATATATATATATATATATATATATATATATATATCCCATCGCTGAGCTAGATTGTCCTGATTTGGGGCCTGAATTGAGGAAACAGGAGGCCACGTTTTGTGTTACGGAGTGTGCCGGCTAACGGTGTCACCTTTGTGGATCAGAAGGCCCCTGTTCTAGATTAGGAGACACCCTCCATAAATCAGGGGCCCTTGTTATAGATCAGGTGGTCCCTTTATCACATGACCCGTTCCCGAAGGCCCCTGTTCCGGATGTTGATGATAGTTGGAGTTTTAGGCTGTGCTGACTGCGGTGACCATGTTGCGCTCACAACTGTAGGGTGACTAACGCGGCGCGTGGATGGCTGAAAATCTCTTGTCAGCTAGCACGCGCTCGGGCGGGGTTCAAATCGATCACCCGAAGGTTTTTCCAGAATGGTTTCCGAACGGCGCGGCGCAGCCACGCCAAATTTGGCGTAGCTGTAGACATTTAAATACCAAATCGTTTCTTATTAAAATAGATGTACCTTGTAAGGACGCTGACCTACGCCAGGTCAGTCAGGCCATGAGTTCTACGAAGTCGATTCCTAGAGAATCGTTCATTCTGATGCAACAACGGAGTGTTGGACGAAGCCATACATCTCTGATATATTCTCAGGTAACACAACAATTGAATGAACAAATTCCATTGATCCCAAGTCCGTTTTGGAGGTCAGACTAAGGTCAAAACCGGTCTGTATTATTACTCCAGGGTTTGGCTACATAAAAGTAGTTTCTGGTGCTCATTTAAATTTGCTAATAACAGGAACCGCATTATGCATCTTTCATTGACTTTTCAAAGATCAGAATAGGTCACTGACCTAAAAGGACTCAGGTCAATTTTGTTTTTAAGAGCATGCTGCCTAGCGTAATTTTATCGCTTATTCAAATGCAGAACTCGAATCAGTCTTGTATCATGTGGGTCACCATCACCCTCATAAAGTGAAACAATGTCACTGACCTTAAATGATCATGAGAAGTTTTGCTTGGAACAGCTATCTAGGTTCTGGGCGCACTTTGCGGCCCAACCCGGAGATTGGGCTTGTTTGACCTTATTTTAACGGAAGATTATGACCTGCAAAGATCAAACTTTGACCTAAGTAAGTTCAGGTACATGTCGATATACCCTGTAAATGTGGTGTCTCCAGCTCCTTTAGTTCCTGAAATCTCAGAGGGTCAAAATGACACCCAACCGAGCAAAGGGTATCCAACCGGCCACCCGGACGCGTGCTGGGTCTAGACAGTTGACCCGCGGCCATAAAGTGAGTCGTTGCCAAGCATGTCAGAAAAAGTTTAGACATGGAGCATTTCGACCGAAATGAAAAATTCATTCGTTGATAAGCTCTGAGCATGTGCAAGCAATGCACCAAACGTCCAGTGGTGTACTGCAACGCGGGCAGGACGGCCAATCTCCACCCCACATCAGGAGGCTCCGGTTGTGGTTGAGAAGCCCTCCACTGGATTGAGTCACTAGCTTCCACCGGACATCGTGATCATTCCACCTTCGGTAAGACATTAAGCGGTGACGGATCATTTTTGACCTGCACTTCCACGCACAGGTTTTCCTCCTCTCCCTAAATTATCTGATGAGATACAATGACCACACTGCACGTCATCAAACTAGGAACACTCAGGCCTGAATCTAAAAAAATTACCGCCCATCTGAAAAATGACGTTGAAAAAGCCAACATAACTTTCACGCCGGTAAGGACAAACTGTGCCGTGTTTTTCGTGAGCTAATTATTTACACGACGCACGGCAGACGAATCCGAGCAAGCACATAACTAGGCTCGTTCCTCTTCAACAGGCAAGGCCATGTGGAGTAGACAGCGCCACCATCGGGATCCCTACTTAGAAAGGAATGTTCCCTCTAAGCTGCCTACTTACGGAATCAATGAAACGCCACGCACCCGATTTCAAATCAAGCTTTGCCCATAGTTACCAAAAGTCTGGCTGTTCAGCATAAATAATAGGCCGAACCACATTTGAAAGAAACTCTAACGATTTTTACCAGCTTAAGCCCATTGGACTCAGACCTGTCTACTAAATTTATGCCTGCAACTCGAGTTAACGGTAAGAACGTGAGAAGTAAAAAGTAATTGGTGTTAAGTTGACTATCGTAAAGTACTCTATTTGTCCTCCGTGACCCGTAAGAAAGAGGCTTGTTCCCTTTGCCTCCTCAGGCCCGAATATCACTGGCAGAAAGGCGAGCTAGAATTTCTCTCAAACTAAGCATGTTGATACGAGACTTCACGTCATGCAGTGTTGGCACTGAAGTCATGAGTAGTGTACTCGTCAGTGATAGGGTTGTAATCGGTTGACTTTGATCGGTTCGGTGAACTCTTCTGCAAAGACTTGCTTCAAGCTTCACTACTTTATTCTCACGTTCCATTTCATCATATAATGTCTCTTAAAAGTGGTTACCATGATTCTGGCAGAACTTAAAGCAAAAGACTACGTCCGTCCAAGGCAGGCCTCAGTTCTCAGCTTCGCGTTCTCAGCTTCTAGCAGTTTTCTTTCCATAAGTTCGGAGCAGGTTAAGGGATGACAACCTTGGCAGGGGCAACCTGAGTCTGATACGTTGGAACACGTCCAACAACACATCCCCATCGGATGAAATCCAGTCCAAAGCTCTCTTGGCACGAGCTCTGAAGGCGGATGCATAAACTTCCCGACCCATTCTGTTTACGTTACGAGAGAGCGATGGCAAATATCTGCCAGTTCTACGACCCAGCGCACGCTACCGAGCACTTAATCGTAGCATTTCCTACCATGCCATGTGCTGCCATACGCAGCTTTGTTTACCGTGCTTAACACTCAAAACGCACCATATTTCCGTCTTAAGCCTAAAACAATTTCAGTATCAGGCTCAAATAGGCATCAAAATATGTCACGTCCAACACACTTGGGCAAGGGGAGCTTAAGGAACTTCCATGCGTCCTAGGTAGCAATCTTTTATTCACCTTGGCTGATTTGGATGAGTACTAGTTTAAGTACAGTTTTTTATTGGAGCATCGCCATCGCACGGATGTAAGCAAACCATTTTAAGAAAACCACATGAACACACCAGGGGATTGTCTTCGTACTTAATGTTAATGGCTGCTGCCGTAGTTAACATTTTTTATTAATCATTTCTTATCATCTTTATTATACTTTTTTGTTTTTAAAATGAATGAGGGGCGTGACGAACGACTGGCCATGTTGTTCGAAGTATTCGTTTTCGTCCGCAACCGTCCTTTTAAAACGACTTGCTCCTTTAAACTAAAACGACTTTAAAACTCGAATAATGTCTGAAAGACCGAATACTCCATGCGTGCCTTGAGAAAAAGCAGAAATGACTACGTTAAACATGACATTGTCATCCCTATCCTACCATAAAGTGGAGCCTTTGGTGTCTTCATGTGATAATGAGGGACAACTCGGTGTTTTTTATATCACAGTGCAGCCGCAGCAGTTTAGGTGGTTCTGCTAAACCGACGCATGGTCTTCTGTCAAGCAGACGCATGGTCTTCTGTCAAGCAGACGCACTGCCTTCTGTCAAGCGGACGCATTGCCTTCTGTCAAGCGGACTTATGGCCAACGTTAGCTATTGCTGGTGATACGCGGTGGAAGCGTTGTCGTGACACCCATTAGCAGAGCTGATAAGATATCAACATGATATCATCCGTGACATTTTTAGACCACCTCAGGCCGACACTCGTTGGCTTTTTATCAAATTTGGCTCGAGCGAGGCGCGCTTGGAAGTGACCCATGGAGTTGTTTTGGCAGCCGGCGCGGCCGCGCCAAACAGTCGCAAATCATCGACCGGGCGCTCCAAGTCCGCTGACAGGCAGGGAATCCGCAGAATCGGGGCGCCGCTAACGAAGCCGCCGCGACGGGCACAGACCGATAATTAAGATTTACGCCTGCGGAAGCGGGGCGAGGCTCCTATCCGCGGTAATTCACTGGGTAGCGCGCGGCACTTCAAAGTCGCCGGGCCGGGTTTGTCGCCGTGCGGTGGATGGCGCGGCATTCGCGGAGCGGCGCCGGCGCATTGTTACCGGTTGCCGCGCGCGGGCGTGCTTGTAAGGCCGGGGAGTCAGGTAGCGGGGGCGGAGCGGACATCTGGTTTCGTGCCATCACTCCCCCTCGCCCTCCCGAACATATTGTCTCACTCCCCACTCCGGCTGACAGCACCTCGCTGGCAGGTTAGGTGAGTGAGAACAGAATGGGCACTAATTGCGACCGTTCCTGGCCAACCGCGCACCAAAACGATCTTCAGATAGATGCATCTGCGTAGAAACTACATTAGCAGCCATGACAGCCTCCTATCTCCGGCGAGTGCGTGAGAATCGCGATGTTGGGTTTTAGGGCAGTATTGACCACTCGGTCACTGAACGGTGCAAATATTGGCGCATTGAAAAATGTCATCATGAAATATTTGCTCCATTCACCGTATGATCCTTTGCTCTGTCGTCTTTAGAATTTGCTTTCTGCAGAACATCTGGTATGGGCTATCCATTCGCGAAACAAAGAGATTGCACTTCCGTCGCAGAGAAAATTATCCAGCCATAAAATGAGGCAGTCGGTTGACGTCCACTGTGCCCCAATCGCAATCAAAACCCCCATCATCACCATCATAACGCCCTCGTCGCCATCGCGCCACCACGTGTCCGCACAGCACGCGCCGCGGCGGTCAGCCCCGGCCGCGGGTCAGCCGCCGCCGGCGCCGGCGCCGGAGCCGGAGCCGGAGCCGGAGCCGGCGCCGGCGCCGGCGCCGGAGCCGGAGCCGCAGCCGGAGCCGGCGCCGGCGCCGCGCACGACCCCAGATCTCGGCCGCACGACACTAATGGTCACGAACCCGGCGAGCGGCCGGGCCGTGCCGCGCGACGACGATCCGTATCACGCAAGAAGCGAATTTGTCGGCCGTTCCCGCCGCGGTCCGGTAGCGATTAATGAAAAACGGGCGGACGATGTGGAGATAGGCGGCCGGGTGGCGCGCGGGACATCAGAAAACAATTATTGGTGCGGCGGCGGCGGCGCCGGCGCGTCGCGCTCGATCGGCCCGTCCAGCGGCGCCACGCCGCCGGGCACTGTCGTCGCCAGCGGTCACCCCGAACTGCACGGAGAGGGGCTGGTCCGCACCCAGCCTGCAGAAGCAGCGGGGCGGACGCGCCCTCGGCTCACTGACGATTCTTTCCTGGGATGGTGGTGGGGAGGGGGAGGTGAGTGGTATTGTGCTACGTCCTTTCTAGAGTATCTTGCAGTATGCAATATGCCAGCGAGTGTTGGCTTATTGGCGCAACACCGCAAGTGCAAAGCTTCGACCAACAAGCATTATTTGCCGAGCTGCCGTATGCCAAAAGCGGCGATCGTCAATGGATGGTCCAGGTGAAAATGTGTGACCTCCGCTTTACGCTGCTGTGATTTTAAACGACTTTCACTCAGTTTATTTAAGGTCGTAGATTGTATCGGCGAATAACACCCAGAGCTTGTTAAAATTGTTAACACCAGACCAGAATAGCCCAGATCTGTGCCCAAACTACTTGGCTGGCCGATTCAGCTGTGCCGCGATCAGTTGTGCGCGCCTCCATGAGTCCAAAAACATCAGAGGAATTTGTTCTGAATGAGTTGCCAATGGGAGTTTGGAGGAAATAATAAGAAATGATCCTCAATCATTGCTAAGTGTTAGTATTGCAAAACACATGACATATTAATTACTAAGTTATGTGATGTGTTTTGCTATGACTTTGCAATCATCTGAACTTTCAGAACGTGGGGGCAATCAATTTTCCACAAAGAATAAAAACACGATATACTGATCCGCTCAATGTCAGAACAATCAGAACAAAGCGAAAATATGCATTGACTGATGTGTGGGCAGTTTCGGTGCCCCTGCTCTGATTGGCATGACGTATTTCTATCTGGCGTCCGTCTTATCTTGATTCCACTTCTGGAAACTTTTGCCTAGCAGGATACAGGTTAAGGCAAGCAAACAGAGATCAATGCCGAGGGTTGGCAGAGGCCTCTCACAGTTTCAAGTACGTAACGTTATCATTAGTGATGCCGCCATAGCATGCTAGTGATGCTGTCATCTACCATAGCGTGGACGGAAGCGGGGGGGGAGGGGGCTTCCGTATTATCAAGGGTAACCGGACGCAAAGGCCTAAAGCATATAAACAGATACAGCCCATTCATCCACTGGGCGGCGACATTGTCAGGTTAAATCCAGGGCACTCTGCTGCCCCTGCACAGCCACGAGGCCGGCGTGTCTCGTTTACCTTCAGGCTGGGACCCCTTCATATGTCGGCATGGCCCCCCGCAGGTCTCCAGGGACTGTTCTGTTATAGGTGGAGTCAGGGACGGTACAGCACGGGGGGCAGCAATAGGGCAGTTACCCACCCCATACTTCAGCGAGAAGATCTTAATTCATGTTCATCGGACCCCTTCTGCATTAAGGCGTGAATTTGGCAGTCTCTACTTTGGATCAGGGATACTCTTAAGGGTCTTCTGTTAAGGAAACCCTTTTGCTGGCTCGAAACGCCCTATCTGTGTATGATTTGATCATTGCTCTATACTACGGCCATCTGAATATCAACAGGCCCCTGTTCTGGAACAGCAAGTCAATTTTTTCATCATGCAGTGCCTGTTACGAATCAGGCGGACCTTAAGAGGGGTCTTTCAATCCAAAGCTGGTACTCTGCGTATGCTTTTTTCGCGCAGTCACAGTGTCGATAGATGTCTTATTCCAACTGGTTAGCGTTGCAGGCTTCATCACCCCTTCTCCTAGCCCTTCTCTCCTGGCGGACATCTGACTTAAGGCCATCGGCTTGTTTTGAAACCCTGTGAAAGTCATATAATTATTTTTCATAGCCTTTTTTGCTATTTTCCATTTTAATTTTATCCCTTTGACTTTTAGCTTTTGCATTTCATCCGTTTTGACTTTTATCTATTTGGCTTTTTGACCGTTTGGTTTTTTGTCTTTTGACTTTTATCCATTTCAGTTTTATGGCTTTGACTTTTTGCCTGTGGACCTTTTTGCATTTGACTTTGATTCTTTTGATATTTACCATCTGACATTTTGCCCTATTGACTTTTTGACTTTTTGCGTTTTTTATTTATCCTGTCTGGCCTTTTGCCTTTTGACTTTTTAGCATTAGAACTTCTGTATGTTGAATTTTTACCACTTGATTTTTTGTTGTTTGCCTCTATGTCACGGACCCGGCCAAAGATGGGCCGGCCTGGTGTCTGTCTGATAGCCCGCAGCGAGCACTGCTCCACAGCCGGTCTACGTGCAAGCATACAGCACAGGCCGCCGACGGCACGGCTGGAGCTGTGCCAGCCGGCGAAAAGCCTTGTCGGGAGAGGCCCAGCGGCGCGGAACGACGGTGGGACCTCCTCAGGGCCTTAGTGAGAGCCCTAGCACCGCAGCACTAAGGCGGACACATCCCCGAGATTTCGACGGAGGAGGGCCAGCGAGGCAGCACGACGAAAAAGGCCTCGGCAGGAGAGGCCCAGCGGCGCGAGACGACGATGGACACCTCCTCAGAGCCTTTGTGAGAGCCCTAGCAGCGCAGCACTAAGGCGGACACATCCCCGAGGTCTCAGCGGAAAGACCCAGAGGGCAGGTCGACGGTGGATACCACCTCAGGGCCTTAGTGAGAGCCCCAGCAGCGCAGCACCAAGGCGGACACATCCCCGAGGCCTCGGCGAGAGAGCCTCGGCGGACCAGGACGACGGTGGACACAAGTACAGTTGTCGGAAGTTGTGTGGACGATAATGGAGATCCAGCTGCACCAATGGCTGCTGGAGAGGCTCCTGACTGTTCAAAAGTCCTTCCAATAGAGCTGCGCCTGGGTCCTGGCTGCGACGGGTTCTGTAGATTTGGTGTGCCCGCCTGTGCGAGCATGTTCGATTGGACTTATAGAAACCCGGTTTGATCTGGTCTTGACTCACAACATTTGAGTCAAGACCAGACTATATTTCGAGACCATACAGCTGCCACATCTGATGTGGCAGCTGTAAGGTCTCAAAATCCATATTCGCGACTTGCTTTCTGCTTTCTGTGCATAGCTTGTCGACGACTAAGACAAGTCCCAGGAGCGAGCAGTGGCCAACAATGAATGTTTTTGTGACGAGTCGTAGCGCACTTTTGGTCGCTTTATTCCTTAGGGTAAGCGGGCTTACGCAAACCATGCCTTTTAAGGTGCATGCGCGCTTCATAATCACCGTGCACGTAGGACCGTCTGTTCAGACAAAGTTTACGCTGTCAGCTGAGCCACAGCTGACAGGTCCCGTGCTCTTGAGCGCGGGGAGAGGCTGGGTGGCGCGCGGGGCCGGGGATGGCGTGGCGCTCCGGCTGGCCGGCTTTGATAGTATCCTCACTGTGAAGGTGTTTGGCGAGTCCCCACATTTCTCGGGACTGTTTTAGATATAGAATTGAACAAAAGATCGGAAAATTGAAATTTTAAACAAATAGGATGTGTCATCAAGTTAGGAAATTGACCTTTTGTGGTGGAAAAACGCATTAATCCAATGGTGGTGCCAATGGTTTAATTGTCCTTTAATGCCAACAATTAAAGTAATGCATCGCTTACAAAATACCGTTTGACAGTCGAAAATGTGCATTGACTGCGGAATTATCACGGTTTTACTTAGCCCATTTCCCTCATTACGCTATTTCTGACGGAATAACCAACGTAAAACGGCTGATCGGAGAAGTCTAAAATTTTCAGAATCATTATCGAGACATGAGATAATCATGTACATCGATCCTTGTCTTGATCTGAGGCGGCGGCAAGTTAAACTGCCCTTTGGATGGTCAAGTTCGTGTGGCCCTTTGGCATTTAGCACAGTGGGTTTTCTTAAATGACACTTCGATTTTGGGAAGAATCGTTAAATTGAATGTCCCACATTTTAAGACATTACAGCAAGCATCAGATATGACGAAATAAGCTCACGTTCAGCCATTGGTATGCTTTCAAGGGAAAGCAGTGCCCTAGAGACCATAATTTCACTATCTAGCAAATGTACTCCTCAATTCGCATTTGCTTGATTGCGTCGTGGAATGTTTGCATGACCACAGAGAAGCTGCCAAACTGGCCGTGCGAAACTGCCACCGTAGCAAACATACTGACTCCCTTGTAGTGCTTGAACTTGTTGAGAGGTGTCGTATTTATCGAAATGTCGTGCAGTTCGAACTGAGATGGCCTTCTCCAAAATGGTCGTCTCAGTTCAAAACCCCATGCATATGTGGAACACCCCCTTTAAACTGAGTGTTCTACATCTGAAGACATTAAAACAAACATCAAATATGATGAAAGAAGGTCACGTGTGATTATTTGTTTCCTTTTAAGTGCACAAACTCCTCTAGACAATGCAATTTCATTATTAAGCAAATATGCTCATCAATACGCCATAGTTTAATTGCGTCATGGGACGTTTCTATGACCTCAGGGGGCTGTCAAATTGGCCGCGCGAAATTTCTATCGTAGCGAACGGGCGACTTACTTGTAGTGCTTGAATCTCTCGAGAGGTAACGGATTATTGGTGTGCCGTCGACAGAACCCAAGTATAAGTTTGTGCGCGTGTTTTGTCCCTTTCTCGTGGCGCTCTTGCCTGTCAATCTGTGATTGTACGTTGCTTAATTGCATTCAAATGCTCGGTTATGACACAATTCTCAATTTATTCGCTTCACAGTTGAATTTCGTCGTATCTGGTACTACTGTCCTACTTCCTGTATTATGTAGAATAAAACGCGGCCATACCGGATCCGTTCGAAACGTGGACTATGTGCGTCACATCAATTTGCAGTCAACTGAACTTTACTGGTATCAGATACGGTACTGATTTACGCCGAGAACGAGTGACTCGACGATGGCATTGACGTTGGCCTTGAGGACCCCATGCCTAATGTGTTGGCACTGTTTGAGTCACGCTTCTACCATGCCTTGCATGCTTGGGCAATTGCATCGAGTGATACTGCATCGAATGATATTCAAAATGGCTATCCGAGTCCAAAGCCGCGTACAAATGTGGAACACTCCCTTTAACTCGGCTGCCCAGCACGCTGCAAGGTGGTGTTTTCAAAAACGGTACGCCCAGCAACACATCACGTGCTGTAGTAGCGCCAGTTGTTGAGATTTCCACCATTTGTCGCTAAAGGGCTAACGCCGCCCGCTGTAACAATCACAAACACGCACCTCTTCCTACGTCAGTCATGCCCTACAGGGTGGCGTAGGTATGCACTAGAGACGCAACTTTTGAAAAAAATATCAGCCCGCAGCCCAGCCCTCCCTACTTAGCTAGTAATCCAGTCCGCAGGGACCCGCCTAGTTAGCGATCCAGCCCGCAAAAGCCCACTGTAGTAGAATGCTGATCCACCATTTTCAGACACATACAGTACATCGTGCATGAAATGACATCTAATTGGCACCTAATACATAATATTAGTTTGCTAACAACAGTGAGGTTACTCAGAAAGCAGCAATCAAAGTACCCGCACAATGGATTTTATCATGCACCGAAGTAGATCTTAAACATTGTGATAACAGCTTTCAACTGCAAATGAGAATGGGTGGAATGAAAATGAAATTTACTTTTCACCAACACGCTTCGATGATTTACCACCCTTCTCCCTCATCTTAATGAGCCATAGTCATTTCTTTGCGATAACATGCGTCAGACGATATGTTTCCACTGACAGGATGAAGAACGCTGGATGTTTCAAGTTACGGGAAGTGTCGGTTCATTACAAAGCACGTAAACCCAGTCATCATCTGGCTGCGTGACAATTGTCACAATGCCACATTTCTCATTGAAGAAACAAAGTCAGTCACATATGCGGTGTTTACTATCCTTCAGTGGATACACCATGCAACCACACCACATAAAACCGCATAGTAGTTTTGGAATGATCCAGAGTTCTCCCTTACCACCATCCATGTTCCAGCCCTCAATCGCCGCTACGCGGTTTATGCTATGCCGCGTGAAAGGCACCTGAAAGCTAGGATGGCAATAATATTTAGTGCACGAATACTAGCCACTCCAGAGTCGTCACTGACATGTAGCAGTATCATCGAGAAGCGTGATATATTTTTGCATGCTGCAACAAAAAAACTTGCTTCTATAAAAACAAGCAAAAGTTGTTCAGACAGTCTCCAGAAAAACTTTCTACAGTTTTCAAAGCCCCAAAACTGCAACTTCCGACCTTCATAAAATGCCTCATTTACGTCATATGTTAAGATGATATTTTTCACGCAGTACTGCGTGCAGATACATTATTGGAAAAGAGTGAACACGTACGACAGAACAAAAGCCTTCGTGCAAACAATGTCGTAAAATACTAACAATTGCAGTGTGGTGGGGGGGGGGGGGGGGGAGGCCGTATCGTGTAAGTGCCCTGTAGTCGTGGTCGCAAATTGCATCTTCATCAGACATAGATGAACAAACTCTGTTCCACCACTTCTTTCAGGCTCGACAACTGCTGCGTATTTGATACGCCAGAAACTGCTGGCTATATTGGCAAGCGAGTAAAGCTGGGCCAAATTGGCCCCCAGTTTCCCATGGATATTAATGGTGATTTGATGATGATGATGATGATTTGGGGTTTAAGGGGGCATCGACTGCTGTAGATCATGTGGCGCCCTTAATGGTGATTTGAAAGGTATGGTTTTTGTGTAAGCCAAGCAAGGTTGAACGCACCACACCCTCAGAACAGCAAATGCTGTCTGTAGCTGTATTTATATTAAGGACCCACCTGACTTCTGCTCAATGAAATCAGGCTGAAGCCTGGAAAATTTGGGCTGTTATTCTTGATTTTTTAGTGGTATGTTTGTTTAAAGCCGTGCATTTTGTTTAGCTTGGCTTTCTGGTACGTCATGCCTGCCATGAGATTTCTACCACTAGCGTTCTCACCGTTAAATTAAAACATTATTGTTTCATAATTGTTTTGTGTTTGGCACCACGCTCTGGTATTGGGACGATTTTCAAACTTAAAGAATACCAAGCAAATACATTATGTTGCCTGCTAAAAATTTTGACCTGCAAAAGCCCGCCAAGTCTGGCCCATAACCCAGCCAAAAGCCTGTGGGCTCTTGCGAATCAGAAATTGGCGGGTTGGTGGGCTGGAAAGTTTGCGTCTCCAGTACGAGTCTTCTAACCACCACCCTTCAGGTTATACCAAGGTTTTGATGGCTGGTATTTGTGGTAACTTTTTTGCCATACCAATTTTCATGCCAATTTAAAAAAGATCGACAGGGAATCCCCGCTCACAGTCGCGGAGAATATGAAATACTCACTTGGATATCTTGTTTGCGCGAAAATGTCTTGTATGCGCCAAACCCCACTCTAGAAATTTAATTTTGAGATACAACGAAAAAAAAGCAGCCTAATGCTGCGTCAAAACGTTGTCCACGGTAATTCAGACCCGAAATGTCTGAAATGATTTGTATTTTACACCTCCGTCTGGCATTGCCACTCTAAATGGCTAATAGTTTGCAGGAACTATTCCCTAGATTTCATCAAAGCTTGTTTTTGAAAATGTGCCTGAAAGGTGGGCAACACCTTGAGTACCATTTCACCTTGGTCTCGAGAAAATGCCTATTACGTTATATTCTCGGGCAATCGGCCAACCTTAAGCTATGCAACGTGAGCACTGATCCCATCACTGTGACATTGTCACTTGAACTCAGCAATAAGAACATAGAAAATACTGAAAGCATAAGAGAACATGCGTACCAAGGAAAGGCTCCCCGATTATTTACAATCAAGGTACACTGGACTTACACAACACCAAAACAATGAAATTTGAGTTTAGGATTCCGTGAAGAACATTGAGACTGCACGTAAACTAATGCAAAGTAGTAAGATGAGTGGTCATTTACACATCATCCTTCTAAATTAGCATCAAGCTGCTTTTAGCGTTGTTTGTATGTTTACGAACCATGCAACAGTGTTAGGCAAGTCATAATGAAGCGGGGCTCCAACTGACCGCTAGCCATCAATGCACCACCGCAAGCATGCCTCAATCTGAACGTCAAATTCGAATTTCTTCGCGCGCTCTGTTCTAGATAAAAAAAAACTGGGAGTCGCTCTGCACTTGGCGCAGTGATCTGATAGGCATCTGACTGCGAGTCGGCATATCGGCGACGATGGCTCCAGTGCGGCACTGTGGTTGGCGTATCCCGACGCCCGATAGTGTTATCGGCTCCGCGCGTGCCGCGCTGATTGGTCGACCGGCGGGCGGCGGACCGGGCTCCGCGCGCTGATTGGCGGAGGCTGGCGGCGCGCGGCGCAGGGGGCCGCCGGCCGCTACCCGCTCAGTGCTGTGGTCGGCCCACGGGTGTGGAGGGGAGTGAGGTGGTAGGCGCCT
>NW_023596576.1:56785927-56853427 GCF_011947565.3 Pollicipes pollicipes
GGACATGGCAGAAGATGGTGGGAGCAGGAAGCACGTGTCTACACCATTTGCGAACATTGTGGCATACTTGTGTGGTTTGACCTTCACTACTTTCTCTGCTGATGTTTTTATCTTCTGGATGCTGGATGTCTGGCATACCAATCAAAGCCAGGCATGTCATACAAAATGCAGTTAACATGTTCCCTGTGGCTCAGTACAAAGATGATCTATGATGCACCAAACCCAGCAATGCAGGTTTGACTAAGATTGCCCAGTTACTGTAATGACAGGCATGATAAAACTCAATAGAAATATGACATTTTGAACACATAAGCTGGCTATTCAAGCACACCAGCTTCAGCTCTGTGATACCTAAGCTTCAGTTAACAGTGTGCACTACAACAAAAAAGGCATTTATTTCCATCACAAACCTGTTTTGTAGATCTCATCAAGTTTCACAGCAACTTTTTCATTGAGGCCAAGCTCGACTAATTTTTGAAAGTCTTCAGATCTTTCATTGGAAGTTGTTGGTTCTTCTTTGACTGCGGCATCTCCATTTCCTTCTGCCATGATGTTATGTCCTGGAAAATGCAGGGCATATTAACTCCACAGCCCACACACTTGCCCCTCACACTTGCATGAAAATTAAAATGAGGCACCTGGGCATGACAAGGTAGCCCTAACAAGGGAACTCATACTGCCTTTCTTAGTGACTATGTCCTAGGCAGGAATCAATATCTTACACACAAGTGAAAGATGTCACTCAATGGTTGTGAACCTGGATATCTGTTCTGAACAAGAGGTGAATCATGTTAATTTTAGGCCAGTTATCTTTATATCTTTAAGAGGTGAAGCTGTCCAAAAAAAATAGGATTGCTGCTATTTTACCATTCAAACAGGTGTAACGACAAAGCTGGGTAGTATATTCTTAAAAACAAAATGTCATCAAAAAAGATAAGATCAGGATCAGAAACTATCTGATTAAGCAGCCTAAGTAGTAAAAACACAGGTTGGTTTTGATCTTTGTCCAAGATTCATAGCTGACCACATCAATGGAATTTGTTGTAATCCTAAATTCAGTCTGTTTTGCCTAATAGCTCTCTAAGAGACATCTGGCTTTGTTTAACACTGTTTTCCACCAGATTGAATGACTGCCTAGAAATGGCTGTCAGTGACAGCCAAGGCCTGACTTTAACTGGCCTCAGGTCAGTGACCTTACCATATACATCTGTTTCATACCATAAGATCTGCTATTCAACTGCCTGCAGCCATGCAAAGTTTGGCACTGCTATGCCACACAGCTTAGAGGTCATTGTGGAAAGCCTTTAGGGGGTAGGGCAAACTGACCCCTTACAAGAGTATGTGTTAACCCAAGTTGAGGGATATGAACTATCAACCTAAAAAGACATGTGAAGGTAAAACAGAAGTCAAAACATGTTAAATTCAATCACAGATCAATCTAGTATTGTTCATGAGACCAGCCCACAGCAAGGCCACATGGTTCCCAGAGAGGTGACATAACCAAACAGGTGATTTGCTGAGGGCACCTTGCAGGGGAGCTTCAACTAGATGACTGGTGGCGTAATATATAAAACTGATAACTGAAGGAGAATTAACTCACCCTGAAAACCCCAAAATATAAAAGAAGATACATAACATATATCAATGTTAATGAGCATTTGATTTCCCCAGACTACTAATTTTCACCCTACACCTTGCATCATGCCATTTTGTCAGCTTAAAACCAGGTGACCCCCAAACAACAGCCATCTGATATATGATCAGCACACAGGCCTATCCTTTCCTCTACCCTCCTGGAAGCCCCTCAAAGAAAATCAACTTGCTCTAGCCATTCCTCCAATCTTCTCCATGTGCCCATAGCATTATTTTCACCCACCTTTTCCAGAATGAAAAGTATTTCAAGATTTTAAAATTAAAACCCCATAGCCATAGCCATAAACAGCACAGTTCAATTCATTACCTTTTAGACTCCTTTCTTTTCTTACTACAGAAATGGTGGGCATGTGTATAACCTAGCACAGCTTAACTAGTGTTACTTAAAAGTTATGTGAATATGATTATGACATATTTAACATAACCATGGCCTACATGTATTTTTCCAGTCACCTCAGCATTCCTTACTATACTGTCACTGCATCAAAACTATTTGGTTATGTTCAGCAGACAGCTGATATCTCCACCCCACTGATTCTTAGACTTGGCATAAATTCAGCGCTCCTCCGCCCTCTCCCAAGCTCATCTCATCTTACTACACCACCTCGTTTTTTCCCGAAAAGTACAGGAGCAGACCACTATGATCAAACAGCTCTATGATTTTATGTGAGCATCCTGAAACCCATAATGCAAGAAGCAAAATGCATCGCACACGTTCGGGCTTAACGGGGCAGCGGAGACGTCGTTCCACGTCCCATTCAAATCGCTATATCATACACACCTTGTTCGTTTAAAGGTCAACACTACCCCGAGTGTAGCACGACTCCACCAGACAAAACGAAAAAGCCGGCACAAAGTGAAGCCACGTGGGCTGTTCCGACCCCTGGATTCGCGTCGGGATAATTTTAACTCAAACACTTTCATTGATACCATTATGCACTCATTCAAAGATTACTTCACCGCCCATTCGTTGGGGTTACATTTCATACTTACAGAAATTTCGGCCGGAAAACACCTCTCAGTAATTTTCAAGCCCGAAAACAAATATGGCGGCACTATCACGCCGCCGGTGCGCGTTCTTGCCGGGATATCCTTCTGTGAAGGATTTCGATAGGACTAACTTTTTACAATTAATCAATTTTTGTGTGCTGTTGAATCGTAGAAAATATTATTTTCATCTTTAAAATATCAAAACTATTCACTCTTATTCATCTTGTATTTTTAATTAACAACAAGACCTAGGGAGATGTAAAAGACCTGAGCGCTTCGCCACCCGTTCCCGCTTGGCCTGCATACCAGCTCCAAATCATTAGAACTCATAGGCTGAACGGTTGTTTGACGTCACTGAAGTTATTCCACGTTTAAAGATGTCGAGGTAAAACAAACTTTGGATATGATGACAAGAGTCACATGCAACTTTAAGAAATGTAGTGGAAGTTAAACCTCATCCACCCGGTAATTGGCAGCGCAAGTGTACGACATTTTTTAGGGGTCAGCAGATTCCCGAAAATTGCAAAATCATGCATGGGCGAAACACCCTGTCTTAAATATGAAGGCCTCTTCAATCCCAAGTCGGCAGTGCACAGAAAAACTGCCTATCTTGGCTTGACAAGGACTTGACGACTTGAGGACATGACAGCTCGCACACAAACGCGCAAACAAAAGCTGCCTATTTCGCTCAGGGGGAAAGCTGTAGACGATCGGAAAAACATTTATTTGGGACAGTCCCTGATATTTTCGTCGACATGATCCAGTAACTAATTTACCAATGGTTGCTCGGTTGAATTTCTAATCGGATGCTTTTGTTTTTTTCAGCCAGAATCCAATAAGCATGCTGTATTGGCAACTGATAGCTCGATACCAGTGTTATTGCAAGCACACGGATCACCTGTTCGGCTACGTCAGGAAGTTGCCTTTTAAGAAGTAAGTAGCGCTGGCAGGTAGTGGCGTGAATAAAAAAAGATCAAGTCAGATGATAAACGATCTACGTTGTCGGCGTGTGCTGCTCGCAACTTGGCACTGTGTGCGTACAGTCGAACCATCTGCGCACAACGGTGTATTAAATCACGCATGGCATCTTTGTAATTCGCCTATGGGTAGACCGTTTGAAAGATATTCTCTTATCAGAGATGTGTGTTTTACTAGCCCTTTACGTGCGCTATGGAATGCACGAAGTTACACTATGCGTGCGTGAAGAAAGTATTTGACCCGATTCGAAGTATTGTTGCCATCCCGCTACGGAGGGCCGGCTGCTTTTGGCTATGCGCTGTCAAGGGTTGATTTGAACCAAAAAAATTCGTTTCGGCAGATGAGCTTTTCGCATCTCCAGCCGATGGTGCTACCGCATTGGCAATGTGTGGACATCGTTGCACACTCCGTGCACTAATAAATTTATCGTTAATTGCACGTGGCATCATGGTAATTTGACGTTGCGTCCGGTTTTCCTCTGTAGTACTGTGCTTTACGTTTTTAGGGAGCTACCGTATAAAATCGAAACAAAATTCGTATAACTGAGCTGTCCTGGCAATTGACAGCCCTTGATCACTGGTAATGAATGCACAAAATTGCACTCTTAGGGTGCGGACATTTGTTTCCCCTTGCCGCCGTATTATGATCATAACTCTACGGCTATACCGGCCACAGTTAACAACGCGGCGTCAGTGGGTGATTTGAACGTAACAAAGCAGATCGGTCGATAGCCATTTAACATTGCTGACCGATGTGCTTGCACGATTCTGTCACATTTGCATGGTTGTACACTCCGCGCACGGGTGTAAACTGTTTGTTTGACATGGTATTTATGTCAAACGTCGCAGCGGCCGGCATGACAGCAGTGAGTGATATGGTGTGGGCGGTCAGACGACCAAAATGTAGTACCTTATGGGAGATGCGCGGTTTTCTGGCAGATGACAATCATACACCAGTGCTTTAGAATGCACACAGTCGCCCCATTCACATGCAATTATAACGATTTGTGCGAGAGTTCTGGAGGTGCTCGTTGTGGCCGTAGTCAAGCGAAGCGCGATGTGCCCTATCTTTGGCACGGCGGTCAGCTATTGGGACGGGCGGACGGGGCTGTAACCCTGGCCATCGTCGCCGCGCTGGCAGCGACGCCGCCATGTGGCGAGGGGAGGGAGGGATAATTAACTACGGAGGACAACACAGGCGCCAGGATGATCCTGGCCCACGGCCAGTGGAGGACAGGTTGCGAGACGAGAGAGCTGGGACCGCAGAGGCTGAGACAATACACGCGAAGTGTGACGCGAAGAGATTCGCACAAGCTATTTCGGCTTTTGAAGACCACTGTGATAGTGCGTCCTAAGGCGGTGCTGGGCCGCTAGCTCACACGACGGACGCTGCGGCTGACCTCCAGCTAATCCCGATGTTTTACGGCGTGTCACAGGCGGTGAGTAAGTGGCTAGTAAAAGTTGAGCTCGTGTGTGAGCTGCGGGGAATCAGTGGACTGCACGTGGTCGCCCCGCTCAGGCTGAGTGGTGGCGCATCCGCCGTACATTAGCAGCTCGAGGAGAGCAACAAGGGAAGCTTAAAAACACCCAACAGGCCCTAACATCGGCCTTTGCAGCGGGCCGGTGCGAGGCATATGAGCATTTCGATTGGAGAAAGCTACATCATGGCGAGGCAGTAAACTTCTTCGTCTCAGAGCTGCGCCGGCTCGCCGGTCTGCTCGGGGGTATACCAGACGACAGCTTAGCTTGCGCGTTCGTGGTAAAAGCGCCGGAGTCGGCCCGCCGCGCGCCCCAAGCAGGAACGCGCATAGAAGCCTTGATACTTAGCCAGCTGATCAGCCGCGCTTGATCGGTGCTCGCCGAATAGGAGGCAAACGCCGTGACTGCCGCCGCCGGAGAAGCAGTGTGGACGGCAGCGGCAGCGGCAGCGGCCACTGTGAAGTGCTACTCGCGCGGGCAGCCCGGCCACCGACTGCAGTCCGCGACTGCAAGCCGGGTTGCGGGCAGCGTGGCCGAGTGGGGCTCCGCGGTGGCCGCAGCTTCGTGAGGTGCTACAACTGCAACTGGGTGGGACACTTCGCCTCTGCCTGCCCGGAAAACGGCGCTGGGGAGGAGGGCTCGGCGCCGGTTTCCTGTCCCGTTCGTCAGTGAGTGGCGCGCTGCCAGTCGTGCGGCTTTTTGTGGGCGGCACGGACTGTGGGGTACTGCTCGATACGGGGTGCAGTCAGTGTGTAGCACACACGTCGGTGTGTCGGAACTGGAATCGACGCTCGGTGAGCGTTACGACGGTGAGCAGAGAGCGGTACTGGTGTGGGGAAACAGGTGTGACGAGCGTGCGACTATGGTTCGGCAAAGTGGTGCCTCCAGACGTGTTGGTGGTGGCATGTTGACCACTTGGGTTTGATTTCATTCTCGGAATGAACGGTGTCAGAGCCCTGCGTGGCGTTACGGTGAGCTCGAAAGGCCACGTGAGATTTGGTGTTGAGATGGCTGGGGTGTCATGGGTAGCGGCGGCGGTGGCCGTGCCGGCAGAGCCGGCTGCTGAGAAGGACTTTGTTGTGAGCTATGAGAAGGGAAGGATGTGGTCGGTGTGGTGGGAGTGGTGCGGGGGAAAGGGGCTGGAGCAGCTGCACGACATGACGGAGGAATGCAAGATTCCGAGGGAGGTCTGACGGGACGACCAGGGTTAGCCGGGGAGCGGCCAACTGATCCTGGTCATCGTCGCTGTGTCGGTAGCGACGCCGTCATGTGTCGAAGGGAGGAAGAGATACTTAACTTCGGAGGACATCACGGACGCTTGGTGTGACCCTGGCCGATGGTCAGTGGAGGACAGGGTGCGAGACGAGAGAGACAGGACCGCGGAGGCTGAGATAATACACGCGAAGTGTGACGCGAAGAGCTTGTTATACTATTTTTTCCCGTTCGCCGTATTTGTGGCATCATGCCACGGGCAGGCCTGCCGCAGTTAGTAATCAGAGGTCAAGGGGTGGTGTGAACATGTCATGTTGGACAATGGATAACTAGTATTTTGGCCGGCAGTGGTCCCACAAGGTCATCGTGCGCACATGGTTGCACACTTAGCGGTTGTGTGGAGGTGTTTAAGGTTGGACATCGTATCTTTTTAAATCGACCGTGAAGGCGACCCACCAGCATAGAATGATGTGGTGACATAGTTGGAAAGGATCTAATAGATTCCCCCACCAAAGACGTGGGTAGCACCGGGAAATGATAGCCCTGCACAAGCTTTATCGCAAAAATACGATCCCACCATCCGCGCGCAGTTATGGATATGTTTCCGGCCCGCCGTGTTGGGCCATGTGGGGTGCCGGGCAACCCGGCCGCAGCCTGTAATGCGTTGTCAGTGTTTTACCTGAAATAAAAAGGTCATGTCGGCCGATGAGCGATTTGCGGTGACGGCCGATAGTGCTCCCACGATGACATTTGCGTGCGATGACTCATGTGCCCTAGCCCTATGCGCTAGCTTTAGCGCTGTCGAATGCCACGGTCGTACTCTTCGGGTGCGATTGTAGTTTTTTCCCCGGCCCGCCATATTCTGACCATCACTTAAGTGCTATTCTGGCCTCAGTTTGCAATGCGGCAGCAAGGTTGATGTGACAAAATAGCCCATGTTTCCCGATGAGCGATTTACATCGCCGGCCTATAGTGCTCCCATAATGCCGTCGTGTGCACATGGTTGCACATACCGTTCAAAAGTAAAACATTTTATGTCGGGCACTGTAGCTTTGCAAGTTGCGACCGTCCTGCCAGCATCGGCAGGAATGTTGTGTTGCGCAGTCGAGCGAATAAAACCGAAACCAAAATCCAAGGAGTTTGCGGTATACGCAGATCATAGCACGATACCAGTGCTTTTGGATGCACAGAGTCCTACTCTTAAGGTGCATTTATAAGTGTTTTCCGTATGCCTATGACTGCACCTAATTCATTTCTAGTTGTTCAACGTTACCCCTTTTTGTTCAGTTCAGATGTCGGCGCCATGCTAATTTGGGCAGGCTCGCCAAGAGCGTGATGGCCAGAATATGGTGGCCAGATAAAAACAGTTACAATCGCACCTCAGGAGTGCAACTGTGTGCATTCGATAGCAATGGGAAAAGGCTATCAGCTGTTAGTACAACACACTGGCTGTATTTTAGTTCCGATTTTATTCGGGTGACCCCCAAAGCATATCACTTGATGATGACGGACAGGTCGCAACGTCCATTTGCAAACAAACGGCGTCCAATTTGAAGTACTCCTACTAGAGCGCGCAGTGTGCAGCAACGCGCACAAGATGCCATTGTGGGAGCATTTTCAGTCGAGAATGTAAATAGCTCACGGGCTGAAATGACCTTTTTTGTTCAAATTATCCCTGGATGGCTCATAACTAACTACGTCTGGCCTGTTCGTAGCGTCATTGTCAAAGTGCGACGAACCGAAAACATAGTTATGATCTCGCGGAAAAGTGCGTCTGTATGCATTCTATAACGCAGGTATATGTTCATCATCTGCCAGCAAGACATACGTCTCCGCGTATGTAATCTGTGGCATTCCGTCGACCCCTCACAGCATATCGTTGAACGCTGGCGGGATGGCGCAGCGGCGACTTGCAAACATCATGTCCAAATTAAAATGATTTAACTCGTTCACGGAGAGTGCAACCATGCGCATAAGACAACATTGTGAGAGTAATATCAGCCGGCAGCAAAATTTGCTCATTGTCCGAGATGACCTCTTTTGTTCACGTTGCCCCTGGCGTCGAACTAACAGCGGACGGCCTGCCACATTGAGATGGCCAGAACACGACAGACCGAGAAAATGTGTTCATTCGCACACGAAGAGTGAAACGTGTGCATTGGTTAGCGCTGGTACAGGGCTATCAGCTGCCAGTAAAACACACCCGTCGGATATTGGTTTCAAATTTATTCGGTCGACCACACGACGTCGAGAAATCAATGCTGGGGATTGGACCGCAGCAGTGATTTGCGCATATACGGCGCTGAATGTCAAATAACTTGAAAAGAGTGTTTCACATCCGTATGAGGTTTAGAACTAAGAAAGACGACTTGAATATCATTTGATGTAGTTCACAACCCTTCCCTTCTTCAGGGCTAGTGTCCTCTATATTTTTGACTAGACGCCCGCTGGAATGTGCTCAGTGGAAAATTGGAACACAATCACGTTTTGTGCGACACGGGAAGGTGGACGTTGGTACCAGTAATTATGAATATAACACTTGTAGTCGAATAGCTTAAGACAGGCTCCATAACCGATCATGTGAATGTAAGTTAACACCATAAGATCACGGAGCGCAGCACTATTTAGTCCGACACCATTCGAGAAGTTGAAGAGCTGTGAGTCAACTCCTGTCCGGTAGGGTGATAATTTTGCGCTGTCAGTTTGGCACCCCTCAAGCGTCATATGTACGTTTCATGATACGATCAAACGATGATGCATTGATAAGCATTTTTACTTGATACTAATTCTGTGTTGCATGCCGGCGCCAAGTTTTCCAATAGTTAGAGATGAACATACTCGATCGCTCGACTCTTGCCTCAAAATCTTTAAACGTGGAACATTCCCTTTGATTATTGCGTAGAGGGTGCCGCCATGTGCAGACAAACTCGAATTGGTAGCATTTTCGACCGAGATTGTAAATTGCTCATCAGCCGACATTACATTTTTGTTCAAATCACACCTTGACGGCGCAGATTATCTGCGGCCGGCCTGCCGGTATCCCGAAGGCCAGAATACGGTGGCCCGAAAAACTACTAAAAACTACTAAAAAACTTCGTGCGAATGGTGCGACCGTGTGCATTCGATAGCGTTGCTACGGGATGCCATCTGCCAGTATAACGCACGCCCGTGATTTGGGAATCTATCTCATTCGGTCGATTCTCAGACAGCATATCACTACATGTTGGTTAGCCGGCGGCATTCAACGATTCGCAAAATTCCATGTATCATGTGAAATCCTTCGTGCTCCAACACTTGTGCTCGAACGATGCAATCATCCGCGATGAATGTGACTATCTGCATTCGGTAGCGCTTTGGTAGGGCTGGCTGGCAATGCCAGTATAGCGTCATTCTCCCATAAGGAAATCCGTTTTGTTCCGTCGACCATCCCACAATGTCCCAAACCATGCTGACGTGACGTAATCAATCTCGACGGTCTGTGATGGTTTCAGCATGCGACACGCCTTGGCATTAAGTAGCAGTGATTAATGTTTGTGCTTGCAGCATTTCTGATGAATCCTAATTAGCTAGGACTAATGCAGACATTTTGAGATTTGTTGTGAAGAAAGCCTTCAGCGACTATGTTACAAATAAACACCCCAACAGCCACGTTGTTTTTTTTTTACTGTTATGGATGACGTCATCATCAGCTGGTCTTTTGATCCTCTTAGACCTCGATACGCAGTCACGCCACATTCACTGACACTTTTTCCATAAAGTAAACAATTTTGTATGCTGAAAAAACTATGGTGTTGTAGCCGGGTTTTGGCCGAAAGGTGAAATACTGCGGCGTCAGGCGCAGAGGTTATCAAATAGATGGGAAGATGTAACAATCATCTAAACAACGCCTGCATATAATGCTCATGGAGGAATGTGTGCAGGTGTTTGCAATGGAAAGGGGAGACAGGTCCTTATTTTGACAACAATCCGGGTTTTGCGCGCTGTGCTCTGTGGCCGTTCGCACCTTTCATATTTGACTAGCTCGTTCATATTTCATATTTTTGTTTTTTTGCCATATTTATATCCCATGCATGTACCTCAGCAGGTCCTCTGATGCCCCAGCCAACACTTGGCAGGTAGTGGGCAAGTGGTTTTACATTCCTGTTTGCCTTTACCTGTTCACTCATATGTTTTTTATCAGTTGGAAATGGGTTAAAATGTGCTGGAGCAGAGCTGACAATGCCATGACATTTAATTGTGCCTTGAGATGTCTACAAACTTGTTAGCTACAGTTTCTGATATGGGCTGGTTAAGTTCTGGCTGTCCTTTACCTTGCAGCCAACAATGCTATGAGAAGGCGAGAGTGTGGGTGTTACATAAGGCCTTTGCAAGACTTAGTGTGTGGGAATTAGGGTAGATCTATAGAATGTTGTTCTGAAAGTTATAGTGCATGTGTGTCATTGAAAGTCTATGCTGATCTTTTATGGCAGCTGGAAGTCAAACTATCATCATCTAGGATAAATGTGAAGGGGGGGGGGGGGGGGCATAGACAGATATCAGCAAAGTATATAGAAGTCTCCCATGTAGTGGGTTGTTGAGGTCACAAAGAACCATTCTTCATTAATCTCACCAGTTTTAACTCCAAGTCATTGACTCACAGCAGTTGGGGTTGTCTACCATTACAGTTTATAGGTTCTTTCAGCATGCTCATGTGTGTGAAAAATATATTTAGCCCCTTATAAATAAATATTTTGCCAGCAGGAACTCTTGGAGAAAAGTCAACATGGCCTTTTTTGATGATGCTGAATGGCTGCAATCACATATTGTGAATTCTTTCATCACCTCTGATGATACAGGTATTTATGTTGTTGGTGGTACTTATATGGCTTATTTTATTCTCCTTATGTTTATTTGTGTAGTTATTATGTCATACATGCATTTGATCAGTCTTGGTATATATTAAATGTATAAATGAGGAGGCTAGAAGGTTTTCCATAAGATTATGAAACACAGCTGTACCACAGATCAAAAGTGGTAGTGATCTGGATCAGTAGGTATGGCCAGCAGCTCCAGCAGCTGTGAACCATTGCCTGGGTCAGTTGGCTGGAATTTGACTTCAGTGGCTTATTCCATCCCCTATACAGGTGCATGCTTATGTGTTTGTGAGCATGTGATCCAGCCATGTGCTAGTGTGAGATTCTGACAGTGCTCTATGGTCCAGGTGTGTGCGAGCTCGTCATGACGGTCGAGTCGGCCGAGTCGCTGGCCGCCGGTGACGCGGCCGAGCGGGACACCTACTTCGAACCGCACTCGCCTGAGATCGTCATGGACATGGACATCGGCGGCCACCGGCGCCGCTCCAACACCTCCCAGCGTCTGGACAAGCTCAAGAAAGAGAGAAAGAACGCGGCCCGCGTTAAAAACGTCATCTGGCAGCCCAACCCGGATCCGCTGCCCGGTCAGTTTCACTGCCGGCGTGTGGAAACTGGGACTGGTGTGGTTTAGACAACTGCTGTCGATTTCGACAACCGTCCTCAACATGTTTTGCTTCTTTTTGTTCTTCTGAAGTCCAAGGAGATCAAATGGAGCACAGAGAAAAGTGTTGAGTTTTGCCAACCATTTCATCAATTCCAGACGCGGACCGGAACTTTTTGTTTGAAAAGAAGCCGATCGTCCGCCACGCGGGTCCAAAGCCGTCGCTGCTGACAGAGCATCTCAACATGCTGGACTTGAGCGACAACCCCTACACGGAATACTCCAAGTTTGACGGCAGGGTAAGACGCGATCACGTCTGTCGGGAATGCTGTTGACTACGGTGCTGTAGAAGTGGAGGCCCAGCTAGCGCACGACTTTCGGTGGGTACGATTACAATCTGGTTCGCTGGATTTCATGCGAACACTACGGTACCATACGACACGGCCGCGTTGCCACAAGAGGCGCTACTCTGTCCTGTTCGGAATCGCGGAATACGTTTCCCTCCAGTTACTCTACGGATGCCTCCACGGCCGGGATTCACGCCATGCGTCTTCGTTGACCCATGGAGCATCGTGGAGCGTATTAAGATGTGCTAACCATACAGATTGGGTCTGCCTTAGCCCGCCTCTCGCTGCTCTCGGGCACGATCTCGTCTCCTGCTGTGCCGCTGACACGGGCTATCGGTCGCCCACGGGCCTGTCTGACCGGAGATGGCCGTATCAGGCTGACGCAGACCCTCTGACGGGAACTCGCCAAGTCAGACTGATGTGGGCCCGTCTGACCGGAGCTCGCTGTGTCAGGCTCACACGGACCCTCTGACCGGAACGCGTTGTCTCAGGCTCACGCGGACCGTCTGCTCGGAACGCGTTGTGTCAGGCTCACACAGACCCTCTGACCGGAGCTCGCTGTATCAGGCTCACACGGACCCCCTGACCGGAGCTCGTTGTGGCAAGCTCACACGGACCCTCTGACCGGAGCTCGCTGTGTCATGCTCACACGGACCCTCTGACCGGAGCTCGCTGCGTCAAGCTCACACGGACCGTCTGACCGGAGCTCACTGTGTCAAGCTCACACAGACCCTCTGACCGGAACTCGCTGTGTCATGCTCACACGGACCGTCTGACCGGAGCTCGCTGTGTCAGGCTCACACAGACCCTCTGACCGGAACTCGCTGTGTCAGGCTCACACAGACCCTCTGAACGGAGCTCGCTGTATCAGGCTCGCACGTACCGTCTGACTGGAACTCGCTGTGTCAAGCTCACACGGACCGTCTGACCGGAGCTCTCTGTGTCAAGCTCACACAGACCCTCTGACCGGAACTCGCTGTGTCAGGCTTACACAGACCCTCTGACCGGAGCTCGCTGTGTCATGCTCACACGGACCGTCTGACCGGAGCTCGCTGTGTCATGCTCACACTGACCGTCTGACCGGAACGCGTTGTGTCACGCTCACACAGACCCTTTGAACGGAGCTCACTGTATCAGGCTCACACGGACCGTCTGACTGGAACTCGCTGTGTCAAGCTCACACGGACCCTCTGACCGGAGCTCGTTGTGTCAGGCTCACGCGGGCGTGCCGACCCGGCGCATCAACATCTTCCTGACGATGGCGCCCGCTGAGGAGCTGGCATTCCCCATGTCCGTGACGGTGGTGGCTAGCGCCCGCGTCTCCGACGTCATCGGCCTCATCTGCTGGCAGTACACCAACGAGGATCGCGAGCCGCCGCTCAGGTGAGCGTAGGACTGGCGCGCGCGCCAGTACAGAACTATCGTTCGCGCCAGTACAGAACCACCGCCCGCGCCAGTACAGAGCCGCCGCGCGCGCCAGTACAAAACCACCGCCTGCGCCAGTACAGAACCACCGCTCGCGCCAGTACAGAACCACCGCCCGCGCCAGTACAGAACCACCGCCCGCGCCAGTACAGAACCACCACCCACGCCAGTACAGAACCACCGCCCGCACCAGTACAGAACCACCGCCCGCGCCAGTACAGAGTCACCGCGCGCCAGTACAGAACCACCGCCCACGCCGGTACAGAACCACCGCGCGCGCCAGTACAGAACCACCGCCGCGCGCCAGTACAGAGCCGCCGCGCGCCAGTACAGAACCACCGCCCGCGCCAGTACAGAACCACCGCGCGCGCCAGTACAGAACCACCGCCGCGCGCCAGTACAGAGTCGCCGCGCGCCAGTACAGAACCACCGCCCGCGCCAGTACAGAACCACCGCGCGCGCCAGTACAGAACCACCGCGCGCGCCAGTACAGAACCACCGCGCGCGCCAGTACAGAACCACCGCCGCGCGCCAGTACAGAACCACCGCCGCGCGCCAGTACAGAGTCGCCGCGCGCCAGTACAGAACCACCGCCCGCGCCAGTACAGAACCACCGCGCGCGCCAGTACAGAACCACCGCGCGCGCCAGTACAGAACCGCCGCCGGCGCCAGTACAGAACCACCGCCCGCGCCAGTACAGAACCACCGCCCACGCCACTATAAGTGGGTCGCTAGGGGCAGTACGGGACGGAGGGATGCTGCTCAGATTGGTGCAGGGTCATCTGCCAGCAAAGAGCTGACAACGGGGGGGGGGGGGGGGGGTAGTTGCACACCGATAAGGGCATGAGTATTCCATGGGTCAATACAGGGTCGTACCCCGAGCCAGTGTAAATATGCCCTTCAGGCAGGCGAAGGCTGCCACTCGTCAGTGTAGAGGCATCCTCTAGTTTAGTATAATACTGTCGATTGGGTTAGCACACAGCCGTCCCACTAGCCAATGCAAAGCTGCCGAGGCCGGTGTAGGGCCAACATTCTGGTCTGTGTAGAACTGAAAGTCATCCGTCTGATGGCTTCAGAGCTGACAGTCGTCCCACCTGAAGTCTGTGTGATGACAGGGTGACCGGAGGAGCAGGCCATTGTTAGTCCTTAGCAGCCGTCTTTCTGGTCTGCACAGGGCTGGACCCCCTCCCCGCCAGCCCGTGTAGGACGACAATATGGCCCCAGAAACGGACCACCGTCCGTCAGAGTGCGAGCACACTGCGATTGCTGCCTGCAGTCGGAGTCGGGCGGGTATTTGCCATGAGCGTTTCCCGCCGCCGCGTCGGCCACGTGAACGCCACATCACGCGCCTCACTCGCCCTGCAGGGGATCCCCGGAGATGTACAGCTTGCACATAGCCGAGGACGACGGCGAGGTCGACTGGGACTTCCCGCCGCTGGACGACCGCGAGACGGTGGCCAAGTTCGGCTTCAACGTGCTGGCGCTGGTGGAGACGGAGCAGACGGAGGTGACCGTGTGAGTGGTCGGCGCAGCAGCGCCGTGAGCCCGGACCCCTGCTGCGGCCTCACTCTGGCCGTCTCGCGCTCGTGTGCTGCCGCTAAGCGTGGCGGGGCCAGCACTAGGGGGAGGGGGGGGGGGGGGAAGGAGGACCAGCCGAGCCCGCCGGCAGTGGCGTCAGTCATCGCCAGGATGTGACGCCTGGGGAGGGGAGGGAACAGGCGATCGACCTGGGCCTAGGGTGGCCTGATTGCGCTGGAGCGAGGAGGTGAGCTGATAATCGAGAGGACAAACCGTTGAGACAATGGGATCGCGCTCGCCGTCAGTAGGTCGCGGGGGGGGGGGGGAGCTGATGATCGAGAGGACAAACCGTTGAGACAGTGGGATCACGCCCGCCGTCAGTAGGTCGCGGGGGGGGGGGGGGGAGCTGATGATCGAGAGGACAAACCGTTGAGACAGTGGGATCACGCCCGCCGTCAGTAGGTCGCTGCATGGCGTGCTGTGAGGAGAAGAGCATGCCCCCGCTGCTTCTGCTTGTCGATCCCAGGCCGTTACCACGCATCCAGGCTGATGCACCGCACCGGCTTCCAAACCGCGCCGCACCTCCAGCCCGCCGCTGTGTGTCGCGCAGGAGCCTGGACGGACCGGACGGGAAGGACCAGGTGACGCTCTCGCTGAAGAAGCGGAACGCCACGGTGGCGGAGATGCTGAACGCCGTGTTGGCGCAACGGCCGGACGTGGCCCGCGAGACAGGTGCGAACGGGGCGTGAGCGGCCGCCGGCCGGCCGCTGAGCCCGCCGCCTGGCGTCGGAGGCCGGCCCGTGGTCAGCTGGGTTTGTGACGCGTGGTGCTTGGCCCGTCCGTGGCCCCTCGCACGTAGTTGTGATGTCTGAGTGATGGCTATCCATATCATCTACGACTATGTGGTGAGTATGGATCAGCTGCCCTGCCTTAGTCTCTCAGCAGCGGCAGCTCCGTCTCCCATCCGTCTCGCGGTGTCGCTGTGTGACCGGGCGGGCGTCGGCAGGCGTGGAGCTGGCGCTGGAGAGGGCGGACGTCAGCACGGCCGCCTCCCCGCTCAGCGCGGACACTCGGCTCTCTCAGCTCGCCTGTCAGCACTTCAACCTCGTCAAAACAGGTGCCAGCCGCACCAGATCGCTGGGCACTAATCGACGCCCTCCGCATGTTCGCAGCAGCCTTTGGCAATGCATTGGTGCATTATTTCCATTTGATGTGTGTGTGTATATAGTCGCCCATTTAATGACCGGAAATATTATCAGGTGTTCAGGGTAGTGAACGGGTTAAAATGACACGTTTTTTTCTGTCTTCGCAACGTCTCCACGAATAATGTGGATATTTTTCACCAGGTCCTCAATCCATCCATCATTCACGCCTCCGGATTCCGATCTTTTATCCCTGTGAGCCAGCTTGCTCCTGGATCATTTGGCAGGCAATCCAAGCAGAGGTGGGTCAAGTGTCATCCCTCATGACGGTTCTGGCGGGTCGCCTCCGATGGTCTGTCCACGCTACGGCGCTGCTGCAGAAAGCGCCGGGGCTTCGCTGTGGGAAAGTGATGGGATTTCGGCAAGACCGTGCTACCTGCTGTATTACTCGTGTTTGTCCTCTCTGGTTTTTTCCTCAGGGTCTGATAGGATGTAACAGGTTATACCATTGTTAAGGTGGTCTAACCCAGATGTCGCCGGGTTGGACATTAAAGCTCTATTTTGCGGTTGTGACGAGGCATGTCGTTCCGTGTCTGACTGTTGTTGTGAGAAGAGGTTGTCAGTCCGTGAGACTGTCGTGACGGGACAAGCGTGTCAGTCGTGACGGGACGAGTGTGTCAGCCCGTGAGACTGTCGTGACGGGACGAGTGTGTCAGTCCGTGAGACCGTCGTGACGGGACGAGTGTGTCAGCCCGTGAGACTGTCGTGACGGGACGAGTGTGTCAGCCCGTGAGACTGTCGTGACGGGACGGGCGTGTCAGTCCGTGAGACTGTCGTGACGGGACGGGCGTGTCAGTCCGTGTGACCGTCGTGGTGGGGACGAGCGTATCAGTCCGTGTGACCTCTATCTCTCCCTCCTCAGCGCCTGGCAGGAAGCACAAGGACGCAGCCGTGGTGGAGGAGCCCAACTTCAGCGGCCAGATGTCGGCCATGGAGGCCACCGTGTACCAGTCGTTCAAGGTCAACATGCTCTCCAACCTGGTCATCAAGGCGCCAATACAGCTCGGTAACTGGGCGGGATGATTGCGATAGTGCATAGGTCAGCTGGAAGGAAGGACAGTTCGGTGATTGCAATGCGAAGCTGGGCAGGCCCATGTCGTGCGCCAGGTACTCAGCACCGCAGGGTAGATAGTTGGGCCAGGTGCGGGCTTCGCGTGAGTTGGGGGGTGATCACCACTAACCGATGGCTCAGTCCTCCGATGGCTGCGACTGTCGTCCTCTGCAGGGAGGTTGACGAGCCTTCGGTACACCTTAAACGTGGGCCCAACTGGTCTTCGTAGGACTGTAGCCTCTAAGGGTCTCGCTGTCCAGCTAGCTGAAAAGCTGAAGGTAAAGTAAAGTGATTGTTGGGTCTAGATTTGTACTCCCCACGCTGTGCGCAGTTACATCCTAGCTCTGCCTACAATACTCCGTATGACTAGGGCTATAAAGCCCTCCGCGTTTACCATCGGCAGTATGTCTCGGCAGAAACGGCAACGAAAGCGTATTGCGTGGTTCCATCGTTGCTTGGTTACACGGGTCGTGAGCTGGGGTCGGCCCGTGCTGGTGACCTGTGCCCGGTGCATGTTACAGGTATTTCGGGTGACCGGGTGGAGATTGACCCCGTCCAGGTCAGGTCAACCCTGAACGTGTCCAAGTTCCTGAGCAAGCCGCGGGCGGTCACTTACCAGATCGACAGCATCATGGAGTGCCGACTGTGGGAAGTCAAGTACGGAGGTAAGTGGAGAGGGGAGCGAGAGGGATAGGCGGCTCGGGAGCACACCCTTCACAGCGTTGTAAACATCCAATTTTATCGGGGTCGTGGAGAGTCGCATTTATGTGGGTAAGAGACCGGCTGTTTGTCCCGAGAATGTTCGATTGCACAGGTACTTGATACTCCTGTCGCGCCCCAGGCCGTGTGTTGGGATATTAACGGGACCCGACGCGTACCGAAAGCCGTTGTTGGCGTGACGGCCCGGTCAGCGGTGGTCTGCCTCTCCGGCTGCTGCCGTGGTCGTGCCGTCCTCAGGCGGTGACGGCCCGGTCAGTGGGCTGTCTGCCGCCCCGGTAGCCGCCGTGGCCGCGCTGTCCCGGGGCGGTGACGGCCCAGTCAGTGGTGGTCTGCCGCCCCGGTAGCCCGTGGCCCCGGGTGGGGCCTCAGGTCGGCTGGGACGTCCGCGTCCGGCTCACCGCCAGCATCGGCCGTCCAGGCCGCGTCACATGCGTGTCGCGCCAGCCGCGTACGGCCGTCCTGTACGCCTTTGGAACGTCTGTGGCTGCTGGCGATATAGCCCAGGGGGAGGGGGAGTGAGCGGCGTCCACATGAGACGCCTTGAGTTCGTTTCCCAGCTGATGACAGCGCCGTCCAACGCCGTCGCAGTCAGGAGCAAATCAAGCGTGGGAGTTGGGAAGGGGCCACGATGCGTGTTACGGGAGCTGAAGTTTGGTCATAGTTGCACAATCTGGAAAGAATAGAGCAAATGTTGGTGGCCTCCGACACTTCGGGCGGGGGGGGGGGGGGGGCGGGCGGGGTCTCATTGGCCCCTTTAGAACCGCCCATGACTCTAACTGAGCTCTAGCCGTAGGACCGGCGTTGTCTCTGGTGCTCCACGAAAAAGTGATATGTCGGCAAAGCTGCGCCGCGCATTGGTAACAGTACGCGACGGCCACAGGGCGGGCCATAGTACGGCTCACGTACCTGCTGCCATCTGACGGCGGCTACAGGCACCACGACCTGGAGGCGGACCTGGGCACGGCCAAGGACATCGTGCGCAAGCTCGAGTACATCCTGGAGTTCCGCTCCGGCATGAGCCGCAAGACTTACCTTCAGCAGAAGGAGAAGCGCAGCCTGCTCGCCTCGCTGGCGGCCAAGTAGCTGGCGCGAGCACGGGGGGTGCGCGGCCGAGTCGGAGGTGGTGACTGGCTGGGGCGGGGTCGGTTACCAGAACGCTGTGATACTACTGATGATACCGCTGTAGTTGTCCTTGCATTCTTTGTATGTGCCATCACCTGTTGTGATCAAGGATGGTGTGTATGTGCATGTTTGTATTATTTATTGAAGGCTAGGTTCACGTGCTTTGTGAAGTGACGCTCTGTGCTGATGTCCGCGCGCTGACGGAAGTGGGGTCGCACCCCTGCTTTTTTGACCACTCAGGCTCCTTTTGGGAAGGGCGGCGACGGGCTGCCCTCTTTTTTTCCTCCAGTAGCTCCCAAACTTATATTTCCTCCAAGCCGCAGTCATATTGCGTTCGTTGCACCACAACCTGATCTGGTGAGACAAAAGGGTCCTGCGAAGAAATGTCGCCCACCCACGCCCCTGTCTGTCCACAGTGTAATGAGTTTGGCTTTGTTTTTTATCGTCCGCTGTCCTCGCCAAACAAAAGGCGTAATGCTTGCAAACACTGCGGACTTTGAACGTCATAAATGTGGTTTTTGAAATACACCATGATTATGTAGTTTGCGGCTCGTATCAGTGTTACAGATATGTGCTGTTTATCGAGGGTTAGTGGGCCTTTAAGTGCATTTTTCACATAATTGAATCCGACTCGTGTCGCTGTTAATTGTCCGACTAAAATGGAGCGGAAAGGGAAACTAAAGAATCGGCAGTGCAGCTCCCGACACGCAAGATTGGGTAAGCCGACTAAAGCCTTTCCACGTCATTAACCCCTGGAAAGTCTCTACCGTTATCTGCACACTCGTTAAATGTACATACATATGTATTAATATATATATATATATATATATATATATATATATATCAAATTATGAAATGTGCGATCAAAGAGCACAATCACTACTGTCATGAAACAAAACCATGCGTAATGTAATTTTGGTAACCATCCCCTCCGAAACGGTCATTCTGTGCAGCGTTACACCGACCCCAGCGCTTCTGCCGTGGCTGTAGTCCAAGTGGAACTCTCTCTAGAAGGCGCGCTCTTCTCATATTCGTGCTAAATCTTCTTCAGTGTCAGAGCGGCATTTCTATAGCTTGAACGTTGACCATGAACAGGGGGGAGGGGCGGAAGTTGCAGGAAGCCAAATCGGACAGGCGGGACAGATAGGTAGCAACAGCGATGCTGGCGGGCCCCATCCTTCAATGAACTGTGAGGGGCCTGCCATGATCGCGCGGGGAGAGTGCGAGTGTGTGCAATTGATAGCACTGTTGTGGGGGTAACCGGACAATGAGTCAAATGTGAAAAAGGCGGCGAACAGTACAGAGGGATAAAAGTCAAACGGCAATAATCCAGCAAGATGAAGTCAATGGCAAATACCCAAAATGATAAAAAAAACTGCGAAGAGTAAAGAGAGATGCAGGGAAACAAGCCAGAGGTCAAATGCCTAAATGCAAAATATGATTTAGTGACAAAATGGGCACCATGTGGAATCCCGAAGAAGTCAAGCGCGCGGGACTCGTTCGGAAGCAAACCAGGGTGGCTCTGCGCCCCGCCCTACCGCGAGACTTGTTTGCCCCCCGTCGGCAGGCAGGGAGCAACAACATGTGTTTGCTGAACCATTTTGAAAGGCTCCTTTTGCCTAAGCTGAGTTCTGTGGTCTCACACATGCTTTACAAATTCACATGGAAGAGGCTCCATAGCTGAGCTAGATGGTCCTGATTTGGGGCCTGAATTGAGGAACCAGGAGGCCACGTCTTGTGTTACGGAGGGTGCCGGCTAACGGTGTCACCTTTGTGGATCAGAAGGCCCCCGTTCTGGATTAGGAGACACCCTCCATAAATCAGAGGCCCTTGTTATAGATCAGGTGGTCCCTTTATCACATGACCCGTTCCCGAAGGCCCCTGTTCCGGATGCTGATGATAGTTGGAGTTTTAGGCTGTGCTGACTGCGGTGACCATGTTGCGCTCATAACTGTAGGGTGACTAACGCGGCGCGTGGATGGCTGAAAATCTCTTGTCAGCTAGCACGCGCTCGGGCGGGGTTCAAATCGATCACCCGAAGGTTTTTCCAGAATGGTTTCCGAACGGCGCGGCGCAGCCACGCCAAATTTGGCATAGCTGTAGACATTTAAATACCAAATCGTTTCGTATTAAAATAGATGTACCTTGTAAGGACGCTGACCTACGCCAGGTCAGTCAGGCCATGAGTTCTACGAAGTCGATTCCTAGAGAATCGTTCATTCTGATGCAACAACGGAGTGTTGGACGAAGCCATACATCTCTGATATATTCTCAGGTAACACAACAATTGAATGAACAAATTCCATTGATCTCAAGTCCGTTTTGGAGGTCAGACTAAGGTCAAAACCGGTCTGTATTATTACTCCAGGGTTTGGCTACATAAAAGTAGTTTCTGGCGCTCATTTAAATTTGCTAATAACAGGAACCGCATTATGCATCTTTCATGGACTTTTCAAAGATCAGAATAGGTCACTGACCTAAAAGGACTCAGGTCAATTTTGTTTTTAGGAGCATGCTGCCTAGCGTAATTTTATCGCTCATTCAAATGCAGAACTCGAATCAGTCTTGTATCATGTGGGTCACCATCACCCTCATAAAGTGAAACAATGTCACTGACCTTAAATGATCATGAGAAGTTTTGCTTGGAACAGCTATCTAGGTTCTGGGCGCACTTTGCGGCCCAACCCGGAGATTGGGCTTGTTTGACCTTATTTTAACGGAAGATTATGACCTGCAAAGATCAAACTTTGACCTAAGTAAGTTCAGGTACATGTCGATATACCCTGTAAATGTGGTGTCTCCAGCTCCTTTAGTTCCTGAAATCTCAGAGGGTCAAAATGACACCCAACCGAGCAAAGGGTATCCAACCGGCCGCCCGGACGCGGGCTGGGTCTAGACAGTTGACCCGCGGCCATAAAGTGAGTCGTTGCCAAGCATGTCAGAAAAAGTTTAGACATGGAGCATTTCGACCGAAATGAAAAATTCATTCGTTGGTAAGCTCTGAGCATGTGCAAGCAATGCACCAAACGTCCAGTGGTGTACTGCAACGCGGGCAGGACGGCCAATCTCCACCCCACATCAGGAGGCTCTGGTTGCGGCAAAGAAGCCCTCCACTGGATTGAGTCACTAGCTTCCACCGGACATCGTGATCATTCCACCTTCGGTAAGACATTAAGCGGTGACGGATCATTTTTGACCTGCACTTCCACGCACAGGTTTTCCTCCACTCCCCAAATTATCTGATGAGATACAATGACCACACTGCACATCATCAAACTAGGAACACTCAGGCCTGGATCTCAAAAAATTACCGCCCGTCTGAAAAATGACGTTGAAAAAGCCAACATAACTTTCACGCCGGTAAGGACAAACTGTGCCGTGTTTTTCGTGAGCTAATTATTTACACGACGCACGGCAGACGAATCCGAGTAAGCACATAACAAGGCGCGTTCCTCTTCAACAGGCAAGGCCATGTGGAGTAGACAGCGTCACCATCGGGATCCCTACTTAGAAAGGAATGTTCCCTCTAAGCTGCCTACTTACGGAATCAATGAAACACCACGCACCCGATTTCAAATCAAGCTTTGCCCATAGTTACCAAAAGTCTGGCTGTTCAGCATAAATAATAAGCCGAACCACATTTGAAAGAAACTCTAACGATTTTTACCAGCTTAAGCCCATTGGACTCAGACCTGTCTACTAAATTTATGCCTGCAACTCGAGTTAACGGTAAGAACGTGAGAAGGTAAAAAGTAATTGGTGTTAAGTTGACTATCGTAAAGTACTCTATTTGTCCTCCGTGACCCGTAAGAAAGAGGCTTGTTCCCTTTGCCTCCTCAGGCCCGAATATCACTGGCAGAAAGGCGAGCTAGAATTTCTCTCAAACTAAGCATGTTGATACGAGACTTCACGTCATGCAGTGTTGGCACTGAAGTCATGAGTAGTGTACTCGTCAGTGATAGGGTTGTAATCGGTTGACTTTGATCGGTTCGGTGAACTCTTCCTGCAAAGACTTGCTTCAAGCTTCACTACTTTATTCTCACGTTCCATGTCATCATATAATGTCTCTTAAAAGTGGTTACCATGATTCTGGCAGAACTTAAAGCAAAAGACTACGTCCGTCCAAGGCAGGCCTCAGTTCTCAGCTTCGCGTTCTCAGCTTCTAGCAGTTTTCTTTTCCATAAGTTCGGAGCAGGTTAAGGGATGACAACCTTGGCAGGGGCAACCTGAGTCTGATACGTTGGAACACGTCCAACAACACATCCCCATCGGATGAAATCCAGTCCAAAGCTCTCTTGGCACGAGCTCTGAAGACGGATGCATAAACTTCCCGACCCATTCTGTTTACGTTACGAGAGAGCGATGGCAAATATCTGCCAGTTCTACGACCCAGCGCACGCTACTGAGCACTTAATCGTAACATTTCCTACCATGCCATGTGCTGCCATACGCAGCTTTGTTTACCGTGCTTAACACTCAAAACGCACCATGTTTCCGTCTTAAGCCTAAAACAATTTCAGTATCAGGCTCAAATAAGCATCAAAATATGTCACGTCCAACACACTTGGGCAAGGGGAGCTTAAGGAACTTCCATGCGTCCTAGGTAGCAATCTTTATTCACCTTGGCTGATTTTGATGAGTACTAGTTTAAGTACAGTTTTTTATTGGAGCATCGCCATCGCACGGATGTAAGCAAACCATTTTAAGAAAACCACATGAACACACCAGGGGATTGTCTTCGTACTTAATGTTGATGGCTGCTGCCGTAGTTAACATTTTTTATTAATAATTTCTTATCATCTTTATTATACTTTTTTTGTTTTTAAAATGAATGAGGGGCGTGACGAACGACTGGCCATGTTGTTCGAAGTATTCGTTTTCGTCCGCAACCGTCCTTTTAAAACGACTTGCTCCTAACTCGAATAATGTCTGAAAGACCGAATACTCCATGCGTGCCTTGAGAAAAAGCCGGAAATGACTACGTTAAACATGACATTGTCATTCCTATCCTACCATAAAGTGGAGCCTTTGGTGTCTTCATGTGATAATGAGGGACAACTCGGTGTTTTTTATATCACAGTGCAGCCGCAGCAGTTTAGGTGGTTCTGCTAAACCGACGCATGGTCTTCTGTCAAGCAGACGCATGGTCTTCTGTCAAGCAGACGCACTGCCTTCTGTCAAGCGGACGCATTGCCTTCTGTCAGGCGGACTTATGGCCAACGTTAGCTATTGCTGGTGATACGCGGTGGAAGCGTTGTCGTGACACCCATTAGCAGAGCTGATAAGATATCAACATGATATCATCCGTGACATTTTTAGACCACCTCAGGCCGACACTCGTTGGCTTTTTATCAAATTTGGCTCGAGCGAGGCGCGCTTGGAAGTGACCCATGGAGTTGTTTTGGCAGCCGGCGCGGCCGCGCCAAACAGTCGCAAATCATCGACCGGGCGCTCCAAGTCCGCTGACAGGCAGGGAATCCGCAGAATCGGGGCGCCGCTAACGAAGCCGCCGCGACGGGCACAGACCGATAACTAAGATTTACGCCTGCGGAAGCGGGGCGAGGCTCCTATCCGCGGTAATTCACTGGGTAGCGCGTGGCACTTCAAAGTCGCCGGGCCGGGTTTGTCGCCGTGCGGTGGATGGCGCGGCATTCGCGGAGCGGCGCCGGCGCATTGTTACCGGTTGCCGCGCGCGGGCGTGCTTGTAAGGCCGGGGAGTCAGGTAGCGGGGGCGGAGCGGACATCTGGTTTCGTGCCATCACTCCCCCTCGCCCTCCCGAACATATTGTCTCACTCCCCACTCCGGCTGACAGCACCTCGCTGGCAGGTTAGGTGAGTGAGAACAGAATGGGCACTAATTGCGACCGTTCCTGGCCAACCGCGCACCAAAACGATCTTCGGATGGATGCATCTGCGTAGAAACTACATCAGCAGCCATGACAGCCTCCTATCTCCAGCGAGTGCGTGAGAATCGCGATGTTGGGTTTTGGGGCACTATTGGCCACTCGGTCACTGAACGGTGCAAATATTGGCGCGTTGAAAAATGTCATCATGAAATATTTGCTCCATTCACCGTATGATCCTTTGCTCTGTCGTCTTTAGAATTAGCTTTCTGCAGAACGTCTGGTATGGGCTATCCATTCGCGAAACAAAGAGATTGCACTTCCGTCGCAGAGAAAATTATCCAGCCATAAAATGAGGCGGTCGGTTGACGTCCACTGTGCCCCAATCGCAATCAAAACCCCCATCATCACCATCATAACGCCCTCGTCGCCATCGCGCCACCACGTGTCCGCACAGCACGCGCCGCGGCGGTCAGCCCCGGCCGCGGGTCAGCCGCCGCCGGCGCCGGCGCCGGCGGCGGAGCCGGCAGCCGGAGCCGGAGCCGGAGCCGGCGGCGGAGCCGCAGCCGGAGCCGGCGCCGGCGCCGGCGCCGCGCACGACCCCAGATCTCGGCCGCACGACACTAATGGTCACGAACCCGGCGAGCGGCCGGGCCGTGCCGCGCGACGACGATCCGTATCACGCAAGAAGCGAATTTGTCGGCCGTTCCCGCCGCGGTCCGGTAGCGATTAATGAAAAACGGGCGGACGATGTGGAGATAGGCGGCCGGGTGGCGCGCGGGACATCAGAAAACAATTATTGGTGCGGCGGCGGCGGCGCCGGCGCGTCGCGCTCGATCGGCCCGTCCAGCGGCGCCACGCCGCCGGGCACTGTCGTCGCCAGCGGTCACCCCGAACTGCACGGAGAGGGGCTGGTCCGCACCCAGCCTGCAGAAGCAGCGGGGCGGACGCGCCCTCGGCTCACTGACGATTCTTTCCTGGGATGGTGGTGGGGAGGGGGAGGTGAGTGGTATTGTGCTACGTCCTTTCTAGAGTATCTTGCAGTGTGCAATATGCCAGCGAGTGTTGGCTTATTGGCGCAACACCGCAAGTGCAAAGCTTCGACCAACAAGCATTATTTGCCGAGCTGCCGTATGCCAAAAGCGACGATCGTCAATGGATGGTCCAGGTGAAAATGTGTGACCTCCGCTTTACGCTGCTGTGATTTTAAACGACTTTCACTCAGTTTATTTAAGGTCGTAGATTGTATCGGTGAATAACACCCAGAGCTTGTTAAAATTGTTAACACCAGACCAGAATAGCCCAGATCTGTGCCCAAACTACTTGGCTGGCCGATTCAGCTGTGCCGCGATCAGTTGTGCGTACCTCCATGAGTCCAAAAACATCAGAGGAATTTGTTCTGAATGAGTTGCCAATGGGAGTTTGGAGGAAATAATAAGAAATGATCCTCAATCATTGCTAAGTGTTAGTATTGCAAAACACATGACATATTAATTACTAAGTTATGTGATGTGTTTTGCTATGACTTTGCAATCATCTGAACTTTCAGAACGTGGGGGCAAGCAATTTTCCACAAAGAATAAAAACACGATATACTGATCCGCTCAATGTCAGAACAATCAGAACAAAGCGAAAATATGCATTGACTGATGTGTGGGCAGTTTCGGTGCCCCTGCTCTGATTGGCACGACGTATTTCTATCTGGCGTCCGTCTTATCTTGATTCCACTTCTGGAAACTTTTGCCTAGCAGGATACAGGTTAAGGCAAGCAAACAGAGATCAATGCCGAGGGTTGGCAGAGGCCTCTCACAGCTTCAAGTACGTAACGTTATCATTAGTGATGCCGCCATAGCATACTAGTGATGCTGTCATCTACCATAGCGTGGACGGAAGCGGGGGGGGGGGGGGGGGGCTTCCGTATTATCAAGGGTAACCGGACGCAAAGGCCTAAAGCATATAAACAGATACAGCCCATTCATCCACTGGGCGGCGACATTGTCAGGTTAAATCCAGGGCACTCTGCTGCCCCTGCACAGCCACGAGGCCGGCGTGTCTCGTTTACCTTCAGGCTGGGACCCCTTCATATGTCGGCATGGCCCCCTGCAGGTCTGCAGGGACTGTTCTGTTATAGGTGAAGTCAGGGACGGTACAGCACGGGGGGCAGCAATAGGGCAGTTACCCCCCCCCCCCATACTTCAGCGAGAAGATCTTAATTCATGTTCATCGGACCCCTTCTGCATTAAGGCGTGAATTTGGCAGTCTCTACTTTGGATCAGGGATACTCTTAAGGGTCTTCTGTTAAGGAAACCCTTTTGCTGGCTCGAAAGGCCCTATCTGTGTATGATTTGATCATTGCTCTATACTATAGCCATCTGAATATCAACAGGCCCCTGTTCTGGAACAGCAAGTCAATTTTTTCATCATGCAATGCCTGTTACGAATCAGGAGGACCTTAAGAGGGGTCTTTCAATCCAAAGCTGGTACTCTGCGTATGCTTTTTTCGCGCAGTCACAGTGTCGATAGATGTCTTATTCCAACTGGTTAGCGTTGCAGGCTTCATCACCCCTTCTCCTAGCCCTTATCTCCTGGCGGACATCTGACTTAAGGCCATCGGCGTGTTTTGAAACCCTGTGAAAGTCATATAATTATTTTTCATAGCCTTTTTTGCTATTTTCCATTTTAATTTTATCCCTTTGACTTTTAGCTTTTGCATTTCATCCGTTTCGACTTTTATCTATTTGGCTTTTTGACCGTTTGGTTTTTTGTCTTTTGACTTTTATCCATTTCAGTTTTATGGCTTTGACTTTTTGCCTGTGGACCTTTTTGCATTTGACTTTGATTCTTTTGATATTTACCATCTGACATTTTGCCCTATTGACTTTTTGACTTTTTGCGTTCTTTATTTATCCTGTCTGGCCTTTTGCCTTTTGACTTTTTAGCATTAGAACTTCTGTATGTTGAATTTTTACCACTTGATTTTTTGTTGTTTGCCTCTATGTCACGGACCCGGCCAAAGATGGGCTGGCCTGGTGTCTGTCTGATAGCCCGCAGCGAGCACTGCTCCACAGCCGGTCTACGTGCAAGCATACAGCACAGGCCGCCGACGGCACGGCTGGAGCTGTGCCAGCCGGCGAAAAGCCTTGTCGGGAGAGGCCCAGCGGCGCGGGACGACGGTGGGACCTCCTCAGGCCCTTAGTGAGAGCCCTAGCACCGCAGCACTAAGGCGGACACATCCCCGAGATTTCGACGGAGGAGGCCCAGCGAGGCAGCACGACGAAAAAGGCCTCGGCAGGAGAGGCCCAGCGGCGCGAGACGACGATGGACACCTCCTCAGAGCCTTTGTGAGAGCCCTAGCAGCGCAGCACTAAGGCGGACACATCCCCGAGGTCTCAGCGGAAAGACCCAGAGGGCAGGACGACGGTGGATACCACCTCAGGGCCTTAGTGAGAGCCCCAGCAGCGCAGCAGTAAGGCGGACACATCACCGGGGCCTCGGCGAGAGAGCCTCGGCGGACCAGGACGACGGTGGACACAAGTACAGCTGTTGGAAGTTGTGTGGACGATAATGGAGATCCAGCTGCACCAATGGCTGCTGGAGAGGCTCCTGACTGTTCAAAAGTCCTTCCAATAGAGCTGCGCCTGGGTCCTGGCTGCGACGGGTTCTGTAGATTTGGTGTGCCCGCCTGTGCGAGCATGTTCGATTGGACTAATAGAAACCCGGTTTGATCTGGTCTTGACTCACAACATTTGAGTCAAGACCAGACTATATTTCGAGACCATACAGCTGCCACATCTGGTGTGGCAGCTGTAAGGTCTCAAAATCCATATTCGCGACTTGCTTTCTGCTTTCTGTGCATAGCTTGTCGACGACTAAGACAAGTCCCAGGAACGAGCAGTGGCCAACAATGAATGTTTTTGTGACGAGTCGTAGCGCACTTTTGGTCGCTTTATTCCTTAGGGTAAGCGGGCTTACGCAAACCATGCCTTTTAAGATGCATGCGCGCTTCATAATCACCGTGCACGTAGGACCGTCTGTTCTGACAAAGTTTACGCTGTCAGCTGAGCCACAGCTGACAGGTCCCGTGCTCTTGAGCGCGGGGAGAGGCTGGGTGGCGCGCGGGGCCGGGGATGGCGTGGCGCTCCGGCTGGTCGGTTTTGATAGTATCCTCACTGTGAGGGTGTATGGCGAGTCCCCACATTTCTTTGGATTGTTTTCGATATAGAATTGACCAAAAGACCGGAAAATCGAAATTTTTAAGAAATAGAATGTGTCATCAAGTTAGGAGATTGACCTTTTGTGGTGGAAAAGCGTACTAATCCAGTGGTGGTGCCAATGGCTCAATTGTCCTTTAATGTTTCCAATGAAAGTAATGCATCGCTTACAAAATACTATCTGGCAGTCAAAAATGTGCAATGACTGAGGATTAATCACGTTTTACTCAGTCGTTTCCCTCATTACGCTATTTCTGACGAAATAAGCCAACGTAAAACGGCTGGGCGGAGAAGTCTAAAATATCCACAATCATGTTTGAAAAACGAGATAATCATGCACACCAAGCCTTGTCTTGGTCTGAGACGGCGGCAAGTGCAACGGCCCTTTGAATGGTCAAGTTCGTGTGGTCCTTTGACATTTAGCACAGTGGGTTTTCTCAAATGGCACTTCGACTTTGGGAAGAATCGTCAAAGAGCATGATGCGCATTTGAAAATATTGAGGCAAGCATCAGATATGATGAAATAAGATTACGTTCAACTATTGGTATGCTTACAAGGGCAAAACAATGCCCTAGAGACCATAATTTTACTATATAGGAAATATATTCCTCAATTCGCATTTGCTTGATTGCGTCATGGAATGTTTGCATGACCACAGAAAAGCTACCAAACTGGCCGTGTGAAACTGCTGCTATAATAGGCGGACCTACTGACCTCTCCTTGTAGTTTGGGGGGGGGCCCTTAGAACTTGTGGAGAGGTGTCGTATTTTATCGAATGTCGTGCAGTTACGCACTGAGATGGGCCGTCTCCAAAATGGTTCATCTCAGTTTCAAAACCCCATGCAGATGTGGAACACTCCCTTTAAATTGCATGTTTCTAATCTGAAGACATTAAAGCAAACATCAAATATGATGAAAGAGGTCACGTGTGATTATTTGTTTTCTTTTGAGTGCAAAAACTCCTCTAGACAATGCAATTTCATTATTAAGCAAATATGCTCATCAATACGCCATAGTTTAATTGCGTCATGGGACGTTTCTATGACCTCAGAGGGGCTGTCAAATTGGCCGCGCGAAATTTCTATCGTAGCGAACGGGCGACTTACTTGTAGTGCTTGAATCCTCGAGAGGTAACGGATTATTGGTGTGCCGTTGACAGAACCCAAGTATAAGTATGTGCGCGTGTTTTGTCCCTTTCTCGTGGCGCTCTTGCCTATCAATCTGTGATTGTACGTTGCTTAATTGCATTCAAATGCTCGGTTATGACACAATTCTCAAGTTATTTGCTTCACAGTTGAATTTCGTCGTATCTAGTACTACTGTCCTTCTTCCTGTATTATGTAGAATAAAACGTGACCATACCGGACCCGTTCGAAACGTGGACTATGCGCGTCACATCAATTTGCAGTCAACTGAACTTTACTGGTATCAGATACGGTACTGATTTACGCCAAGAACGAGTGACTCGACGATGGCATTGACGTTGGCCTTGAGGACCCCATGCCTAATGTGTTGGCACTGTTTGAGTCACGCTTCTACCATGCCTTGCATGCTTGGGCAATTGCATCGAGTGATACTGCATCGAATGATATTCAAAATGGCTATCCGAGTCCAAAGCCGCGTACAAATGTGGAACACTCCCTTTAACTCGGCTGCCCAGCACGTTGCAAGGTGGCGTTTTCAAAAACGGTACGCCCAGCAACACATCACGTGCTGTAGTAGCGCCAATTGTTGAGATTTCCACCATTTGTCGCTAAAGGGCTAACGCCGCCCGCTGTAACAATCACAAGCACGCACCTCTTCCTACGTCAGTCATGCCCTACATGGTGGCGTAGGTATGCACTAGAGACGCAACTTTTGAAAAAAAAAATATCAGCCCGCAGCCCGGCCCTCCCTACTTAGCTAGTAATCCAGCCCGCAGGGACCCGCCTAGTTAGCGATCCAGCCCGCAAAAGCCCACTGTAGTAGAATGCTGATCCACCATTTTCAGACACATACAGTACATCGTGCATGAAATGGCATCTAATTGGCACCTAATACATAATATTAGTTTGCTGACAACAGTGAGGTTACTCAGAAAGCAGCAATCAAAGTACCCGCACAATGGATTTTATAATGCACCGAAGTAGATCTTAAACATTGTGATAACAGCTTTCAACTGCAAATGAGAATGAGTGGAATAAAAATGAAATTTACTTTTCACCAACACGCTTCGATGATTTACCACCCTTCTCCCTCATCTTAATGAGCCATAGTCATTTCTTTGCGATAACGTGCGTCAGACGATATCTTTCCACTGACAGGATGAAGAACGCTGGATGTTTCAAGTTACGGGAAGTGTCGGTTCATTACAAAGCACGCAAACCCAATCATCATCTGGCTGCGTGACAGTTGTCACAATGCCACATTTCTCATTGAAGAAACAAAGTCAGTCACATATGCGGTGTTTACTATCCTTCAGTGGATACACCATGCAACCACACCACATAAAACCGCATAGTAGTTTTGGAATGATCCAGAGTTCTCCCTTACCACCATCCATGTTCCAGCCCTCAATCGCCGCTACGCGGTTTGTGCTATGCCGCGTGAAAGGCACCTGAAAGCTAGGATGGCAATAATATTTAGTGCACGAATACTAGCCACTCCAGAGTCGTCACTGACATGTAGCAATATCATCGAGAAGCGTGATATATTTTTGCATGCTGCAACAAAAAAAACTTGCTTCTATACAAACAAGCAAAAGCTGTTCAGACAGTTTCCAGAAAAACTTTCTACAGTTTTCAAAGCCCAAAAACTGCAACTTCCGACCTTCATAAAATGCCTGATTTACGTCATATGTTAAGATGATATTTTTCACGCAGAACTGCGTGCAGATACATTATTGGAAAAGAGTGAACACGTGCGACAGAACAAAAGCCTTCGTGCAAACAATGTCGTAAAATACTAACAATTGCAGTGTGTGTGTGTGGGGGGGGGGGGGAGGCCGTATCGTGTAAGTGCCCTGTAGTCGTGGTCGCAAATTGCATCTTCATCAGACATAGATGAACAAACTCTGTTCCACCACTTCTTTCAGGCTCGACAACTGCTGCGTATTTGATACGCCAGAAACTGCTGGCTATATTGGTAAGCGAGTAAAGCTGGGCCAAATTGGCCCCCAGTTTCCCATGGATATTAATGGTGATTTGATGATGATGATGATGATTTGGGGTTTAAGGGCGCATCGACTGCTGTAGGTCATGTGGCGCCCTTAATGGTGATTTGAAAGGTATGGTTTTTGTGTAAGCCAAGAAAGGTTGAACGCACCACACCCTCAGAACAGCAAATGCTGTCTGTAGCTGTATTTATATTAAGGACCCACCTGACTTCTGCTCAATGAAATCAGGCTGAAGCCTTGTAAATTTGGGCTGATATTCTTGATTTTTTAGTGGTATGTTTGTTTAAAGCTGTGCATTTTGTTTAGCTTGGCTTTCTGGTACGTCATGTCTGCCATGAGATTTCTACCACTAGCGTTCTCACCGTTAAATTAAAACATTATTGTTTCATAATTGTTTTGTGTTTGGCACCACGCTCTGGTATTGGGACGATTTTCAAACTTAAAGAATACCAAGCAAATACATTATGTTGCCTGCTAAAATTTTTGACCTGCAAAAGCCCGCCAAGTCTGGCCCATAACCCAGCCAAAAGCCTGTGGGCTCTTGCGAATCAGAAATTGGCGGGTTGGTGGGCTGGAAAGTTGCGTCTCCAGTACGAGTCTTCTAACCACCACCCTTCAGGTTATACCAAGGTTTTGATGGCTGGTATTTGTGGTAACTTTTTTACCATACCAATTTTCATGCCAATTTAAAAAAAGATCGACAGGGAATCCCCGCTCACAGTCGCGGAGAATATGAAATACTCACTTGGATATCTTGTTTGCGCGAAAATGTCTTGTATGCGCCAAACCCACTCTAGAAATTTAATTTTGGAGATACAACGAAAAAAAGCAGCCTAATGCTGCGTCAAAACGTTGTCCACGTAATTCAGACCCGAAATGTCTGAAATGATTTGTATTTTACACCTCCGTCTTGCATTGCCACTCTCAATGGCTAATAGTTTGCAGAACTATTCCCTAGATTTCATCAAAGCTTGTTTTTGAAATGTGCCTGAAAGGTGGCGCACATCCCTTGAGTACCATTTCACCTTGGTCTCGAGAAAAATGCCTATTACTTTATATTCTCGGCAATCTGCCAAACCTTTAAGCTATGCAAACGTGAGCACTGATCCCATCACTGTGACATTGTCACTTGAACTCGCAATAAGAACATAGAAATACTGAAAGCATAAGAGACATGCGTACCAAGGAAAGGCTCCCCGATTATTTACAATCAAGGTACACTGGACTTACACAAAACCAAAACAATGAAATTTGAGTTTAGGATTCCGTGAAGAACATTGAGACTGCACGTAAACTAATGCAAAGTAGTAAGATGAGTGGTCATTTACACATCATCCTTCTAAATTAGCATCAAGCTGCTTTTAGCGTTGTTTGTATGTTTACGAACCATGCAACAGTGTTAGGCAAGTCATAATGAAGCGGGGCCCCAACTGACCGCTAGCCATCAATGCACCACCGCAAGCATGCCTCAATCTGAACGTCAAATTCGAATTTCTTCGCGCGCTCTGTTCTAGATTTAAAAAAAAAACTGGGAGTCGCTCTGCACTTGGCGCAGTGATCTGATGAGCATCTGGCTGCGAGTCGGCATATCGGCGACGATGGCTCCAGTGCGGCACTGTGGTTGGCGTATCCCGACGCCCGATAGTGTTATCGGCTCCGCGCGTGCCGCGCTGATTGGTCGACCGGCGGGCGGCGGACCGGGCTCCGCGCGCTGATTGGCGGAGGCTGGCGGCGCGCGGCGCAGGGGGCCGCCGGCCGCTACCCGCTCAGTGCTGTGGTCGGCCCACGGGTGTGGAGGGGAGTGAGGTGGTAGGCGCCTGGAGGAGAACCCCTGCAGGTAAGCCTCAGAGGACCGGCTGTGACCAGGCCAGAGATGCTGGTGCTGGGGGACCTCCACCAGTGCCAATAAGCCATTGGCGTCGACGTCGGTCGCACTCCGCGTGCCGTTGGTAACGACGCGCCGGTCGGCTCCGGCCGGTTTGCCCGAGTCCCCAAGCAAGCATCTCGCGTACACCATGTTTGCGTGAATTGATGCGTGTGACGTTAAGGAAGGCGCGCAAGCTGAACAGCACGTCCCGCTGCTGACGTGCAATGAGCGGCGTGGTTCGAGCTGACGCAGCAGACCTTGAATCTCCGAACCGCTGACTGCGGGCGTTCACAGGGCTGGGGCGGCCGATCGGGTTGCAACGCGACGTCAGAGATTGGAAGCTTAGGTCAGCACATGCCTTCAACATGGAGAATGCAAACAGTAATCCGTGCGAAAGAACTTAGTTTGGAGAAGGTTTTAACGGAGGTGGCTAGCTTAGGCACCAGTGGTGTGTCCCTTGGGTGTATTTCTGAGCCTCAAACCCTTCAATCTTAAGATGGCGAAGAGACAACTCAGGACTGAAATCTGGGGTTCTTCGTGGAGATCTGGACAGCTTGACGTAAAATAACATTTTAAATGGAAAAACGTGAAAGGCGTGCATTCTACTGGCAAAATTGGAGGGAGCACAACTCATCTGGTAAAAATTGGGAGACATCTCACCTAGCCCCTCCCCCAGCGGTTACGCCCGTGGTGTGACCCGCCTTCCAATATCATTGCCACGTATCAGAAACAAACATTTTGACTAGGAAATAGTCAAGGATTCGACGTCATGATTGCAAATATCAGAGGCCATGGACGAAGCAAAGAGATGGAAGGACGAATCCTTTTATGACATAAACTTTTTCATGCATTGCAGTAGGGTCCATGCCAATTTTCAGACACCTCGGTGCGCTATGGCCTTACCTGCTCCTGATCGTCGGCCATCATGCCACGCCAGCGAAACATTTAGTCCCAAGGACACACTTGTAACTCACACTAACACAACCACTTGAGAAGTAGACAGAGCAGACTCCTCCCGGAGGGAAGACATTTGATACAGCGCGTGTTTTACACATCACATGGGAAGGATATTCGGCGTCAACCTGTGCCAAAATAATTCGGGCCTTCACTTGCTAGATGTGATGGTTTCGGGTGGTTGTTCGATATGCACTTGGTTAAAGCGGAGAGACGTTCATTTCTGCTTGATTACCCAAGATCGGTTCCCACCGCGACGGCGGCACATACCAACTAGGCGTAGTTTTCACGCGCTGGAGCATTCGGAGAGGAATGAGCCTGGTGTTTTGGTGCCGATTAGTTTTCCTGGTTTCGGCCGAAAACTGAGGCTGATGTGAGCGCGCAATGAAGATATGCTCCACGGATTTAGAATGCCGTGGTTGGTTGCAAACGTTGGCTGGTGGCGTGATCCTGTTACCCTTGTCCAGTCTAGGGCTGACTTTTGCCTTTATATAAGCTCATGTTACTTTCAGCAGCCAGAAACATGCTGTTTTCACATGAAATCAGCGACACCATGATATAGGCAGTAGGCACTCAGTAGGTAAGTAGGAGGGATTATTTGCAAGCATTGGCTGGTGGAGTGATCTTGTCACCGTTGGCCAGTCTATGGCTGACTTTTAGCTTTACGTAAGCTCCGCGTCACCTTCGGCAGCCAAAAACGTCACATTTTCACATGATAGCAGCAACAATATGATATAGGCAACAGGTGCCCGACAAGAAATGTTGTATTGGCCAGAAGGCAAATGTGTTATGTAGAACAGGGGGTACCTCCATGCATAGGGATACAGTTTGGCGACAAGAATTTTACGAGAAGGAGATTATATTGAATGAGGGGTGGACATAATCGGATATATATATATATATATATATATATATATATATATATATATATATATATATATATGAGATGAGCGGTTATATCACTGAAGAGGGAGATAAAAATGATAAGCAACATCTTTTGCAAATTATTTGCTCTCTCTCTCTCTCTCTCTCTCTCTCTCTCTCTCTCTCTCTCTCTCTCTCTCTCTCCCTCTCTCTCTCATCTCTCTCATCTCTCTCTCTCCTCTCTCTCTCTCTCTCTCTCCTCTCTCTCTCTCTCTCTCTCTCTCTCTCTCTCTCTCTCTCTCTCTCTCTCTCTCCCTCTCTTTCTCTCTCTGCATTGGAAGAATACAAGTTCCCATGTCAATATTTCAATGAGGTTAACTGATAAAGTGCAGGCTGAGGTACCTCCCATATCGCAGCTAAAAAATCGTACGATTGTAGTGCAAATTGCATTCAATTTCTCGTAAAATGTCGCCTGTCTATACATTCCCTTCAAGATAACCAAGTATCGCAAATTTTCAGGCTATAAACACTACAAATGCTGTGTCAACATTGCTTCTGTGGTTTGTATAAACTGGTACTTTTCACGCTAGCGTTATCAGACAGGGTCTTCTTTGGCCTCGCATCTGACCCGCGCGAAGACTAAGGACAACAGGAGCAAAACCTGTGGAACCTCGTCTGCCTTTCAAAAATTCGGTGCATTTTCCTCCGGCAGCTTCATTGTTTTGTCATCACGTATGCGTCTATTCGTCAATTCACGTTTGCAGTCCTTAACAATTTGGCGCCATGAGACCGAAATTGCAAACGTGGAATTACGAACGGATGAATGGCAACGAGAGGACGATTCCGTCACAAAATTTAACATTTTTTTGGTACAATACGGACCAACAATGGGCTTCATCCACGTCTATCCTATTTGTTGTGCTTTTCATATTTAATGCCAAATTTGGTCCCTGTCGAATAATCCTCGCGTGGAAAGGGGTTCTATGCATCAAAAGCTGCCACGCTGTCTCAAAACAGTATTTGGAGACCAGTACCTGAAAGCTAGACTGCATGACTCAGCATGAAGATGATTTATAACGGCGGAAACATTATATGGTATGCAACGGTTCCAAACCTGGGGTGCTGATCAGTCCGAGAGCTCCTTGTCTCTGGTAAACCATCGACTCCCAGCGTTCGCATTACCGTTTTCCACTTCCCGCACGATGAGCAGGCATCTTACTGGCCCCTTTATCGTGTCTAAGCCTCAGCGATTTGCTACTACATTCGTGAATTGACGGACCAGCGTGAGCTGTCCGCAGATTGGCCGTGGATGCCGGCATCATGCAGAGTCTCACCTAACACTGCCTCCTCCTGAGCTGGAGGCTCCAGCCTCAGGCTAAGAGTCTCCCGCTTCAGCTTCGATTTTCTCGCTATTTAGTTATGAATTTTATGAAATTTCACGCAAGACGCATCATATCCTCTGGTGACTGGCGTTATTTGCAAATTTGTCGTATCGGTGGAGCCTGATCTAATGCAATGCCTTGGCTTGCCAATTTCTATATTGAACCCCCAGACGAGGCCAGTACCCCCAGAAGAACCTCAAATTTTAGCTGTTAAAAGCTTCAGTTTTAGAAAACCTGGCCAACCAATGAATTTTACGTTGTTCATCTTCCGCTTTTGTCGTTTCGTTTTCCCGTCACGTAAAGCAACTGCAACTACGATCACATTTGTTCCAAATGAGGCCAGGCACTGCGAAGGGTCAAACACGTATTAAGTTCCATCCAAGTAAATTGCTATTGCTGAATATTCCTCACCAAAAATCTGAGAACTGTCAGCCTTGTTTGGAAATTGCGTTCCTGAAATGAACAAAACAATCCTGAAAATTCCTCAGATTGTGTAGTTACAGAATGCAACGGGGCTGTAGTGTTGCATTGGTTTGGAGGGAGGGAGTCTCCAGTCTGCCAACTTTGAGAGGAAAGGGGGCCTAATCCGTGGAAAACCAGTTTGGGTATTTTTACCGTCGCCCTGATTCATCGTTTTCCATAACGCAGGCTGGGGGAGCGGGTCGATGCAGCCCACTAGTGTTTCCAAGCTCATGAACATGGAGCCTGGCGGAAAACACCAGTAGATTGATTTTAACGATGATCTCGAAATGGGTACAAGCTTTTTGTTATCTGGCCAATAGTTGACCCCATTATGGCAGGTCGAAGTTCACATTTTCCAGACAATGGCCCTTGCACAGCTTTACATGATGCATACGAGACTGTGCTTCGTGGCGACCCAACAGTCGTGTTCCTTGTTAAATCCTGTGTACAGTTGTGTATATTTTGTGTTTGGAACATATATTTATGATATATGCCTTCATGAAAGGGAATGCTCACATTTCAAGGTATTTAAGCAAACATAACCTACAATGAAATAAGGTCGCTCACAACTACTGGTATACTTTTAAAAGAAAATGAGTACTCCAAACAACACAATTTCTCTAGTCAGTAAATATGCTCCTCAATACGTCGTTCTTTGATGGTGTCATGTACCGTTTGTATGAGGTTTGAGGCGCTGCCAAACTAGCCGTGCGACATTGCCACCCTAGCACTCGCTTGTAGCACTTAACTCGCCGAGAGATGGCAGAGGTGGTGGTTGAAGTGTTCGTTGAGTCAAATATCGTTATGTGCTTGTGTTTTGGCGCTTGGGGTGGTGTTCTAGTGTATTTTTCCGTGGGCTTAATATGTTTACTTGCATTTCTATGCTCAGTTGTGACCTATTCTTAAGTTGTTTGGTTACAGGTCTCATTTCCGTAAAAACTAGAAGCCATGTTCGACTTCTCATATTATGTAACACAAAGCGTTATTCGTAATTAAAACCTCACGGCTTGTTCAACATTCATTAGGAGGTGATTGACGTCCATCAATTTTTTGTGCTCACGGACGCCAGATCTGATAGCATTGACTATAATATTTTTCAGCCAGTGAACGCCGTATGGCCAATGGGCTGGTAGGATTAAATAATGTAACTAAGGCGTCATCCATACCTGAATGGCCTTGAAATAGTCCGCACGAAAAAGTCGGCACACGTTCTGAAGCAGATCAGGAGCTAGAGGGATTTAGGTCTTAAATATGGCAGGGCTGTGGACTGTACCGAAAGATCTTCCAAATGGTTTTTACATTTCGAACCGCATTCAAATGTGAAACACTCCCTTTAAAGGGAATGCTACACATGTGTATGGAGCTTTTGATCGAAATAGCAATCTTTAAGACCATTCGGTACCGTTTACAGCCCTGCCCTTCTAAGGCCTTCTAGTTTCTGAGCTGCGCACCCACGAAGGTGTGCAGAATTCTCGGAGAGACTATTTCAAGGTCGCTCAGGCATTCATGATGCCATAATAACGTCATTCATATCCTACCATCCCATTGGCCATGCGACGATCAAGGCCAAGAATGATATAATTGTCAAGTCATTCATATAAGGCGTTTGTGAGCACGATTTCCACACATAACGGCCGTTAATAGGCTCTTATTCAGTATTGTGCAGGGTACGATGGCGTAACCAAACAATGTCATTTCGAGAAGCATATTTACCAAACAGAGATATTCTGTCGTCTAGAGGTGTATTTGCCACTTTAAAGTACACCAATATCTATAAGTGAGTTTGTTCCATCAATCTGACGCTTGCTTTCCAATGTAAAACATTTAATGTGTCAACGTCGGCCGTCCGCGCGCGGTCCGCGCCGCAGTCGGTTGTGGCTCGCCGCCCGCGCCGGCCGTAGATCGCCGTGAAGTCTTCCCCCAAAACCCGCCGCTTCTTCGAAACCGGAAAAGCTAGCGGGACGTTTTTGGCGTCAAAACACGCAGAAGAGATATACCGTAGGCGACTGAAAATCTGTGTGCAAAACAGACAAACAAACAAAAAACCCGCATTGATTTAAATGATGTCAAACGATGGGACAGAATGCGCTGCCATGTTAAAGAAAAATGCGGAACGTTTCACATTTTTGCTGTTTTATAGCCCGTTAGCTGCAATGACGAGGTGCGTGCGTTGCGCGCTGGCGTGGTTTAACGACCAACGTATTTGCTTCATATGCGGAATCTTACTAAAAAACGGCACACGGTAGTAGTATCTTTCCTCGGTACTTACTGATCTTTGAGATTGCCGATAAAACTTATTGGGTATTGCACCCGCATCCAAGGGTGTAGCGTCATGAAATAAGATGGAGAAGTGTTGAGCAGGTGAAAATGACTTCCATTGGCTCAAAATACACGACAATAGTTCCTTATCGAATTTGGCCCACTTTCCTCTTTAAGATTGGGGGGGGGGGGGGGCTAAACCCCCAACCGTTTTCCCGTTTGAGTAGGAAACTGCATTCCTGCCCGCATCGATATTTAGGCCGTTGCAACAAACGCAGAAGCGGCGCCTGAGATGCACGAGACCAGTTAATTGGCTTTCTCTGTAGACAAGATATCATATTCACCGTTTCATTCCCACGCTTTCACCTGTTCACCCTTTACTGGTCGCCGGTCTGTGACGTTTATGACCTTGACGGTTGAACGCGTCAATAAACAGTCCAACGAGCTCTGTGACAGCTGCCTGGAGCGATCCAGCTAGCATCGGTGAGCGAACCGACCCCAGCTTTTCGCATTGGCTTCCAAGCTCCTCCGACGTGAAAAATGTACAGGAACCGCATAAAAATAGTGGCAATGCCTTGCTATTTGTTCCGTTCCGAAAGCTCTGGTCAGCACTGCTGAGGTGCCACGACTTTCCGAGCTAGGCATCAATTTATAAGTTAACACTCAACCTAGCGAGCGAGTCAGTCCGTTGATTAGCCCCTGCGTTGCTCTCCTCTCCTGCCTCAGATGGGCCGTGCACACGTGGAACTCTTCGAGACCTGAGTGTGGCAGCGGCCCCTCACACTGGTTTTTGCCTTGGTAAGAACCAGGGAAACATGATCACCCTCTTAGCTTGCGGACAATAACTTGTGTGACTTTTCATGCGCAGGACGCAGACCAAAGCCGCACATTTACCTCCCGGTCACCGATGAAGCCTCATCACTGACGCTATAGGGTTGTGGGGTTGTGACTCTATGGGGCGGGGGGGTAACCCCCCCTCCCCTGCCACAGCTCGCCGAGACTGCCGGGCGCGCCCCTGTGTCAGTGACATTGATCGGGGTCCGGTGAGTGCCTCCCGCTCTGTGTGGGCCGCTGCTGTCGAGACGGGCGCGGTACGTGCAGCTGGCCTCTTGCCCTATCTGAGACTATATCGATGCTCCGCGCGGGCGCTGCCGGCGCCTGGCTGGCCGCGACACGGGCCCACTCTGGGCGGCGCGGCGGCGCTTCATTAGCCGGCGCGCCCGTAAGTGGTCTGGCGTCAGGCGGACGCGGGCGACCGGTCCGGCGTCGAGGCGTGCCCCGGCCCGTGAGAGCCGGGCTGGGAGCCCCCAGACAGGCCCGGACCAGACTCCGGGCCGAGCCTCCGGACATGATCCGGACCAGGCTCCGGGTCGGCCTCCGGACCTGATCCGGACCAGGCCCCAGGCTGGCCTCGGGACCTGATCCGGACCAGACTCCGGGCCAGCCATCGGGTCAGCCATCGGACCTGATTCGGATCAGGCTCCGGGCCAGCCTCGGGCAGCCATCGGACCTGATCCGGACCAGGCTCTATATCAGGTTTCCATATCAGGCTCCTGGACTGGCTCTGGACCAGGCTCCGGATCAGTTCCAGGCCCGAGTTTGGACCCGGTTCCGGGCCAGTCTCAGGACTACGCTGCTGACTGCCGGCGGCGCCATGTGAGCAGCTGCGAGGTCCAGATGGGCGTCCCCCGCCCGAGCCGTGACAGATGCGGCGCGACACGCTCGCACCAGGGGAACATGGCCGGCTGAGCGTAACCAGGCTAGGAGGCCTCGAAGCTGTCCCATATGTCTACCTCCGCCCATTGCATCTCAACACTCGCAAGTTGACAGAAAACTCATCCAACCTTAGAAACCACACTTAGTACAAATTCAATAGATACAATGAAAGCAAAATAGTAGGGAATATGAAGCAGTCCTTTGATTTGCTTACAAGTCGCATAATTAAGTGGCCCGCATATGAAATATAACAGGATTTTAGGTTAGTAGGCTGATCGTCCCACGGCAGAGTCTCTACCCTCAAACAATTTTGCGAAACCACACCCGCGGTCCCGGAACAGTGAAGCTGCTGGGGTTCCATTCACCATGCTTCCTATGTCGTGGCTTTTCACTCTGTCGTCCGTTTAATTGGTCACTGACAAGCGTTTGCACGTTTGCTTCGCTGCGCTTTTTGAAAACGTTAACACCTTCGTGTTCCATTTTTCAAGCTCTTTTTCCTTTCTTGTTTTGCATTTTATCAGACATTTCGTATCTTGTTATGTCAAGTTTGTACCGCTCCGACCCATCGTTGTCGATATATGAGCCCGGCAGGGGGCACCTCTTCGGCCATCCGCAGATTGGAGCCGACGTTGTATCGCCCGTGTTAACTCTATGTGAATTCGGCGACGTCGCTGCGCCCGCCACGCGCTGACGACGCGAAAACAGAGTCGTCAAGTGACACTGCTAACCGTCGTCGGCGGACCTGGGTCGCGTGAAAATGTCACGCAAAAGCTCGCCACCGTTTGGCCTGGGCAGCAGGCACACGCCAATGACGGAAAACACACTCAGTCACACACAGAGCTTTTTAGTACGATAGAAGAATGAGACATTAGTTTGAATTGAAAGAGCTATTGACGGGTGTTAGTTTGTGACTGGTAAAGTCAGGGTCACGGCACCTCACTGACCTTACCTTCCACACCCCACAATCTGTCTCAGTGCTAAGCCATGCCACTATTCACCGCTTTCTAAACCAGCAGTCGGCATGCGACGCGAAGACATGACCCTCGATATAACGTGATGGCCTCAGGATGTTTACTGTTCATACGGGTCAGCACAAGGGGTTGATCATGGCACCGCATACAGCTGGTGCACCCCACAACATAACTGAGCGGAACGAGGGGAAAACTGGTCTGGACTGGTGGAGATCTGGGAGGGGAGCGCTGGCTAGCCTGGGTTCTGGGACTAGCCTAGTGTCAATTTGGTATCCAATATGAAGCCACTCAAACGAGACAGAGTCGTGCAGGCCGACGTAAGTCGTATTACTCAGCATTTGCTTTGCTGAACCTCCGTCTAGGGCTTTAAAGAGTTCATCCGTTCCCCAACCGTTCCTCAGGAACAGCTTCTGACCCATTCAAGGTAGGCCCCTCCATATTGACATTGGCTTTGAGATGATCGATGTACTATATTCAGGCAACAACAAAAGGAAGAAGACATGTTTGATGCCTCGTCAGGTCGTGGATAGATGGCGCCATCAGTGAAGTCCTGTTGGGCTGTCAACGCTCCCAGAGAAGGTGATTTGTCGCCATTTTCCTGTTGTTAAATTATCTCCATGCAATGCACCCACTGATCTGACTTTGAACTATCCGGGATTGAACACACACCACCACGTTACCGCTCGCCATCGACAAAGCTAATCTCAAGTTATCTTGTAAATTCTGCACCCAGTTCGCTGTAATTCTCTGTCTCCGACAAATCAGAGAGTAAATCTCAAATGTTGCTACGACATTCGCAACTGACCTGGTCAAGAGAGGTCAGACTGCATGATGTGATACGGGAGAGTTCACCTCCGCCGCGTGAGTTTCGAATTCCCCATGTGCCTTGACCTGGTCGAGCTTCATACGGACTAATTGTAAGATTTGTTAACATTATTCTGCATGTAAGGCGTAAAGGATGACGACCATTTGTTTCACGCGAGTTGCGAAGCAAAACAATCATTATCGCGCACAAGATGGAACCCACAAATTTTCAGACGATTTTGCCAAGATTTGTGCGCACTTTTTCGTGGCGCTGACACGTGACGTCAGCATTCACGTGACACATACCCACTTCATGATTTCAAGGTGATAATGAACCTGCACTATCGATCACTAATGGTATTTCCCTGCTTCGATGAGATGGTCATGCCATGGCTCCAGTCAATCTCCACACGGTCGGCGTTTGGCGACGCTCTCACTCAGGGCGACGCCGGGTCGGGCAGCCGTACATGATAAACAATCAACATCAGTGCTCGGACGCTGGCAGCGCAATCCGTCACACCAAAACCCCGCGCTTGTAACCGGAGTCTGTAGGGCCTTGCCGAACGGCACAGCCCCCCCCCCCCCTCCCCTAAGCGTCGGCCGCTAACATATTTATAGGTCTGCCCGGCCGAAATCCGAGACGGCGGGATCAAAGAGATCGGGCGGAAGCTGTGCGCCGCCCACAGACCGTTAGTTAGTGCAGCGCCTGACTAATGATAAGGGCTTAATCATTGAACAGCACGGGCCAGCTGGATCGACGTTTATTTTCAGTGATCAGGACGAGCCGCAGACAGACAACTTGGTTGGGCATGCCGTGGCCGAGAGAGCTGTTGCATTTCAAGTTCATTTTAATGAGATGACCGCTGATAAGACAAGGAAACGTGATAACAGCGCCAGCACACGTCTTGATGAACAACATGGTGTCATGGCAATTAAAGTTAAGATATCCTTACATCAATATTTTGTGAAGGCCGGAAGCAGGAAATGCCATAAAGTACAGGTCGGACGGCGATGTGTATGCTCAGCTATAGCAGAATTTCTAACAGTGCAATCAAAATCCTCTAATTCCCTGTGAGGCCGCGCCTCACGAGCACAAACCAAACAGCGCGCGAGCCGTTTAACAAGGCGCAAGAGCCCGACGGCAGAAGTAACAAATTAGCCGACGAGAGGTGCGACAGAAAACGGCGTTCGTGCTGTTGACCATGATATATGTTTATTGACTTCGGCTGACGCCGGCGAGAATCTGTGGGAACGGAGGGTGCCTGTGACAGCCGACACGGCCGCCGTTTAGGCGAGACCACGTCACTCACGGCGGCGTACCGGCGCAGCAAAAACACGCAGCCGTGAAATAACTCGCCTGGGACTGGAGCTGCTGCCGCTCAAGCCGCCGCGCCGCCGAAGGGGACCGTTCACGATCTACGAAAGGTCGCAGATGATGCTCAGACGTCTGTCGAGGCTGCATCGACAATGCGGTTTAGGATTCTCCAGAAGGGTAGCTTGTAGTTATCGTCTTGAGTTTCTGGACAGTTGTGCAGACACGAAGGGTCAACGTGGATTGCAAGGATCAACATGACCACGCAAAGATCGCAATCTTGGTTGCTGTGCATGGCAAAACGCACACACATATTGTTTCTCATGCTCTCCTTTGCCGCCATTTGGCAGAAGGGCAATGGAACATCGCCTTACTATCACACAATGTCACCGGCTCTGTGCATCTAACGGCGTATGGAAAATGTAGTCAACTGATGGAGTTTTGTACTAGTTTGGGGTGAAAGTGTTACCCCTCCCCAGTATGTGCTACCCTCCCGGCCTTACGTGAGATCAAGAATTTCCTAAAAAATCCCTAATAAGGACCAAGCCGACTAAAAATGAGATGTGCAAAGCTATTCATCTGGGGAAAACGCACGTGGTCTACTTCAATTCACAGATCGATGAAAGAACTGTATACGGTATACAATTGACCTTTCTGCACCCCCCCTCTACTCGTTCTGCGAACTAGTCTTCCCCCTTCGCCCCCCCCCCCCTGTCCTCCCGGGTCGGACAGCTCCAGCCCGGCGTCTGACGGCGTGCCAGCTGGCGACCTGGGCCTGGCGACCTGGGGCCAGCTGGTGACCTGGGGCAGCCCCGCGCCTGACCTCAGCACGGCCGGGCCCGGGTCTGGTGGGGTGCCAGCCGACCCGGTGACCTCGGACCGCCCGGTGGCGTGACCTCAGCACGGCCGGGCCCGGCGTCTGGCGGGGTGCCAGCCGACCCGGTGACCTCGGGCCGTCCCGCGGCGTGACCTCAGCACGGCCGGGCCCGGGTCTGGCGGGGTGCCAGCCGACCCGGTGACCTCGGACCGCCCGGTGGCGTGACCTCAGCACGGCCGGGCCCGGCGTCTGGCGGGGTGCCAGCCGACCCGGTGACCTCGGGCCGTCCCGCGGCGTGACCTCAGCACGGCCGGCCTGCTGAGCCAGCAGCCGGCGGCCCTGCCCGCGGCCCGTTCGTCCCGGAACTCGTTCGCCGCACCTGCAGTCAAAACATCAGCAGGTGGTGCGGCACGCGGCGTGGTGTCGACCCCAGACAAGGTCGGCACGTCTGCTGCAGCAGCAACAGGCCACAGCTCAGGCAGACACGCTTGTGAGCAGAATGCCGTATGTGCCGTAGCTGGGTAGTGCGACCATGCATATTTTGAAGATTCAAAAGTAGAATGAGTGATGCGCCTTTCTGCCTCTTAACACACTCACTTGTGATCAGCATTTTTTACCCATGTAAGCACCATCCTTTTAAGGTCAGTGACACGTGACGCAAACGCTAGGCGTGCAGTGATTCGTGCTCCAGAAATCTGTCGCGATCGAAAATTTGAGCTCATATCCGCAATGTATCCGAAATTTTGCAAGGTTCCAAACTTAACATGGCATGGGACGCTAAGGGCTCTAAACTCCAGAACATTCACTGTTCTGGTCAGAGTCTGAGCCAAAATATCCTTAAGTACCATTTTCGGATCCTGGCCATCATGCAAATATTGCTTGAGAGAGGAGTATGCCTCTCAAAGATGAGCCGTTCCTCCAAATGAGAAATCCAGGACACCTAAAGCGGTGCCACGTTTTCTCTTTCGTCTTGAACAATGGCCTCGTTGAATACAGTGTTGTCACGCTGGAAATACCGACTGCATGACCCTCCCGTGTCCAGCCGATTACCCCCTGACCAAACACTGCATAACTGCTACAAAGCTTCTTTGTGCGAAATTTCGCTCCAGAATCCTCGTTAAGACCGTGAGTTTTTTGTTCTCAAATGCTCACAGTAATTCGTAACCACAACATTCAAGCAAATGCGTCTCTTCTTTTGCATAGCCGGAGAAACCGTGGAAAGGGCAGCTCATCATCCTACTTACACATGTTGTGAAAGCTTAATAGCATCACATGATGACATTTTACAACTTGACCTGATGTTCTGCAAAGATGATCATGGGAGCAAAGTATTCGCTAGACATAACGCGTCGCCACAAATCTACCTTGCCACCTAACAGCGGAATTCCATTTAAATGAACACTTTTTGGGAGTATTTGGCGTTTCTCCGTTCCCGTGACGTCACCATACGGTCGCTCAGGGTTCAGTTTGGCTGTCATGAGCACTTGCCAGTTGAACAAAAATCACAAGCCACGTGAGCGCTGCTGGGGATGCGATACCCCACGTGTGCCACACATTGGTCAGTGTACTTATCGACTGAGTTATCGGAACAGCGTGGGATGCAAGGAAATGCACAGAATCAATCAGCTTCAAAAAAGGTGTTGACTCTCCAACTTTTGGTCGTGTTCTACCGCGTCTGTGTTGTATGCATGCATACCCAATTTAAAGTGAGATGTAACACTAACATCAAAGCCCTGTATAAAAGAAAATAAGATAAAACTGGGTCATAATCTAACCCAGCTCTTTTTCAAAAGACCTGCTTTTACCTATAGAGACGTATTTATATATACGTCTATACTATGCAGACTTACCTGGAATGAAACGCCCTTTTCCTTACGTGACATACGGGTCTCAAAGGGAAACACACCGCACAGTCAAGGATAAAAATGTGTGACTGAAGCGGACACCTCTTTCGAATGCGGGAGGTTCAAGACTCACACGTATCTGCGGGCATGGAGCTAAAATACTTCATCTTGCATGCCACTCTGCTCTTTGGAGCAAGCACGTCGAAAGAGCCTCGAAACTTATCGCACGAACCGGAAACATTTTCATATCTGACATGTCGTCAGCTCATAAATATATTATGTGCAAAGAAGGGGTTTGATACTGACCCAGGCTGGAGGGTGGCATAACTCTTCCAACATTACCTTAAATCGGTTAAGTATGTCTTGCATTGGGCTGGATACGGGGCGAGCGCCAAGCAGACTGTTGTGCAAACGACCCAGAACGTGCCGCATGCTGCAGACACAACTGTGTAGCCAAACGTGTGCTGACGCCTCAGGAGACGCAGGAAAAATTATTTCAGATGTGGCCAAATACAAATTGTGTCCAAACTAATACGAATGTGCATGTGAATATCATGTCAAAAACTGATCGATTCTGTTCCGAGTCCAAAAGCCGACCAGTTTCTGAGATAGGTTACAGCACGCTGACATGCTATATTTTCCGTCCGTATAATTTCTCAATTGTTTTTTTAAATACACTTCAAAACTGCTTTCGATATGTCCAGATACATTGGTCAAGGCCCAGCCCTCTTACACAGGATCCACTCCTCCTTCAACCCGCTAGCTACCCCATCGCTTCAGCGGTCTTTCAACACCGTGGTAGTTACTACCATACGTACACCGCCTGGACCATATTGCTTAGGCACATGACGAATAGCTGGTCACATGCAGTCATCGCGCGAGATTGAGCCGAGCTCTCGGCCAAGCAAATTTAAAAACTAAAAAGCTGCTAGACGACCTGCGCCATGATTGCTTCAGGAAACGGAGCTGACAGTACCTGCTGTGAACTGGCATTACCTTAGGGAGCACACTGACACACGCTTTTAATAAAGGCCAGGCTCAAAGTCCAGCTCGTGGAAGGCAGTTTTGTACGAATTCGGGGAAGAGTACCTCTGCTTGACCAGAAAAATGAAAACGTCTCGATGGAGAATTGGCGGCTGGGATGGCCGCGGGCAAGGGGGGGGGGGGGGGGATTCTGGCGAAAGCTTGGGCATTTCTAGCAATGCCACGCAGCCAGTCCATTCAAAACTATACACCCGCTCCAAAGAGCATTAAAATGCTTGCAAAGTTAACACCGCGCCGAAGAGGCATGCACACCTAATCTGTTCACGCGCTCAGTTTTCCTTTACGGCCGTCAGTCTGCGCCAGTACATCGTGCGACGGCCTCGGTCTCACTTTATCGCACATCCCCACAGCATCTCGCCTCGCTGGATGCACGAGGCGGGTCTCCTGCGCTGGGGAAGCTTCGGTGCTTGAGTTAACCCAGAATAGTCGTGGGATCATACGACTCCTGCCCCGCCATTGCAAATCGCACATGTCACAAATGGACGAAGGCCCCTCCAACTTACCGGACCGAAAAAAACGTCACAATTCGCCGAAGTTTGCTCTTTCGCTTAGCTTTGGACACGTGATTCCATGAGCCCAGGTATGCTCGTCGGGGGGCAAGGATAGCTACGAAGGAACGAATGTCGAACTATAAGCGAATGCGCGGAAAGCGAATGTACCTACACCAGTGCAGTGCAACGTGTAATTAAGTATCCAATGCTCTCAGATTTATGTCATATGGATCAGCTACGTGTTAAGAATAGAGCATGAAGCGCGTTTATGTTTAACACTGGCACACGTATTGATATGCGTTTATTCATTCGATCAATCCACTCCTTTAGTTTTCTCCGCATGTCCCTTCATTTCAGTCACGTATCCATTTCGTACATTTTCAGTGAATCGACTACTTATATCCATTGAATATACTTAGTTTATCAATTCTCCCTATTTTCCATGCATTTCATTTCACTTGCTTTATTAATTCGCACCAAAACTGTAGAGTAGCTGTAGAGTATGAGAGCAGGGCAGTTTTATCGGAGCAAGTCAAATGATAGAAAGTCGACAGGAATGCAGTTTGAATCTGAAAAAGGCGAATGACGAAACAAAAGACTGAGATAAGGCTGGAATCTGAAAAAAATTGGGGACAAAAGGTCAAAGGGAATAAAAGTGGACGGGGATAAAAGTCGGACAGGAATCAGGAGACAACAGCATGAACACAGAAGTTTCTAGAAAGACAACACACACGGATAAGCATTTGGACTCACTGTTGCATCACAACAACCAAACAGGGTCAGTGGCCAGATCGCTGGTACAAAGAGCACATATATATTTTCAAGCCCCGTTAGACATAGGAGAGATGAAGGTATATTTACGAAGCTTTGAACTTCAATAACTACCCAAAGCGTGTTGTTAAAAAGTTGTTCAAAACCTTTATCATGCAAGAACACAAAACGTAACAGTAGAAAACGGGCCCTTCGTGATTTTACCTTATGCAAAAAAGTATAGGAGAAGATAACGCGGTTTTTAAAACCAAACGCTCGGTCAGGCACCAAACCTTGTACAAACCATAGAAGTTACCTAGTTGTGGTGTATGTGGGGGAGAATGTAGAAGCTTCAAAACCGGAAGGGATGAACACCAGAGAGCGATAAGAGACACAGGTATAAATAATTCAGGCTTATCAAAGAACGTTCTGGACACAGATCAATGCATCGCGTGGGAGGTGGGGGGGGGGGGGGGGGGGAGAGGGGGGGGGAAGTTTAGATTATGCGACAAACTGGAGAAAAGGAGAGATTAAGGAGGGTATTTTCATTTCTAGACCGCGCAGTGACAAACTTTTGAATGCAAAACGGGGTTACCAACAAAAAATACATATCGAATTTTGAAATGAAAAAAAAACTAGGAGAGCAGTCGGCTTGGGGCAATATGCGATACGGGGCGTGATAGCGGGCTTCGGGTCAGGAGATGCATGCACGTGTGTGTATCTTGTTTTAGTGTTACAATGTGCTGTATGCGTCGCCTCTGAATCGGTTCCGAAGTGTAAAAAAGATTATGCGCATCTTAAGATGCATGAGCGCTGTCAGTTAGTTGTCATGTGACATGGCAACATTCAAAAAAGTGCATTATAACCATATCAAAATTGTGAGCGCATTGCATGCGTTCTTTATCAAAGGTTCGGAGTATTTATCTGCGGCTGAAATGAAAGAGTCATGTATTCAACTTTCATCGCATCAGAAGGATAAGAAGGCGTGATGGCGTGTAACGTTTGGGGGTTTTTCTTAATGCATGTTTTAATCTGTTTCCATGGATATCATTGCCTGACCACGGCTGGATAAAAAATAGAGATTATCTCGAAGGCTCCCATTGAGTATAAGCAAGCTGGTTTAAATGTTATCTTTTCACATTTAAAATGTTCCAGCTTAGTAATAATCTAAAGCTTATTACGAAAATACACGAACATTGTAGTCAAAAGGATGCCTCTCAAATGAATAAAGTAATATAATCAATAACCTTTTAAAAAATAACAGTAGACTCATCGGAGGTCATGGCGTCTGGTGTGGAAGGGGACGTCGTCCTGACATGCTCGGACGCGCCGGTGAATCCCATGAGCTCCGCCAGCTCGCATCCCTTGGGCCTCTCCTACGCATACGCCCCCAGTCGCCTGGCAAGCGCTCCAGCCTTCGTGCCCTCACGGCCGAACAAGGCGCCAGGTGGCCTGAGACAATCAGGCGGCCGATCTGTCATGAGCACCTCGCTAGTCTCTGCTCCAGCCTTCGTGCCCTCACGGCCGAACAAGGCGCCAGGTGGCCTGAGGCCATCAGGTGGCCGATCTGTCATGAGCACCTTGCTAGCCTCTGTCTGCGCTACTGGACATTCCCTCTTTTGCCATTGGCTGAGACGATCGCGAGTAACAGAGGTACCCGCCCTGGGAGGCGGCGCACAGCAGCGGCGCCCGTCGTGAATCCCGCTTTTGTTTTTGGTCCTGATCTTGAGCAAACGCTCACCTGGTCCCCAATTTGGATTCCTGTTTCCTACTTCCCCTCCCCAAAACGAGGTCTTGGATCCTAATAGCTTGGAATTTTGATTTGAAGTAGTCGCTTCTGCACGAGAAATCCTGGTTCCTAGCGGACGTTTCGTAAAAACGTAACCCCTGGTTCCTGAATACCTTAGTTGTTTTGCGAATACCGCAATCTGGTCCTCGACCCTCGCCGGTTCTTTTATAAAAAAAATCGGGCTACAACTGGCTCCTTCGCACGTACCGGGAGATAGCTCCTGGTCCCCATTGCTTTGTTTACAAACATCAGGCCCTGGTTCCTGATTCCCACTAATTGCTTTACAGACATCAAGCCCCAGCTCATGGTTCCCATTTGCTCATTCACAAAGACCAGATTCTGGTTCATGGTTTCCACTGGCTCTTCACAAACACCAGACGCAGATTTCTGGTCCACAATGTCTCACTCAGAAACACCAGATCCCAGCTGCAGTCTCTCATTGGCTCGACTATCAACACCGGCTCCAGTGCACCATCTGACAGCTATCGAACGTAAATCCATCGATTATTATCGAAGGCAAACGATTTGATATGGATTATACATTGCATATCAAAGGAAGTAGGCCACATTTTGATCCGTTTCACTTAATGTGAGATCATATGCGTTCAGTTTGATCGGCAATACCGGTTTTCCCAAAAGGTTTGTTAATAGCTCGGAATTTTGATTTGAAGCAGTCGCTGCTGCAGGAGAAATGTTATTGGACTCCCTGCTCACCACTATGTGGGTTATACACTTCATTTGCCTCGTTGCTTTTCTACGTGTGTGCTCTTTAATGTTTCCTACACACTACCTCGTCAGAGTGCTCGTCTACGAAGTGCAACGAAAACTTGAAGCACCGTTTTAGATAAAAATGCATGTAAACATGAGACTCTCATCCCTCGAATTTAATGAAAAGCTATTCTGTGGTTCTGATTTCTCCTCTACGGCGTTGACCACAGTGACTCTTTTCAAAGCGCACTTTGGCTTTGGGAAACGGAGCGTTCCATGATTGGTAGTGACGCACTGGTTCAAACTTCAACCAATGCACTTCTCAGTAACCGTCCCTTTCCGCCCGCTGTGCCAGCCACGAACTTCCACCTGTACTGACGTCATTCGTAGTGGTAGACGTGTACCTTCAAGCCCGTGGGTCCGCAACGCGTGGGTTAAAACAGCTGAAAATGATACCTCTAACCCATGACGGCAGACAACAGCCCTCAGCAGCTCCTGCAGATTCTGTCATAGTGACGCGGTTGCGACAGCTGTAGCTGTCGCGGACTCGGGATACATTCTGGGGCTACCAAAAAAAGAAATGTAGTGCTGTTGCGTTGACTGCGTAATTTGGACTAGAAAATGATCACAGTCATAGCTTTATTACATATTGATGGTACTGCAGTGACACTGCTCAGTGCTAGTAGTATTAGGCGTGGATGATTCTGAGGCTTTACCAGGATATGTTTTTGAAATATGCCCGAGACTGGGACGCTTCCTTTGACCCGTAATATCTACAATTGCGACGTATATAATATAGGTGCACCACGTGCATGCCATCTGGCTCCTGACAATAATTCCAGGTAAGATCTGGTTCTTGTTGGTTCATTTGCTGTGACACTGTCTCTTGGTTCTTGCTGAATCCTCAGCATAATTCCAGTCTGGATCTGGGTATGGATATGAATTTTCGCTACTTCTTGCCACTTTTCTCCCTTGCTTATCTCGTCGAAATCTCAGCTGCTGGGTCCTGGTTCTTTCTGGATCCTGTGCACGTTCCATGGAACACGTGGTCCTTTGCTGAATCTACTGACTAGGTATCTAGCAGGGGCCTGCTTCTCGCTGGCTCTCTCAGCACAATTCAGTGTTGAATCCTGATTCTTGGTGGATCTTTCCTTTGGTTCCAGACTTGGGTTTTTGCTGATTTCGGGGCCAGGCACTGGTTCCCGAGACGAAACGTTAAGAGCCGGGCAGCTATCTGCTCGCGGGGCAGATAGCTGACGGCTATGTCATGTCAGTAATTAATCGTTTCCGATAGCATGGGCCATGGAATGCATACTTTTCATTCCTTACCTTTTTCCGTATTTTTTTCATTACGCTGTTTCTTCACACATGCGATAGATTGTGTTTGAAATCCATGCACGTTTCTGCCCGTAAGTTGGCAAATTGCTTCGGAATAGGCCACTAGTAATATACTAAGGGTTTTCAGTACACGATCACTGTCTTTGAAGCATGGTTTGGCCATTGGCAGGCCGTCTTTTGGTGTGGTTGCCACAACCATAACCAATTCCCAACCAACCAGAATCGCTTACGTTATAAACTATGGATTGTTTTGTGATCGGCCATGCAGCGCGGACCTGGGTTTCACACCTCCGAACAGCAGCCGTGATTCCAGCGGCAGCCTGACCCGCTACCCCTTCGGACGATGCGACGAGGCCATCATGGCGGCCGCACTCGTTCGTCCATGGCGGCGGCACCAGCCGTCACCAGACGTCCGGCCAAACAGATAAACAGGCGCGCATTGCAGCGAAGGCGGGGCCTGCGCGCCGGCCGCCAATCAGCAACCGGCCCCCCACCTGTTGCAGCTTGGTTTTTGCGTCGGATCGTGCGCGGAAGGCCACCATCTTCCCGGCAGCGGAAAGCGCCGGCGGTCCGGACGGGCGGCCGCGCGAGGGGAGCAGCGTGACATCACAGGGTGTGACGTCAGGGGCGAGGCGAGAGGCTAGTCGTGGGGAGGGATGTGGAGAACTGAGAACTGTAGAGGCATCCTCGCTGGTGTTAACAAGCCCTGAACACTGACGGCGCTTTATGCGAAGAGAATACCGACCGTGAACAAGTGGGCCATAAGATGTTCATGTTCATGTACAATATGTTCGGGTACACACATGTTATAGGTTGATGAAACATGGTGAGCTATTCGGATCGCTGTTGGCGCGGAGCCCCAGACCTGCGCGAGAGGGCGTCTTTAAACGGGTATCCCAACTTTCGGGCATGTTTCAAAAACAAACCCTTGTGAAACATCAGGACTAGTTACTTCGGAAAGTAGCACTGGGCAGTGCCGCTATAGCACCGTCAAGGCATAATGACATCAATCTTGTTTTTTTAATCCGACATTACGCTGTCAGCGCTTTGCACCAGCATTACGGGTTTTCTCTGCAGGCGCAACCACCTTAGTCATGACAGCCACTGAGCGCACCTGCACTGGTGCGAATTAAACTAACGTTTGTGATTGGCCCAGCGGACAAAGGCCTGTTACCGAAAAGTTGGTTGGTTTAAGTTTGAATCGTTGCATCATATGGATCATGCGATGCTCCTATTGCCAAAACAAAAGTGCGCCCCGAAAAGAGTTATCTTGCTAAACGCCATAGAGGAGAAATCAAAGCCACAATGAAACGTTTCATTGAATCGGCGGGATAATAGCTTCATGCTCGCATAAATTTGCGTCTAAAAGAGTACTTGAAGCTTTCGTAACGTATGTTACATAATCGCTTTGACGCCCTAGCGTTTAGCAAACATTACAGGACATACACCTTGAAAAGCAAGGCAAATGAAATGTGTTGTTGTCATAGTGGTGAACATTGAGTCGAATGAGATTCCTCCCACAGCTTAAATACTTCCATGTATACAAGTAAAATACTCCCCCATACTTCAGACACAAATTATGAGCTACTTAGAAGGATTTCGGGACAACTGGTGTTACACATCAAACTGTTCACGTCTCACGTAACAATAAATGAAAAGAACAAAAAGGTGGGATCCTCCCTTCAAACAAGTACACCGATGGAACCTTTCGTTTGCACAAAAACCCTTGTGTTATCCCCAACATGGAGCCCCTCAGAAGCTCTTACACAAACGGAGCCCGCGACCAGAACAGCTCTCGATTACAGTGTAACAACAGTAGTGGAAGGTACGAATAACACAGTAAATAACACTTAAAGAACTTCAGGCACTTAAGCAAGTTATGACACTCAAACAGCACATGAATCCCGTACGGCCTAAGCAAAATTCATATGATTGAAGCACGCAGAAAGTTGCGGCATATCGTGAAGGAAAAAAGTCAGATATGACTATATTTATCGTCCTGTTCTTTGCCAAAAGTTTTCCCTTTACGCTCTGAATTTTTCAGCTTTTGATTTCAGCGTGCACATCATAAGCATTTAGCAAGCCATACAGCATTCTATGGGTAGCTAGCACGCGTTAGTAGTACTGCCTCCATTGCGGTGTTTTAGTTGTCACCGTTACTAACGCTTAAAAATCGTAAATGGTGGAATGTCATTTGTGAGCTGTTTTTGGCGCTCAAAAGCTGTTTTTACATTTTGCCTTCTCGTCCCGCAACTAATAAAGAAGAGACTTAAGTTTTAGGATTTAATGTTATAAGAGACCTGCTGTTTGACCCAGAATAATGGGAATTTTTATCAACCTCATGCGTGCTAACATAACATAAAGTCAAGCACACGGTAACGGAACTGTTTGTCGGAACGGCACCAAGCAACCCCCAAGCAGAGTCCTCAGCTTTACCAACTGGAGGGAGAAGTTTAGTAAGCTAACCTCGGGTAAAGAAAGCCTATACAATCCCCTATGAGCTGAGGAAATTCCTAGTGTATGGAGTCTCACGTGTTTCAAAATTTGAGGATCCTAGGTCATATCCTTCGGGTCAGACAAGGTAAAACAAGGTCAAAATCCCCATTGGTGTGCAAAGTGCCCCCATATATATTCATGCAACCACCTTGAACCTAGATACCTGTTCTAAGCAAGAGTTTACCGATTTTCGCTTAAGGTCAGTGATCCTCTTGACCATCAGGTCATGGTGATTAACATCCTACGGATTCGATTCTGTTTTGGGATCTAGATAAGCTATGTTTGTTGCGACCCTTGTTATCGATGAATTCGAAATTAGTACCAGAATGAGCAGCCCACAAAGGAAGCACTCCAGTAAAAGGAAAAAAGGATTTTCTTAGACCCTGATCTGACCTTCATACCAAATCCTAGGTCAATGGAATTTGTTGTAATTCTTAATTTAATTGTTGTGTTGCCTAACAACTATGTCAGACATATATGCCGTCGTCTAACACTCCGTTGTCGCATCAGATTGAACGGTTCCCTGGAAATTGTCTTCGCGGACAGCAATGGTCTGACTTTGACATGCTGTAGGTCAGTAACCTTATAGGGTACATCTCATTTTTATATCAAGAGATCCGCTATTCAATTGCGCACAGCTGTACAAAGTTTGCCACGGCTACGCCGCGCCGTTTGGAAATTATTCTGGAAAAGCTTTCTTGAGTCACATTGACCCCCCCCCCCCCTGAGCGCCTATTACGTAAGATTATTAGGTGAATTGCGAGCGGCGCGCGACAATTTTTGATCTGACTTTGACAGCGTAAAACATTTTGCCATTAAGCCATGATATGGCACCAACAGCTGTGTTCATCAACATACCCATAATCAACAACATTTGGCCTTGACAAGCATGGCCCACGGCCGGTGGCGGCGGTTGTGATTATGGTCAATGGACGTCAGAGGGCAGGACGAACCGTGGAGAACATTGCGGTGAGTTGAAATTTCGCCATCAAAGTCTGCCGTTGCCATGGAATTGCGCGATCGGATGGTAGGGGTCAGGGCTCAAACAAACACTGCTTAGCGCGAGCGCTGATCCCAGAAATCCATCCATTGAAAATATTCGGATCAAATAAAAAAGTCCAACGATGCTGAATTGTGTTCAACAACGCATAATGAACAATTCACATTGACCAAAAGTTGTCTGCCATTGAGGGTACAAACAGATTGCTTTGCTTGGATGCATGAAATGCGCTGTAAGCACAACGGTGAGGGTGACGTAACAGTGGTGCAGAAAATGTATGTGCTTTTCATATGACCTCCACTTGCGCCCCCATCATGAAATTATTGTTGCGTCGTCTGAGTTATATTCATAAATTTCGGTTGGAAATAAATAGATATTACATATAATTTATGTCAGTCTCATAAAAAGAAAAGTTATATTCATAAATTTTAGTCCCATAAATGGAATACGCACGCATGCCATATTATCTAAGCCATTTTGATTTCATGCGTGGTACTTCTTCATCAGCATTACAGAGTGATATATGATCAGCCTACAAAAAAGTTTGATTTAAATGCTGACATTGCGCATTTTTAAATGATGCCATTATCTCCCGAACATGGTGATGCGCCTGAAATTTGAAACTTTGCAACCTAAAAGTCTGATTTAATTCCGAACCGTTGACTTCCCTATACTGGTAGCAGGACGCAGCCACATGCCTATTTCAAAACACATCGGTCACGCTATTCCAGACAAGGCTTACATCTTCCCATAATATTGTGTCGAAAACCGCAAGACTCAAAAACAGCACATGCTGTTGCAATGAACGTTGTTATGCATTTATCCGAGTTTGACTCAGCGTGACTATTTTTTATGTTACAGCCTATGTCTTTTGGCAAAAGTGGTCGATTAAGGGGTAGTTTACAGACATCGCCCTTCTGCGAGCCCGTTGGCTGTAATGCGTAAAATGCTTACAAAAAGGCCGCATATTGCCACTCAGAGACAGCAATCGTCCTGGCGGAGGCCCAATTTCGGTAGAGCGCTGGACTTACATTTGTCACATTCGGGATGTGGCGAAACGCGTAGTGGTAGATTCGCCTTGGGGTTTAAGTGTTTACGCATGGGTCGCCAACGAGGGCCATTTGACCGTTGGCTTGATTGTCAGACTGATTACAGGGCGGCCAGAAATCGTGAACTCGCATGACGCGGTAATGATGCTTTCGTTCTATTTCGATCTGGAACGGAGGCGAACTGGATCTTTGAAGGTGTATTCCAATAATGACATGGTATGTCCAGAAGGCTAGCAATAAACCCTGTCCAGCACGGAATCAAATGAAAAGTCTATTCCGGCAAAACTTTCGTCTTCTGTATGTTTTCTTATTTTGGTTATCTGAACTAGACCCACAATCTCAACTATTAGTTCAGCGCAAAATATAAAAAACGTTACCCAATTTTGTCGCCTTATAAGATGTTATAATACGCAATCAGTGACGTCTATATCATGTTTGACTGCTGGAAAAAGCGACTGGGCTTACATTTGACGGAAAAAAGTCAATAAAATGTCTTTCATCAATGACTGAAGTCACTGCACGATTGAGGACATGATATTGAGGTTGTGGCTTCGAGTTACCCAGCTGCACCGGCCATGGCGACGGCACTACAAGAAAGGATTTAAGAGGATCGTCTTTGTGCAATGATCAACTCTTCATACGTCTTTCCAATATTCCGGCCCAAAATATTTGGGGCTCCACACCCGCACTGGAGGGGCCAACTGAACATTGGGAAGGGGACGGGGCACTCACGAACGAATACAAAGTGACACCCATGCTAAGACTTCGTTCAGACATCCTACTGGATGCCGCTTTCGAAACTGCATGGAATGTCTGACTGACGTCATGCGTTGTGCGGAAATTTTTGACACATGCCAGTGCACCGGCATCAGAAGAGACAGACCAGTGCGCTACATATACCAGTGCACCGGCGTAAGCAGGGTAAAGCTATTTGTGAGACATATACGTTGAAAATTCATAGCATTCTAAGTAAGGATGAAAAGCAAGCTTTTTTTGTAAGTAACGTCACTGTTATCGCAGTCGTGAATTGTATGCCCTTGTTTGTATGTTAAAACGCAAGCATGAATAGACAAACTGTTATGTGCTTCCACCCAGATTTCGACAACTGCTGGACACGGGATACATCAGTATCTGGGATACATCAGTATCTGCGGGCAGATTTCGACAACTGCTGGACACGGGATACATCAGTATCTGGGATACATCAGTATCTGCGGGCAGATTTCGACAACTGCTGGACACGGGATACATCAGTATCTGGGATACATCAGTATCTGCGGGCTGTATTAACCAGCGGGCGAGACCAGAACGATGAAAGTCACACAGTTTCAGGCCATTTCACCATTGATTAACGGTTTTCTCAGATACTGTTTGTGTACGACACAATACAATATATGTGCACCTCACCCTTACAATAACAGTCAAACGCGGTGTGTCGCAGTGTTTATGTAAATGACGCTCGTGACTACCTGCTCAATGAAATTAGACCAAACTTGGAAAGTTTTGGTAGTTATTCTTGACTATTTTTGCTAAGACTTCTGCATAAATTTATAAAGTTGTGCAGCATGGCTTGCTGATATGTCATATCTGCCAAGGTTTCCTGTCACCATGCCCGTTGCTAGAAAACGTACATATTTTTATAATGAATTGTGTGGGCAGTGCACTCACATGTTGTGAAATGTACTACCAAAATGCTACTGAAAATGTGTGATTTTGCTGGTTGAGCTTTTCAGCCCGCAAAGCTTGCTAAGTCTAGTCCTTAGCCCTGTTAAAAACTTGCGGATGAGGGCCGGTACAAATTTGGCGTGTTGGGGTGGTTGAACAGTTGCGTCTCTAGGCTCAACGCGCCCCTTAAAGCCAGGGTCCGCCCAGGATTGGTGATAGATCCGGCCTTGAGGCATACACAATCCTCAGTGAGAATCACGGCAACCGAACCCTCAGTCTCATACTGACAAAGCTCTCAAGTCTTATCCACATCGAGGAATTCTACGACAGATCCACGCCAACGGGACGCCCAGACTACACTAATGCCCCCGCCCCCTGTCGCTGATGTCTGATGAGTGATACCACTAATGCCCCCCCCCCCCCCCGGGGAGGAAGGGGGGTCAGGAACCGCAGGCGGGTGGAAGCTTCCTCACTGCTCTTGATTAACTGATATCACTCATGTGATTTCTACTCCCACCCTGAAGCGGATGCAGGACGAGCATCGGAAAACTCTTCGGGGTGCCCAGACGCAGACTTAGCGAACAGTAAACGGGGTGGCGCTTGGTACTGAACTCCGCCCGGCTTCACCAGCTTGACATCAGCCGCTCGGCGATGCACGAGATTGGCTTGATTGCAAACCAAATTTAGTCCCTCGCATCAACTGAGTAAACTGCCACATCTACCGGCCCCAGCGCCCTGAGAGTTTGTTGATCCCTGCCTACACTCAGACTTCAGATTGATATCATTAACGGCTGGCTGCGGATTCCGGCCGAACCCACTCCAATACTCAGTGTTTACATTGCTCCGCCGGGGTACCAGGCGGAGGAGACTGTGCTGGGCGGAGTACCAGGCGACAGGAGGCGGCGCTGGCCGCGGTACCGACCGGGAGGAGGCGGCGCTGGCAGGGGTACCGGGCGACAGGAACGGGCTGCGCTGGCCGCGGCGTGTTTGGGCCAGCGGCTGGCCGGCCGGCGCCGCGCCCAAGGTCGCCGAGCGGCCGCCTCGACCAGCGGAACATGGCAAGCTGGACTAGGGGCCACACTTCCGACCAGACTTCCAGACTTCTGGACTAGGCCGGACTAGGCCGGACTTCCAGACTTCCAGACTTCCAGGCAGGCCCGACTTCCGACGGCGATAGGGTGGGTGGCGAGTCCGACCGCTGCCGCCGACGCTGCGGGCTGCGCGTGGCGCTGTCGCTGAGCGGCCTGTCTTATCTGTGATAGCCGCGGCTCCGGTTACACATGTGGCCAGCCTTGTCACTCGACCGACCCTATCTCCCCCGGTACGGCCGGCCTCTAACGCAGGTGACGCCCCCCGCCCGGCAGCTCAAACAGAGTGACTTATTTCGCCAGGCGATGACACCTTCAAAAGGTAAAAAAATTCAATTAGTGTATGTAGCTGTATTGAGAATATAAAGCGAAAAGATAGCATCTGAGGTGCGGAAAATAGGTGGACCGCAGGTGTTATTTTTTATGCTTTATTAGTTAGCGCTTTTCAAAGTTTCATGACATCCTTGGTGACGGTATCAGAACGCGCGCATTTTTTTCTCAGCTTCATATCTTCACACCGAGTCTCAAAGACATCCCGATGAGGCATCCCCCACGCGCCGCTGACGCCCGCCTGATCCCCTCGCGACTGGTCGCGGACGTCTGTGGCCGACGTGCTGGTGGTTATCCTGCCACCGCTGCAGGCGTCGCCGGAATGTGCGGATCCATCCCGGCTGCGGCGGGGCGGCGGGGGCGCTGGCGGGGCCCGGCCGGCCGATACAGGACCGGTCTGGACACCGTCACCGGCCGCCGACGGCACCCGCCTGCTAATGATCCGAGCCCCACTGTTTGTTCTTTACGGGACCCAGTGTTTACGCCCGGTGTAAACAGGCCGCCCGGATGTGGAGATATCGCGGGCCGATAAGTGAGATACACGCCGATAACGGGCGTGTAGTGAGCTGCGCTCGCGCTGACCGGCGGGCGGCCCCGCGCCGTGTTGTTGTTGTGGAACGACTCTAAATCTGACGGCGACATGGACGCGCGGGCGGGCATTTACCGTGACAAGCGGCAGTTGTGGTCGCGCTTAAATGCAGCGCAAGTGACGATCAAACGCAACTGGACACAATGTGAGCGTTGATCTTACGTGGAGTTTTGGGCTACTTCAGTTGGGGAGCGGGCCATGCGCCAGATCAGGTTACTTGAAGGCCTCGTTCAGAGCTTGCAATGCTATTTTTTTCGGACTATCGAGTTTCGGGTTAGCGATGCGAGGTGTCGAAGTAGTCACGTTATCAAGTCAGGTGTCAGCACGGTGATAGATACACGTCAAGGTTACATGTCTTTCAAGCTGAGCTTCTTAAACCGAAATCATGGGCTGTGATAATTCTTAATGGCGTTGAAATTGATTGCAGTCAGTACCTGCCTGTTGATGAGTGATTCCCTCGTGTCGAGACATCAGCGTCTTTGTTTGCGACATGAAAGTTTGTTATTCAATTGCGTTAACATTTTTTATCTTTCAAAATTGGGCAGCATAAAATTTGTGGGCCGCAGCAAGGACTGTCGCAGACAGAGGCACGGGATTCCAGCAGTAATTGGACCGCCGAACGCCCAAAGGACATAGCTTCAGCCCACAGTCCAATCCAGGCCTCCCACGGGCGAGCATTTTCGAGACGTTGCTGACTGATCACCACCCTCTTCACCTACCTCCAGGAACGAATGTATGTTTGACACGTCTAGAAATCATGTGCACCTTCTCACAGTGTTTTAAAAGAGTTAGTCCGAACCTTTCGAATGCATGGATGCTCTGGGATCAGAGCCCACGCTAAGTAGTGTCTGTTGTGTGAATCCTGACCCCTGCCAGCCGACTGCGCAATTCAATCTCAACGACAGAATTTGTTGGCAAAAGCTTAACGCCCGCAATGCTTGGCACGGTCCGTACTGCCCTCGGACGTCATTTGGCCTTCATCGCGATCGCTGCCACCGGCCGCAAGCCATAACTTTCAAGGGCAAACAGCGAGCGCCTAAAGCGACTCGAACTCAACCCGCCACGGGTGGGCGAATCAGAAGGCAGACGCTCTTACCATGAACAATGGAGTTTTTTTAAGTGCTCCTTGCTATAGGAACGTGTGGTGGTGGCTGGATCTTGTTACCGGCGTCATATGGGATAGCGCTCTTTGCTCTGTACCCACCCCTTCCTCCCTGGTGAGGAATGTATTGAGGCGGGGGCAGCCTGACCCGGGCAGACTACTGCCGCTCTGTTAGCCTGACCCGGGCAGACCGCCACCACTTCGCCCACCACCACTCTTGGCCAGCGTGGATAACACCTGTCCACTTCCTTCGAATAAATAGTGCCTAACCGGCACTGATTGAAGTCGCCAGTAGGAAACCACCTCTCCCAGGTTTGCGAACAGCAATCCAACAATGCGATGTTAAAAGGTCTCAACAAGCTTCGAGTAGCCATAAGGATGACAAAAAGTCCAGTAACACCAGTGCCGTTGAAAGTGAACGCTAGTCGCTTTTGGAGTGACCATCTGATTTTTTTCAAATGTATGGCACAGCCAACGACTCAACATGCCGGCTGGATGACCGCTCGGGTGATCACACCTTCGGTAGGTGTCGGTGCCACAGAGGTTGCAGGACGTGCAAAGCCCAGAACCATAGACAAATAATCTCGATGCATTCAAGACCAAACGCATTGCATCGCGTCGCGAATGCATAATACGTCCATCTGATTGAGATGTCAATGCCACACCTGACGTGTCGTTGTGCAGGGCTGCTCTTGCCGTCCGCCTTTATGACACTGCAACGATGCCGGTTCCGCCATTACAGCAGCAGGGCTGCTCACGTTTCGGCGGGCGAGACGTTCGGCCAAAAAACAGCTGGCACGCGCGCAGGTGTGCCGGTTATCTGCCGGCCGAGATAGCAGGCCCTGTCATCCGCACCTGCAGGAGATGTTACCACCCGAGAAACAACAATACGGGGCTCCGCAGAAGTATGTGAGAATTTCCCCACATCTTGCGCAGGGCGATACGGTCTTGTAGTGATCAGCATAAGTGAGTGCATGGTACATACGAGCACGTTGGCTTATAGATATACGGCTACGGATTGATAAATGTTGTAATGGTGTTATTCACCCAAATCAACGAGGGCTGTGCAGTTTAAAAAAGTGTGGATATATGACGCTGCGTATGGGTGTAACCACGTCCCTGAGATAAGAGGGAACAAATCGGGATAGGTGTTAAAGCACGAATATGGGCGAGACACTGTAATTGAAAATGACACTTTGAATTAAAAAAGGCGAAAAACGTGTACTCTTTAGGGAAGAATGAGGGGAAAAAAATCACGTTTTGTGAAAGTCGAAGGAGGGACATGTCCACAACTCCCAGATGGTCCTACATCGTGCGGTGTATATTTGTCGTGGAGCAGCCTGGAGACATGACCAGCCCATAGCATTGTGAAGTATCGGGTTTGTTCCCAAACGCTTGCCTTCGGTCGTATCGACCACGGGTTGTGCGTCTGACCAAGGGTATGCTTGTGTGATCTCAGACCAGATCCCTCATACAACGCGTAGGTAAACCGCGGCACCAGCAGCCGTGCCCGAGCGGTGCCGGCTGTGCTGGAGCCGCCCCTGGACAGTGGGCTTACCGTGCCCGGTACCCTTCTGGCCTGTGCTGGAGCCGCCCCTGGCCAGTGGGCTTACCGTGCCCGGTACCCTTCTGGCTGTGCTGGAGCCGCCCCTGGACAGTGGGCTTACCGTGCCCGGTACCCTTCTGGCTGTGCTGGAGCCGCCCCTGGACAGTGAGCTTACCATGCCCGATACCCTCCCGGCTATGCTGGAGCCGTCCCTAACCAGTGAGTTTAACGTGCTCGGTACCCTGCCGCAACTTGGAAATGAATGAGTGCATTGGACATCGGTACCCGTGCCGGTACCAGGCAAACGCGGCCAGCCCGAAGCCGAAGCCGAAGCAGGCCCGACCTCGCTAGCGCAGCGAGGTCGGGCCTGCCGGCCGGCGTCGAGCCGTCAACAGCGCCCAGCACCGTCCGGCCGGCGTCGAGCCGTCAACAGCGCCCAGCACTGTCCGGCCGGTGTCGAGCCGTCAACAGCGTCCACCGCCGTCCGGCCGGCGTCGAGCCGTCAACAGCGCCCAGCACTGTCCGGCCGGCGTCCGTCGGCGCACCCTGCGGCCGGCGGCGGCGGCGCTGCGGTCCGTCAGGCGGCGGCGCCTGTTTACCGGACCGGCGACAGCGCGCGCCGGCCCGGCCGCCATGGGTCGCCCCCCGGGAGCTGCCGTCACCGCCCTGCCGATGACGGCAGATCAACGCCGATGACGGCGATGACGTCACGACGGCGTTGAGCCGCTGCCGGCCGGCGCGGCGGCGGCGGTCAGGCCGATAAAGCCGTCGGCAGCGGGCCCGGAACGCAGCGGCGAGGGGAGGGAACAGGTGACGGACATGCCGCCGCGCGGGGCCCGCCGTCTGATGCAAGCCGTCTGGCGGTCTGCTGAGGTCAGCCGTTGACGGGCTGGTCAGACTCAGCGTTAGCTCGGCTGAAGATTCTGGCACAAGGCACAAGGACCGCTCCTGACGACCGGCATGCACTTCCGCCGCTTCCGTGCCGTGATTTGTCGCGGCTGATCCGGCAGCTGCTGACGGCCGGGCTGTATCTGCATGGCGACGCGTGCCCGTCCTCGGCCGCTGCGCCGCGCCAGCGTGCGGCCCGCAGCCGAGTGGCACTGGCCCGGAGCCCCGGTCGCGGCCGGCCCCCAGGGACCGGCAGCGCCGGCCGGGGCGCGGCGCCGCCCGGCCGCCGGTCCGGCCGCGGCAGCAGGCGCGGCCGGACCGGCGGCCGCCCGCGCGCGCGTGACAGCGTGGCTGTAGAGCAGTGTGTGAACATACGCCGAGCGGCGTAGCTGTCAAAGGTCGTGCGCAGGTCCGGCGACGCTGCGCAGATGCACGGCCAGTGAGCGACGCGCGCGCGGACTGCTGCAACTGCCACAGCGCTGGTGGCGGGTTTAAAACTTGTCTGCATACCGTGTGCTTTCATCGTGTCCATACATTCGTTTTCAAATAGGTCAAGTTTTGAGGGATTTAAAAGTGTGTTGATCTAAAAAAATAACTCTCTTAAATCTTGCTTGCTGCAAATGCAAAAGGCGGTCGTTCCGCCAGCGTGGCGTCTAACGCATGCAATGCCGTTTACATTGACGCATATAACTGAAGCTGTGGAAATTACCACGACACCAATCATTCTAAGCAACGAGTAACCCATCCAATACCATTGGCGTGCCTGACAAAGGACTTGGCCTCAGTACCCGGTATATTGCGCGTCCAAGATCTTTGACGCTTGGGCGGCAGCGCTTGACACAAAAACGGTATCTCCGGCGACTTGAAATTGCCTCCAGCGCAGCGACGTGAGCATTGTCTTTCAGGACAGTTGTACATAGCTGCAAGTGAGATTATGATACCTGCGCACCCGCCATGTAATATATTCTTGACCAATGTTCTGTCCAGATCACAGTAAAACCAGAACATTGTCAAGCCGGTTTCATCACACGCAGCATAAGCAAAGGCTTATGCTGCGTAAGCAAAGGCTTCTTCATCCCGACGCGGTCCCACAGTCACTTGCTATTTTTTGCTGTCCCGTCCAGAAGTCATTCCCGTAATCTACACCACGTGCAGTCTGTCGCACTTGACAATGAAAGCGACGTCACTGCCCCCTGCCGCCCTCAGGGGCTCGTGCCGCCTCAAGAGGGCCCTCACTGTCCGATGGCGGGCCCACAGGGGACCTCGTGCCGTGTACCACAACCGGAGCCCCTCACTGTCCGCTGTCACGCATGCAGACGCGTCCGTGCCGTGTACCACAACAGCAGCCCCTCACTGTCCGCTGTCACGCATGCAGACGCGTCCGTGCCGTGTAGCACAACAGCAGCCCCTTACTGTCCCCCGCCGTGCCTACAGTCGAGCCCGAGCCGTGCACCTCAAACGCAGCCCCTCACTATCCCCTGCCGTGCCTACAGTCGGGCCCGTGCCGTGCACCACAACAGCAGCCCCTCACTATCCCCTGCCGTGCCTACAGTCGAGCCCGAGCCGTGCACCTCAAACGCAGCCCCTCACTATCCCCTGCCGTGCCTACAGTCGGGCCCGTGCCGTGTGCCACAACCGCAGCCCCTTACTGTCCCCTGTTTTGCGCAGCGCCGCCTCCGGTTCCACTGCGGCGCAGGCTAATGAAAGAATCCGACGGCGATGAGTAATTGTCGCTCTAACGAGGGCCGGCGGCGCGTCGACGACCGCGTCGGCACCGACGGGCGCCGCGTCGGTCCCGACGCGGTGCTGCGCGCGGCACGACGGCCCGGCCCGCGTCGGAAACACTCGCCGGGGCTCTGCAGCGCTGGCTGAGCAGAGACGAGCGAGCTGCAGTAGTGTGCAGCACGGGGCCAGTTAAAGGGTGGGGGCGATTTAAGGGTGCAATATCTACCTGGCTCTTTGCGACTAAGGAGATTGGGCTCGTTAACACAAAAGCAGACTTGGGCTGATTGCGTA
>NW_023596576.1:56858427-56886783 GCF_011947565.3 Pollicipes pollicipes
GGCTGCACGGGCCGCGCGCGCTCCTTATCCGCGAGGATGCAGTGTCGGAGACCACTCAGCTCCAGGCAGTGCATTAACGGGATGAATTAAATAAAACATCAGATGCGTCAAACGATTGGCAGCCGTCCCCGGCTGATGAGCGGTGATGCATACTGATCTGATGATATGACGGTGGGGTACCGCTGCATCATCCGTTTATGGGGGCAAAGCCTATAGACAGCGCGGGGCAGTGTTCAAACCTTGTTTGCTCAAGTGATGTCGTATCTTGCCAACATGCTTTCCGGAACGCCTTATTCCAGCAAAGAAGTAGCTGTTGTCCTCAATGATGGTGTATTCAAGGAGGAAGGGGGGGGGGTCATCAAGGGCTGGTACCCTCTTATCAAATTTATGCATGCGTTTATATGAATGAGAATCAATATTGACAATCAAAATCCAGCTACACACGCCAAAGTACGTAGATTTAAAGCAGGCCTCGTGCGTATACGCCGCGCAGGGAAACCCGCACGCCTGTGGTGCGCTAACACGGGGTTTTCAGTGTTAATGTCTGGTTATGCCATCCCCCAAACCTCAGTGTGAAGACCTGCATACGCCGCTGGCTTCCCGCGTCACTGGTCGAGGCGGGGTAACTGTGACAGGCACGCGGCCAGCACGACATCCCAAGCCAAGCAAGGCCACTGGGCGAAACGTGGGCGCCGTTTGCCTTTCATCGGGACGGCCGAATGGGGGGAAAGGAACAGCCGTCGGTGCGCCGGGCACCATGCGTCACCGGCGGCTCTCGTCTCGTGATCCAATCAGAGCCACTGCTTGACATGCCTGATATGTCTGAATACACCAGGCCGGCCTTATCGCGACGTCAAATAACAACGATGACTACGATCTACTGCATATCTGCGGTTCGGGGCCAGGCTGTGATGACATGCCTCGATCATGACCGAAGTGAACCGCGCACGCTGTGCAGCAATCGGGTCTGAGTTTGAGTCCGGCTTGGCTCGACTCGGAATTAGGACGCGGACTCGAACGCAGGCTCACAGATCTGCGAACCCGAGGACTCAAAATACACTTCGATCCCCATCCAACCATCCAAAGGTTGCAGCGTACACATGAACCGCAAACTGCGAGATGTGAAATGCATAGGAAGCATGATGTGGAGAATCTGGTACCTTGGTACACAGCATATGAATAGTCCACTACTTCTTTGCTATGTTAAGAAGGGTGGGTTGGGCTTGTTTCGGCTGGGTTCATTTGGTTTCAAAGAGAATGCTATAGCCGGAGCCGGTTGCGTCAGTTTTAGCACCGCTCACTCCAACGTTTGAAGTCATTAGCTGATATTAGACGCCTGAAGAGCATAGCTGCGGCACGCCTACGTGCCTACAATTTCAGAAGCATTTCAGTGCTGAATCGGCGACGCGTCAAACAATGCTTTTACTGCTAAAGACTAAGTCTAGTTGGGTCAAGTGTGACTTGATCCTGTTACGAAGGTTGTCTTGATGAGTGGATGAAAGAAGTTCAGTATGCAACGACGAGTTTGACACGACAAATCAACAGGACTCTCGAGTGTCCCACAATTTTAGTTTCTACTAGATATTTAGCAGGTTTTCACTGGAGGCATCGTGGCACAGACGCCTCGCTGATGAGCGAACCTTGAGTTAGGGCGGGCATTGGGTCTCTAATTTTTTTCAGAATATCGCTCAGGAGATGAATCTGCATCGTGAGGGCAGCGCGCATACTTGGTATAAAAACAAAAGGTATGGTCTTACGCGGGGCTGCTATACGAGTGCTGGGTCGGCCGCGACTTATGCGCATGACCTGATTATGGTCCCGACACTATACCAACGGTGCTGAAAATGGTGATGCTCATTAACAGCGGGCAAATTCACGGGGCACTGCAGCGAGAAGTATTAACACAGCTTGCCAAGAGACTTATTTCCGGCAAGGGAAAAGCTTTAAATACAATGCTGTAAGGCAGCAAACCAGCCAGCTCATTTAATATCACGTTTAGGGAAATTTTTTCGCGTGGAATGGGCTGTACAGCTTGTAGAAGATCGTGTGAGCACGTGAACAGATGAACCCTATGGGCTAGTGGGAAAACTATGCCGGAGAGGCATACATCCATACCGATCGATTTTGGTTGGGGGGATGGGTAAATCGTTTTGCTGGTTTATCCAAATGGTTATCAGAAGTACTAATGATAAATCATGATGGCGGCACCAATGGTGCACTATAAACACGAAAGCAAATTTAGTTTGCGTAGAATATGACTCACACAAGTCGCAAATTAAGGACAGCATGGGCGTGGATAATGAAAATCTCGTCAAGTGGGGCTCTGGAGATCCTTCACTCTCATCCTTTCCGGTCTTTGCTTCGGCAGTCGCTGTGCGACACATGAACGTTACACTAAGCGTGATAAGACCTAGCCAAGCGGCCGGGCTAAAATCCTGTACGAGGTTAGGGTGACCTTGCTGAGATGGTGGCTGCACAAAATGGTGTTCGTGCATGCTTGTAATCGTAGCCAATGTATAATCACGATATGCCTGATATTGCGATAAGCCTGTCGAGATGGATAGTGAAATGTAAACAGGCCCGGCGCAGCACACGGTTGGAGCGGTTGTGAGGTAAACCATCAAACGTCTCGAGAACAGCTTTCAATCATCTGCCAGTCGTGGCATATGTCACTACGCCCTGATTTGGAAAAGACGACTGGCAAAAGGTCATTGCTAATTAGGGCCCGTGTTTTGTAATTGCATGCAACTTTTCAAGTAAATCAAAGCTGGAAAACGTTCGCGGCGAAATTGTGACGCGATTTGGGCGACAGAAAGGTATCGGGTGGCATCAGAATATTTGTAATTGGGAGGTCGACAGGTAAAACACCACTAACGCAGAAGCAATTACGCGACGCGTAGTCCATAATATATGACACTCCAATATCTACGAGTCTCAACAACCAACACACGGATCACATGATTTCAACCTGCCGTTGGTGTTGCCCTGGAGCAGCCCCCACCCGATGCCCACCGGCATCGACGATCGAGGGAACAGGAGCTGGACACGATCTCCTGATCCGCCCCCGCGGGCGCCGCCGGAAGACCATCCTCCTACCCGGCCGGCGGGTGGCGGGCCGCCGTCCACCGACGCCCGGACCCGGCGCCGAGTGCGCTGTTTTGCGCCGCATTCGTGCTGTGCAGCGCATCCCTGCAGCGCACGCGGACACGCCAGACGACGTGTAACGGACACGGATGTAAACAGGCGGGATAAACAGGCGCCGGTGGCTCGGGCGCTCCCCCCCCCCCCCTCCCCGCCATCGCCAGCGCTGACACCGTCCGTCACAGCCCGGCTGATGCGTGACCCCCAGCAGCTCAGGGGTCAGCCTCCGGGATGGCCACACTATTGCGGCCCGAGTGAATCAGCAGGCGGTGACGCTTCTCGTGTTTGTTTTGTTTTTCTTCTTGTTACGCCCAGCACTACTGGCACGGAGCGGAGTCAATGTGTCTACCAGTGAGTTAAGTTTAGCTTTGTAACTCTTCGGAGTTGCAATGCCCACTCAATGATCATCTCGGCGTTTCCAACGTGGAACAATGTTGAGCGACCCCCCCCCCCCCCCCATTGCGAAATCTCACGTATTCCACTGTGTGTGGTGGTGGTAGTTGGCTCGTCGAATTGTCTATCAAGGCCTGCGGATTTTCAGAATACAGGCAATAGGTCCAACCACCAACAGTTTTAAATGTAGGACATTTAGGCTGCCGGTCTTGTCCATCTTGTCCATCTTATTACAGCCTCCTAGCCTCGTTCGGTCCGATCCATCAAAGGAGATATATCTGAAAGCATAATTCGCGTTACTTCACCACGCTTCAGTTTGGTTAAACATAGAGCACCAAATCTGGCATATATATACTGCGGATGCCGCCATCGGGGTTGAAATCCCGGAAACTCCAGACAGGAACGAATCTCTACACCACTATTCCAGTAGCTGTTAGAAGCTGCAGGAATCGGATGTATTTGCGTTTTAAAAAATCGAATCTTGCTTATAATAATTTCAAGACCTACCTGCATCCATCAAAGGCACCGTGGGGACACTCTGGCCGGCAAACCTGCAGAGGGGCAGATCGGCAGCCTTTGACCGCAATGCCTGTTTGAACGGCTGGGATTGGAGGCCGTCCAGACACCTTGTAGCTAGAGCTTCACTCCCCCCTCCCCCCCCCCCCCACCCCCGCAGAGCTAGTGGCTGCATTTTGAGCCGATTATTAAATGCAGTGTGCTGTCTGAAAAGATTGATGACGTACCTGCCAGAGGTAGCGAAATCATTGTGGTGGCTTATGAAGAGTTGCGAGCATCCTCTACTTCCTCGGCTCAAGCCGCCCTCCACTTGCTTTTCGAGGTTACGTTTCGTGGAGAAAGATGGAACTTACAGCTTCAAAATAGTGTTCCTGGCCTTGTGCCGAAGACTGAAGTTGTCTACCATAACGCTCTAAGCGCTGCAAAGCCAATACAAATAATGCAGATTTGACTTGCTGTGCGCGCAAGGTGTAAAAACAATGGTGTTTGTCGGATATGGCTCTAGATATCGCCCGAGATAATCCGCTGTGCAGGGATTGCACCATTGATAATTCCGGAAGTTCGGAATAGGCAAAGGTACCGGGATTAGCACTCCTACTGAGCTTACCTTTACAAATCCCGACATCGGCACTGGTCCTCAATTCAATTTAATTTCATTGGAATCAGTTCCAACCCATTTGTGCGATGAAATGGTTTCTGAGGCTATGGAGCTGGGACGCTGCTGTCGGGCTCCCCGAGTCTCTTCGACCATCCCTCCACGTGTTTTTTCGCGACTCTGTCTCAACCGTCACATCGGGCGTACGGGATCAACGGGTTAACCATTTACCATTGGGGAGGAGAAACGAGAATGGGAGATTGCTGCTGATTTCCATAAAAGCGACTAATATGTCTTTCGGCGGTTTCAAATGCATTATACCAAGAATGCACACTGAACAAAACTACCAATTCTTGCTGTGCACGAATGATTCATGAGACGTCTGGGTCCCCATACTGTACCATATTGTATATTCCGATCTGGACATTGTTGAGGGTTCAATGACTTCAGCATTGCCGTACCTCCTTTTTTGAACTGGAAACCTGCATGCGAAAAATGTCATGCATAATCATTTTTTTCACTTGGCATAGCTGCTCGAATCCCAACTCTCCTTTCAAATTTTGTTCAAGATTATTCTTGATACACCTGCGGCAATTTTATAAATTTACGCCACGGGACTTATTCCACATAGACACTATCTGGTTGAACCTTAACGGCCGACAAAGAAATACCGGTGCATTTAGCCCCAATTAACTTCGCGATATTTGGACACTGCGTGGGTTTTTGCGGTGGTAACTGGCTTGTATTTTGCTGCAATCACTCATTCGCAACACGCTCTAGATAACCACGATAATAAATTAACGTCTTAACTCACTTTCTGCAGTTCCAGCTTCACCTGAAAATACAACAGTGCATTACTCACCTCGCACGAGTGATTTATGCTTCCATATTTAACTTCAACGACCGCCCGGGCCATTTGTTAGGCGGAAATTAACTCCGGCCCCAGTTAGGGATGTTTCATCGTCTCATTAGTCGCCGCGGCGAATGCACCGGCCGGGGCTGCTGGTCGCACGTTTGGGGGGTTACTTCTGAGCCCGTCCAGTCGTGCTGCGCACCGAGCTGTCCTTCACGGGCGGGGGAGGGGCATGGCTCAGGTCGCACGTTTGAGGGTTTACTTCTTGAAGCCCCGTATAGTCCCATTGCTGCGCACCGAGCTGTCCTTCACGGGCGGGAAGTGCCCTGGCTCAGATCATACGTTCCGATGAGTTATAACGGTGCTGCGAGCATTTCTGAGCTTTGAATGCCGCACAGTGCTGCCCATCTTGTCATCTTGGGACATTCGTGCGGTCTTGCACGGCATGGATGGCACAGCTCATCTGGGACTGCTGCTGGCGCTCAGCCTCTCGAATATGTTTAGCCCGGTGCTCTTGATTCGGGTGTCAGAACCACCGTGTTCTGTTTAGTACGCCCCCAAGGCGGCAAACACAAATACGAAAACAAGCATGGCCTTGAACCACAGGTCGAAAGCGAGGCATCATTTCTTCGCTGCACACAACTAAAGGAAAGAAAGCTCGTCACTCGGTTGGATACCTGCCGTCAGCTCCCGGGCGAAACCCCGGTCCGAGACAGCGCCTCGTCAACGCGCCGCAACCTCACGGCGGCAGTGATGCCCGGCGCCATATCCTGCCTGTACCGCGGGCTAACCCCTCACGGCAGCAGTGCTGCCCGGCGCCAGATCCTGCCTGGACCGCGGGATAACCCCTCACGGCGGCAGTGCTGCCCGGCGCCAGATCCTGCCTGAACCGCGGGCTAACCCCTCACGGCAGCAGTGCTGCCCGGCGCCAGATCCTGCCTGAACCGCGGGCTAACCCCTCACGGCAGCAGTGCTGCCCTGCGCCAGATCCTGCTTGAACCGCGGGCTAACCCCTCACGGCAGCAGTGCTGCCCGGCGCCAGATCCTGCCTGGAGCGCGGGCTAACCCCTCACGGCAGCAGTGCTGCCCGGCGCCAGATCCTGCCTGAACCGCGGGCTAACCCCTCACGGCGGCAGTGATGCCCGGCGCCATATCCTGCCTGAACCGCGGGCTAACCCCTCACGGCAGCAGTGCTGCCCTGCGCCAGATCCTGCCTGAACCGCGGGCTAACCCCTCACGGCAGCAGTGCTGCCCGGCGCCAGATCCTGCCTGGAGCGCGGGCTAACCCCTCACGGCAGCAGTGCTGCCCGGCGCCAGATCCTGCCTGGAGCGCGGGCTAATCCCTCACGGCAGCAGTGCTGCCCGGCGCCATATCCTGCCTGTACCGCGGGAAAACCCTCAACACACAGCCGGTTCAAGCCTCTGGCTGTCGTTGACGCTCGGCAGAGGTGACCGTAGAAGCTGCTGCTGCCGCCTTCGCGCCCCGCTCCGGCCGGGGAGGGCCTCTCCTCGTGACGCCGCTGGAGGCGGAGCAGCGCCGATCGGCTGTGACCTCACCCCCCGGCCGGCCGGGCCTGGTGACCAGCACACGCCCCACTCCAGAGTCATGATTTAATGGCGTGCATCAACTGCATCAACGACGACATTGGATGTCCCCGGCAAGACCTTCCCATCAAACCGTGCCTCCGCCTCCCCTACCTCAACGTCCCTCAGCCCTCCCCCTTGATCGCCACGCGGGCCTATCCACATCATCCCCAGCAGTGCCGTGCGCCGGCCCTGGGTCCGCCGTCGCTGCGGTCCCCGTCTCGTGGAGCGCCGGCCCTCGGCCCGCCGTCGCCGCCGTCCCCGTCTCGCCGACAGCGACCATCACCGGCGACGCGTCGTCCCCGACGCGACGTGTCTAATGAAACACGCTGATGGACGAGGCGGCGGGCTATTTGGGAGCGGTGGCGCCGTCGCGTGGCGCGCCACCTTTCATGTCTCAATTGGAGCCAGATGGCGGCCGGCGCGCGCGCCTACCTGTCGCCGCTAACGAAGCCGTCGATGCCGACGGCGGCGTCGGCGTCGGCGCTCCGTCATACGCCGTCCCCGCTGACAAGTTAGGGAAACGCGTCACGCCAAATTAAAGCCGCGTGGAGGCCGCCGGCGGCCCGGCTGCGTCTGTCACGTGTTCAGGTCGGACGTCACGTTGTGAGATTCACAGAACATAGCGAGGCGCGCCATAGCGTGTCACTGGGTCGCTCGGGCCAGTTCGAGGTCAGCTCAACGTGAGTGGGCTGACATTGACCTCGGTAGCTTGAGCGGCGTCGATGCCTTCCTGTTGTGCTAGCGTCACCAATCGCTGTGTTGTGACGCCCGCCATCACCTCCACGGTCTCACATGACGTCACAACAACTGCCGTCTCCGCATTGTGACGTCACCCACGATAGCCCCCGCTCGGCGACACACCGTATCAGCGCCACAATGAAGTGACGTCAGTGTGCTGACGTTCCGTCTCCGGCGCAGACCAAACTCGCCCCACGCCGCTCGGCGAACACACGCGGCACAATGCTGACGGCACGGCGCCGGCGCGGCGGCCGCGTCCGAGCCCGACCCCTCTCTGATCCCCGTCTCCGTCTCCTACAGTGGACAGACGGCGGCGCGGAGTCGAGCCCGACCCCTCTCTGATCCCCGTCTCCGTCTCCCACAGCGGACAGACGCCGGCCCGGAGGCCGCGTCCGAGCCCGACCCCTCTCTGATCCCCGTCTCTGGCTCCCACAGCGGACAGATGCCGGCCCGGAGGCAGCGTCCGAGCCCGACCCCTCTCTGATCCCCGTCTCTGCCTCCCACAGCGTACAGACGCCGGCCCGAAGGCCGCCACGGCACCACCCTGTGGCCCGCCATGTACCACAACGGCGTGCACGGCACGGGCGGGCACGGCCTGGAGGGAGGCGGCTGCGGCAGCGGCGCCGGCGGCGGAGGCGGAGGCGGCGGTGGCGGCGGCGGCTACCTGCCGGGCGCCGTGTGCGTCCCGCCCGCACACCAGCTGTTCGGCCTGCAGCACATGGCCGCACAGACGCCGCACATGGGCCCGGTGGCCGCCGGCGGTGGCACCTCCGCCTGCGGCAGGTCAGTCAATGCGAACGGTGCGCAGCGTGGAGGCTCACACCGCCGGTGCGGTAAGGACCTCCACGCCGCGTCCAAGCCCGGGAATGAGGACATGTGGTGGTGGCACGAGAGCACAGGGATCAGAGTGCGACACGGTGTTCCGAGGGTTCGGAAATTTGGGTATTTTGTAATCCGGATAGCATGGAGCTGTTTAGTATGACCGTCGCGTTTTTAGCGTCTTACGATAATGAAAATGATACCGGACAAAATGTATCATCTGTACTGACACCGTTCCTGCAATTGAAAACACACCGGTCTCCGTACCTTCCCACGTACGTGCCTGCAGGAATGCCATTAGTTATGCTGCTCGACTTTGTACTGATCGTCTGTGATGTTCCAGTGTGCATACTGTACGACCGCCGGCTATCGTGGCCGGCGCCCACAACAGCTAACAAGACGTTCTAGGGTTTCCCTTTTGGACACAATCTCCCTTGAGGAAGGACTCTTCAAAGACTCCCTTCATGCACACGTGCTTGGTTCCATACAAACGCAGGGTCTTTCCAGCGGTCTGTGTCAGCTGCTTCGACGACCGCTGACCCTGAGCCGCTCTGCACCCGGCGCGGGGCGTCCGGCCTGGCCTGCAGCGCTGACCCAGCCCCGCCCCTCGCCCCGGCAGCTGGCAGGGCGGCGGGGTGCCGGCGGGCTCCGACGGCGGCCAGCTCTCCATGAACTTCGGCGGCTTCAAGCTGCCGCCGTCTCGCGAGATGCCGCACCCGGGCATAGCGCAGGCCTTCCCGCGCTACGGCTACACGGGCGGCAACATGATGCCCTGGGCCTGCAACAACATGACCGGCCTGCAGTCGCTGCAGCGCGGAACATACGGTACTTCGGCTGCTTCTGCTCTGTCCGCTCTTGCTCGCCGTTGGGCTCTTCTAAGCACATGTGTGACGTCATGGTCAAGTGCGTGCGTGTGTGCGTGCGTACGTGCGTGCGTTCGTTCGTGCGTTCGTGCGTTCGTGCGTGCGTGCGTGCGTGCGTGCGTGCGTGCGTGCGTGCGTGCGTGCGTGCGTGCGTGCGTGTGTGCGTGCGTGCGTGCGTGTGTATGTGTGTGCGTGGGTAGGTGGGTGCGTGCGTCGTGCGTGCATGCGTGCGTGCGTGTGTATGTGTGCGCGTGGGTGGGTGGGTGGGTGCGTGCGTGCGTGCGTGCGTGCGTGCGTGCGTGCGTGCGTGCGTGCGTGCGTGCGTGCGTGCGTGTGTGCGTGCGTGTGTGCGTGCATGCGTGCGTGCGTGCGTATGTGTACCACACGGCGCAATTGGCTGAGTTTAGTCGAGTGAGTGGAATCGCTTGTTAAGGGGACGCGCACATGCCGTTTCAGAGTTTCGTGAGTGCGTTCAGTGTGGTACGGTCACCCAGTCCTGCTACCCGGACGGCACGGGGCACTTCCTCTGCGGCGCCTGCTTCTGCAACCCCAAGTGGAAGGGCATGGGCCATCCTCGTCTCTTCAACGCCAGGAGAGGGGTCAGTGCTATGAACCGGACAGAGACCGCCAAATACCGCCCTCCGAACGAAACAAATGCTTTAAAGCAGAGCATGAAATAAATGCGTATTGTCAGTGGCGCATGAAATGTCAGCACGGTATACAGCGTCACATCCCACCTTAAGCTTTTTCGTTTTGTTTTCGCCTTTGCAAACAAAGGTGAATGTCAGACACCCAGGCTTTTGTTCAGGCTTAACATAAAATCGGTCCGAAACGCTGATTGCTAATAATCCCGTATTTGTGCCGTTCTTTTAGTCGCCGTACGCTCGTCGATTTCACTCGATGTGCACGAACTGTGGCACCACGCAGACGACTCTCTGGAGGCGGAACAACGAAGGTGACGTATGGACGCGCGGGCGGCGGCACCGGCCCTGCAGTGCGCTCCGGTCCTGTATTCTGCTCATTGATGAAGAGTTGTCTAGGCTTGTAGACAAATGGTGTTACTGTTGACCCTTATCGCTCGTTACGTTTGGTTGAGGTGGTCACTTGCTACGCCAAGCAGAGGTGTAATTACGACGCACGCCATAAATGGTCCTCTCCATATCGCGCTTAGATGATGCGGTTTCCCTTTGCGTACCGACCATCTTTCCGAGCGTATCGGCATGGGCGGAGGCGCTGTGGTGAGCAAAATCTGACCCACGAGCTCAAGACCTTCGTGACCACGATACCGAGGTAGCTACATGTGTACATAACCGTGACTGCCATCCGGTCGTCAGGGATCTTACCAAGCTAAGTTACAGGTGAGCCGGTTTGCAACGCCTGTGGTCTGTACTTCAAGCTTCATGGCATCCGCCGACCCCTGTCCATGAGGAAAGACGGAATTCAAACTCGGAAACGGAAGCCGAAAAGCAAGAGACGAACAGAAGATAAGGACAAAAAAGAGTGTAAGTTTTTCGAGATCCTTTGTTAGTCCGTGCTTAGTTAATCAGCCATCGTACCGATTCAATCTTTGCCTGGTATGCGACATCTTTGTTTTGGATGGCAATAGATCTAACTAACTTTAACCAGGGAGCATTTATCGCACTGACACAACGTACCTGACATTATGCATGCACATGTTTGCTAAGATCAACGTAGGCAGCTACCGATCTTGTTATTCACAAAAATGCATTTTAAATAAATTAATCATTGCAGCCTGTAGCAGGTACGCATGTATCCCGATCAAGCTGCTTGCATTCTCGCCTCTCAAGCATTCTCCAACTGGACGGCGGCTCAGCGGAGACGCGTGTTTCAGGCGCAAGCATCGAGAAGGGCAAGGAGTGCCAGCTGACGACGCCAGCGCGGGAGACCCCGACGACAGCGGCCGCCACGTCCACCTCCTGCCGGCCGGCCGCCGCCGAGCCGACGCTCAGCTGCTCCTACCGGTCGGTCGCCGGCAGCGCCACCTCGGAGTTCGGCGCAGCGACCGGGGCGTCATCTGTGCACCGGTCGCCCGTGTCCGGCTCGAGCCTGGCCCTGCCCGGCGGGGTCGCGCCGACCGCCGCCTTCACCGGCCTCGCGCCCGGCCTGGGGTACGGGCCAGCGCTCAGTAAAGCCATGTGCTCGGACAGCGCGCACAGCCCTCCGTGATGCTGGGCATGAGCGTAGGGCCACGCGCGCCGACGTACCACTGCCGATGAACCCTAACGAACTGATATTGCAATTCATGCAATCATGAGTATATAGTGTGCACATATTTTGTGATTTGAGAGTTGAATTTTGCATGGTATTTGTGATAAAAGAAGGGTATGAGCTGCGTTGACTTGTGCGAATCTCTATGGACACGTTTTCAAAATAGTGATATTGGATCGCAAGTGTTCTTATTCTCGGCAATACACGCTTTAGCCAGGATATTCTAAGATGGCTATGAGGTGATTGACGGATGTCATTTCGTTTAATACGTCTTTTTCTAATAAATGTGTCCCAATGTCTGTGGAAAAGCGTGAAGCATTGGCGTATATTGAAAGTTTGTTTGAGCTTTCTTCTCCATGCTGGCATGAAGTATGGTCATGGGCCCAAGCTAAGAGACGACACCCTAGCTTCAGTTGTTTCAAGTCACGCCCGGCTATTGTAAGATAACCGGGCATGTGGGGGCTCAGTCAGTGGGGGCTAAGACATATATGGAATGCTTCTAGGCACATCAAAGGCCCAATATTCGACTTCGACCTGCCTCATTCGTGGTCTGGAGGACCAGAGGCACCCGCCTCAGTTTCTAAACCATCCAGTCCACCTTCAGGCATGCACGAATCACTGAGCAAGAACTGTCATGTTCCGACGCCTCATTATCTCCACAGAATCGTGCGTCTCTCCACAAACACAGCCTCCACAGTCCAAACTACCAAGACATGTCAACACGCATGCAAAAAAGGCATCCAATGGATTTGGTCCACTTTCTTCTCAAGGTTCGGGGGCTGGGGCCCAAGGTCAGAAGGCAATAGCAACTCACGAATTCAACGACAACTCCCACCTTTCCAGTGGCCACCAGTTGGGAGAGGGTGGGGGGGAGGGAGGGGGCAAAGCTCTTCAACCGAACAGGAAACTACAGCCCTAGTATTGCTGCAACTTCCGTTATTGCGGCGCCGTGTTCTTTTATCCGCATTGCCCGTGCCTTCACGACCCACCGAAAAGGATTAACCCGCCGCGGTTTGCCGTTCGTCCACGTGCTCGATGACAAAAATGCACGTCATTGTTGCCGGCACTCAGCGACACGCCTGGCGAAGTGGCCAGGCGTGTCGAACCCGAACAGGTGCGGCGAGTGGGCTCAACCTCTCGCCTGAGGAAGCCGACGGCTGCAGACTACTTTTTGCTTTGTTGATCGAACGAAAGTGCAGGGTTAATCCTGATGGTGACTCATAGCGCTCATATTTGATGCCGGCTCTGACTCTGGGCTTGACTCGACCGAGTCTCTATGTCAGGGTCGGATCCATCCTCGAATAATGTTCCAGTGGAGACGACAACGTTACGTAATTGGTCCAGGTTTACGAATCGCGTGGACCAGCGCTGGCTTTATGGCGCATGTGCGCAATAAAGAAGGCTGAAAAGGTGAGTGCGGTAATCATCTCGAAAAGATCACCTTTCTATAAAAATGCAAGCTGTATAAAGTTCAAAAAGTGACCGGGCTGCTTCGGACTTGCCATCCACCTTCTTTTTAAGATCTGGTTCGAGTTCTTGGATCGGTCTGGGTTTTAGAATGAGCGCCCACCCTAGCAATGCTTTGTATTCTTCAAACGTGCTCGAAAAATCCGCAACAATACAACAACCTCATGCGATTTTTCTGCTTGTGATCTTTGTGAGCCAGCTCATCCGACCGCTCTAGCCAAGGTCAGTGTCCGTGCCGACGTGGTGCGGGCCGCTGCACCCGACGCGGTGCATCGGGGGGGGGGGGGGGGGGGGGTCGGCGGCGGGGCGGCAGGTGCGGCCGCTCCCTGGCCACGCCAGCCGCCATATAACCGGACAGCGCGGCCGGCCGGCCCAGTAGGGCGCCGCGTCAACGCTGCAGCGCCCAGCCAACGCGACGGAGTGGCCTGGCGCACCGGCGCCGCCGACAGGCGACAGTCGACAGCGTCCAGCGGTGAGACCCGCCCTGGCGACTGGCGGACGCCGGTCGCGACCCGCCTGTGCGCTGGCTTCTTTGGCTTCTACTCTGGCTACCTGGTTTGCTGTCCGTTGAGGCGGTTCGGTAGGACTCGGAAGGCAGTGGCCCCGCTAACTCAGACCGCGCTGCGCCAGCGACGAGTCCGTGCCTGGACTCCCAGGCTTCGCTGACAAGTATGGTTTCTCACGACCTACCAACTTAACAGCCCGACACGTTCAACAGCCGGTCGTGACCGTGGGCCATCAAAGGCATAACACTGTGACCTTGGCAGGACCTCCAACAGTTCACTCCACTGCATGGAACCAGGCATTCTTAATCAGACCAAGCGCAGTGACCTTTTTTGATCTATTAATATGACCGCAGCCCCTGACATAACATACCACTTAACATGACCGCGGCCCCGTACGCTGACCCAGCACCGGGTCCCCGATCCTGACGTGGCTGCGGCCCGTGACCTTCCGATATGGCGCTGCTTCAGCTGCGGACGCCATGGCGTCTCTTCTGGGACTTGGCGTGCTTCTGACGATTACCGCCGCCATCGCAGGAACTCCAGGTCAGTGATGCCGCTGTGCCTGCCGGGAACGCTCCGGGAGCGGAAATGGAAATACCGGAACACGGAGGGTTGTCGCTGTGTCGCCTCAAACTTGTCTTTAAATAAGTGCGGCGGGGTATGGCAAGAGAGGGACCCGGAAGTAAAACTAAACTATACGTATTTCACATCCAACCCTCCATTGCCATGTATTCGTGGCAGAACGGTCGGCACATTTTCATGGCACTACAAAATGACTTATTATCACGAAGCCGTCGTGCACCAAACACTTGCACTTCAGATTAATGTGAATGCAGTCAAACTAAATATGCAAAAATGATGCTGTCATATTTCGGAAGGCAATCCTTCATTGATGACCACCTGGCTTGCTGTCCGTTGAGGCGGTTCGGTAGGACTCGGAAGGCAGTGGCCCCGCTAACGCCAATCGCGGCGCGCCAGCGACGAGTCCGTGCCTGGACTCCCGGACCTCGCTGCCAAGCATGGATTCTCATACTCATTATGGTGGGCATCACCCAACCGAGCGTTGGGTGTCAGTGAGTCATCGTGCTGCCATTCCGTTCTTCACACATAGGGTCAGGCACCCACCAGTTACTCGACGAAGCATTGCCATCCGAAACTTGACATTATTTTGGCATGTTTAGTATTTTTGCATTAATATGAATCTGAGGTTGAGGTATCTTGTATACGGTCAAGCCTAGGCCAGCTCAGGTAAGAATGAAAACATTAAAAAAAAGTCATCAGTTGGTCTATGGAAGTGTAAAGCAAGCCCTCATAATTCTCACGGAGAAGTGTTTACTTGTTCATGCGAGCATCTCGTAAAATAATATTGAGGTCATAATGGCATGACGCACCATTTTGAGCCGCATTACTTTCCTGAACAGTCGGTATTGCGCGTTCAGTGGGAGTTCAAATACAAAAGCACGATATCTGGTGCATGCGACAACACAAGCAGTGTAATACATGGCACAGCAGAACATCCTTTGTTTGCGACGGGCAACTGGATTATCTGCCTGCATTCTCCAGCAGTGTTTAGTAAAAAGTTTAAAAATCAGATAACAATGGGTTGATCAGAGAAAGTGTGTGTGTGGGCGGGGGGGGGGGAGTCAGCTTTGAATATTTATCGGGAGTGTTCGATCCCATGTTTGCTGAGGCTCAGCATCATGTCTACAGCTACTATCGCGCATGAAATTACAGAATACACTGATCAAGTACTACCAAATGTGATGTGCCATGGACAACGTTAGGGTTCCTATCTCTCTCCACTGGGTCAGGCCATTAATTAACACTACAGCTTATCATCCCTCACAAAAATGCTTAAATTGTGGTACGTTCAGTTGGCTGAACTGTTTTTTATTTATACTCATCCAATGGACATTTTTCACCTTCTCCCACGCCGGGCTCTCAGGGGACAGTACGAAATCTCCGAAAATAAACAAGCTAGAGCCAGGAAAAACGGTATAAGAGACACTTTGTCAAACTGTAACAGATCGGCATGGCTGGACAACGGTGACTGTGATATTTTAAAAGATAAATCAGATCATGTGAATCCCATCCGCGCTTTATAGACCCTGCCATCTCAAGACCCGCATGACAACAGCATTAGGTACCTCTTGAGAACTATTACCAGATGAGCGGTAGCGGACATCACCCGGTGTTGCCTGCAATCTGTCATGCTATGTTGGAGGGGTGAAGACAATGAGTTCCACTGGCCCGTCACCTACATCAAGAACTAAACAGGCGACATCACCGAGGAAGATAGCGTTGGAAACCTCATTCAAAGTTGTAAAATATGTGCCGTTAACATACAAATCGTGGTACCTTAAAAATACAAAATTTGTTCAAAAAGGTAACATTTTTTACCTAGTTTGACCTTGAATGGCATGACCTATACAAGCAGTGAGAACAATAGTAATGCAGTTCAGAATGATGGAGCAATTCATCTGAGAGCGACACAACTAAAAACCGATTGCAGAAATCCACTTAAAAGAGGGGTTTCTGCAAGAAATAAAGCATCTTTTGTCCCTATTGAGCAAAATATTATCAACATGACCTCTGAAATGAGTTATAAATCATGGCCGGCTGAGGTCAGGAACATAACAATTTTACAGAACTTGTAAAAAGACGCTTACTCAGCTTACCGAAATTTCAGCAACGTGCTAAAAACGGACTTTATTTCGAAAAAGCCTTGAGCGCGACACCTGAGGCCCCGTGCGGCGAAAGTTGGAATTACATGATATTAACAGTAACATAGTGTGGAGAGGTTTGAAAGAGGAAAAGTTGCAGAACAGAACAAATTCTGCTTTTGTTTATAATTGTGTCAGGCAATGAATCGACTGTCCCATGCCCATGGATTGATCATGTGCATAGTCTGCGTTCTTAGGGTGACGCCATCACACCGCATCAAATTGCGTGCATTGCGTGACAAAATTGTATTGGGGGCACAACTTAAAACCGCTTTATCGTCTCCAGAATTATTCGATATCTTTGTTTTACCACCTGTGCGCTCTTTAGACTACAATACCTGTGTGGTAAATTTTAGCTTTGAAAGGGTGCGCGAGAAGACAGCCGTGTGACGCACATCTTGGAAAGTGAGAGCCGAAGCCGCAGTGAAAAAATGACAACAAATACTCGATTTCAGAGTCCAAACTTGCTCGTTATCCTGAAACCACATAAGCGATACACGTTCAGACAGCAGCATCTAGGGGAAATGTTCAAACCTGCGCCACCAGCTCCCAATTGAACTAGAGAATAACGCAATCTACATTTCATGAAGCCGAGAAGCCATTTTCAAAGACTAAAATGCTTAAAACGCTCTAAAAACCAATCAGCTCACAGCGAAACGCCCAGTTTTGTGGTTTCAACGAACGTCCATTCAAATCACGCGCAGTTCACATGTACCGTCCTTACGGTTCGCATTCAATGACAATCAACCGCACACGAACAGAACCGAAGCCGTGAATCCCGGGGGGAGGGTAGAGCGCACGCGCCGTCGGTGGGGACCGAGCCAGCCGCCGACTGGCGCGCCACCCTGCGGCAGGCGGAGGGCGTGGGAGAGGCCCGCCTCTTCACCCTACCGTCGTCTGCCGGCTGCGACCGGGCCAGCTGACGCCGGCCGTCTATCTGGCAGAGACGGCCAGCTGGCGTCTCTCCGGCGACGACGCTGCAGCGGCAGAGGCTCACACTAGAGGCCTTCACGGGAGGATTACCTTCACCAGATACACGAGCTAGACGTGTGACTGTACCCCATATCGATCGCTGCCCATTCCTGATAAGTTGCACCCACTCGTCGCCTATCCGTTGGAACTTCTCCAGAACTTTGCTTCTCAACGATGTACAAGTTACAGGAAAATGTACACCAAAACCTACTTGTGGTATTTCGTCCGACATTCCCTTCAGACGACGTAGCAGTTTTACCCAAACCGTTCCTACAACGGTAATTTTCCACTGATTTTCACCTAACTCAACCCGTTACCCATTTCTTTTGGGTATCCATGTTTGCGCCAGCCCAGAAAGCCCAGTAGTTCACACAGAGGTTACGTGAACCATAGCGCCGGCTCGAAAGAATTCCTGCGCTACAACTGCTACCGGAAAAATAGGCCACTAGTTTTCTGCTGCCTTTGCATGCTCCTTCACCAACCCTTTGGAACTCAACCGCTATGACGGATCTGCAGAGAAAGGGGAGCTGGTGTTAGCATTGGTAGGCCCCACTCGCACGCAGTGACGGACCTGTAGCAAGATCGGGCGGTGTATCTCCAGCGCAAGAACCGGGCCGAACTATCCTGAACGTACGCATGGGCTGGGACTAGATAACCGGGCTGGTAACAATGCGTATCTTAAACGTGGAAGGCTGGGGGGGTCAGAGCTCAATTCCTAGCAAAAACAATTGATACTGGATGGAGCTTATCATGTACATATGCATATGTGCACGTATATATATATATATATATATATATATATACACATACTTAAGCACACATACACACACATATACATATACATATATGTATAAAGTCATTAATCTATATATATATATATATATATATAACGTGTGCATAGCATTTCGAGTATAATATGCATACGTAAAGGCCTTTACCAGCAGGCAGTCGCCCGCGTTTTGTTCCGGGCCTGTATCGTAAATGGCTGAGATCTGGCGTCCGGTGCATGTCCACTCGTTGGGAATGGGCGCGGCGCATGTTACGGCTGAACCGGAACACGTTACGTATGAACCTGGAACATATTACGGCTGAACTGGAACATATTACGGTTAAACTGGAACATATTACGGACCATATTACGGCTGAACTGGAACATGTTACGTATGAACCCGGAACATATTACGGCTGAACTGGAACATATAACGGTTAAAATGGAACATATTACGGACCATATTACGGCTGAACTGGAACATATTACGGCTAAACCGTAACGGCTAAACTAATTAACTGGAGAGGGTGCAGGTAACGTGTGTGTGCAATGCCTTTTGTTTGCACCCCTTGCATACATCAGAGCAGACCTACGCAAACGTCACCTCTCAGTTTTCGGCGGAAAGACACTGTTGAGCCCGTTTGGGTGGCCCTTCGCCATGATTGGTAACGCCCTGAGGCTGTGTCCGGTCTTTGTCAGCACGAGATGCTACTCCGTACAAAGTGGTGTGCTACTTCGAGAGCTGGGCGGTGTACCGGACGGGCAAGGGCAAGTACGACGTGGAGGACATCGATCCCTACATCTGCACCCACTACGTCTACACGTTCGCCGGGCTCAAGAACGACCACACCATTGTCTCGCTGGATCCTTGGAACGACCTGTACGCTGACTACGGCAGAGGTTGGTGCTCCGCTGCGGCGGTGGCTTGCCTTTCAAACGACGCTAAGGTGCGTCGGCGGTTATCGCTCCTTTGCCATTTTGCACGGGGGTTCGTGGACCCATGCCGTGATTCCGCAAACAGACGTGAGCAGCCTTTCGTCCCACGATTTTATATTCATACGGACTGTTTGACGTTGTATTAGGTATCGCATGCTTCACCTTGCACTCTTCGCGGAGTTATGCTTTGTATCACACAAGCTACTGAACAGTTATCGGGGTGATGTAAAGATGCATTGTTGACAAACATTGTCATCATATTTTCAATTGGCCCTTCATCCACAGCACATTTTGTTTGGGATCTCGCTGCTGACTGGCGCTGAGTGATGTCTGCTTGGTGAGATGAGTTTGCTTTGCTGCCTACGTACCCGGGCGAATGCGCTAGACTGGTTATTCAGCGGCGCTGGGTTCGAGCCCCAGGGTGAAAACATTTGGTCTAACTGACGTGGAAGCGTTGGCTGACCAATTGCCAATGAGAGTAAAGCCAGGTTCGGGGCCACCCAGCATTGAGCGGCCAGAACAGTGCGGGGTAGTCATGCGTTAAACCGGACGCTGCAGCTCTGACGGCGAGTTCAGTACGCACGCAAAACAGCTTTTTCGCTTTAAAAACTAAAAAAACAAAACAAAAAAAGCACGTCTTCTGACAGCAGCCCATCAGGTCCCCTGAAGAGGTTATCCATGGAGGCGTTCTGACATGAATAAGATAAAAACCTCCACTGACGGGTTAGATTACCGTGCACACTCTGAAAGAAATCAAGCGAGTAAAAATTTTCAGCTGGCGTCCTGCCAAGTTGCGGGACAGACTCCTACACTCAGCATCATAACGTGTCGTGCTGCCCCGCCAGGCGCTTACCTTCGCTTCACCCGGATGAAGCAGAAGAACCCTGAGATCAAAACCATGCTATCAATCGGCGGCTGGAACGAGGGGTCCAGAAAGTACTCACAGGTGAGCCGACACCCCAGCAGCGCCGCCTGGTGAGGGCGCTCGACAACACCACGTGTTCCGCCCCCTTTCAATTCTTCACAGGCGCACCCCGCACGCACTTGTCGAGAGAGCGAAATACATGGGTGGTAAAAGTGCGTGCTGGAAACCAGCATTTCCAACGCTCAAAATACATGGGTGGTAATAACGAGAAGTGACAGCCAGCATCAGACGGACAACGCAGCGTCGGCGTTTGGAGCCAGCACACTTCGCTACTAAGTGTATTTCTAAACATTCTCCCTCCCGAGACGACTCGAGCCGTTGCGTCGAAGACCAAAGTGTACGCTTGAACGGCGCGGCTCGTCCGATCTTGAGCGGTACCCCTGCGAGGGCTGGTGGCATGCGCACCTCCCACCGCTCCTCTTCGTGTGGTCTTCAGATGGCCTCCACAGCAGCCAATCGCAAGAAGTTCATCAACAGTGTGGTGAAGTTCCTCCACAAGTTCAACTTCGACGGGCTCGACCTGGACTGGGAGTACCCGACGCTGCGGGGAGGCGCGCCGGATGACGTGGTTAGACACTCCATCACAGCCTCATGCCGATACTGTTCTCCTCCCGGGCTGAGGCACGAGTGCATCTGTTGAGCACTGCCACACAACGGGTCCGTAGAAACAGGCAATAAATAGTACAGTCAACGATGCCCATCAAGGCACACATGCTGAGCTCTCTATAACGCTTGCTGAACGCGTCTTCTAAGTTCGAAGTGAACTAACCGTCACGTAGCGCTCGGAGCGCAGATACGCATATGTCGCACGTCCATCGACGTCCGTGACACGTTCAGCTACGCGCCCTCCCTGAGCCCTCCGTTAACCGGCGCCTGCTTGCGACTGCGCGCAGGACAACTACAGCCTGCTGCTGAAGGAGCTGCACGAGCGGCTGAACCCGCTGGGTCTGCTGCTGAGCGCGGCCGTCTCGGCTGGCAAGCAGACCATCGACCCGGCCTACCACCTCGCTGACCTGAACAAGTACGTGTGGCCGGCGGGCCGCGGTCGACTGTTACGAGCTGAGGTGTCCGCCGCCGCCCTCGACGCCCCGTGCACGCGTTCCTCACTCGCTGAGTCAATCATCCGTGGGCGATGACACAAGTTACACGTGGTTGGGAAGGAACGCAACGGAAGTGTGGCGGGGGAAGGAGCGTAGCGTCTCCTTAGGCAGCGTAACGTCTCTTGACTCATCCCTATATGACTTAAAGCCTGTTGAAAAGCTTGCGGGCTGATAGTTGTTTTACACATGAAAGCCTCGAATAGGTGGTTAGTCAACCGCCACTTGTTATGAAGTGATCAGAGTAAGCTTAGGAAGTCAGCCGCGAAATGGGCCGCCGATGGGAGCAGCAAGCCAGAGCAGCAAGCTAAAAGCAGCTCAGCAAAGCAGCCGAGAGCAGCTCCGCAAAGCAGCCGAGGGCAACTCAGCAAAGCGGCCGAGAACAGCTCAGCAAAGCAGTCGAGGGCAGCTCGGCAAAGTAGCCGAAAGCAGCCAAACAGAACAGCCGAAAGCAGCTCAGCAGAACAGCCGAACACCGAAAGCAGCTCCAGAGCGCGGCGAAGGATACCGTCTGTCTCCCCATAAAGACAAAGTATTTTCGATGCGGGGCGCAGTTCCCCGACAGGCCACTGATCTCGCTGATCCATGCCAGCATGATGACGATACATGAGCCATCTGCCGTGCATATGACGTGCACGTAAGGAGCACGCGCACAAGACAAGCGCCGCACGTCGAGGGCCGGGGCATGCGAGGCAGCCACAGCTCGTCGTGAGCGCCGACGGCCTGCAGCATCGGCTGCCAGCCGGGTATTTGAAGTCTCTGCTGTCAGCGGGGTATTTATGCGTTACGTGCGCTTCTGAACACAGTACACATGAAGAAGCCCACTTCCAGAGATGTGCCCGTTGATCGCCCTCAGGGGCTTGTTGTGTCACTCATATTTGCATTCCTCGCTTTGTGGTCATCGTCCTATGTTTCTACCAGTGGTGTAGTTTCCTATTCGTTGGAGGGAGAGGGAGGCTCCTCCAACTTGCGGGCGGGGGGGGGGGGGGGGGGCTAACTTATGTGCAAAATCCACCCGCCCAACTTGGGGAGAGAGTTGCCAAATGCGTGGAAAACTAGTTTGTTTGCATTTTCGTGGTAGATTTTGTCATATTTTTCTGTTCAGTCCTTCCCGCAACCCATTTTGCGACACTGCGCCCCTGTTTCTGCACGTGAAGTAGTTAGCTTGAGGAGCGGAAAGAGCTCCAGCTGGCAGTGCGGTCATGGCCGGAGCCAATGGAGGCTGACCTGGACGCCACCGACCGCCTGTGGTCGGCCGGCAGGTACCTGGACATCGTGAACGTCATGACGTACGACTACCACGGCGACTGGGACCCGTTCATCGGCCATAACTCGCCGCTCTACCTGTCGCACCTGGACGTGGAGCACGGCAACAACTTCGAGTACTTCAGCGTGGTACGCTACCGCACTACCGCCTGCAGGGCGGACGGTCAGATGGGCCGTGCACCCGGACTGTCGCACAATACCACCTGCCGGGCGGACGGTTAGATGGGCCGTGTACGCGGACTGCCGCTCAGTAACGCCTGCCGGGCGGATGGTTAGATGGGCCATGTACCCGGACTGTCGCACAGTACCGTTTGTGGGGCGGATGGTTAGATGGGCCGTGTACCCGGACTGCCGCACAGTAACACCTGCCGGGCGAACGGTTAGATGTACCCGGACTGCCGCACAGTACCGTTTGTGGGGCGGACGGTTAGATGGGCCGTGTACGCGGACTGCCGCTCAGTAACGCCTGCCGGGCGGACGGCTAGATGGGCCGTGTACCCGGACAGCCGCACAGAACCGTTTGTGGGGCGGATGGTTAGATGGGCCGTGCACCCGGACTGCCGCTCAGTAACGCCTGCCGGGCGGACGGTTAGATGGGCCCGGACTGCCGCACAGTACCGTTTGTGGGGCGGATGGTCAGATGGGCCGTGCGCCCGGACTGTCGCACAGTAACACCTGCCGGGCGAACGGTTAGATGGGCCGTGTACCCGGACGAGGCCTTGTAATAGTAAGAAATTCTCGCCTGTCAGCATGGCGCTGCTGTCGATTTGGTTAAACAACAGCCCCCACGAAGCTGCCTTTGCCACCCCTAACTCGACCCCCCCCCCCCCAAACGTTCCCAGAACTACTCGATGAACTACTACCTGAGGGTCATCGAGCCCTCGAAGCTGATGCTGGGCATGCCGTTCTACGGGCGCGGCTTCGTGCTGGCCAACAGCGAGCACCACACGCCGTACGACCCGTCCAATGGGCCGATGGCCGGCTGTCCTTACTCGGGCGAGCCCGGCTTCTGTGGCTACAACGAGGTGAGGTCCGCTCCCGCACGGACACGGGGGCGCGCCGGGCGGCGTGGACATACGTCCGCCGGTTCTGCCGGACGGGAGGAGCACTGGAGAAGTCGGGGAAAGAGTATTAGGTCCCTTCGAAATAAACTGTCCAGTGATTGGTAATTTCGAGGACGGACATGACGTTGCTGCGCTGCTCACATAATCTGTACTGAGAACTACACACGTGCGTTTTCAGCTTTGCGAGAAGATCTTGAAGCCGACCTGGACGTACGTGAGAGACAGCGAGCAGAAGGTGATCTACGGCTACAAAGGCAACACGTGGGTGGGCTGGGATGACCTTCAGGCGGTCAAGCTCAAGGTGAGTCGGTCGTGGCCTCTCCCGTCGGACAGAAACTGCGGCACCGATTCACATGCCGGGCTGGAAAGTGGACAAAATCCTGCGGCGTTCCGTTGCCGCCTCTTTACGACGCCGAGAGACACGACCTTCGACGCGTCAACATCAGACACTGCGGTCCGGTATGACCAGGTCTCGACTCATAAGCGCAAGTGGGGTGCCCTCCACCAGATGTCTTGTTTCATCCTAAAACGCAATCACGCCGGCACGTGAACCCCCACCAAACGCGGCTCCTGGCCGCAGTGGCATGCACGCTACAGGAGTACAGCGCGTGACCTATGAACGTCGCGGTACCCTGACCGTGTGTGCATGTGTGTGTGTGTGGCGTGCCTCAGATGGAGTTCCTCAAGAGCCTGGGATTGGGTGGAGCCATGATCTGGGCGATCGACTCGGACGACTTCCGTGGCGTATGCGGACCCAAGTACCCGCTGCTGAACCTGGTCTGGAGCGAGCTGAACGGCGCCGTGCCGTCGCCCAGCCCCCTGCCGACCACCACAACCCGACCCCGTACGTACAGTGTGGTGGAGACGAGAGGGGGTCACAGCGGGGAGACAGCCCCCTGCCGACCACCACACCCGACCCCGTACGTACAGTGTGGTGGAGACGAGAGGGGGTCACAGCGGGGAGACAGTCCCCTACCGACCACCACACCTAACCCTGTACGTACAGTGTGGTGGAGACGAGAGGGGGTCACAGCGGGGAGACAGTCCCCTACCGACCACCACACCTAACCCCGTACGTACAGTGTGGTGGAGACGAGAGGGGGTCACAGCGGGGAGACAGTCCCCTACCGACCACCACACCTAACCCCGTACGTACAGTGTGGTGGAGACGAGAGGGGGTTCACAGCGGAGAGACGGCCCTCTGCCGACCAGTACGCTCGACCCCGTGAACGTGATGCGTTTGAGCAGGTCCAGAGGGAATTCATCATGCCACTGGATAACAGAGTTAAATATCACGCTCTAAAACACCACCAGGTGAGGTGAGGGGGGGAGGGGGAGGAAGAGGGGAGGGTACATCATCGCTACTTAGTGGTACTAGTACCGTCTCACCTATGAAGTGGTGTACGTTTGAGAAGCCTCGCCGGCTATACCTCAGTTTCCCATTCCGCAGTGGGAAGGTTCCCCGTTTGCCACTGCAGCCGTAACTGCTCAAATAATCGACGTCGAATCGAAGTGAAGCGATGGTTGAACCCCCGGCGGATGATCGCGTGCTCGCTTACACGCACCACCGGGCAGTGGTGTGCGGAGGCTGACGCCGCGTCAGAGCTGGGGTCGTGGGAGCCCGCGCCATCGGCGTCGGAAGGCTTCGCGCTGGGTGGGGGTACCACAGCCGGGTCACCAGCCGCCGGCCGTGGCGCGTGCGCCGGTCCGGCGAGGCTGCACCATGAGCGTCCGGTCGTGCGCCGCAGACTGCGCCGACGCACCACACGCGGCCGACGAAGCCGACCCCGCCGCCGGGCCCGACGCCGGAGCCCAGCCACGTCTGCGTGAAGCCCGGCCTCAACCCCGACCCGGACAAGATGTGCTCTCCCTACTTCTACGAGTGCGTCCAGAACGGCGACAGCTGGGACTACCAGCAGGTGAGGCGGAGTTTCGGAGAGACAGTGGAGACTGCCGGTAAGTGTGGCCGGCTATCGGAGGGACAGCGGAAACTACCCAGCAGGTACGGAGGACTGTCGGAGAGACAGCGGGGGTCTACGGGAGATAGAGCGGATTGTCGGAAAGACAGCGGAGATTACCAGCAGAAGGGGAGGACTGTCGGAGAGAGAGCGGAGTTTACGGGAGATGGGGCGGATTGTCGGAAAGACAGCGGAGATTACCAGCAGAAGGGGAGGGACTGTCGGAGAGACAGCGGAGTTTACGGGAGATAGGGGTGGATTGTCAGAGACAACGGAGATTACCAGAAGGTGGGGCGGACTGTCGGAAGAGACAGCGGAGTCTACGAGAGGTAGGGCGGTCTGTCGGAGGGACAGCGGAGATTACCGACAGGTAGGGCGGACCGTCGGAGAGACGGAGCAGACAGCCAGCAAGTGTGGCGGACTGTCGGAGACGCAGCTAGGACTATCGACAGGTGGGACGGGTTGTCGGAGAGACAGTAGAGATTACCAGCAGGTGGGGCGGATGGCCGAGGCAAAGCTGGGACTACAAGCGGGTGGGGCTGACGGTCGGAGACAGAGCTGGGACTACCAGCAGGTGGGGTGGACGGTCAAAGAGAACTGAGACTACCAGCAGGTAAAGTGCATGGCCGCGATTAGGAGAAATATTCACGAGAGACGATCGGAAAATGAGCTCGCTTAATAGCTTACCTCTTCTCCACGTTCACACGCTTTGACTCTCACTTTGCTCTTATCTCACCAGAATGCATATTTCTATAGATGTTTGTGTTGACGTGTGTCCGGGTGGCAGGTTGAATACGGTGCCCTCGGGTGGGGGTGGAAGTTGGGAGTGGGGAGTCAATCTGACCTTGCACTGATATGAAAATACAGGTAGGAACACCAAATCCGCCGTATCCGTATCAATCCATGTGAATCCATTGTGTTAAATTTTGAGGTCAATACGTCTGGACCTTCAGGTCAAATAAGGTCGCACAAGGAAAATCCCAGATTGGTGTCCGCAGTGCCTTAGATCTCCTCACGCAACGAGCTTTCACCTAGATCCCTCATATAAGAAAAAACACTGGCGTTGATATATGGGCACTTGTGCTGTATTTGACCTTCAGGTGCTGAAAATGACCAAAAACCTGCGGGGTTAGGTTGATATGCGGATAATTCAGAGCACTGAACGGTAGTAAAACTCCGTCGCCGACCGTCATCACGCAATATTGATCCACACATGGTCGCCTTGTTTCAGTTCTCGTGCGGCGACGGTTCGGTGTTTGACCGAGTCAAGCTCGTGTGCGTGTGGCCGGACGACTCCGACGAGTGCAAGACCACACCAGCGCCATCTGCGTAGATCTTGACCGACGCCGGCGTTACCTGCCGCGCGTCGATCGTGATCTGGCCGCAACACGCCGACCGGTGATGACGTCACGTTTTGGAGAGCGACTGTCGTCCGTCGCGGCCAATGCCTGGCTCACAACTAAAAAGGGAGCCGCGGAGCTGAACGGCACGCTGTCGCGACTGCTGTCCATCAGTGGGTCTCCCGTGAACATGTCTGAACGTCCCCGCCCATAAATCGAAGGACGACACGTGTGGCGTTGCTCTCTCGCATCAGTGCTTGGTCTGCGACGAGTGCCGGCTTCGGTGGCCCGCGAGGCTCAAACACACGTCCGGGTGACGTTGCGGCCACCCACCCTGCTTTCCCCATTCTCACTTTATCCTGCACCCTCGCGACGCCCCGCTTGTCCGTGGCGAGCTCCATGCACCAGCCATGAGTCGGCTAAAGTGCTCCCATGGTGGGCGCCGTCCAAGTGCCGAGCTGATACCCCGCAAAGGGTTCTTTAAACGGCCTGTGTCTCTCCGAATGGACCTCCAGGTGCATGCAGTTTGTGTTACCGTTATCCACTCCCCTTTATCCCGGAGCCTGAAAGTCACTGCTGGCTGAGGGGGCTCTAAATCCAAATGGAACCAAAGAAACCACAAAAACAAAAGCGCTGCGGTAAAACCCAAGTGGGGTCACTGTCGCCTGACTCTGCCCAAAGCATATCAATATATCTACAATACGTAAATACCGCAAAATTACGGGAAATAGGTGAAGCGTACACAAATTCAAGGTTGGGCGCTCGTATCACGTTGATTCCGTGCTGGCTGTAGCAAGAGCCTGTGAATGTTGTGTACATCAAATTAATGCCAAATCCCACTATTCTGAGTGCTCTCGCAAATATTTTGGGGAAAATTCCATCTATCGACACAGTGCTCACATTTGTGTTGCATAGGATATATTTATTATCACTAGAGTACAAAACAAATCAGGCATCACCTGCATTTGGCGCTTGACCTAACCGCGTTCGTAAGTACAACCCAGTACGGAAAGCACAGTGTGACCCATGTCATCACCATTACTTGGTGAGAACACCATCCCAGGTTAACACGTAAGATTATAATAAACAGTATACAAAACAAAACCGATGCACGCCGAGTAACATACACGAAACATCAGCCCCCTGAACATACTCGGGCATCCGGCTTGGAAGTTCCGTCCACGCGGACTGGGGACATCGGCTTTCTACGAATAATACTGGCAAGTAAAACTCAACAGCGCGTGCCCAGATTCGCCTGGGGTATTCAAAGGCGGGAACCTCATGGAAAGCTCTTAGCATGACGCCACAGAGGCACCCTCGTACCACGTTACGAACACAGGCAATTTGGAGCCACCGAACGCTGCAAACGAACACGATTCCTTCTATGGCGAGGCAATGTTCAGTGCCTGCGTCCTTGCCGATCGACCAGCGCTGCTAACCCCGCCGCCGCCGTCGCCCTCCAGATTATCACCACCTCTAACGCGCGGCGCGTGTCAGTGCTCGGATACGTCCGCTCGCTCGCCCAGCCGACGCCGTACCGTCCTCGGCCGACAACCCTGTGCGCCGGCCGCGCGGCCCCGCAGCGGCGCCCGCCCCGCG
>NW_023596576.1:56887783-56965673 GCF_011947565.3 Pollicipes pollicipes
TTACAGGTCGTACCCGGGCGCAGGTCGCACTCAAGGGGCGGGGGGTCAGCTCGATGAGCACTCATCACGCATATTTTTAACTTTCTATGGGGCTTCATCTCTGGTATAAAATAGAGAACGATGCCGGAGGGACGGGCGCGTGTCTCTGACTAGCCCTCTCTGCGTCTAGCCCTGCCTGCGTGGTCGTGTGGTCTAGCCCTGTCTCCGACTAGCCCTCTTTGCTGCGCCTCTGCTATGTTCCGCTGCGATGCTTCTGCACCGTTTTAACTTAGATTACGACATCCGGGGGGGGGGGGGGGCGTGCGCGCAGAAGCGGTACTTTGGTTATGGTAGCGTTTTTGGCCATAGGGTGATATGACCGAGGACAAAGAGCTCTGTATATCAGGGACATTTCAGTTGTTCAGCAGTTGGTGGTGTTGGAAACCTACTTTCCAGTCGAAACTTTTGGCTCGTTCTAGAATATAACGAGAAAAACTTGTGGGCACCCGTGATCGCTTCGATGCCGTCATACTAGGAAGAGTGTAAGGTTTCCGATTTCCGGTACTGTGAACAGCTGTTAATAATCCACAACCTTGAATATGTCGGGCGAACCGTGTTAAAATGGAGGATGACACGGGGCTCCATGTCAAGATCAGAAACGGGAGTTCTCGAAAACAACGGAGTCATGTGGTCATGTGGCTCACATATGTAACTACTTATTACAAAGGAAACCTGCACAGCTATTAATGATGGCAGGAAGTGAGAAGTAAGCGCTGTGAGAAGCATTCGGTTGGGCTCCATTCATCCCACGCGTTGCTCGTTAAGGTAACAAATCAGAAGCTCGGGTTTTCACTCACGTCTTGTCACTCCCAAGAATGATATGCGGAGAGACGGATACAATCATTTTGAGATGTCTTCAACTAGGACATAGAACGCTGGGACGCATGAACGGCTTCCAAACAGACCAGTTTGGCTCGATAGCGACGATGTACTGCAGGCTCCCCTACACGCGGTTAACATTCACTAATGGCGAGTAAACTTCCGCGACTATCATTTGCTCTGATGCACGATATTTTCGGAGTGAGGAAGATGTTTACAGCAGAAATGCATATCACAAATCTTCCTGCAGCAAGTAATCACCGTGGTCGACATGCCTCTAAGCCACAATCGATAAAAATAAAAGTTCTGAAGCAACATCACGTCGCTGTCGTGCATACCGAGGTTTGCAAGAGGTACGCCGTGGCGTAGCCAGGAATTCGCTCAGGAGGGAACAAATCGTGGTAAAGGGGGCTTTCAGCCAAAGGCCACCACTTTGTCGCCTTAGAGGGGTGGCTGTTTTTATATTTGAGAGACATTATAGGCTTGGGATACTATTCTGATGTCACGAAGGCGCGCTTTCATATTTTAAAAACCCACGGGCGTCTTAAACTCCCCAAAGTCTTCGGCCCCAAAGGCTTCATCACGTCCGGGAGGGCAGGGGGAATTTTGGTCCCAAAATCCCTTCTTGGTTACGCCACTGGAGCTGTGAAATCAGATACAGATATAAGGCAACGCACAACGGTTCGACAAATAGGTATTTGAGAACCCCAATCATAATTTGCATAATCCCATTGGGAAAGAACGCCGCGAACAACCAGTCAATTTGCCACCGGCGCCATGCGAGCGGGCGTCATCACGTCACCACCGGCACCGGCGCCCGGACGCCATCGCCGCCGCCACCGTTCCCCGGCGAGAGTGGCCGCCATTCAGAGTGGGGGCGTGCGTCCGCGCGACGGCCGATGTCGGCGGCGGCGGCGACCTGACGGGCGTCATTACCGTCACGACAGGCGACACCACAGCCGCTGGCGTCTGCCCGCGTCTCGTCACTGTCAGCCGGCCGGGCGTCATTACCCGCGCGCCGCGCGTGACGACGCGCGCGAGCCACCGGCGCGAGCCGGCGGGAGGACGGGAGCCGCCGGGAGGGGGAGGGGAGGACGGGAGCCGACCATAGATGGGTCGCTGGCGCCGTCGGACTGGACTGGACGGGGACAGGCTGCCGTGATATACCCCAGTCAGCCAGCCAACGCACCAGCCGGCCCCAATGAGTCGTCGCCGGCTGCCGGGGGGCGTGCACCGGCGGCACGCGACGCATTCCGCGAAATGTAGCGCGCCGCCTATCCATCTGCGGCGGAGGGGGGGGGCTCTTGACCCCTCATTACACGCCGGTGAGTACAAATAGCCGGCCGGTCGAGCTGCCCCGCCCACGGCCTCCTGGGCATGCTGGGGGCGCAGGGGAGGGGCCGGGACAGGGGGCGAACAAGGGGCGCCGAACCCGGACTGTGGACGCCCTCCTGTAGGGGGCGGCAGAGAGGGCGATGACATATAGGCGCATTGTAAGCGTTGCCTGCCATATCGCGTCCAACTAATTGCCACGCAATGGCATATCACTGCGTGGTCCACATCATGACGGAAGTGGATGAGTATTTAGGTGTTTCGTGGCGCATCGACTTCTAGGGTTATGCAGCGCCAATTGTGACTCGTGTGGCAGCGCGCGCCTCGCACTGCATACCCTTCCGCACCGCTGTTTTGAGCAGCAAGTGAAAAGCATCTGTCGAGTTCTAAGTTCGTCTTCATCAAAGAAAAAATGTGTAGATAGATAGATTGAGAGAGAGAGAGAGAGAGAGAGAGAGAGAGAGGAGAGAGAGAGAGAGAGAGAGAGAGAGAGAGAGAGCCATATATAAGTAAATAGATAGATAGATGGATAGATAGATAAATGAATAAGTATATATGTTGGTAAGATATATAGATAAATAGATAAATAAGGTATAAAGATATAGATATATAGATAAATGGATAGATAGATAGATTATTACTAATATATATATATATAATATATATATATATATATATATATAAAGATGGACAGACAGATGGATGAATAGATACATAGATACGCACAAATGCAAACTACGGAGTAGTTGAACAGAACAGAACATCCATGCAATTGATCTTATCGCATCTATGTCAATTATGCAAGAAGGACACTCATCTTCAGTCATCATGAACGTGCACTGCAAAAAGTGCAAGAGATAGCACATCAGATTGCCTTGACCCACCGGACACGTAATATGCACACCACATTCTGACAAAGCGCCACCTCCTGTCTACGGAACGCAATGCGTTATGCTCAGTCTTCGCGCAGTCTGCGGACCCCACCTGCCGCGGTTGAAACGTTCGACAGCCTGGCATTTTGTAGGGCATGGTTCTAGCTACAGCTGGTTTCAAAAAGAAAACCATTTGACGCGAACTCGATCCGCACGTGTGGCAGCTGTGACCGACCATGGGCCTACACACGTGGCAGCCGTAGCCGACCATGGATTCGCACACGTGGCAGCTGCAGCCGACCATGGATCCGCACACGTGGCAGATGTAGCCGACCATGGGTCCACACAGGTGGCAGCTGTAGCCGACCATGGGTCCACACAGGTGGCAGCTGTAGCTGTCCATGGATCCGCACACGTGACAGCTGTAGCCAACCATGGGTCCGCACACGTGGCAGCTGTAGCCGACCATGGATCTACACACCGTGGCAGCTGTAGAGGACCACAGATCTGCACACGTAGCAGCCGTAACCGACCACTGGTCCGCACACGTCACAGCTGTAGCTGGCAAGGGGTCTACATACGTGGCAGTTGTAGCCGACCATGGGTCTGCACACGTCGCAGCTGTAGCTGTCCATGGGTCCGCACACGTCGCGGCTGTAGCCCACCATGGGTCCGCTCACGTGGCAGCTGTAGCTGATCATGAGTCTACATACGGCACAACTGTAGCCGGCAAGGGGTCTACACACGTCGCAGCTGTAGCCGACCATGGAGTCCCCAGGCGTTCGCAGCTGTAGCCGACTACGCGCGGCCTCTCGGGTACGGCGAACAGACTCTACAAGCTGCTGACGATTTATGTCGTATAATCTCTGACGCATTTGGTGCCGCGAGAAGGCGGCGTATCAATCTCGATGTCATGTTGCTGAGCATCTCATCAAACAGTCCGCGTCCTAGTTCTGGCAGCAGTGTGGTCACGGCCGGGTCACGTCACGGGCACGGCGGGCTGATGACATGCTGAGCAAGCAAATCTACTCACAGCTAATCCCCTTTCTCTCCTATATTGGTCGATCAGGCAGCCGGGCTGCTGGAGATGCAATCAGTGAAAAAATGCTGTTGTAACAGCGCTTTTCACTGGCTGCACGGGCCGCGCGCGCTCCTTATCCGCGAGGATGCAGTGTCGGAGACCACTCAGCTCCAGGCAGTGCATTAACGGGATGAATTAACATAAAACATCAGATGCGTCAAACGATTGGCAGCCGTCCCCGGCTGCTGAGCGGTGATGCATACTGATCTGATGATATGACGGTGGGGTACCGCTGCATCATCCGTTTATGGGGGCAAAGCCTACAGACAGCGCGGGGCAGTGTTCAAACCTTGTTTGCTCAAGGGATGTCGTATCTTGCCAACATGCTTTCCGGAACGCCTGATTCCAGCAAAGAAGTAGCTGTTGTCCTCAATGATGGTGTATTCAAGGAGGAAGGGGGGGGGGGGGGGGCATCAAGGGCTGGTACCCTCTTATCAAATTTATGCATGCGTTTATATGAATGAGAATCAATATTGACAATCAAAATCCAGCTACACACGCCAAAGTACGTAGATTTAAAGCAGGCCTCGTGCGTATACGCCGCGCAGGGAAACCCGCACGCCTGTGGTGCGCTAACACGGGGTTTTCAGTGTTAATGTCTGGTTATGCCATCCCCCAAACCTCAGGTGTGAAGACCTGCATACGCCGCTGGCTTCCCGCGTCACTGGTCGAGGCGGGGTAACTGTTGACAGGCACGCGGCCAGCACGACATCCCAAGCCAAGCAAGGCCACTGGGCGAGACGTGGGCGCCGTTTGCCTTTCATCGGGACGGCCGAATGGGGGGAAAGGAACAGCCGTCGGTGCGCCGGGCACCATGCGTCACCGGCGGCTCTCGTCTCGTGATCCAATCAGAGCCACTGCTTGACATGCCTGATATGTCTGAATACACCAGGCCGGCCTTATCGCGACGTCAAATAACAACGATGACTACGATCTACCGCATATCTGCGGTTCGGGGCCAGGCTGTGATGACATGCCTCGATCATGACCGAAGTGAACCGCGCATGCTGTGCAGCAATCGGGTCTGAGTTTGAGTCCGGCTTGGCTCGACTCGGAATTAGGACGCGGACTCGAACGCAGGCTCACAGATCTGCGAACCCGAGGACTCAAAATACACTTCGATCCCCATCCAACCATCCAAAGGTTGCAGCGTACACATGAACCGCAAACTGCGAGATGTGAAATGCATAGGAAGTGTGATGTGGAGAATCTGGTAGCTTGGTACACAGCATATGAATAGTCGACTACTTCTTTGCTATGTTAAGAGGGGTGGGTTGGGCTTGTTTCGGCTGGGTTCGTTTGGTTTCAAAGAGAATGCTATAGCCGGAGCCGGTTGCGTCAGTTTTAGCACCGCTCACTCCAACGTTTGAAGTCATTAGCTCATATTAGACGCCTGAAGAGCATAGCTGTGTCACGCCTACGTGCCTACAATTTCAGAAGCATTTCAGTGCTGACTCGGCGACGCGTCAAACAATGCTTTTACTACTAAAGACTAAGTCTAGTTGGGTCAAGTGTGACTTGATCCTGTTACGAAGGTTGTCTTGATGAGTGGATGAAAGAAGTTCAGTATGCAACGACGAGTTTGATACGACAAATCAACAGGACTCTCGAGTGTCCCACAATTTTAGTTTCTACTAGATATTTAGCAGGTTTTCACTGGAGGCATCGTGGCACAGACGCCTCGCTGATGAGCGAACCTTGAGTTAGGGCGGGCATTGGGTCTCTAATTTTTTTCAGAATATCGCTCAGGAGATGAATCTGCATCGTGAGGGCAGCGCGCATACTTGGTATAAAAACAAAAGGTATGGTCTTACGCGGGGCTGCTATACGAGTGCTGGGTCGGCCGCGACTTATGCGCATAACCTGATTATGGTCCCGACACTATACCAACGGACACTATACCAACTGAAAATGGTGATGCTCATTAACAGCAGGCAAATTCACGGGGCACTGCAGTGAGAAGTATTGACACAGCTTGCCAAGAGACTTATTTCCGGCAAGGGAAAAGCTTTAAATACAATGCTGTAAGGCAGCAAACCAGCCAGCTCATTTAATATCACGTTTAGGGAAATTTTTCGCGTGGAATGGGCTGTACCGCTTGTAGAAGATCGTGTGAGCACGTGAACAGATGAACCCTATGGGCTAGTGGGAAAACTATGCCGGAGAGGCATACATCCATACCGATCGATTTTGGTTGGGGGGATGGGTAAATCGTTTTGCTGGTTTATCCAAATGGTTATCAGAAGTACTAATGATAAATCATGATGGCGGCACCAATGGTGCACTATAAACACTAAAGCAAATTTAGTTTGCGTAGAATATGACTCACAAGTCGTAAATTAAGGACAGCATGGGCGTGGATAATGAAAATCTCGTCAAGTGGGGCTCTGGAGATCCTTCAAGCTCATCCTTTCCGGTCTTTACTTCGGCAGTCGCTGTGCGGCACATGAACGTTACACTAAGCGTGATAAGACCTAGCCAAGCGGCCGGGCTAAAATCCTGTATGAGGTTAGGGTGACCTTGCTGAGATGGTGGCTGCACAAAATGGTGTTCGTGCATGCTTGTAATCGTAGCCAATGTATAATCACGATATGCCTGATATTGCGATAAGCCTGTCGAGATGGATAGTGAAATGTAAACAGGCCCGGCGCAGCACACGGTTGGAGCGGTTGTGAGGTAAACCATCAAACGTCTCGAGAACAGCTTTCAATCATCCGCCAGTCGTGGCATATGTCACTACGCCCTGATTTGGAAAAGACGACTGGCAAAAGGTCATTGCTAATTAGGGCCCGTGTTTTGTAATTGCATGCAACTTTTCAAGTAAATCAAAGCTGGAAAACGTTCGCGGCGAAATTGTGACGCGATTTGGGCGACAGAAAGGTATCGGGTGGCATCAGAATATTTGTAATTGGGAGGTCGACAGGTAAAACACCACTAACGCAGAAGCAATTACGCGACGCGTAGTCCATAATATATGACACTCCAATATCTACGAGTCTCAACAACCAACACACGGATCACATGATTTCAACCTGCCGTTGGTGTTGCCCTGGAGCAGCCCCCACCCGATGCCCACCGGCATCGACGATCGAGGGAACAGGAGCTGGACACGATCTCCTGATCCGCCCCCGCGGGCGCCGCCGGAAGACCATCCTCCCACCCGGCCGGCGGGTGGCGGGCCGCCGTCCACCGACGCCCGGACCCGGCGCCGAGTGCGCTGTTTTGCGCCGCATTCGTGCTGTGCAGCGCATCCCTGCAGCGCACGCGGACACGCCAGACGACGTGTAACGGACACGGATGTAAACAGGCGGGATAAACAGGCGCCGGTGGCTCGGGCGCTCCCCCCCCCCCCCCTCCCCGCCATCGCCAGCGCTGACACCGTCCGTCACAGCCCGGCTGATGCGTGACCCCCAGCAGCTCAGGGGTCAGCCTCCGGGATGGCCACACTATTGCGGCCCGAGTGAATCAGCAGGCGGTGACGCTTCTCGTGTTTGTTTTGTTTTTCTTCTTGTTACGCCCAGCACTACTGGCACGGAGCGGAGTCAATGTGTCTACCAGTGAGTTAAGTTTAGCTTTGTAACTCTTCGGAGTTGCAATGCCCACTCAATGATTATCTCGGCGTTTCCAACGTGGAACAATGTTGAGCGACCCCCCCCCCCCCCCCATTGCGAAATCTCACGTATTCCACTGTGTGTGGTGGTGGTAGTTGGCTCGTCGAATTGTCTATCAAGGCCTGCGGATTTTCAGAATACAGGCAATAGGTCCAACCACCAACAGTTTTAAATGTAGGACATTTAGGCTGCCGGTCTTGTCCATCTTGTCCATCTTATTACAGCCTCCTAGCCTCGTTCGGTCCGATCCATCAAAGGAGATATATCTGAAAGCATAATTCGCGTTACTTCACCACGCTTCAGTTTGGTTAAACATAGAGCACCAAATCTGGCATATATATGCGACGGATGCCGCCATCGGGGTTGAAATCCCGGAAACTCCAGACAGGAACGAATCTCTACACCACTATTCCAGTAGCTGTTAGAAGCTGCAGGAATCGGATGTATTTGCGTTTTAAAAAATCGAATCTTGCTTATAATAATTTTAGGACCTACCTGCATGCATCAAAGGCACCGTGGAGGCACTCTGGCCGGCAAACCTGCAGAGGGGCAGACCGGCAGCCTTTGACCGCAATGCCTGTTTGAACGGCTGGGATTGGAGGCCGTCCAGACACCTTGTAGCTAGAGCTTCACCCCCCCCCCCCCCCTCCCCCCTCCCCCGCGGAGCTAGTGGCTGCATTTTGAGCCGATTATTAAATACAGTGTGCTGTCTGAAAAGATTGATGACATACCTGCCAGAGGTAGCGAAACCATTGGGGTGGCTTATGGAGAGTTGCGAGCATCCTCTACTTCCTCGGCTCAAGCCGCCCTCCACTTGCTTTTCGAGGTTACGTTTCGTGGAGAAAGATGGAACTTACAGCTTCAAAATAGTGTTCCTGGCCTTGTGCCGAAGACTGAAGTTGTCTACCATAACGCTCTAAGCGCTGCAAAGCCAATACAAATAATGCAGATTTGACTTGCTGTGCGCGCAAGGTGTAAAAACAATGGTGTTTGTCGGATATGGCTCTAGATATCGCCCGAGATAATCCGCTGTGCAGGGATTGCACCATTGATAATTCCGGAAGCTCGGAATAGGCAAAGGTACCGGGATTAGCACTCCTACTGAGCTTACCTTTACAAATCCCGACATCGGCACTGGTCCTCAATTCAATTTAATTTCATTGGAATCAGTTCCAGCCCATTTGTGCGATGAAATGGTTTCTGAGGCTATGGAGCTGGGACGCTGCTGTCGGGCTCCCCGAGTGTCTTCGACCATCCCTCCACGTGTTTTTTGGCGACTCTATCTCAACCGTCACGTCGGGCGTACGGGATCAACGGGCTAACCATTTACCATTGGGGAGGACAAACGAGGTTGATTGGGATGATTGGGAGATTGGGATGATTGGGAGATGTGGGACAAATGGGAGATTGCTGCTGATTTCCATAAAAGCGACTAATATGTCTTTCGGCGGTTTCAAATGCATTATACCAAGAATGCACACTGAACAAAACTACCAATTCTTGCTGTGCACGAATGATTCATGAGACGTCTGGGTCCCCATACTGTACCATATTGTATATTCCGATCTGGACATTGTTGAGGGTTCAATGACTTCAGCATTGCCGTACCTCCTTTTTTGAACTGGAAACCTGCATGCGAAAAATGTCATGCATAATCATTTTTTCACTTGGCATAGCTGCTCGAATCCCAACTCTCCTTTCAAATTTTGTTCAAGATTATTCTTGATACACCTGCGGCAATTTTATAAATTTACGCCACGGGACTTATTCCACATAGACACTATCTGGCTGAACGTTAACGGCCGACAAAGAAATACCGGTGCATTTAGCCCCAATTAACTTCGCGATAGTTTGGACACTGTGGGTTTTTGCGGTGGTAACTGGCTTGTATTTTGCAATCATCATTCGCAACACGCTCTAGAATAACACGATAATAAATTAACGTCTTAACTCACTTCTGCAGAGTTCCAGCTTCACCTGAAATCCACAAAGTGCATTACTCACCTCGCACGAGTGATTTATGCTTCCATATTTAACTCAACGACCGCCCGGGCCATTTGTTAGGCGGAAATTAATCCGGCCCCAGTTAGGGATGTTTCATCGTCTCATTAGTCGCCGCGGCGAATGCACCGGCCGGGGCTGCTAGTCGCACGTTTGGGGGGTTACTTCTGAGCCCGTCCAGTCGTGCTGCGCACCGAGCTGTCCTTCACGGGCGGGGGAGGGGCATGGCTCAGGTCGCACGTTTGAGGGTTACTTCTGAGCCCGTATAGTCATGCTGCGCACCGAGCTGTCCTTCACGGGCGGGGAGTGGCGTGGCCCAGGTCTTACGTTTGGGGTTACGTCTGAGCCCGTCCAGTCGGTGCCACGCACCGAGCTGTCCTTCACGGGCGGGGAGTGGCGTGGCCCAGATCTTACGTTTGGGGGTTACGTCTGAGCCCGTCCAGTCGTGGCTGCGCACCGAGCTGTCCTTCACGGGCGGGGAGTGGCGTGGCCCAGGTCTTACGTTTGGGGGTTACGGTCTGAGCCCGTCCAGTCGTGCTGCGCACCGAGCTGTCCTTCACGGGCGGGGGAGGGGCATGGCTCAGGTCACACGTTTGGGGGGTTACGTCTGAGCCCGTACAATCGTGCTGCGCACCGAGCTGTCCTTCACGGGCGGGGGAGTGGCGTGGCCCAGGTCTTACGTTTGGGGGTTACGTCTGAGCCCGTCCAGTCGTGCTGCGCACCGAGCTGTCCTTCACGGGCGGGGAGTGGCGTGGCCCAGGTCTTACGTTTGGGGGTTACGTCTGAGCCCGTCCAGTCGTGCTGCGCACCGAGCTGTCCTTCACGGGCGGAGGAGGGGCATGACTCAGGTCACACGTTTGGGAGTTGCGTCTGAGCCCGTCCAGTCGTGCTGCGCACCGAGCTGTCCTTCACGGACGGGAAGTGCCCTGGCTCAGATCATACGTTCCGATGAGTTATAACGGTGCTGCGAGCATTTCTGAGCTTTGAATGCCGCGCAGTGCTGCCCTGTCATCTTGGGACATTCATGCGGTCGTGCACGGCATGGATGGCACAGCTCATCTGGGACTGCTGCTGGCGCCCGGCCTCTCGAATATGTTTAGCCCGGTGCTCTTGATTCGGGTGTCAGAACCACCGTGTTCTGTTCAGTACGGCCCCAAGGCGGCAAATACAGATAAGAAAACAAGCATGGCCTTGAACCACAGGTCGAAAGCGAGGCATCATTTCTTCGCTGCACACAACTAAAGGAAAGAAAGCTCGTCACTCGGTTGGATACCTGCCGTCAGCTCCCGGGCGAAACCCCGGTCCGAGACAGCGCCTCGTGAACGCGCCGCAACCTCACGGCGGCAGTGATGCCCGGCGCCATATCCTGCCTGTACCGCGGCTGCCGGCGCCAGATCCTGCCTGAATCGCGGGCTAACCCCTCACGGCGGCAGTGCTGCCCGGCGCCAGATCCTGCCTGAATCGCGGGCTAACCCTCACGGCAGCAGTGCTGCCCGGCGCCAGATCCTGCCTGAACCGCGGGCTAACCCCTTACGGCGGCAGTGCTGCTGGCGCTCACGGCGGGGGGCAGTGCTGCCCTGCGCCACATCCTGATATCCTGCCTGAGCCGCGGGAAAACCCTCAACACCAGCCGGTTCAAGCCTCTGGCTGTCGTTGACGCTCGGCAGAGGTGACCGTAGAGGCTGCTGCTGTCGCCTTCGCGCCCTGCTCCGGCCGGGGAGGGCCTCTCCTCGTGACGCCGTTGGAGGCGGAGCAGCTGATCGGCTGTGACCTCACTCCCCGGCCGGTCGGGCCTGGTGACCAGCACACGCCCCACTCCAGAGCCATGATTTAGTGGCGTGCATCAACTGCATCAACGACGACATTGGCTGTCCCTAGCACGACCTTCCCATCAAACCGTGCCTCCGCCTCCCCTACCTCAACGTCCCTCAGCCCTCCCCCTTGATCGCCACACGGGCCTATCCACATCATCCCCAGCAGTGCCGTGCGCCGGCCCTGGGTCCGCCGTCGCTGCGGTCCCCGTCTCGTGGAGCGCCGGCCCTCGGCCCGCCGTCGCCGCCGTCCCCGTCTCGCCGACAGCGACCATCACCGGCGACGCGTCGTCCCCGACGCGACGTGTCTAATGAAACACGCTGATGGACGAGGCGGCGGGCTATTTGGGAGCGGTGGCGCCGTCGCGTGGCGCGCCACCTTTCATGTCTCAATTGGAGCCAGATGGCGGCCGGCGCGCGCGCCTACCTGTCGCCGCTAACGAAGCCGTCGATGCCGACGGCGGCGTCGGCGTCGGCGCTCCGTCATACGCCGTCCCCCGCTGACAAGTTAGGGAAACGCGTCACGCCAAATTAAAGCCGCGTGGAGGCCGCCGGCGGCCCGGCTGCGTCTGTCACGTGTTCAGGTCGGACGTCACGTTGTGAGATTCACAGAACATAGCGAGGCGCGCCATAGCGTGTCACTGGGTCGCTCGGGCCAGTTCGAGGTCAGCTCAACGTGAGTGGGCTGACATTGACCTCGGTAGCTTGAGCGGCGTCGATGCCTTCCTGTTGTGCTAGCGTCACCAATCGCTGTGTTGTGACGCCCGCCATCACCTCCACGGTCTCACATGACGTCACAACAACTGCCGTCTCCGCATTGTGACGTCACCCACGATAGCCCCCGCTCGGCGACACACCGTATCAGCGCCACAATGAAGTGACGTCAGTGTGCTGACGTTCCGTCTCCGGCGCAGACCAAACTCGCCCCACGCCGCTCGGCGAACACACGCGGCACAATGCTGACGGCACGGCGCCGGCGCGGCGGCCGCGTCCGAGCCCGACCCCTCTCTGATCCCCGTCTCTGTCTCCTACAGTGGACAGACGGCGGCGCGGAGTCGAGCCCGACCCCTCTCTGATCCCCGTCTCCGTCTCCCACAGCGGACAGACGCCGGCCCGGAGGCCGCGTCCGAGACCGACCCTTCTCTGATCCCCGTCTCTGGCTCCCACAGCGGACAGACGCCGGCGCGGCAGCCGTGTCCGAGCCCGACCCCTCTCTGATCCCCGTCTCCGTCTCCCACAGCGGACAGACGCCGGCCCGGAGGCCGCGTCCGAGCCCGACCCCTCTCTGATCCCCGTCTCTGGCTCCCACAGCGGACAGATGCCGGCCCGGAGGCCGCGTCCGAGCCCGACCCCTCTCTGATCCCCGTCTCTGCCTCCCACAGCGTACAGACGCCGGCCCGAAGGCCGCCACGGCACCACCCTGTGGCCCGCCATGTACCACAACGGCGTGCACGGCACGGGCGGGTACGGCCTGGAGGGAGGCGGCTGCGGCAGCGGCGCCGGCGGCGGCGGCGGAGGCGGTGGTGGCGGCGGCGGCTACCTGCCGGGCGCCGTGTGCGTCCCGCCCGCACACCAGCTGTTCGGCCTGCAGCACATGGCCGCACAGACGCCGCACATGGGCCCGGTGGCCGCCGGCGGCGGCACCTCCGCCTGCGGCAGGTCAGTCAATGCGAGCGGGGCGCAGCGTGGAGGCTCACACCGCCGGTGCGGTGAGGACCTCCACGCCACGTCCAAGCCCGGGGATGAGGACATGTGATGGTGGTACGAGAGCACAGAGATCAGAGTGCGACACGGTGTTCCGAGGGTTCGGAAATTTGGGTATTTTGTAATCCGGATAGCATAGAGCTGTTTAGTATGATCGTCGCGTTTTTAGCGTCTTACGATAATAAAAAAGATACCGGACAAAATGCATCATCTGGACTGACACCGTGCCTGCAGTTGAAAACACACCGGTCTGCGTACCTACCCACGTACGTACCTGTAGGAATGCCATTATTTATGCTGCTCGACTTTGTACTGATCGTCTGTGATGTTCCAGTGTGCATACTGTACGACCGCCGGCTATCGTGGCCGGCGCCCACAACAGCTAACAAGACGTTCTAGGGTTTCCCTTTTGGACACAATCTCCCTTGAGGAAGGACTCTTCAAAGACTCCCTTCATGCACACGTGCTTGGTTCCATACAAACGCAGGGTCTTTCCAGCGGTCTGTGTCAGCTGCTTCGACGACCGCTGACCCTGAGCCGCTCTGCACCCGGCGCGGGGCGTCCGGCCTGGCCTGCAGCGCTGACCCAGCCCCGCCCCTCGCCCCGGCAGCTGGCAGGGCGGCGGGGTGCCGGCGGGCTCCGACGGCGGCCAGCTCTCCATGAACTTCGGCGGCTTTAAGCTGCCGCCGTCTCGCGAGATGCCGCACCCGGGCATAGCGCAGGCCTTCCCGCGCTACGGCTACACGGGCGGCAACATGATGCCCTGGGCCTGCAACAACATGACCGGCCTGCAGTCGCTGCAGCGCGGAACATACGGTACTTCGTCTGCTTCTGCTCTGTCCGCTCTTGCTCGCCGTTGGGCTCTTCTAAGCACATGTGTGACGTCATGGTCAAGTGCGTGCGTGTGTGCGTGCGTGCGTGCGTGCGTTCGTGCTTCGTTCGTTCGTGCGTTCGTGCGTTCGTGCGTTCGTGCGTGCGTGCGTGCGTGCGTGCGTGCGTGCGTGCGTGCGTGCGTGCGTGCGTGAGTGCGTGCGTGCGTGCGTGCGTATGTATGTGTGTGCGTGGGTAGGTGAGTGCGTGCGTCGTGCGTACATGCGTGCGTGCGTGTGTATGTGTGCGCGTGGGTGGGTGGGTGGGTGGGTGGGTGGGTGGCGTGCGTGCGTGCGTGCGTGAGTGCGTGCATGCGTGCATGCGTGCGTGCGTGCGTGCGTGCATGCGTGCGTGCGTGTGTATGTGTACCACACGGCGCAATTGGCTGAGTTTAGTCGAGTGAGTGGAATCGCTTGTTAAGGGGACGCGCACATGCCGTTTCAGAGTTTCGTGAGTGCGTTCAGTGTGGCACGGTCACCCAGTCCTGCTACCCGGACGGCACGGGGCACTTCCTCTGCGGCGCCTGCTTCTGCAACCCCAAGTGGAAGGGCATGGGCCATCCTCGTCTCTTCAACGCCAGGAGAGGGGTCAGTGCTATGAACCGGACAGAGACCGCCAAATACCGCCCTCCGAACGAAACAAATGCTTTAAAGCAGAGCATGAAATAAATGCGTATTGTCAGTGGCGCATGAAATGGCAGCACGGTATACAGCGTCACATCCCACCTTAAGCTTTTTCGTTTTGTTTTCGCCTTTGCAAACAAAGGTGAATGTCAGACACCCAGGCTTTTGTTCAGGCTTAACATAAAATCAGTCCGAAACGCTGATTGCTAATAATCCCGTATTTGTGCCGTTCTTTTAGTCGCCGTACGCTCGTCGATTTCACTCGATGTGCACGAACTGTGGCACCACGCAGACGACTCTCTGGAGGCGGAACAACGAAGGTGACGTATGGACGCGCGGGCGGCGGCACCCGCCCTGCAGTGCGCTCCGGTCCTGTATTCTGCTCATTGATGAAGAGTTGTCTAGGCTTGTAGACAAATGGTGTTACTGTTGACCCTTATCGCTCGTTACGTTTGGTTGAGGTGGTCACTTGCTACGCCAAACAGAGGTGTAATTACGACGCACGCCATAAATGGTCCTCTCCATATCGCGCTTAGATGATGCGGTTTCCCTTTGCGTAGCGACCATCTTTCCGAGCGTATCGGCATGGGCGGAGGCGCTGTGGTGGGCAAAACCTGACCCACGAGCTCAAGACCTTCGTGACCACGATACCGAGGTAGCTACATGTGTACATAACCGTGACTGCCATCCGGTCGTCAGGGATCTTATCAAGCTAAGTTACAGGTGAGCCGGTTTGCAACGCCTGTGGTCTGTACTTCAAGCTTCATGGCATCCGCCGACCCCTGTCCATGAGGAAAGACGGAATTCAAACTCGGAAACGGAAGCCGAAAAGCAAGAGACGAACAGAAGATAAGGACAAAAAAGAGTGTAAGTTTTTCGAGATCCTTTGTTAGTCCGTGCTTAGTTAATCAGCCATCGTACCGATTCAATCTTTGCCTGGTATGCGACATCTTTGTTTTGGATGGCAATAGATCTAACTAACTTTAACCAGGGAGCATTTATCGCACTGACACAACGTACCTGACATTATGCATGCACATGTTTGCTAAGATCAACGTAGGCAGCTACCGATCTTGTTATTCACAAAAATGCATTTCAAACAAATTAATCATTGCAGCCTGTAGCAGGTACGCATGTATCCCGATCAAGCTGCTTGCATTCTCGCCTCTCAAGCATTCTCCAACTGGACGGCGGCTCAGCGGAGACGCGTGTTTCAGGCGCAAGCATCGAGAAGGGCAAGGAGTGCCAGCTGACGACGCCAGCGCGGGAGACCCCGACGACAGCGGCCGCCACGTCCACCTCCTGCCGGCCGGCCGCCGCCGAGCCGACGCTCAGCTGCTCCTACCGGTCGGTCGCCGGCAGCGCCACCTCGGAGTTCGGCGCAGCGACCGGGGCGCCATCTGTGCACCGGTCGCCCGTGTCCGGCTCGAGCCTGGCCCTGCCCGGCGGGGGTCGCGCCGACCGCCGCCTTCACCGGCCTCGCGCCCGGCCTGGGGTACGGGCCAGCGCTCAGTAAAGCCATGTGCTCGGACAGCGCGCACAGCCCTCCGTGATGCTGGGCATGAGCGTAGGGCCACGCGCGCCGACGTACCACTGCCGATGAACCCTAACGAACTGATATTGCAATTCATGCAATCATGAGTATATAGTGTGCACATATTTTGTGATTTGAGAGTTGAATATTGCATGGTATTTGTGATAAAAGAAGGGTATGAGCTGCGTTGACTTGTGCGAATCTCTATGGACACGTTTTCAAAATAGTGATATTGGATCGCAAGTGTTCTTATTCTCGGCAATACACGCTTTAGCCAGGATATTCTGAGATGGCTATGAGGTGATTGACGGATGTCATTTCGTTTAATACGTCTTTTTCTAATAAATGTGTCCCAATGTCTGTGGAAAAGCGTGAAGCATTGGCGTATATTGAAAGTTTGTTTGAGCTTTCTTCTCCATGCTGGCATGAAGTATGGTCATGGGCCCAAGCTAAGAGACGACACCCTAGCTTCAGTTGTTTCAAGTCACGCCCGGCTATTGTAAGATAACCGGGCATGTGGGGGCTCAGTCAGTGGGGGCTAAGACATATATGGAATGCTTCTAGGCACATCAAAGGCCCAATATTCGACTTCGACCTGCCTCATTCGTGGTCTGGAGGACCAGAGGCACCCGCCTCAGTTTCTAAACCATCCAGTCCACCTTCAGGCATGCACGAATCACTGAGCAAGAACTGTCATGTTCCGACGCCTCATTATCTCCATAGAATCGTGCGTCTCTCCACAAACACAGCCTCCACAGTCCAAACTACCAAGACATGTCAACACGCATGCAAAAAAGGCATCCAATGGATTTGGTCCACTTTCTTCTCAAGGTTCGGGGGCTGGGGCCCAAGGTCAGAAGGCAATAGCAACTCACGAATTCAGCGACGACTCCCACCTTTCCAGTGGCCACCAGTTGGGAGAGGGGGGGGGGGGGAGGGAGGGGGCAAAGCTCTTCAACCGAACAGGAAACTACAGCCCTAGTATTGCTGCAACTTCCGTTATTGCGGCGCCGTGTTCTTTTATCCGCATTGCCCGTGCCTTCACGACCCACCGAAAAGGATTCACCCGCCGCGGTTTGCCGTTCGTCCACGTGCTCGATGACAAAAATGCACGTCATTGTTGCCAGCACTCAGCGACACGCCTGGCGAAGTGGCCAGGCGTGTCGAACCCGAACAGGTGCGGCGAGTGGGCTCAACCTCTCGCCTGAGGAAGCCGACGGCTGCAGACTACTTTTTGCTTTGTTGATCGAACGAAAGTGCAGGGTTAATCCTGATGGTGACTCATAGCGCTCATATTTGATGCCGGCTCTGACTCTGGGCTTGACTCGACCGAGTCTCTATGTCAGGGTCGGATCCATCCTCGAATAATGTTCCAGTGGAGACGACAACGTTACGTAATTGGTCCAGGTTTACGAATCGCGTGGACCAGCGCTGGCTTTATGGCGCATGTGCGCAATAAAGAAGGCTGAAAAGGTGAGTGCGGTAATCATCTCGAAAAGATCACCTTTCTATAAAAATGCGAGCTGTATTAAGTTCAAAAAGTGACCGGGCTGCTTCGGACTTGCCATACACCTTCTTTTTAAGATCTGGTTCGAGTTCTTGGATCGGTCTGGGTTTTAGAATGAGCGCCCACCCTAGCAATGCTTTGTATTCTTCAAACGTGCTCGAAAAATCCGCAACAATACAACAACCTCATGCGATTTTTCTGCTTGTGATCTTTGTGAGCCAGCTCATCCGACCGCTCTAGCCAAGGTCAGTGTCCGTGCCGACGTGGCTGCGGGCCGCTGCACCCGACGCGGTGCATCGGGGGGGGGGGGGGGGGTGTCGGCGGCGGGGCGGCAGGTGCGGCCGCTCCCTGGCCACGCCAGCCGCCATATAACCGGACAGCGCGGCCGGCCGGCCCAGTAGGGCGCCGCGTCAACGCTGCAGCGCCCAGCCAACGCGACGGAGTGGCCTGGCGCACCGGCACCGCCGACAGGCGACAGTCGACAGCGTCCAGCGGTGAGACCCGCCCTGGCGACTGGCGGACGCCGGTCGCGGCCCGCCTGTGCGCTGGCTTCTTTGGCTTCTACTCTGGCTACCTGGTTTGCTGTCCGTTGAGGCGGTTCGGTAGAACTCGGAAGGCAGTGGCCCCGCTAACTCAGACCGTGCTGCGCCAGCGACGAGTCCGTGGCTGGACTCCCAGGCTTCGCTGACAAGCATGGTTTCTCACGAGCTACCAACTTAACAGCCCGACACGTTCAACAGCCGGTCATAACCGTGGGCCATCAAAGGCATAACACTGTGACCTTGGCAGGACCTCCAACAGTTCACTCCACTGCATGGAACCAGGCATTCTTAATCAGACCAAGCGCAGTGACCTTTTTTGATCTATTAATATGACCGCAGCCCCTGACATAACATACCACTTAACATGACCGCGGCCTCGTACCCTGACCCAGCACCGGGTCCCCGATCCTGACGTGGCTGAATCCCGTGACCTTCCGATGTGGCGCTGCTTCAGCTGCGGACGCCATGGCGTCTCTTCTGGGACTTGGCGTGCTTCTGACGATTACCGCCACCATCGCAGGAACTCCAGGTCAGTGACGCCGCTGTGCCTGCCGGGAACGCTTCGGGAGCGGAAATGGAAATACCGGAACACGGAGGGTTGTCGCTGTGTCGCCTCAAACTTGTCTTTAAATAAGTGCGGCGGGGTATGGCAAGAGAGGGACCCGGAAGTAAAACTAAGCTACACATATTTCACATCCAACCCTCCATTGCCACGTATTCGTGGCAGACTGGTCGGCACATTTTCATGGCAATACAAGATGACTTATTGTCACGAACCCGTCGTGCACCAAACACTTGCGCTTCAGATTTATGCTAATGCAGTCAAACTAAATACGCAAAAATAATGGTGTCGTATTTCGGAAGGCAATCCTTCATTGATGACTACCTGGCTTGCTGTCCGTTGAGGCGGTTCGGTAGGACTCGGAGTCCAGTGGCCCCTCTAACGTCAATCGCGGCGCGCCAGCGACGAGTCCGTGCCTGGACTCCTGGACCTCGCTGCCGAGCATGGATTTTCATACTCATTATGGGCATCACCCAACCGAGTGTTGGGTGTCAGTGAGTCATCGTGCTGCCATTACGTTCTTCACACAGAGGATCAGGCACCCACCAGTTACTCGACGAAGCATTGCCATCCGAAACTTGACATTATTTTGGCATGTTTAGTATTTTTGCATTAATATGAATCTGAGGTTGAGGTATCTTGTATACGGTCAAGCCTGGGCCAGCTCAGGTAAGAATGAAAACATTAAAAAAAAGTCATCAGTTGGTCTATGAAAGTGTAAAGCAAGCCCTCATAATTCTCACGGAGAAGTGTTTACTTGTTCATGCGAGCACCTCGTAAAATAATATTGAGGTCATAATGGCATGACGCACCATTTTGAGCCGCATTACTTTCCTGAACAGTCGGTATTGCGCGTTCAGTGGGAGTTCAAATACAAAAGCCCGATATCTGGTGCATGCGACAACACAAGCAGTGTAATACATGGCACAGCAGAACATCCTTTGTTTGCGACGGGCAACTGGATTATCTGCCTGCATTCTCCAGCAGTGTTTAGTAAAAAGTTTAAAAATCAGATAACAATGGGTTGATCAGAGAAAGTGTGTGTGTGGGCGGGGGGGGGGGGGAGTCAGCTTTGAATATTTATCGGGAGTGTTCGATCCCATGTTTGCTGAGGCTCAGCATCATGTCTACAGCTACTATCGCGCATGAAATTACAGAATACACTGATCAAGTACTACCAAATGTGATGTGCCATGGACAACGTTAGGGTTCCTATCTCTCTCCACTGGGTCAGGTCATTAATTAACACTACAGCTTGTCATCCATCACAAAAATGCTTAAATTGTGGTACGTTCAGTTGGCTGAACTGTTTTTTATTTATCCTCATCCAATGGACATTTTTCACCTTCTCCCACGCCGGGCTCTCAGGGGACAGTACGAAATCTCCGAAAATAAACAAGCTAGAGCCAGGAAAAACGGTATAAGAGACACTCTGTCAAACTGTAACGGATCGGCATGGCTGGACAACGGTGACTGTGATATTTTAAAAGATAAATCAGATCATGTGAATCCCATCCGCGCTTTATAGACCCTGCCATCTCAAGACCCGCATGACAACAGCATTAGGTACCTCTTGAGAACTATTACCAGATGAGCGGTAGCGGACATCACCAGGTGTTGCCTGCGATCTGTCATGCTATGTTGGAGGGGTGAAGACAATGAGTTCCACTGGCCCGTCACCTACATCAAGAACTAAACAGGCGACATCACCGAGGAAGATAGCGTTGGAAACCTCATTCAAAGTTGTAAAATATGTGCCGTTAACATACAAATCGTGGTACCTTAAAAATACAAAATCTGTTCAAAAAGGTAACATTTTTTACCTAGTTTGACCTTGAATGGCATAACCTATACAAGCAGTGAGAACAATAGTAATGCAGTTCAGAATGATGGAGCAATTCATCTGAGAGCGACACAACTAAAAACCGATTGCAGAAATCCACTTAAAAGAGGGGTTTCTGCAAGAAATAAAGCATCTTTTGTCCCCATTGAGCAAAATATCATCAACATGACCTCTGAAATGAGTTATAAATCATGGCCGGCTGAGGTCAGGAACATAACAATTTTACAGAACTTGTAAAAAGACGCTTACTCAGCTTACCGAAATTTCAGCAACGTGCTAAAAACGGACTTTATTTCGAAAAAGCCTTGAGCGCGACACCTGAGGCCCCGTGCGGCGAAAGTTGGAATTACATGATATTAACAGTAACATGGTGTGGAGAGGTTTGAAAGAGGAAAAGTTACAGAACAGAACAAACTCTGCTTATGTTTATAATTGTATCAGGCAATGAATCGACTGTCCCATGCCCATGGATTGATCATGTGCATAGTCTGCGTTCTTAGGGTGACGCCATCACACCGCATCAAATTGCGTGCATTACGTGACAAAATTGTATTGGGGGCACAACTTAAAAACCGCTTTATCGTCTCCAGAATTATTCGATATCTTTGTTTACCACCTGTGCGCTCTTAGACTACAATACCTGTGTGGTAAATTTTAGCTTTGAAAGGGTGCGCGAGAAGACAGGCCGTGTGACGCACATCTTGGAAATACACTGCAGCACAGCCGTGCAGTATGGGCGCGTGACGCACATCTTGGAAAGTGAGAGCCGAAGCCGCAGTGAAAAAATGACAACAAATACTCGATTTCAGAGTCCAAACTTGCTCGTTATCCTGAAACCACATAACCGATACACGTTCAGACAGCAGCATCTAGGGGAAATGTTCAAACCTGGGCCACCAGCTCCCAATTGAACTAGAGAATAACGCAATCTACATTTCATGAAGCCGAGAAGCCATTTTCAAAGACTAAAATGCTTAAAACGCTCTAAAAACCAATCAGCTCACAGCGAAACGCCCAGTTTTGTGGTTTCAACGAACGTCCATTCAAATCACGCGCAGTTCACATGTACCGTCCTTACGGTTCGCATTCAATGACAATCAACCGCACACGAACAGAACCGAAGCCGTGAATCCCGGGGGGAGGGTAGAGCGCACGCGCCGTCGGTGGGGACCGAGCCAGCCGCCGACTGGCGCGCCACCCTGCGGCAGGCGGAGGGCGTGGGAGAGGCCCGCCTCTTCACCCTACCGTCGTCTGCCGGCTGCGACCGGGCCAGCTGACGCCGGCCGTCTATCTGGCAGAGACGGCCAGCTGGCGTCTCTCCGGCGACGACGCTGCAGCGGCAGAGGCTCACACTAGAGGCCTTCACGGGAGGATTACCTTCACCAGATACACGAGCTAGACGTGTGACTGTACCCCATATCGATCGCTGCCCATTCCTGATAAGTTGCACCCACTCGTCGCCTATCCGTTGGAACTTCTCCAGAACTTTGCTTCTCAACGATGTACAAGTTACAGGAAAATGTACACCAAAACCTACTTGTGGTATTTCGTCCGACATTCCCTTCAGACGACGTAGCAGTTTTACCCAAACCGTTCCTACAACGGTAATTTTCCACTGATTTTCACCTAACTCAACCCGTTACCCATTTCTTTTGGGTATCCATGTTTGCGCCAGCCCAGAAAGCCCAGTAGTTCACACAGAGGTTACGTGAACCATAGCGCCGGCTCGAAAGAATTCCTGCGCTACAACTGCTACCGGAAAAATAGGCCACTAGTTTTCTGCTGCCTTTGCATGCTCCTTCACCAACCCTTTGGAACTCAACCGCTATGACGGATCTGCAGAGAAAGGGGAGCTGGTGTTAGCATTGGTAGGCCCCACTCGCACGCAGTGACGGACCTGTAGCAAGATCGGGCGGTGTATCTCCAGCGCAAGAACCGGGCCGAACTATCCTGAACGTACGCATGGGCTGGGACTAGATAACCGGGCTGGTAACAATGCGTATCTTAAACGTGGAAGGCTGGGGGGGTCAGAGCTCAATTCCTAGCAAAAACAATTGATACTGGATGGAGCTTATCATGTACATATGCATATGTGCACGCATATATATATATATATATATATATATATATATATATATATATATATATATATACACATACTTAAGCACACATACACACACATATACATATACATATATGTATAAAGTCATTAATCTATCTATATATATATATATATATATACATATATATATATATATAACGTGTGCATAGCATTTCGAGTATAATACGCATACGTAAAGGCCTTTACCAGCAGGCAGTCGCCCGCGTTTTGTTCCGGGCCTGTATCGTAAATGGCTGAGATCTGGCGTCCGGTGCATGTCCACTCGTTGGGAATGGGCGCGGCGCATGCTACGGCTGAACCGGAACACGTTACGTATGAACCTGGAACATATTACGGCTGAACTGGAACATATTACGGTTAAACTGGAACATATTAAGGACCATATTACGGCTGAACTGGAACATATTACGGCTAAACCGTAACGGCTAAACTAATTAACTGGAGAGGGTGCAGGTAACATGTGTGTGCAATGCCTTTTGTTTGCACCCCTTGCATACATCAGAGCAGACCTACGCAAACGTCACCTCTCAGTTTTCGGCGGAAAGACATTGTTGAGCCCGTTTGGGTGGCCCTTCGCCATGATTGGTCACACCCTGAGGCTGTGTCCGGTCTCTGCCAGCACGAGATGCTACTCCGTACAAAGTGGTGTGCTACTTCGAGAGCTGGGCGGTGTACCGGACGGGCAAGGGCAAGTACGACGTGGAGGACATCGATCCCTACATCTGCACCCACTACGTCTACACGTTCGCCGGGCTCAAGAACGACCACACCATCGTCTCGCTGGATCCTTGGAACGACCTGTACGCTGACTACGGCAGAGGTTGGTGCTCAGCTGCGGCGGTGGCTTGCCTTTCAAACGACGCTAAGGTGCGTCGGCGGTTATCGCTCCTTTGCCATTTTGCACGGGGGTTCGTGGACCCATGCCGTGATTCCGCAAACAGACGTGAGCAGCCCTTTCGTCCCACGATTTTATATTCATACGGACTGTTTGACGTTGTATTGGGTATCGCATGCTTCACCTTGCACTCTTCGCGGAGTTATGCTTTGTATCACACAAGCTACTGAACAGTTATCGGGGTGGTGTAAAGATGCATTGTTGACAAACATTGTCATCATATTTTCAATTGGCCCTTCATCCACAGCACATTTTGTTTGGGATCTCGCTGCTGACTGGCGCTGAGTGATGTCTGCTTGGTGAGATGAGTTTGCTTTGCTGCCTACGTACCCGGGCGAATGCGCTGGACTGGTTATTCAGCGGCGCTGGGTTCGAGCCCCAGGGTGGAAACATTTGGTCTAACTGACGTGGAAGCGTTGGCTGACCAATTGCCAATGAGAGTAAAGCCAGGTTCGGGGCCACCCAGCACTGAGCGGCCAGAACAGTGCGGGGTAGTCATGCGTTAAACCGGACGCTGCAGCTCTGACGGCGAGTTCAGTATGCACGCAAAACAGCTTTTTCGCTTTAAAAACTAAAAAAAACAACAAAAAAGCACGTCTTCTGGCAGCAGCCCATCAGGTCCCCTGAAGAGGTTTTCCATGGAGGCGTTCTGACATGAATAAGATAAAAACCTCCACTGACGGGTTAGATTACCGTGCACACTCTGAAAGAAATCAAGCGAGTAAGAATTTTCAGCTGGCGTCCTGCCAAGTTGCGGGACAGACTCCTACACTCAGCATCATAACGTGTCGTGCTGCCCCGCCAGGCGCTTACCTTCGCTTCACCCGGATGAAGCAGAAGAACCCTGAGATCAAAACCATGCTATCAATCGGCGGCTGGAACGAGGGGTCCAAAAAGTACTCACAGGTGAGCCGACACCCCAGCAGCGCCGCCTCGTGAGGGCGCTCGACAAGTGTTCCACCCCCTTTCAGTTCTTCACAGGCGCACCTCGCACGCACTTGTCGAGAGAGCGAAATACATGGGTGATAAAAGTGCGTGCTGGAAACCAGCATTTCCAACGCTCAAAATACATGGGTGGTAATAACGAGAAGTGACAGCCAGCATCAGACGGACAACGCAGCGTCGGCGTTTGGAGCCAGCACACTTCGCTACTAAGTGTATTTCTAAACATTCTCCCTCCCGAGACGACTCGAGCCGTTGCGTCGAAGACCAAAGTGTACGCTTGAACGGCGCGGCTCGTCCGATCTTGAGCGGTACCCCTGCGAGGGCTGGTGGCATGCGCACCTCCCACCGCTCCTCTTCGTGTGGTCTTCAGATGGCCTCCACAGCAGCCAATCGCAAGAAGTTCATCAACAGTGTGGTGAAGTTCCTCCACAAGTTCAACTTCGACGGGCTCGACCTGGACTGGGAGTACCCGACGCTGCGGGGAGGCGCGCCGGATGACGTGGTTAGACACTCCATCACAGCCTCATGCCGATACTGTTCTCCTCCCGGGCTGAGGCACGAGTGCATCTGTTGAGCACTGCCACACAACGGGTCCGTAGAAACAGGCAATAAATAGTACAGTCAACGATGCCCATCAAGGCACACATGCTGAGCTCTCTATAACGCTTGCTGAACGCGTCTTCTAAGTTCGAAGTGAACTAACCGTCACGTAGCGCTCGGAGCGCAGATACGCATATGTCGCACGTCCATCGACGTCCATGACGCGTTCAGCTACGCGCCCTCCCTGAGCCCTCCGTTAACCGGCGCCTGCTTGCGCCTGCGCGCAGGACAATTACAGCCTGCTGCTGAAGGAGCTGCACGAGCGGCTGAACCCGCTGGGTCTGCTGCTGAGCGCGGCCGTCTCGGCTGGCAAGCAGACCATCGACCCGGCCTACCATCTCGCTGACCTGAACAAGTACGTGTGGCCGGCGGGCCGCGGTCGACTGTTACGAGCTGAGGTGTCCGCCGCCGCCCTCGACGCCCCGTGCACGTGTTCCTCACTCGCTGAGTCAATCATCCGTGGGCGATGACACAAGTTACACGTGGTTGGGAAGGAACGCAACGGAAGTGTGGCGGGGGAAGGAGCGTAGCGTCTCCTTAGGCAGCGTAACGTCTCTTGACTCATCCCTATATGACTTAAAGCCTGTTGAAAAGCTTGCGGGCTGATAGTTGTTTTACACATGAAAGCCTCGAATAGGTGGTTAGTCAACCGCCACTTGTTATGAAGTGATCAGAGTAAGCTTAGGAAGTCAGCCGCGAAATGGGCCGCCGATGGGAGCAGCAAGCCAGAGCAGCAAGCTAAAAGCAGCTCAGCAAAGCAGCCGAGAGCAGCTCCGCAAAGCAGCCGAGGGCAACTCAGCAAAGCGGCCGAGAACAGCTCAGCAAAGCAGTCGAGGGCAGCTTGGCAAAGTAGCCGAAAGCAGCCAAAAAGAACAGCCGAAAGCAGCTCAGCAGAACAGCCGAACACCGAAAGCAGCTCCAGAGCGCGGCGAAGGATACCGTCTGTCTCCCCATAAAGACAAAGTATTTTCGATGCGGGGCGCAGTTCCCCGACAGGCCGCTGACCTCGCTGATCCATGCCAGCATGATGACGACACATGAGCCATCTGCCGTGCATATGACGTGCACGTAAGGAGCACGCGTACAAGACAAGCGCCGCACGTCGAGGGCCGGGGCATGCGAGGCAGCCACAGCTCGTCGTGAGCGCCGACGGCCTGCAGCATCGGCTGTCAGCCGGGTATTTGAAGTCTCTGCTGTCAGCGGGGTATTTATGCGTTACGTGCGCTTCTGAACACAGTACACATGAAAAGGCCCACTTCCAGAGATGTGCCCGTTGATCGCCCTCAGGGGCTTGTTGTGTCACTCATATTTGCATTCCTCGCTTTGTGGTCATCGTCCTATGTTTCTACCAGTGGTGTAGTTTCCTATTCGTTGGAGGGAGAGGGAGGCTCCTCCAACTTGCGGGCGGGGGGGGGGGGGGGCTAACTTATGTGCAAAATCCACCCGCCCAACTTGGGGAGAGAGTTGCCAAATGCGTGGAAAACTAGTTTGTTTGCATTTTCGTGGTAGATTTTGTCATATTTTTCTGTTCAGTCCTTCCCGCAACCCATTTTGCGACACTGCGTCCCCTGTTTCTGCACGTGAAGTAGTTAGCTTGAGGAGCGGAAAGAGCTCCAGCTGGCAGTGCGGTCATGGCCGGAGCCAATGGAGGCTGACCTGGACGCCACCGACCGCCTGTGGTCGGCCGGCAGGTACCTGGACATCGTGAACGTCATGACGTACGACTACCACGGCGACTGGGACCCGTTCATCGGCCATAACTCGCCGCTCTACCTGTCGCACCTGGACGTGGAGCACGGCAACAACTTCGAGTACTTCAGCGTGGTACGCTACCGCACTACCGCCTGCAGGGCGGACGGTCAGATGGGCCGTGCACCCGGACTGTCGCACAATACCACCTGCCGGGCGGACGGTTAGATGGGCCGTGTACGCGGACTGCCGCTCAGTAACGCCTGCCGGGCGGATGGTTAGATGGGCCGTGTACGCCGGACTGCCGCACAGTAACACCTGCCGGGCGAACGGTTAGATGTACCCGGACTGCCGCACAGTACCGTTTGTGGGGCGGATGGTCAGATGGGCCGTGTACCCGGACTGCCGCACAGTACCGTTTGTGGGGCGGATGGTTAGATGGGCCGTGTACGCGGACTGCCGCTCAGTAACGCCTGCCGGGCGGACGGTTAGATGGGCCGTGTACCCGGACAGCCGCACAGAACCGTTTGTGGGGCGGATGGTTAGATGGGCCGTGCACCCGGACTGCCGCTCAGTAACGCCTGCCGGGCGGACGGTTAGATGGGCCCGGACTGCCGCACAGTACCGTTTGTGGGGCGGATGGTCAGATGGGCCGTGCGCCCGGACTGTCGCACAGTAACACCTGCCGGGCGAACGGTTAGATGGGCCGTGTACCCGGACGAGGCCTTGTAATAGTAAGAAATTCTCGCCTGTCAGCATGGCGCTGCTGTCGATTTGGTTAAACATCAGACGCCACGAAGCTGCCTTTGCCACGCCTAACTCGACCCCCCCCCCCCCCAAACGTTCCCAGAACTACTCGATGAACTACTACCTGAGGGTCATCGAGCCCTCGAAGCTGATGCTGGGCATGCCGTTCTACGGGCGCGGCTTCGTGCTGGCCAACAGCGAGCACCACACGCCGTACGACCCGTCCAATGGGCCGATGGCCGGCTGTCCTTACTCGGGCGAGCCCGGCTTCTGTGGCTACAACGAGGTGAGGTCCGCTCCCGCACGGACACGGGGGCGCGCCGGGCGGCGTGGACATACGTCCGCCGGTTCTGCCGGACGGGAGGAGCACTGGAGAAGTCGGGGAAAGAGTATTAGGTCCCTTCGAAATAAACTGTCCAGTGATTGGTAATTTCGAGGACGGACATGACGTTGCTGCGCTGCTCACATAATCTGTACTGAGAACTACACACGTGCGTTTTCAGCTTTGCGAGAAGATCTTGAAGCCGACCTGGACGTACGTGAGAGACAGCGAGCAGAAGGTGATCTACGGCTACAAAGGCAACACGTGGGTGGGCTGGGATGACCTTCAGGCGGTCAAGCTCAAGGTGAGTCGGTCGTGGCCTCTCCCGTCGGACAGAAACTGCGGCACCGATTCACATGCCGGGCTGGAAAGTGGACAAAATCCTGCGGCGTTCCGTTGCCGCCTCTTTACGACGCCGAGAGACACGACCTTCGACGCGTCAACATCAGACACTGCGGTCCGGTATGACCAGGTCTCGACTCATAAGCGCAAGTGGGGTGCCCTCCACCAGATGTCTTGTTTCATCCTAAAACGCAATCACGCCGGCACGTGAACCCCCACCAAACGCGGCTCCTGGCCGCAGTGGCATGCACGCTACAGGAGTACAGCGCGTGACCTATGAACGTCGCGGTACCCTGACCGTGTGTGCATGTGTGTGTGTGTGGCGTGCCTCAGATGGAGTTCCTCAAGAGCCTGGGATTGGGTGGAGCCATGATCTGGGCGATCGACTCGGACGACTTCCGTGGCGTATGCGGACCCAAGTACCCGCTGCTGAACCTGGTCTGGAGCGAGCTGAACGGCGCCGTGCCGTCGCCCAGCCCCCTGCCGACCACCACACCCGACCCCGTACGTACAGTGTGGTGGAGACGAGAGGGGGTCACAGCGGGGAGACAGCCCCCTGCCGACCACCACACCCGACCCCGTACGTACAGTGTGGTGGAGACGAGAGGGGGTCACAGCGGGGAGACAGTCCCCTACCGACCACCACACCTAACCCTGTACGTACAGTGTGGTGGAGACGAGAGGGGGTCACAGCGGGGAGACAGTCCCCTACCGACCACCACACCTAACCCCGTACGTACAGTGTGGTGGAGACGAGAGGGGGTCACAGCGGGGAGACAGTCCCCTACCGACCACCACACCTAACCCCGTACGTACAGTGTGGTGGAGACGAGAGGGGGTTCACAGCGGAGAGACGGCCCTCTGCCGACCAGTACGCTCGACCCCGTGAACGTGATGCGTTTGAGCAGGTCCAGAGGGAATTCATCATGCCACTGGATAACAGAGTTAAATATCACGCTCTAAACACCACCAGGTGAGGTGAGGGGGGAGGGGGAAGAGGGGAGGGTACATCATCGCTACTTAGTGGTACTAGTACCGTCTCACCTATGAAGTGGTGTACGTTTGAGAAGCCTCGCCGGCTATACCTCAGTTTCCCATTCCGTAGTGGGAAGGTTCCCCGTTTGCCACTGCAGCCGTAACTGCTCAAATAATCGACGTCGAATCGAAGTGAAGCGATGGTTGAACCCCCGGCGGATGATCGCGTGCTCGCTTACACGCACCACCGGGCAGTGGTGTGCGGAGGCTGACGCCGCGTCAGAGCTGGGGTCGTGGGAGCCCGCGCCATCGGCGTCGGAAGGCTTCGCGCTGGGTGGGGGTACCACAGCCGGGTCACCAGCCGCCGGCCGTGGCGCGTGCGCCGGTCCGGCGAGGCTGCACCATGAGCGTCCGGTCGTGCGCCGCAGACTGCGCCGACGCACCACACGCGGCCGACGAAGCCGACCCCGCCGCCGGGCCCGACGCCGGAGCCCAGCCACGTCTGCGTGAAGCCCGGCCTCAACCCCGACCCGGACAAGATGTGCTCTCCCTACTTCTACGAGTGCGTCCAGAACGGCGACAGCTGGGACTACCAGCAGGTGAGGCGGAGTTTCGGAGAGACAGTGGAGACTGCCGGTAAGTGTGGCCGGCTATCGGAGGGACAGCGGAAACTACCAGCAGGTACGGAGGACTGTCGGAGAGACAGCGGGGTCTACGGGAGATAGAGCGGATTGTCGGAAAGACAGCGGAGATTACCAGCAGAAGGGGAGGACTGTCGGAGAGAGAGCGGAGTTTACGGGAGATGGGGCGGATTGTCGGAAAGACAGCGGAGATTACCAGCAGAAGGGGAGGACTGTCGGAGAGACAGCGGAGTTTACGGGAGATAGGGTGGATTGTCAGAGACAACGGAGATTACCAGAAGGTGGGGCGGACTGTCGGAGAGACAGCGGAGTCTACGAGAGGTAGGGCGGTCTGTCGGAGGGACAGCGGAGATTACCGACAGGTAGGGCGGACCGTCGGAGAGACGGAGCAGACAGCCAGCAAGTGTGGCGGACTGTCGGAGACGCAGCTAGGACTATCGACAGGTGGGACGGGTTGTCGGAGAGACAGTAGAGATTACCAGCAGGTGGGGCGGATGGCCGAAGGCAAAGCTGGGACTACAAGCGGGTGGGGCTGACGGTCGGAGACAGAGCTGGGACTACCAGCAGGTGGGGTGGACGGTCAAAGAGAACTGAGACTACCAGCAGGTAAAGTGCATGGCCGCGATTAGGAGAAATATTCACGAGAGACGATCGGAAAATGAGCTCGCTTAATAGCTTACCTCTTCTCCACGTTCACACGCTTTGACTCTCACTTCGCTCTTATCTCACCAGAATGCATATTTCTATAGATGTTTGTGTTGACGTGTGTCCGGGTGGCAGGTTGAATACGGTGCCCTCGGGTGGGGGTGGAAGTTGGGGAGTGGGGAGTCAATCTGACCTTGCACTGATATGAAAATACAGGTAGGAACACCAAATCCGCCGTATCCGTATCAATCCATGTGAAATCCATTGTGTTAAATTTTGAGGTCAATACGTCTGGACCTTCAGGTCAAATAAGGTCGCACAAGGAAAATCTCCAGATTGGTGTCCGCAGTGCCCTTAGATCTCCTCACGCAACGAGCTTTCACCTAGATCCCTCATATAAGAAAAAACACTGGCGTTGATATATGGGCACTGCTCTTATTTGACCTTCAGGTGCTGAAAATGACCAAAAACCTGCGGGGTTAGGTTGATATGCGGAAATTCAGAGCACTGAACGGTAGTAAAACTCCGTCGCCGACCGTCATCACGCAATATTGATCCACACATGGTCGCCTTGTTTCAGTTCTCGTGCGGCGACGGTTCGGTGTTTGACCGAGTCAAGCTCGTGTGCGTGTGGCCGGACGACTCCGACGAGTGCAAGACCACACCAGCGCCATCTGCGTAGATCTTGACCGACGCCGGCGTTACCTGCCGCGCGTCGATCGTTGATCTGGCCGCAACACGCCGACCGGTGATGACGTCACGTTTTGGAGAGCGACTGTCGTCCGTCGCGGCCAATGCCTGGCTCACAACTAAAAAGGGAGCCGCGGAGCTGAACGGCACGCTGTCGCGACTGCTGTCCATCAGTGGGTCTCCCGTGAACATGTCTGAACGTCCCCGCCCATAAATCGAAGGACGACACGTGTGGCGTTGCTCTCTCGCATCAGTGCTTGGTCTGCGACGAGTGCCGGCTTCGGTGGCCCGCGAGGCTCAAACACACGTCCGGGTGACGTTGCGGCCACCCACCCTGCTTTCCCCATTCTCACTTTATCCTGCACCCTCGCGACGCCCCGCTTGTCCGTGGCGAGCTCCATGCACCAGCCATGAGTCGGCTAAAGTGCTCCCATGGTGGGCGCCGTCCAAGTGCCGAGCTGATACCCCGCAAAGGGTTCTTTAAACGGCCTGTGTCTCTCCGAATGGACCTCCAGGTGCATGCAGTTTGTGTTACCGTTATCCACTCCCCTTTATCCCGGAGCCTGAAAGTCACTGCTGGCTGAGGGGGCTCTAAATCCAAATGGAACCAAAGAAACCACAAAAACAAAAGCGCTGCGGTAAAACCCAAGTGGGGTCACTGTCGCCTGACTCTGCCCAAAGCATATCAATATATCTACAATACGTAAATACCGCAAAATTACGGGAAATAGGTGAAGCGTACACAAATTCAAGGTTGGGCGCTCGTATCACGTTGATTCCGTGCTGGCTGTAGCAAGAGCCTGTGAATGTTGTGTACATCAAATTAATGCCAAATCCCACTATTCTGAGTGCTCTCGCAAATATTTTGGGGAAAATTCCATCTATCGACACAGTGCTCACATTTGTGTTGCATAGGATATATTTATTATCACTAGAGTACAAAACAAATCAGGCATCACCTGCATTTGGCGCTTGACCTAACCGCGTTCGTAAGTACAACCCAGTACGGAAAGCACAGTGTGACCCATGTCATCACCATTACTTGGTGAGAACACCATCCCAGGTTAACACGTAAGATTATAATAAACAGTATACAAAACAAAACCGATGCACGCCGAGTAACATACACGAAACATCAGCCCCCTGAAACATACTCGGGCATCCGGCTTGGAAGTTCCGTCCACGCGGACTGGGGACATCGGCTTTCTACGAATAATACTGGCAAGTAAAACTCAACAGCGCGTGCCCAGATTCGCCTGGGGTATTCAAAGGCGGGAACCTCATGGAAAGCTCTTAGCATGACGCCACAGAGGCACCCTCGTACCACGTTACGAACACAGGCAATTTGGAGCCACCGAACGCTGCAAACGAACACGATTCCTTCTATGGCGAGGCAATGTTCAGTGCCTGCGTCCTTGCCGATCGACCAGCGCTGCTAACCCCGCCGCCGCCGTCGCCCTCCAGATTATCACCACCTCTAACGCGCGGCGCGTGTCAGTGCTCGGATACGTCCGCTCGCTCGCCCAGCCGACGCCGTACCGTCCTCGGCCGACACCCTGTGCGCCGGCCGCGCGGCCGCAGCGGCGCCCGCCCGCGTCCGCACCGCGGCGGCTGCCCACGTGCTCCGGGGGCCGCTCGGCGCCGGTCGGCCAGGCCAGCCCGGTCGCAGCACCCCTCAGTCACCGCACGCCCGCCGCGCACGACCTCACCTCGCCAAACCGGCCGACGTCTCGCGGCTTGGCCAGAGGGAGAGGGAGAGAGGTCACGTCGGCTGGCGGCCGTCCTCCGCCGTCTCCTCCTGCTGCTCCCGCGGCGGGCCCGGGCCCAGCAGCGGTCGCATGTGCACCTGCCAAGTCGATCGGTGACGTCACAGGTCAGGTCACGTCGCGTCTCATTTGGGTCAGCCCGGACGACACAAGCCTTACAGGTCGGGAAGGCACGGACTGGGGCGAGAGAACAGGCGAACATGCCCTTTGAAGCATGTGCAAGACAAATCACGATGCCACCTTTCTGTACATTACATTACACTAACAAATGCACGCTCCAAGCCAGCACAATTTGCATAAATAAAAAAGCCAATTTTCCGCAAACCTCGACAGTTTCACGTTGCCTCTCACTTGTATGAACACGCCGGTCTCGTCCGGCCGGGTCAGGAAGGGGAAGTTGCCGCCTGTCTTGAGGTGCGCCAAGCGCGCGTGCGGGTAGCACTGCTCCGCCTCGGCGCGTGCCTGCTCCGTCAGCGCCGTGGCGTCGAGCGCCTGCAGCAGGGTGACGGGCAGGTGGCGCAGACGCTCGGCCTGCACCCGGCAGCCGGCGCTGCTCAGGGTCAGCCGCGACGCCAGCTCAGCCTGGCTGAGCTGCGACAGCTGCGCGGCAGAGGACCGCCGGGTCAGGGCCAGCACAGCGGTACAGCGTCAGGGGCAGCACAGGGGTACAGCGTCAGGGCCAGCACAGAGGTACAGCGTCAGGGCCAGCACACAGGGGTACAGCGTCAGGGGCAGCGCAGGGACATAACGTCGAGGGCGGCAGACACAGCGTCGAGGACGGCAGACACAGCGTCGAGAACGGCGGCGGGGCGGCAGCCAGCGTTGGGGACGGCAGGGGGACACAACGTCAGGGGCAGCAGAAGGAAAATAAGTCAGGGACAGCGGGAGGACGGCGGGGATAAAAAGTCAGGGACAACAGGAAGACGACGGGGACAAGGAGTTAGGGGCTGCGGGAGGACGGCAGAGACAAGGAGTCATGGACAACGGGAGGACGGCAGGGACAAGGAGTCAGGGACAACGGGAGGACGGCAGAGACAAGGAGCGTGGGACAGCGGGAGGACGGCAGGGACAAGGAGTCAGGGGCGGCGAAAGGACAGCAGACGTCAGAGGCAGGGGGGGGGGGCAGCGATCCACGTGGTGCCACATAATTCGTGCCATCACATTCGGTAGCAAATGCTGGCGACGCACCACACGCAGCTACAGTGGCACGCGGACACGTGCTGCTCGATCAGCGCCAGGCCCTAGCGCCCATCTCCTTGCCTGATCCACCATGAAGTCGAAGGAGTCGGCGATGTCGGGACGCAGACATTCGTGGCTGGGAAACCCCTGCAGCACCATGTTCTTCAGCACCAGGCCGGGCACCAGCCAGTAGCTGTGGGACACCATCCGCCGTCAGAGCACCCACGTCTCGACAACTGCTCCCACACACAGACTGCCGCCGCTCACAAGCGCAGGCTGCCCACGCGCCAGCCGTCCTCAGAACACTCCAGGAGGGAGGCTTTGACGGTGGAGAGACGCGCGCTACGGTGCCCGATGGCGGACGGTCTTCAGGACTTGCCTCACCTGGAGAACGCTTCCGCTGAGCACGCGCATAGTGAAATCGAGCCTCATGACCATTGGAAGCTTTATGGCACTGGTCCATTCTGTCTCAGTGTCATGTGATATGTTACGCAGCGTGTACTCGCCCGCAACGACGACGGCGTTCTCTCGGCATACGTGTCTCGAGACCAGAGAGCGTCAACTGTTTATTATACTGTTAACTTATCATACTGACAGTTTGACAGTTATACAACTGTTTATTCTTTTAAAGATGGCTTGCTGCGATACCAAGTACGAGGTTGTCGAAGCTACGTCAGGTTGGATTGCATCAAGGCTAACATTCGGCAGTTTTATTATTGCTGACCTTTATCACTAAGCCAGATACTCTGATATCAAACCGCCTGTGTGCGGCCCTCTTACTGGCGGTTCGGGATAAACAGATTATCAATCTTTCACATAGATTATTACTCTTTTGAACAGATTATTAATCTTTTTAATGTCACAGGTCATGTACGCACTCAGCTTATCAAAGCATTCCGAGTCAAAGCAGGAACCACAAGATCGGGCAGGAATCAAACATGATTGTCAATGACTCTGCTTCATGTGATGGGGAAAGAGTGGACCCAGGACTCAGACCGACCACACCAGAACGCGAACTCAGACCCAAAGCCATGCTCGCTCACAATCACGACCCGAACGACCCCGCGCTCCAACCACAAGACCAGGCCCCTACAGCGCGAGCTATCTCCGAGCCCCCGTGCTCAACTCCCGTGACGAGGGCACTCACAAAGGCGAGACGGCCGTCTTCTTGTAGATGCGCGTGTCGACGAACGCCTGGCAGAGCAGCAGCGAAGCAACTCGGGGACAGCGGCGCGTCGCTTCGGCGAACTTCTGTGCCAAGAACGCGCCCAGAAATGAGCCGAACAGGTGCACCCGGTCCAGGCCGAGCTCGTCCAGAAGTCGCCGGAAACCCTCACAGAACTCGTGCACTGTCCAATACACCGGGTACGACACCTGGTGAGAGGGAGGGATTCATTAGTCAGCACGTGGTCAATTCCGGTCCAACGAGAAGTCGGCGGCACGGTTAAACACAGCGCACAGTCAATTCCATTAACATGAGTAGGCCGGCATGACGCGTTCGCCAACCCTTCCGATGAGGCATTTAGGATGCAGTGGGTCAGGCCGGACAAAACAAACTTTTCAACACAGAGGTGCTACTTGACAAGGCAAAAACTGGATACCAATGCTACCAGACAGGATAGGTGACAGACTTTGAATACAAGCAATGATACAAATCACACTTGCCTTGACTTCAGTGAGAAACATGAGAATGATACCCAGACAAACATGACGGTACAGAGTACACCCAGTCCATGTGGCTAGCAAAAGCACATGATTGAACCTGAATGACAGCAGTCGGGATCAGCTAATTGGACCTCTCTTTGTTCTCCGTGCGGCGGCACGGTTCTCCGTGCACCGGCCGTCTTCTCCAGCGGCCGGCTGGAGAAGACGGCCGGTGGGCAGCGGCGGCGGCGACTCACGGAGAGCACGCGGAAGCCGCGGCTGGATAGGCTCAGCAGCTGGCGGAAGTAGACGTCAGCTGTGCCACTCAGCGGTGGCAGGAAGACGATGGGGCAGGCGTCAGAGCGCGGACCCACGTCATACAGCCTCCACACCTGATGGGCAGATGCCACACACTCATATAGTCAGATGATGGCAGGAAGATGATGGGGCAGGTGTCAGAACATGGTCCCACATCATACAGCCTTCATATCTAATGGCAAAACACATCACACAGACACAGAAAGTAAGATGTCTGCAGTAACTGACTGAGTGGTTTATCATTTTTGATTGGCCTAATGAAAGTAAAGACTAATAATACTGAACTTCACAAAATGACACAATGGATTGCTTAATCAAATGTTAATTGCAAAACATTTCCCGGTACTGCCTGCAAAAAAATATCCAATGCAATGACAGTCGCATACATAGTGGAGTCAAAACAATCATAGTTGTGCAACTGACACTGCAGCATACCTTGCTATCATCATAATCCACAACAACACTTTTAAGTGGCACTGAGCTTCTGAAGGCCAGGTACTCTTCACTTTTGGATATATTGCTTTGCATGGTTATTTTCAGAGAAACGTGAATCCACCATATGACACACCAATCAAGTCAATTACTATGTTCTAGGAGCTGGCTTTTACTGCCACCTAGACCACACACATCCTGAAAGGAAAAGACAAACTGTTAACAACTTGAATACTTTATGTAAATTATACCTGAATACCACAGATAAACATCATATATTACTGATATAGATATCTTGACAAAGTTTTAACACCCCTACACAGCTGTCATCTCAAAATAAAGCAGGGTAAAAAATGAATAACAAAATTGCGACTATGGCTGAAATTACACACCAAAATAGCCTTTAAGCCACGCCAGTTATAACAAATTTTCCATGAGCTTTGATGATAATTCAGGCTTCATAGCCCACAGACTACACTGGACAAATAATCTGTGATTCTTGATGAACAGATTGAGAACTGTGCACCATGCTCACTTTATTTATCACAGAGTGATTCAAGAGACATTCTTGCATGAAGACCACAGCAATGCCAGAAATTTGAATTTCAACTGTAATGTAAGGTACGATCACTCTGGTTCATAGTGATGTTAGTTCTATCCTTTGTCACATTCATCTGAGGAGGCTATCCATTCAGGCAGTCACCAGAGGCTCTTTCTAACCAATTGTAGTTTTTAAAACATAATTTTGCATGCTAGTAGAACCACGCAACATTCAATTTTTTCCAGGTTTAAATAGTTAAGAGGAATTATCCATACTGAACATGGACCAGACTGGAAAATGCCATGGGATGGAAATTGAATAGAAATTTTAAAAACTGTGCACCAAACATGTCAGCAAAGCTGCAACATTGCAAGAGAACATGAGTGCATGTACATGACAAACCAGACTGTGAAAAGTTTCACACATAGCCATTACTAATTTCAACACATACAGAGGCAATGTTTGAGCAAATTATGATGCAAAAATAATTTTGGGCAAAGTTTTAGAAAAAAAATTCATCCTCTCAAAAAGATAGGCCTACATGCAATTACATCCCTTTATGCTTAGTGCCTTGTTGTCATTACAGTTCAGCACTGTTATCACAGCCAATTTTATGTGAAAATAAATTGAAAATAATACAAAACAGCAGAAACACAACTCAATGCTGTCCCCTCTGAAGCTGCAGAAAAGTGAGCTCCTTGCATCTTAATGATTTACGCGTCACAGACACCTTTGAGGGCAACATGTAGAATATCCCTGTGCACGCATTGCATGCTATAGTCCAGTTCACCTAACACCATCACGGATCGATACCGCCCCCGCAGGCCTGGAAGGTCGGGTACCATAACGGCGCTCCACCGCCCTGTGTGCACCATTGCCCTGACCAAGGGAAGTCTTTAGCGCCGTCCACCGCCAGGCGGCGGGCGGCCGCCGACCGTTCGCCCGGCAATGCGGCGGCAGGGTGCACCCGAGCAGGCGTGGAAGCGGCTGGCGGCTGGCTGGTAGATAACTACCAAGTCTAACAACGGATCTCCCAGAAGATTGGACCAACCAAACTTTCACAAACGTAGCACGTGTGCACGTGTGTGAAAATGGCAGAGCTGTAGCGACCGTCTCATCGCTTTCGGGTCCATTCTCACCAATGAGGCGGCGCCACTTAGGCTGGGTTGCTCCAAGTCCAGTAAAGGACCTTCCTGCACATGGGACGCCAGAACGGCCAAAACGGCACAAGCATGATACGTGCGCACGCAAGGGACACATAGAGACATGTGTCGACCATTCTATCGCATTGGGGATTGAAGATGCCGTTGTACAAGCTGCCTCGGTGGCTGGCGGTAGCAAGACCGACCAAAACCGTACAAACGTGGTACGTGTGACAGACGGAGACATGTGCTGACCACTCTGTTATTTCGGTGATACAACATGTCATTGTCAAAGCCATCCAACATAAAACGGTCTGGATACGCTCGGACAACCGTCCATAATCAGTAAACGAGACTTTTCCGGCGATCATATCGAATGATCTTACTACGATGTTTCATCTGAACTATACCCAGTTGCACACTTGTTACAAAGCCACAATACCACGTGGGCCTGAAATGGTAAGACATCTTTTCCGCAATGGTCGCATTACGTGATGAAAATATTAATCCTTGACGTAGGGAAAGCCAATTCAAATGGCTGAATTGCGGGAATAGTCAGATGTTGGCGTGGGCCATGTCAACCTCCAGGCTGTTCTCCCGCAATTATGATGTTGATAAGTCCCGCCCCTGTGGCTAGCTAGCTAGGCTCGTGGCCACAGGCTAAGCTAGCTAGGCTGATGGCTTGCCAGCGAGCCCGAGTGTCAGCTGGCGGTGACTGGCCGAACGTGCCGTCTGGGTGAGCGATGCGCCGGCGTCGGTGCGTCGGGGACCGAAAAGGCCTCCCCACACACGTACCCGTGGTAGGTCACAAACGCTTTGATCAGGCACTGTCAGATCGTAGCCGAAACGGTGCTGATGATTCACAGTTCCTGCGGCGCAGGAACATACGTGGAGCTTCTCTGTCAATTTTACACACATGAAATGCTGGCATACAACCAACGTTTCACCATAGCAGGACTTAAATCAACCATTCGTTCGCTGCGTACTGTTGCCGAGAGTCATGGCCTAATACACAATGATATGATGCGCCGCGTTCCCAGCTGTCCCTGCGAGCACTACTGTCAGTATCTAATCGTTTGTAGGAGTGAGGCAGCTTTCCTCCATTATGGCGGGAGGCGACAGTTGTGCCAGTACTTTAACCTGGAAAAAGTGGAGCTGACCCTTTCGACTATCGACCAGCTACCCCCACACCATGCCTGTGCGAGGTCATGAAGAGGATGGTTAATGAGCGTCCTCCCTGGATTTTGGAGAGTCAAAGTTTTTTTCTAACGAGCAGTGTGGTTTTCGTAAAAAAGCAGAACCACGGCCGACCACATTATAACTGGGCATCGTGTGCGGGCTGAGTTCACGCGAAACCGTCACACGGGGCTTCATTGACATAGCGAAAGTATATGACACGAGGTGGAAGCATGATACTTTGACGAAGTTAGTCGACTGTGGTGTTTGAGACGTCGTAGGCATTTTCTTATAAAACTTCTGAACTGACCGATTTTTGAGGTTGGTGTGAACTCTCATTTTTCAAACAGATATCCACAGGAAAACTGTGTGCCCAAGGCACTGCATTAAGTGTAGCGGTGGACCATGTCCCGGATCAGTTTGTCAGCATGTAAGGCGAATGGGGCAATAACTCATGTCAGGGTGAGGAGAACAATCACGGCTCGAGGCGGTGCGTCACGGTGGCGCCGGCCAGTCGCAGGCAGATCGTGTTGCGGGTATGAGCCTTGGAAAGAGTATAAGAGGTGCTGCTCGGGCGCGTGGAGTGGGTCTCTCTCTGTCGGCGTCAAGTGCGGCAGTTCGCCGGTGTGTGTGGGGCGGTCCAACCAAGATGTGACCACCGAATAGAAGCTATTTCGGCCAGAATGCCTGAGACCCCGGCAGCGGCTGCAGGCGGTGTGACGACGTCCATCACGGCTGGTGGCGCGACGACACCAGCGTCAGCCAGCGGGAGCGCCAGCGCCAGCGGGAGCAGGGCCGTCACGCAGGATGGAGGCGGGCCGTTTGACGTCCGGCTCATCCCGGCGTACGATGGATCGTCGCGCTGGACCTAGCGAGCGTTCTCGCACGGGCACGGGCCGTGCTCAGCGATGAACGCGTCGCTGTGGCAGCGGCCGTGGCGCGTGCAGGGGCGCCTCGTCACCTGTTCTCCATGTCTGAATCTACGATGGCACCTCTGACTCGATCAAACGCCACTGAACACGATTCAGAATGCTACACTCCTTTCCGCTGCAGAAGCTTTCCACCGACATAAAGTCATCTAATGAAGGCGCATGAGCCCCACTAGCAATGCACCGGCAAATCCTGGGTCTGCGCTATGTGTGCAGGCTGTCGCAGCTCCCTGGCCATCCCAACTAGCAAGCAGTTTTTTGCGTGGCATGTTAAAGCTTGTTTAACAGCGTCGTTCACGAAAAACTTCACCGTTCTGCGTACGCATTTGAGATCTTCTAGACGAGAGTGGTTTGGTCTTTAGGCGTGTTGTTAGGTCTAGCCTTATGCAGACCCCTCTTTGGGAGCTCACTTCATCGAGAGTTGATATATCACTAATAAACATGCGGAAGTGTAGGGACATCGCGACTGAATTCAAAAGTATAGCCTTGGAACATATAGCTTACTCTGACGGATGTGTGATAATTTACACAGATGGCCCCAAAATGGATGCAAGTGTAGGCTGCGCTTTTGTCTGGGCCGTAACACGCTCATTCACGTTGCCTACCCATTCATCCGTCTGCACATCCGAGCTCACTGCTATGATCAAAGCCCTCAGTTTTTAAAAAGTGGACACTGTCGTACCCTCCAGGGACAGCAGTGGAGTAGAGGAGCATTAAAAGAGAGTTGATGAGGGCGACTGTGCCGTTACATCTAGGCACACACGCAACATAACCTCACTCACCGTTCGCTAGCCAATAGGAGAGCTTCACCGGGCCCTGGCACCCTTGGCGCGGTCAGTCGACCAGCGCCTCAGGAAGCGGAAGCACAGCGCACAGCGCCAGGCGGCGGCCCGGCGGCTGCCCGCACGTCCCGGCAGGCCAGCCGGGCAGGAACACATCAGATAGCAATGATTTACGTCTGATACCTTTCGACCCATTGAGCAGCCTTCTATCCCTCTGTGGTCCGCGCTTGGCCCACCCTCTTGTTCAAGATATTCTCTCGTGCCTTACCTTACTGGATCGAGCTGGAACAAAGGTGTGCTGTGTGTGTGGGTGGGTGTCTTGTGCTGGATCTTTATCGTGTGGGGATCTCTGGAAATGGATCTCGCCGATGCAGCGCCAAGCGTGCTACGGAAAGAAGGTGCGTACCCGTTACAGCGTTACCTGCAAACGGCATGTACCCAGCCTTTTCGTGATTTATGCAGGAGCGATAGCACAACCACTGGGAATCGATCAGCAGCAAGCTAAAGGTCATTAGGTCTCGGATCGGACTGTGACAGTCGTGTTTCGGTAAAGACAGGAGAGAGGAAGTGGCTCTTTGGCACCTACGTATATGACATACTTATGCCACACATCGCCACCTGCCACTTGCTGATGTGCCCCCCCCCCCCCCTCCCGTGTCCCGATGCTGTGGTCCACTAACTGTGCACCGCGTGTTGCTCGCCTGTCGTGACCTAGGTGGAACGCAAGTGCCGTTCTTTGGCCGGAACGCCTCGTATCTTACACTGCCCGACATTTTGGGTAACGACTCTCAGGCTGTCGGAACTGGAAAGCTTCTTCAGCTTTTTTTTCTGAGGTAGGCTTTACTGTAATGTTTTCTCTACGGCAGCCGATTCTCAGTCACTTACGTCAACGGTGTTTGTGTTTTAAAAAAACATGTTTGAATTGCGACCGTGCCTCGTAATGAGATAGTTATGAGCGCAAGATGACCATTTGCCGGCGATGCGCCCTAAAACTCCAACTCGTCATCATCATCGTCTGGGCTGGTTATATGTGTCCCAGCTGGACATACACATGTGAGTCCCAGCTGAACATGTCCACGTGGATTCCAACTGGCCCATGTGGGCCATAGTTAGTCTCCACGTAGACCTCAGCTGGGCCACCCATGTGGGACCCAGTTGGCTATGCCTACGTGGGTCCCAACTGGGGAGCCCAGGCAGGCCCCAGGTGGGCTGCCCATGTGAAGCCCAGTTGGTTGCCCATGACATGCCCACATGGGACCTAAGTGAGCAACCCTGATGGGCCCCATATGACTGTTTATCTCGGACCATCATGGATTCCAGTTGGAAATGCTGGCTGAGAAAACGGGAACCAGAAGCTACCGCGCGATCAGTTCTGTTTGTATTTTAAAGTTGGTAAACTGCAGAAATCAGGCGTTAAACGACTGCATGGAATAATCACCGGTGCTGTTCATTATTGAAATAGCCCAGTGGACCCCCTTTCTAAGCCGATGAAATTCAGAAGCGTTGTCAGATTTCTTATCTGGGTTCTACCGATTTCGCGAAGATAAATTGTAGATTAAAATAGGTCAACAATGTGTATCAGCTTGGTCAAGTCATGTTTGTATGGAAACGTTCAACATTCAGTCAGAGTCGATCGATGATATGAACCATATAACGTAGTTTTGAAGAAGCGCGTTCGCAAATCTTTGCAACAAAAACCTCGACACCAGGAGTTACAGTCTCCATAACCACGCAGCGTCGCCTCAGGCGCTTACATTGAGCCGTGGCCAACAGGTGGACGAAAATGATGACGCTTCTAAAAGAAGTACCTTTGAACGCTTTGGGATATTGAATCGCGCATTTAAAAGGTACTGTGGGCGTATATCCTACCTGTGCAATTTTTCGATTAACGATCAGAACGGATTGGCCCTTAAAACACCGCGAAGTGGCGCTTAACTCTGGTAGTGAAACTGGAACAGTCAGGGAAGAATCTCTATTTTTCTTCCTGCTGTAACTGTTTATCTGTCCAGAGGACAGATAAACACGACGCCCGCCACCTGGCGTCACTTGCAGTGGTAAACGCCGTCCGGATTTACGGAGCTGCATCTGAGTCCATCGCTACCCTCGCTCCCGAGATTGCAGGCGCGTGCACCAAACCTTTTTACGTTATTTGTTTCACTGATCGATTCTGCAAATGAGTGAATGTTCTAAAGCAAGCGTGTGATGTTCTGGTTAGTTTTTGAACTTATTTCAGCCCGCTCTATTCAACATTACTGAGACAACTTATTTCCTTCCCGGTGAAATACCTCTCTTGAGTAGAACACCAAGTGCATATTCCTGTGCCCCATAAAGAGGTGAAAAGTCATTTCGTCCTATTGCAGGGCGTCCTCCGGCACCCATTCGGACGATATGGGGCAGGATCCCCTGGTCGACACGGAGGCCCTTCGAGAGATACATCCATGGGCGTAGGAACAGGAGGGGGGGGGGGGGATGGGGGCAGGGGGGCCATGGCCCCCCACTTTTCAAGGTGAGGAGCCAGCGGTGTTAACTGGCACCCACTTTTCAGATTAAGGCTGTGTTTAGCCTACTTTTGGGCCACATTTGAGCATACATACCGATTTACCTAGGTCGCCAGCCATCTTCCTCAATATGCGTCATCTTTTTCGTTTGCTTATTGGCCATCACTTAGTGTCAGCCGCAGGCCGACGCCAAAGGGTCCAAATGAATAAAAAAACGAACAAGGTCATCCCATGTTTGCCTACGAACACTCATATTTTCAGAATGGATTAGTGAAAAAAAAATCATCAAAATGTTTGAACATGTCCGCCAGCAACCTCGAGAGCAACGGCAGCGATGGCCTGGGTTGCAGCTTCCGAAAAAACGAACGGCGTCGGCCACTGCAAGTGGCACCAGACAGCGAGCGCCTTGTTAATCTGTCTTCTGTGCAGATAAATAGTTACAGAAACACTAAACACAGAGAACCTACCTTCACTCTTCCAATTCCACCACCATATTCCAACATCACTTCGCGGTGCTTTAAGGGTCAATCCGTTCTCATCATCAGTCTAAAAATTGCACGCGTGAAATATGCACCCAGACTGCCTTGTAGATGTAAGATTTGATGTCCTGAGGCGTTCAAAAGTATTTTTCAGAACCGTCATTATTTTCGTTCACCCGCTGGCCACGGCTCAACATTAGGTCCTGAGCCAATGATGCGCGGCCTACAGAGACTGCAACGCCTGGCGTGGAGGTTTTTGAATTAAGCTTTGCGAGTACGCATGCTCAAAATCATGCCACATAGCTTTTATTACTAACCGATTCAAATGTTTAAAGACCAATTTTTCATAACCGTCATCATTTTCGTCCACCGGTGGGCCATGACGAAAAATTAACTACTGAGCTGGCGCTCCGCGAGCTATGGAGACTGCAACGAATGGTGTCGAAGTTTTTGTCGCCAGGATTTGCGAGCGCGCATGTTATAAACCACGTGGTATAAATCGTATCAATAATCAATTCTGACTGAATTTTTTAAAAAAAATATCCAGACAAATGAGGTTTGGCGATGTTAATACACATTGTTGACCACTCGGCCTACAATCAAAATTTTCACCATGAAATTTCGATCACGCATATTGATCTACAACCTACCTTCGCGATGTCCTCAACGTCTGTAAAACGCAGATAAAACATTATGAAAAAGCTTCTGAATTCTATCGGTTTAAAATGAGTCTACTAATCCATTACAAATTAAGAACACCGGTAATTTATTCCATGCGATCGTTAAACGCACTATTTCTGCAGCTTATTGACCTTAACACGCGCTCGGGTTGGGGGGTCAAGTTGACTCGCCCCCAGAAGGTTTTTCCAGAATAGTTTCCGAACGGTGCAGTACAGCTGCGCCATGTTTTGCATGGCTGTAGACAACTGAATATCAGATAGCCTGGCATGCAAAATTTAAAGTTACTTTGTAAGGTCACTGACCTATGACGGGTCAAAGTCAGGCCATGATTTCAGCGAAGTCAGCTTCTGGGGAATCTTTCCATCTGATGCACCAATGGAGTGCTAGAAGAAGGCAATCATCTCTTAGATGCTTTCCTAGGCAACACAAACATTGAATGAGCAAATTAAGTTGACTTAAGGCCAGGTGCAAAGGTCGGACCAAGACTAAAGGTTCAACCTGTTTCATTATCCTAAGACTTGTTGTATGGGATAGTTCCGGGTGCTCATTCCGAGTTTATTGATAGCAGGAAGCGTATTACACATCTTCCATGGATTTCTCAGGGGTCAGCATAGGTCATTGACGTAAAATGTTCTGGATCAACATTTTGTTTTTAGAAACGTACCGCCTAGCGTTATCTTTCTCGCTTAATCAAATGCAAGACTCAGAGCAGTGTTGTGTGATTTTGGTCACCATGACCTTCAAAAGGTGAAACAAGGTCCCTAACCTTAACCGAACATGTGACGTTTTGTTTAGAAATATTTATCTAGGTTCTGGGGGCTCTTATAGACTAACCTGGAATTTGACCTTGTTTGACCTTATTTGACCCAAAAATCATGACCTAGGAACCTCAAACTTTGATCTTAGTGAGCTAATGTATAGGTCAACACACTCTACAAATTTGGTGTCTCTAGCCCTCTTAGTTCTCGAGATCTCAGGGGGAGGGGTGTTCAAATTGACCCCTCACCAGAGCGAATGGTATCTAGTCGGCCACCCGGGCGCGTGTTAAAAATGTAAACAGAATTGATGTCACGGTAACTTCTGGCTTCCGTTCTAGTTACAACGTAAAAATAGCAATGAAGCGAAGAAAACCGTGTCCCTTGTTAACAAGTAACTATATCCGGGGATGTTTTTTGTGGGGGATCACCATGAACCACCACCTTTTGTCAACCCTGTGTTCCTCTTAGAAAGGCTCTGGCTACCCGTCTTCCCTCCAGACGGAACCAGACTTCCCGTCTGGAAGTCTGGTTCCGTCAAGCGCCATCTGGTCCCATCAGATCTCGCACCGTGCCGTTTGGCCCGGTCTGGTCTGGTCCAGCGCGATCCCGTCTGGGATGGTATTACGCCAGCGGTTGATGTCAACCGGTCTGGACTGGTCCAGCGCGATCCCGTCTGGGATAGTATTACGCCAGCAGTTGATGCCAACCGCTCTGGTAAAGGACGTCAGGAAAAATTTTATTTATTGTTATTGTATTGGATTCAAACTTAGATTAATGGGCTGAAGATATCCAAAAATGCCTGATGCATTCACTGATATTCATAATATACGGTTGTCATGTTACAATCAAGTGATTCAGGTGATTTTAGGAGGTGCGAGGCCGGCTCCGGCGAGGCCAGTGTTACGGCATGCCTTGAATCAAATGATAGGATCGCCTGTGAAATGCGGTGCTGGCGGTAGAAGGTACTAGATTTCGCGAAGTAAGGGTTGTTAAAATAAGCAGAGAAAATGACAAGATATTCCGCTATGCTGATTTGGACAAAGTAGAGCAGTGGCATCAATTTTTTAAAGATGTTTTTCCACACTAGGTTGGTAAGGGGCAACATATCCTGGTATTAAGTAGGGTCTAAACAACCGGCATTGTACCCCAGTGCGGCAAACTTGAAGCATTGTTTTGCCATCGGATAATAATAAATTACCTAGACCTTAAAACCATTTTACCTGTCTCTCAGCTTTGGAAATTCCAAAAAAATCCTGGTAGCAAAGTGCAATTTTTTATAGTGGAGTACAAAATTTTCCGAGTGCTCTGGCTCATTACAGCTTGATTTTAGTACAATGAGTGGCACTCAACAAAAGTGCCACTTTTTATATGCAGCGTTTCATGTAAAAGTACGTTAAATGGAAGGAAACATCGGTATTAAATATGGCGCACTAAAACAACAACGTCTCATACCCTGTACTATGAAACACATGTGCATATACATTGGTTTGCAATTATGGAAGGCTCTGTGTATACACTCTCCAAAGCGGAGGGTAATTACGCATCGGGCTCATACACTCTCTAAAATGGAGGGTGGCTACACACCGGGCTTGTACACCCTCCAACATGGGGATGGGTACGATATGTACAGCCAGGCAAAAATGGAACACAAACAAATGCAAATGAACATGCTGCAGACGGCCACCTACTCATGCTCCACCACGATCACGCTGGTCACGCTCCACCACGGTCACACTACTCATGCTCCACCAGCTAACTGGTTTTAAAAACAGCTGGACACGCATGCCTTCCATCTTCCCACTCCCGGTCAACACACGAGGTCCTGCACGTCCCACCCGAACTACAGAGACAGGCAGCACTCAACCAATTTACCGAGCCAGCGCAAGTACAATGCCTGACAGACCCGTGCAGGCCGGCCACAAGGGATCAGTCAGTCATTCCGCGGGCTCGGACGGATAATGCAATGTATTAATGGATTTTGATGCGCTTTAACCAATATCATTGCAAAATATGATAATTAAGGTTGCAATTGATTAATGTTTTTGTCCCAATAAACCCTTCTCCTTAATTTACCGGGCCAAACTTATGGGCTCATGTTACTCCGGTGTCCTGGTGTTTTTGCCGTAGTGAGATGGCTGTCTCCGAACAGTTTTTTGGCTATTTATAGCATTGTTTTTCGACTTAAAGGGGTATTTTTGTAAAGCCTGAATTACCAGCTTTAATTTCGCACCCTTAAGTGACAAATTTAGCTTGGCTCTAATCCACAGCTGCCGTAACATTTTTGTACTCTTGATACCAGGAAGTGGCCAGAAATCCAATCACATGGCGGTTGATGAGTACAAATAAATCCTTCACAATCGTGATGTCCATCTGTATACAGCTCCCTCCAAATGTGTACAAATCTGTTCAAGGCATGAGCGCGAGCAGAATATTTATGCTCTTGACAAATCAGTCACGAGACGCGAATCATTGAAAACAATTGGAGAGTTTTGCTATGTTCAACCTCCAACCTTAGCTGGGAGGCAGGTGCAAGCCGCTGAATAGTTGAGACGTTTCCGACGCTGAATTGCGAGTGATTCTTTTATTCGCATTGCCATGACATAGTGGTAGCGCGTGGTCAGGAGGGGGTCTGGGGTACGTGACTGGGGGTGCGGTTTTCGATGAATGTTCGTTGCAACGTTGGCAATTATTGCGGTTCCTCTTTAATGGTAGGTTAAGTCATATTCAAGTTTGAGTTGGTCTGCGTAGGACATAGGAAGTGAGAAATTTGCTAATCTACAGACCAGTGCGGTTCTGATACTCGTTTCTCATTTTCCGGTATTGTTCAAAGGCGATTCCATTCAACATTCACACTTTATTTTGCACATTTCCATACATGGCTTATCATATACCTAGGTGGCAACACAGGCTGCTTGCTATTGGGTATCTTGGTGTGGTGGGTGCAAGATTTGTGCTCTTGCAGATATCAATGCATGGCCCCTGATGGAAGCAGCAAGTCTCAGGTAGTTGCACCTTCATGTTTTATTTTGTCCTGACACAGGTAAAATTAGTTTTTCCAAAAGCTGTTCTTGTTGCATTATGGAGTACAAAGTATTTCATTTTACCTAATCACAATCCTGGTGAACAAAATCTGGCATATGTTTTACCAGGAAACATCAAGTATTCCAACACTGCTCATGTAGTTTGAAAGCTTTAGGGAATTTGTTGAAGTGCAACAGCTGTTAACCTTATATTTCACCATGGGTGTTAAATGACCACGGTAGTTGGTGCACCCTAAAACTCCAATCAACAACAGCATTTTCAGTTAGTTTAAATCATATATAAATATATATATATATATATATATATAATGGGTTTACTTTTTCTAGGACTAATGCATCTAATTTGTTGACCATGCAGATGTAAGTTCACATCACTCCCTCATATCAGTACAAAGCTTATAAACATATCCAAAGTCATATTTGCAGTCATTTTGACTGGGGGGGGGGGGGGGGGGGGGGGGGGAGAGGGAAGTGGGAAGCAAATGTGTTTTCAGTGTTCACAAGATGAGATTTTGTCTTCTAATCTTGTGTGTGGAATGCCCATTTTTAAATATTTTCCCTATTCAAAATATTTGTTCTTTAAAGTTTGTCTCCCATAGGTTTCATTTTGCCCCAAATCCTGATTCTCCAATGAAATCTCAGTGACACATGTATGCCCATATGCACAGTCATGATTTATTCTGATGACTTACATGTACATATAATTTTACTTGAATGATTTTGCTTCACATTGTTGTAAAAATATGTCAATCAACTGTAACCATTATTCTTTGCTGAGTGGTTTGATGGATGAAAGCAATTTATGACCTAATCATTTTGATCAGATATGTGTACTTATCTACATGTAATTATGTGTACTTATCTATATTATCTATGTGTACTTATGTGTACTTACAAGTGTTATGAGGCTAAGTTTTTATTGAGATTGGAGCATTATTATTGCCATGGGGCATCCAAATTAATAATGGGTTTTGGATGCACTCTAGCAGCTTATAGCATTAAGGCTGCAGAAAGGCTAACATAACACATACCCACAACATTGTATTATTCCCAAGGATGTAGGTGCAGGGAGCTACCCGACTGATGGCCAGCTGCCCCCCCCCCCCATCCCCAGAACTGGCAGAGCTTAGCATTACCCTTTGAAACCTTTGGGGGGGGGGAGGTCAGTAACCATATGCCATTGTGATCAACAAAAAGTCTTATGGGTTGCTTAACTGACTAGTCCTGTAGTTTATAGATAATATGAAGTTACCATAACCTTTTGTTTTCTTTGTCACCATTTTGGGGAGTCTGCCTTAGGCAATTATGCCCTGGAACACATGACTTTAATGTAGAAGGCTTTGTATTTTTTCCCATTTGACTGTCATGGGCTGCTGCAAAGTGCTTCCAACAACAAACACAACATATGTGTGGGTGCAACAGCTGACGTCGCTGGCATCGGTGGCAGTGATGGCATCCCTCCTGACCCAAGCATTACCATCTTGAGATGCAAGAAGTGACTGCATGATACGGGCAACTGAGCACGTGGTGTAAGTGGTGAGTGCAAGCACCTTCTAACCTTTTTGTGTTCTCAGTTCTAGAAGTCCCGGGTGCCAGTACTGCTGATCGCTACACCCGTGTGACCGTAACTCATCGCCGCTGGCACGATGCGGTACCGAGCCAACTTCCTGCCGCGGGCGTGCATGGATCTGTGCGCCACGCTCTTCCTCCTGGCGGCGATCGGCATCACGTTCGTCTGCGAGGTGGCGCTGGTGCTGCCCTCTCTGTCGGACGGCCCGCTCTACTGGGTCCAGGCGGCCCTGGGCGTCTTCATCGTCTACAACATCCTCGGCAACATCTTCGCCGCCATGCGTGTGGACACGTCGACGCACGGCCTGCTGCTGCCGGCCAGCCTGAAGCCCGAGTGGCGCTTCTGTTCGGCGTGCGAGGCCACGGCACCTCCGCGCTCCTGGCACTGCCCCACCTGCAACGCCTGCATCCTCAAGCGTGACCACCACTGCATGTTTACCGGCTACTGCGTCGGCCACTTCAACATGCGCTACTTCCTGCTGTTCCTGGCGTACCTGGCGCTGGGCGCGCTGTACGCCACGGTGCTCAACAGCATCTTCATCGTGAAGGTGGTTGGCGGCTTCCATCTGCTGTCACTGCTGCAGCTGGTCATGCCCACCGCCATGCTGGTGTTCGGCATTGACGTCTCTGTCAAGCAGGTAAGCAGCAGGACTTACGTGTGATGACGTTGGGAGCACGGCTGCCATGCGTAGTGCGTCGTGTGTGCTCATGCTTTTTGTGATCCGTCCTAACAGTTGCAAAATGCTGTGTGTTGGATGATGAGAGATGATTGGTTCCAGCTGTATGCCTTTCTCTTCACGCTGGATCTGGTGGGATTCTTGTTCGTGTTCGCCATGCTGCTGTACCACGGGGAGGGCGCCGTGAAGGGTGCCACCAACTACGAGAAGGCCCACCGCCAGTTCAAGTAAGCGCACGTGCCAGAACGTTTTAATTGGAATGGCAGGCTGGCGGTGGCGACTTGTATGCCGTTCCAGAACCTGCCGAAATTGTGTGACCACCACGTGTTGTATTGTGTTCTTTGGCATTCAAAATCCCTCCTAAAGCAGCTATTTATGATTCTGTGTTTGGCGTGAAGATAACGTCAGATGCTGCCGCGCTCATGTTGTACATGGCCAGAAATTATGATTGAGAAAAAAAGAATGTACAGTTACGCGGGACGCGGGACAGTTACAGGTACAGGTACGCTGACGCGGGACGTAGTTGCCGTGGCCACTCGATATATTTACCATCACTGTGGTCTGAATGGTGGTGGTGGCAAACCAGGTGACTCGACATTAGCCACTTAACGTTGGTGCCAGCTACCGCAAATGCCACTTCTTGTCTTCCCCGTGTTCGGAACGTGGTGCGTTTTTCGCCAGCCCCGGTGTGTTTTGCCGACAGATACAACCTTGGCTGGCGCGACAACCTGCGACAGGTGTTCGGCACGCGCTGGCGGGTAGCCTGGCTGTCGCCGACCGTGCACTCGCCGCTGCCATCGGACGGCATCAGCTTCCACACGACCGAACAGTGGCGGCTGGAGGGGGCCAAGCAGCGGTGATGACCCGCCGGTGACCGACCCGTCCGCGGATCGGCTGGGCTCGGCTGGTGACCGGCCCATCCGCGGCTCGGCTGGTGACCGGCCCGTCTGCGGCTCGGCTGGTGACCGGCCCGTCTGCGGCTCGGCTGGTGACTGGTCCGTCCGCGGCTCGGCTGGTGACTGGTCCGTCCGCGGCTCGGCTGGTGACCGGCCCGTCTGCGGCTCTGCTGGTTACCGGCCCATCCGCGGCTCGGCTGGTGACTGGTCCGTCCGTGGCTCGGCTGGTGACCGGCCCATCCGCGGCTCGGCTGGTGACCTGGCCCGTCCGCGGCTCGGCTGGTGACCGGCATCCGGGGCAGATTGGCGCTCGATAGCACGTACCGTACCTTCTGCGTGACGCAGAAAACACGGCAGTCCGTGGTGAAAGTAGTCACCCGATCTTCATTTTGTCCAAGTGGACTTGCTAGGGCGTTTTTTAAGTTCTGAATGGAGAAGAAGGCTTTAGTATTACGATTGGACGCTCAAAGAAGAGACCCGTTTCGAAAAGGTTGCTTGGTGAGTACATGCCTTAGGCAGGCATGTTGGAAAGGAGCCTGCACCGTCTACCGCGACGGGCGCCCCAGGGGATGACTCACGGTGGGGTGAGGGGTCGGACGAGAACTTTGCGGGAACATTAGACCGCGTGTGAATGGTCATGGTAGAATCATTTGCAGGGAGTCAGCGACAGAGGGAAGGGTAATGACGCTGTGGGTCGAGGCGGTGGCTGTGCGTAGGTGTTGACCACTTGGTGACACATAGTTCGTTCTGCACGAAAGTGGAAAGAAAGACTCAGCAACAACGAGCGTCAAGCGACGGGGCGTCGCGGCTAATTCTCGCTAAGACGGGGTGAGGGTCCCTTACGGTGGAAGATTTCTGAACAAGGGCCCATGCGACGGTACATATCCACGTAACACCAAGAGCGCGCGTCTCGTGCGCACATCTCTTGTGGAAGACCGCGGTGTACCGAGCTGGCTACCGATGGCGGGCGCACTTCTGGTATTGTCATGCGCTAATGGAGGCTTCAACTCAATCCTCATGAACTTCGCAGGGGCGTGTGATGATCGCTGTAATCCGCTTCATAGGGCGTTCGATTGTGAATCGTTCACGTAGGCCATAGTAAAACACTGTGATCGCTCTCCCCTGATGGGTGGGCGCTTGTGTGCTTTCTTTGAACTGGTCATTTGCTTGTGATCGTGAGGGGGCCAGAGCACCTCGGCGGTGACTGAGCTATGATGTCCGTTCGGTACTCATAGACGTGTCGTGGATGTTCGTCCGTTGTTCATATCAGATGCTGATTTGGCTGTTCTGAACGTCATTTGCGTTTGGGTCTCTGCGTAAGCAACAATGCATTCGGCGTTTGTGGTTTTCTTTTGCGGCTGGTTCACTCCCGCCGTTTTCTTGCGTGTTGAACTGTGCTGTTCTATGTGATTTGTGCAAGCATTCGGTTTGCATTTTCTATGCCACATCTGAGTGTTCTTCACGTCAAACGGATATGTTATGGCCAGTTCGATCGGCACTTTCTGAGATGGACATTTTCTGGATCAACCGCGGACTGGGGCAAGTCGACAGAAGAGCGAACAGTCTTGCATTGTGTGAACACTGATTCGTGCTCCGTGAGCCGTTTCGACGGTTGTAGTCTGCTTCGTCCAGCTACAGTTCCAGCTGAGCTTTGGTGGGCGGCTTGCAATGTCGTGCCGGGGAAACAAACAACGTGTTTTTATGCGTGTCCAGTTCTTGCCTGTTCACAAACTGTAGACGATGTGTACCATTACTTGTCTGGTGATGTATTGTAAGCACTGCTGATCAGAGTGCACAGACACGCAACTTAAGGACGAACAATGAGTTCCTTTCTGTACATAAATTCTATTCTACCCATAATTTATTTGGTGAATCTGCGGTCTGAGGCAACCAAGAGTGGAGCGTCGCCACATTCCTTGCCCGAATGGCACCCGCTTTGCGACGTCGACTAATGCATCAAACGTGCCGACGCTAACACAGCCCCCCCCCCCCCGAAAAAAATGCTGGGTTCGGCCGGCCCACCAGTAAAGGGTATTATGGGTATCGATTTCTCGAAATGATTCGGATGATGAGCGTCTTTGAAGTCACCATAAAGGGACTGAGGCGATTTTTTCTCGGATCTCGTCCACTTCAGTTCTGATTTTCTGTTTGTGTGCATATCCTATATATATATATATATATATATATATATATATATATATATATATGCATATTTTCAGATCTGCCTTTACGACCTGTTCTTAAAGCTCGTGTGTACCCACACCAATCACGTGTGAACACCTTACAGTTTGAATCAGTTTCTCATAAACGCACCTGTTTTGTGAAGCTGAAGGGGTGCACTTGCACCCCCGCCTCCTCCCCCAACATACTGAGAATTGTAATCTGCGCATAGTTCACCGTATGTGCTCAGGCGATTGTTACGTGTTTATGAATATTTCACACGAATAGAGTGTCCGCAACATATATGTGGCTGTCACAACCCGTTGGCACTCACGTTCTCAATCTCAACGCACTAAAATGAAATCGATGAAACGTGCGCACTTCAGTTGATGTCGGACAACACATCACCACCCCCGAGGAACGGATCCAGAGGAGGAACACGGGGCTAAAGCCCGCTCCGCCTTGGGGCCCGAGGGCACCTATAGACCCGAAGGGGTCCTTTGACAGCCGAAAACGTGCGGTTTCTTAACACTTAACACAACGATATTTTGCTTGGGCTTCCAGGCAATCAAGAATAGTCGCGAGCGAAAGCGAAGGGCCCACAAACAGACATTTTTTACTGATTGAAAATGCGGTGAATGGGAGGTTTTAAGGCTCATCGCGCTATCAAGAGGCCCAACGCTGATTCCAGGGAACCTACATGTCTACTGGCAGCGTGAATCCGGTCGTTAAGGAGCATTCTGCGTTGCCCCTGATTTCTCGTCATTTTCTCGGAGTGCCTATGCTGTTGCTGATGCCGTCCTGCTCGCGTGCTGGGGCGCTCTTGTCGATCTGTGGGCCTTGCACTGATTTTTTGCATTCGCCCGAAAGGCTCTGCGCTACAGCCGAGGGCCCCATGTGCCGACCTGCCGGTGTGTTCTCGGCTGTTCAGGGGCCCTTCACATTGGTCTCAGTTAACCTACCGACACGCTCACACCATGCTCATGGACCCTCTGCATTGGTCTAGGGCCCTATCTGTTAACCCTCCCTGTCTCACTCGATCGTTCGGGGGCTCTCCACATGGTGTTGTACCTGTTATTTGAATGGAGCGCCCTTTGCTCTTGTCGGGGGCCCTATCTGTTTATCTGATCGGGCACACTCGATCGTTTGGGGCCCTCGGCGTTGGGTCTTAAGTACTTCCTATTTGAGTGGAAGGCCACACGCTCTCGTCAGGGGCCCTATCTGTTAACCTGATTGGGCACACTCGATCGTTCGGGGCCCCTCCACAATGTGTCTTGTGTACTTCTTATTTGAATGGATGCCGCTTTGTTCTCGCCGGGCACCATCCATTAAAAGACGCATCCCATCTTTTTGTACTTTTCACTTATTGTTACATCAGACGTGTACGATATAAGCTGTGCTACTAGTTCTTCAAAACATTTCTAAATAGATCAGAATTTTGATTTGAAGTAGCCTGCCTCTCGGGAGAATCCCATTCGACTCCCTGTTCACTAATGTGAAAAAAATACATTTCATTTCCCTCCTTTTTCAGCCTTGTGTGTTCTGCAATGTTTGTCACACAGCAACGTGTCAAGATCCTTGCGTAATTAACGCTGCGAAAGCTTGAAACACTTCAGACAAAACGATATGCGAACGTGAAACTATCCCGCGAATTCAACGAAACGTCAAAAGTGAAACGTTCGGGGGCCTCCACATCGTGTTGTGGGTATTTATTATTTGAATGCAGGGCCCTATGCCCTTGTCGGGCGCCCTATCTTTAACCTGCTCGGACACACTCGACCGTTCCTGGGCTGTCCAATGTGCATTGACGGCGGCGATGCATATTGGGTCGCGCGAGGGAATAAACGCACGCTGCGGTGCAGGCGGCCACAACAGCCAAGCGACGGCGCCCCTTTATGGGAGGGAACGGCTTGAGGAAGGAATCCTAACCCGAATTCCGCAGGTAATTGCCAGGCTATAAAATGACATTCTGTATTTAAACTTTCGCGATAAACGATGGGTCCACCAAAGAATCCAGCGTTGCCCACAGCTAAGCAAGGTATGGAGGCCTTAGAGCTCGGTGAAGGCCAGCTGCATTGACGCAGCAGAAATCCCACTCGACAAATGATTTGCAGCATGATCTGACATCAGTAGAGAGGTGCCACGCGGTCCCGTTGTACGTCCGCCGCCGCTCCGCTGCCAAACACCGACGTTCAGCTGGGTGTAATGCCACCACAGGAACAGTCCCCGACTGGTGACACATGACTGATGAAGCCCCGCATGGCGCCACAGCGCCAGACACATTGCCCCACAGAGAGCCCCTGCCGTGTAATTGAGAGGACATGACCTGGTTCTGTCCCCAGACCGCTTATAAATGACCTCCAGGAGTGTAGTGTTACAACGAGGCTACTCACTTTAGGTAACATCGAATGCAACTTTTGCATCGCCTTTAGGGTAACATTTTCCTGGGAGGGACTAGACGGCCGACCAAACCTGCTGACAGCCCCATGCTCCAAGCCTGTGGCACCGATTAACACGAAACCTTTGTCATTCGATGCCGCTTGGTTGACGACCTCTCAGTCTCGGAATATGGTGACCTTGGGTCAGGTCAAGGGTCACTAAAACAAAACAAAAAAAACGAAAAATAGATTTGCAGATAACCCCATGCTCCAAGCCTATCGTACAGATCACCATGCAACCTTCACCAACCGTTGCGCCATAGTCGATAACCTATCTCTTGGGAAACATGGTGACCTTGGGTCAGGTCACAGGTCACCAAAAACGGCCAAAACTACCAAAATTGGCTGCGGACAACCCATGCTCCAAGCATATGGCTCTGATCACCATTAAACCTTCCCCAATCGAAGCCTTTTTGGGTTCTTTGCATTTTTGGTGACCTCTGACTTGACTCAAGATCACCGTGTTCTGGAAAGGATATAATATCGGCTATGGTGCATCGATTGATGAAGGCTTCATGGTGATTGGTACGATAGGCTCAGAGCATCGGCTTGTCTGCAGCCAATTTGGTGGCTTTGGTCGTTTTGAGTGACTTTCGACCTGGTCCAATGTCACCATGTTCTGAAAAGGATAAGATGTCGACTATGGTGCATCGATTGGCAAAGGTTTCATGAAGATCGATGAGATAGACTCGAAGCATTGTGTTGTCTGCAAACCTATTTTCCAGTTCTTGTATTTGTGGTGACCTTTGACCTGACCCAAGGTCACCATATCCGGAGGAGAATGGTTGCAGACCAGGCGACATCGAATGGGGAAGGTTTCATGCTAATCGTTGCCATAGGCCTGGACCAGTCAACATGTTTGATCGGCCGCTTTGTCATTCCCCATTTTCATCTATTTTGATAGAGATGACGGCAAGCGATGGGTTTTGCTCTCCTGAATTTCGGTTTTCGCGCATTTCAGGTTCGGTACCGAATTATACCTCTGTGGAATGAGGTGGGCTCATCACTTTGTTGGATCCATCCAGTAGCAGAGAATGCGGTTAAATGGCTCGAAGCCTGACTGGACCGACGTCGCCAGGGTACCCTTGAAGGATTGGTGCTGGGATCAATCCTGGTCATGATTTTCGTTAAGTATTTGCCAGGAGTGCGAGGCGCGGCCAAGATGTTCACGGATGATGCTGAGGTGAAAGGCTGGAGTACGGTTTCTCCCATGCAGCGCACCCATGTGTAAAGTAATGCACACCTGCACTTGCAACCCGCGACTGACCTACTTCCTGAACGGCGCCGAAGTCTCACCCGAAACAGAAATCGCAGCTGAAAGTACATGCCAGCGCAAATTGCACGTTCTTTGTTCCTTTTACCCGTGCAACGATTAGAAGACACCGTCTTTAAAGCTGAGATTATGTTTTAGCCACGATTTCTGATACCCTGCTTGAACTTGGCTTCCGGGAGGTTGCGGGAGGGGGCAAACTCATCGTTGGGCGGGGGGGGGGGGGGGAGAGGGCAGTGGCCTACCCGGAAGGATGCAAATCGACACCCATTGGCGCCGCTCCCACTTAATAGGCCTGTGATTTCTGAATGATCTAATGCCACCTGGATGCCAGCCAGCGTTACTGATGGGTAAACATTTTGGCGCATAGTGCATATAGTCCCTACAGACACAGGCTAGAGCAAGTGCTCAAAATGTGTCTTAATAGGCCATTTGTACGTGATGTGAATGGTTTGCATGTCTCAACCCACTCTGAGTGCGGATAAGCTTTGTTTCCTCTCCGCAATGCTGTCTCATGCGCAGCCCACATCATCACGCTAAGCGAAAGAGTTTGTGCTAATCTGGCCACGCCCCACCAGCGAATTTTGTTAACTTCTGCCCCTGGGCTCGAACTCACCCCCAGATCAATAGGAAATCACACGCCCGCAATTCTGGTATCGAGCAGCTAGGAAACCTTTGATGCATGGTGCGTGTGTCGCATTCAGAGCATTTGCCAAACAATTCGTCCCAATCCAAGAGAATGGTGAGTGAAGTGTGTGCGAAGATACGGAGGCCTTTTGGAAAATGAAATTGGTTTCAGATAACACCCTTCGGTTTCCATTCAAGAATGAATATTTATTTAGCTTTACCGTATTTTGTCATAAATCCACAGATCCCCATCGGTTTACACCCATCCCACCCAGAAGAGCCGAGGACAAACTATTCGCCGTTTGACCGCTGAGCTAGTTTATTTGCAATTGTTGTTTCGTGGCTGCGTGATCATGACGTCAATACGAGGCCCCCTTTCTGAACTGCTAAAGCAACGGGTTGAGTCCGTTGCTAAACATCGTGCACTGTTCGATTTGACTGCTATGCACCGCGCTGTCCATCGTAAGTCTCATAAGGCTGCACTCTAACGCTAGTACAACAAACCTGTAGTTCAGTACTAACCACCAGGGGTCAGACTAATCGCAAGTTGTATTTGACATGAAGGTTTTTATGCTCTATCAGTTGAGTGAGACTTGACTTCTAAACGTTGTCGAATTTTAATGGCGTGCCTTGGCGTATTTGTAATGATATGGCGAAAAACCTACCATTATGTGCGTTTTATTGCTATAAAATGGTACAATTTCTTCCAAACTAGCGACAGCAGCCTGTAGCTGTAATTTGAGCCGTATGAGCTGTCGCACCTCATACCGTCGGAAGCGGTGCTTGGAGACCTGCGGACATCGATCGCTCATTGCTGATCTGTTCCGTCCCCTTTGCATCACTGACGCGTGCTGAGAGCACCCGCGGCCTTGCGCCCGGAGTAGCTCCACCTCAAAATTGGGTTCTAAAATGGTCACTTTCCTAGTGGAACCTAAATTGGGGAACTGATAAACAGTACAGCGCTTCCATATCCCGCGGCCCTGCGCGTGGCAGGCTGCCACTTTTAGCACCGCAGGGAACAACCTTTCTTGTCCTCGTCTATTTGCGGCAGGAAGCTATCGTTTCGGTAACACCGAATAAGAGGGAGTCACAGTTAGCTGTGCGCAGCCACATTTGGTCCAGCAACACTAATAAACACCAACATTTTAGGAACGAAGACCGCTCTTCAAAGTCGTCTTACATGGATGCGACGATTTACAAAACTTTCTCGACCACGTTCCCACTTACCACCAGCTTCAAAACTGAAGTGCAATGCCTCGGAACGCGAAAACTGGATGGAGGGTGAGGTAAGGACACCGATTCCGCTCAGCTTTCCAGACGGTCAGTTTCTAGATACATACTTCCAACATTGGCGCTATGATCAGGGGTGCCACTTTCTAAGATCGGTTGGGGGGGGGGGGGGAGCTCAGCCAAAAAGGTTGACCTAACCTACCTCAAATCCCGATTTCTCCCCGGATTTTGGCCACTCGAGTTCTCGGGTTAGCGTCCCTGATATTCAACTAAATTACAACTTTTTAATATTTCGTAGATTCAAGGCGGCTATCCTGCGAATTAATGCTCTCTCATTTCAAGTTAAAATGAGCTGCTTTCTTATGAAAAGCGTAGAATGGAATGTAGTTGACAGAAACAAACTATCGCGGTGAATCTGAGTTATGGATTACTGATGATTATCACTGTCGCTGATTATCTTATGTAATCACCACAGCCACGATTATGCGATAAATACACTTGCTACTGTTGGGGAAACCAGTGGTATAATTAACCTGGGCCATCTTTGAAAAGCTACCGCATATCATAGCCAATTGTTCGTTATCCTAATCCAGACGCTATCATTTAAAAAAGGTTAAAACAACCGGAGGGACGTATAGGATACTATTTGGTACACAATGAAGATGATACTAAAAGTTAAATGTTTGGGTGCCTACTACCTAATATACCAAAAGCTGCGATAATTGTTCTGCATTTATTTGGTCAAATATTTCCTCCTTGCTGATACCCATGTCAAAAAAGTCATGCGAATCTCTGAGACATAGTTACGCCTAACCCGGAAGCAATGCATGACAATACAAATGTTTGATTCCTCCACGTTTGAGACAAAATACCGTTTTTCCTGCTATTGGATCCGCTGGTGGTGTCCTACCCGCTCCGTCGCCTCCTTTTCCTGAAGAACAATGCGCATCGGAGCGGCTCCAGTAGCTGCTTCTCGCTCAAACCCCACGGGCGCGGATATAAGTTGAAGTTCTCAAGCCGCTCAATAGGTGAAGACGTCTGGCGAGGTTGTGAGACGAAAAAAGCTGCGAACGCAAATACAGGCCTGGTGGGCCCCATTCTTTCCAGACGTCATTGATCTAGCATTTATTGTTTGTAATGCTACAAGCGTAACTGCGCACCTTACAACAATGCAGTATCGCCCAGTGGTGTATCCATCGAAGTCTTTCTTTCAGCGCTGGTCACTAAGTGGCCGCGCGACGCTGATGTACAAAGAAAGATCCGTCCTTCTTTCCCCACTCCCGTTTCATCCTAATTCTCTGCAGCTCCGATCTCCGGAACTCCAGTCTCGCTGATGCAAGCTGTATGTATCAGCCACGAGCGGGATTAAGTACCCTGCTATGGCGGCAGCCCCACCCGGACGCCAACACCAACGCCGCAGAGGAAACCCCGGACGTCCCGCAGTCCCTCTCTCTCTCTCTCTCTCCTCTCTCTCTCTCATCTCTTCTCCTCCTCTGCTCTATCTCTCTCTCTATCACTCTCTCTCTCTCTTCCTACTCTTTCCTCTAGTATTACTCTATCTATTTACTACTCTCTCTCTTCTCTCATCGATCTCTATCTCTCTCTCTCTCTCTCGCTCGCTACTCTTCTTCTCTCTTCTCGCTCTCCCTATCTCTATCCTCGCTCTCTCTCCTCTCCTCTCTCTCTCTATTTTAGCTCATAGCCTGAAATGATCACTGCACGCTGCAGTGGCAGCAATGTCCCGAGCATGGCTGATTCCCAACCATGGCTGATGCATGCAACTCGCCCCGGGAGAGGGGGCGTTGCGGAGCAGGATGAATCATGAAGGGAGAGCGAAGGACGGATGCTTTTTGTAATGCATTGTCATGCTGACAATAAGCAAAGCGAAACCAAACCAGCATCTCCCCCTCCCAATGAAGCACAACTAATTTCAAAACACTCATCACGCTTGTGCCGAATAAGCATCACACCTGGTCGGTGTTGCGACTTAAAATAAGTCAAACCAAGGAGCGTACATGGCACGCTACGCGGTGGTCTACAGGAGCACACCCCTCCCATTATCAAATTCATGACGTGCATTGATATGTTTCAAACGCATATTAACGATTCAACTGTCATGTCATGCAAGGAATTTCGTACGCCTGCGCCGTGCTTATCTAGTTTTAATTTTTCGAATTGAGCCCGTTGCCCCTCCCGTTGGGAATTTCTGCGTAAGCCCCTGGTGAAGCCGCCCTGGGGAACAAAGATGAGTTTTTGGCGCGTGATAGATCCCGAATTAGCCAGATTTGAGTTTAACCCTTCGCTCGACGATGGGTACAAATGCAGTACGTCGTGATAGGTGTCAAGAGAGGCTTGGTTCCGATATTCGTGAGGTATTCCTATTGCCTCTACATCGCCGATAGGGGTGACGTCCCCTAGTGACCTACCCTGACCCTCATCGCGGTGCCTTACTCGAGCCACGACAAGTGGTAAAACGGTATGAAGGTGGAATCATTGCGTCCAGCGCACAAGGCCGACTGAGGACTGTCCCGTTAATCACAGTGCCGAACGTCGGTCATTCGAAGGCGACACATCATGGGAGTGTGTTATGCCACGGTAAAGCAACACGCAGGGCTGTGATGCGGTATCACTTGGGGAAAGAAAATGCACCTTTAACTGCATTGAACAAGGTAGTATATACTGCTAGCTTTCCGGAGCCTAGGCAACGTCCTGATCTCAAAGCTATCCTGCATGGGTTTTGAATGCACGATAATGCCACGTGTCAGGGTCGTGTCAGAAGCGCCTCCAGCAATGTGAGCGTGAGAGCATGCGTTTAGTTAGGATCAGTCCAAACACAACGCAGACTGAACGGATTTACGTCTGTGAGAACCCGAATGCGCTTCTGACCACATTTCTGCCGCCCCCCAGACCGCCACGCCAGTGAAAGGAGCACGCCGTGGCCAGCGAGCGCTCGGCCGCTGGTCGCTGCGACTCGTCGGCTCTGAGCAAGACAGCGAGCCCCTGACGGCCGGACCACCCGCGAGGGCGATTACACGCAGGGGCGCCAACAGATGATGCTGTGCTCCAGGACGCGGGGACCACCGCGGTCAGCTACAGCGTGAGCTGGCCGGGGCTGGACCGCAACGAGACCGGCCAGTGTCGTGGTCCATTATCGGTGCCAAGACGAGCGCGGCTGCGGTACCAAACAGGGTCCAGGTGCGGTGCGATGAAGGCTCACTGCAAGGACACGGGACCAACCACAGCCGCTCAGTACCACGACCGAGGTGCGCTTTTACTGTCAGACAGCCTCGAGCTTCCACCACGGCCGCGCTCGTGTGCATTGAACTGTCTACATCGATGGGTGGCGACGGTGTCAGCGTACGCATGCTCAACTTGTTTTCTTGTTGGGAAGCTAAACTGCCAGTCCGGTCCAGTCTGCAATCAGCTATCAGCAACTGGACTGACAGCAACTGTCAGTGCAGGAAACCCCGTAAGGCTTTCTAGACTGCAGCCAATAATTGCCCCATTGGCAGCTTTACCTAAAATCACAAAAGAAATGGGCCATAGTCAGCTGAAGAGCCATTTAAAACATTACCGGTTATTCTCAACATGTCCGTATGGTTGTCGCCGCCATCACTTCAATGACACTCATACTCATTACAGATCGTGGACTGGCAGACAGTGGGTCAATACATAGTCCTTATTGTGCTGTTATGCCTCTCAAAGTGATCTGACGATATCAAAACATTGAATTGCTGCACAAACTTAAGATAGACAGTGCTTACAGTCACTGGCTCTGACGCTTTACTGACATGGTTATGCCGATGACTAAACATAGCAGTGACTGTTATAAATCACCTTTCTCTTTCTACTCATTAGTCGCCCACTGTTATTTTCCAGAAAATATGACAGTCATACAGTTCTGCCAAAACCTTACAAGTGCTATCAGTGTTCATCAAGATTCTCTTACGGTATGCAGTTTTAGCCCGCTTAAGTGCAGTCTAGCCAGCGTGCTTCAGTGGGATAAATAAATGCGTACATGTGAGATGCCAGCTGCTTCATATGAATTGGCTACCGAAAATCTCCCGTGTTGAGGAAAGCTCGCACAACACCGAATCTGAATCTGACTAGGAAGCTTATCGATTTCCTCGACTGAAATCCCCAAGGCTTCAATAGCAAAGCTCCCCCCCCCAAAAAAAAACTTTCGCCAGCCTGTTTGCAAGGGCGGGGGAAGGGGTAATCAGGGCAGCTGCCAGCCTTCCTAGAAATGTTCTAATAGCAACCTTAAATGCTTCATGCTGAGAATAGGTTGGAAAAGGGCGTAAAAATCGTTCCGGTGTCCTCAACTGCATGTGATTTTCCCTGAACTGAAATGAACAAGCTGGTGGCAAAACAACTGGCAGGGACATTATTTTTCATTGAATCAATGCCTTTATGTGACAAAACTGCATCCAAGGGGTTCGAAAAACATTCCTGTCCCCGCGCCTTTTGATGGTTCTTGGTACTCAATGCCTGTTTTCATGCAACACTTTCATGCCGTTAAACGAGCATTTAGCAGCGCTTTTTATAAATAGCATTACTTGACGGTGCGATTGTAAGCATAAGTGAACCTCCGCATTCTAAGCCCCTATGGAACACATGACCATTGATGAAACCCATCTGTATAAAAAGAAGTTTGACCTTCACTGAGCAAAATTGTGTACCATATTCAGGATATCGTCTGTCGCTGCTAGCCCGGCTCAAGCCAGGCGAGGCGTCCCAGTCATGAAAGCAGAGTATGAACAATATTAGTCTAAGTAATGAAGTATGAGTCATGCAAGTCATGTAAGTCCTCATGTTCTCCTCTCGTCATGCCCTCCTCTCAAGTAATAAACAATATCCGAAATAGTACAGGATAACACGTTGCCACAAGCAAATGTGAAATGACGCTAATTGGTGGCTGCACTTCCAGGAAGACGCTTCAGTCCAGCCTTGAACCTTCAGGTTCCTACAGCCTTCACCACGATCTGTGTCCGATGGTAGTTCAAGGCACTCGCCGCACGATTAGAAAATCGCAGTCTGCCGGTCTCAGCTCTGATTCTGTGCAGCTGAGCGTCACGACTCTGACTGGTCCCCTTTTGTCGGCGCGTTGTCGTGCGGGGCGACGCCGTGCTCGGTTGTCTCACTTTCCTGCAAGCCATCATGAAGCCACCTTCCGGCCCGAGCGGCACGACACCACGCTGTTACTGGTGCCGTGCCGACCGTGCTGCCTCCGGCCGGCAGCCGGGCCGGGCATGAGGCTTCATTTGTTTCTGGCTAGAGTTTAGTAACTGCAAGGTTAACTGCTTTTCGGGCTCTCACCGTGTAGTTATTGTCTGCAGAGGATTTGACACCACCAGCGTCTCAAAGATGGGTGCTTAACCGAATGCGTCACGCACTTGACGAAGTTCTTCCCGTTTACCTTTTACGTTTACCGAACGTAACTTGTCAGGTTTCGTCTTGAGCTACGTTTTCCTCGTTATATAACGCATATCAGAATCCAGCCATTTTCTAATGTCACCGAACATTAAAAACCGTTATCAGAGCATCTCGGACGTTTCGACTGCTCGAACGGAATACCAGGAGCACATTCTCAGGGACGCCAGAACCGGACCCAGGTGCTCACGGAGAGTGCAGAGCGACGCGATGGCGTCTTTCATCCATCTCTTTCCTTACAGCACCGGGGCCCCACACCGAGCTTCTCAAAAGTTGTGGGCAAGCCGCCCCTCCGCCCGGGGCCCTGAACCTTTACTTTGTATCCCTTCGCATCTCGCAGCCGCTGTTTTGAAACGGAATTCCTGCCACCCGGTTCTAACGCAACTACCAAGGAAACCCTCGTATCAAAGTGGGAAGGTCACAGGCTAGATGGCCCTTTGATAATGAAGATCAAGGCTAGACGTCTAATTATTGTTTCCGTGCGGCACATTCTTCTGGAAGGTCTTTTGACCCACGCAGAGACAGTCCCGCTGTGCGCTATTGTCATAGACACCAAACTGCCGTTACGGCTAAACGGTAGGTACAATGACAATTGCATTTTTGTAGCGGTATTTGCACACTGGTATGAGCACAAAAGATTCTCTTCCCTGAAAGAAGGAGGATGCTGAAGTAGAGGAAACCGCAATTTCTTTGAAAAGGATGGAATGGAATATCGTAGTTATTCCGACTCGATGCAAGAGAGTGGTGCGATAGGATAAATTATTTTCCGGACAAACGCATCTACCACGGCTGGATCCCCCAAAGAGTCTGTGCTTCCTAACTAGTAGTACTGGGAGCATAACGCGTACTACGGATTTCAGCCCAAAAGACTTTGTAAAGCTGCTCTGAAGAGAAATATTTACATTTCTTCTATAAATACATGAATACAAACATTTCTTCTTGACAGGCTGCCAGGGGATAAGAGTAGATACATACCGAGAATTCATCCGTGTTGCACCGGTGACCTTCAGCAGCGAGCATTCCTCGCGCCATGTGGCCCCACCACCATCCGTAAGCCGTTCTGATACGGAAGGCGCTGCTGTAGGAAAACACAATTTTCAGGAGAGAAAACGTCAGCCCGTCTGTCGCCTAGTTTGCTGAAAGCCCCGGTCATCGTTACCCTGGACCCCGCTAGGCTGTTCAACACGCCGTGACCCGAGAAACTTCTCGAGCAAAACAGACCATCCGAGTGGTCATGACTCATGACCCTTCTTGGTTTTCGCGGATGCTCCTAGCGATCTGAAAGCCTCATTTACCCACTTATGTCTGCAGAAAAAACTTGTTATTCCTGCGTGTACAAACAACCTCGGACTCACTTCCCTCCTGACATGCGAGAGAATATGCAGCTGGCAAGTCACTGCAGTCGCTGAACAAGTCATTGCACACCTGTTCTTCGTATGTACGAGGGACTTCGCGTCCCTCTCCGCTACAGCAGGCCGCAAGTCCCTTCCCATCTGCATGCGCGAGAGCCTTCTGTTCATCGCACTTGCACATGGCGAGACCTCGTGCTCGTCCTCCGCATCGTAGCGTACTACCCTCCCCCCCCCCCCCCCCGCTTCACACCTGCGAGAGGTCTCACATTCCCCTGTCCGTACGTGGGAAGGGTTCCGCGTTCCTTTCCGTCCGCACGTGCGAGGGACCGCTTCTCCCCTCTACCCTGAACGCACAGGAAGCCTCATGTCCTTCCACTACGAGGGGCATGCGAAACTCGCGGCGCGGGAGCTCGCCTGTCCACATCTAATCATTTGATGATGTGTGTCTGTCACGGTAAACGACCCATGACAGCACGCCCCTACTGGTGATGGTGAAAACTGGAGAACTAGCGGCTGACGAATACAGCCGAAAACGCTCGGCGCGCTCCATATTGCCCTCTCATAATTTATCTACCGCCTGTTGCAAGAAGGTTATGAGAACTCCTACACTGCAATCAGCTGCCACGATATCAACATAACGAGGTGGTAAAAAGCAGCAAAAGTGCACCAAATGCACCGTAAGAGCTGCGTTGGCCCCTTTAGCGCTATGAAGTGGCAAATGTTCATGCCGTGACGTCTTTGTTTTTTTCCTTACAATAACCCAAGCCAACGTGCTTAACTATGGCGCAAAGCTGATGTTCTTCGCGAATTTGATCAATCTGCGTATGTTAGGTGCATCTATGCACGAATGGCATCGGTTTGGACGGCACATGGCCAAAAAACGACCGGTTGGGATTGAATCACATTTTGACACTGCCCACCCTAAACAAACTGACACAAAGCATCGAGTGCCAAACTGGAGCCAATACTTGCCTACTATTGTCGTTTAACTAGTGCCTTTCGGCACCTTTGATGTCGTTAACTGTCAGTGTAAAAACACTGAAATGAAAATGTAAAAACGGGGACTTTTCGCCTTTTTTGCCTATATCAAACATGAAAGCTTCAGCTGGGCTCGAGCCCGACCGAGCTGGCCGTCTGCCACAATGTGTTAGCAGCTGCAGCAGATGAACGACCCTCTGGTGCAAAGAGAGCCGTCTCCAGATGTTTACAACTGCTGTCGAAACTTCGACGCCCACCAGTGCCGGATGCACGCTAACGTTACGCATGTGAGGCGCTATTCAAGCTTACACAATGCTCTGGGACGCTCTAGTGAAAGTCCAGCGGTCGTTTCGCTTGGCTGAAGGTCAGCTCTCGTCTTCCCACAAGGGTCATTAACTGTATCTGCGAATTACCCAACACACACGTAATTAACCAATTGGAGCACAGCCATATGACAACAGGGTACACATTTCGTGAGCCTGCCCATGGTATTCAACTATCACACCATCACCAGTGCAGGACATGCCGATAAAATTGGCCGTGGTAGGGCTGCTAGGACTAAAATATGTAATAAAAAAGGAAAATTGAGGCTCAAACATGAGTTAAAAAAACTTTACTAAAAAATGGTAACTGTCTTAGCACTACCCGAAAAACCGTAAGTTTTTAAGAATCGAATCTCGTTATCATGCGATGCATTTGCAATGTGCAGCGCATACCAACAAACACGGCGCTCTAGCGGGTCTAGAACAAAAAGTCCAGCACAACCTCTGCTATCAGAATCATTGTCCCCAAAATACCGGGTGACCTCCACCACTTGCACCGCGTTTGTGTGCGCGCGGTGTTTCAGTTTTTGGTGTAGCGCCACAGCTCAGCACTAACCCAGAAAAGCATCCTGTGCTCATGTATATCACCGATGACTTTTCTCAATGTCGCAGTTCGCTACAGTCTAACGCGCCAGTTTCTTCAAACGTACTTGCGAAGCTGGCTGAACGCCTTAGACTCAGATGGGAGTGTGGGGGCGTCAATTCGATCACCTTCTTCTTGATTGATGTGTTAACAAATAAAAAAAAAACAGCAACATCAACTAGAAATGACAAATGCACAGGGAAGATGAGACTCTACGTAACCTCATTTGTGTGTGCTTTTTATGCATCTCTGCGTTTGACCTTCGGGTCAACTAAGGTCAGTCCGGGTCAAACCTTAAGATTTCGATGAAAGTAACTTAAGGTCAGTTGCCTCGCTAACCTTCACAAAGTGAACGTAAAAATCTGTCTCCGTCTTTGTCACAGATAATTTAAAAAATGTAGCAACTATCTCATAACTCAACCATTCCAGTGAAAGCACTAGTCTGTCTTTTGTTTTTGGTAACCGTAGGTCGGCTAGTGGGATCATTTATTCAAATATTGCAGGTAACTATGACCTGGGAAGTAAAACGCACTATTACACCAGCCTTAGGACGTCGCTGTGGATGGGACCGAGCCATGCCATGTATTTTAGCCACGTCGGGCCAGTTTGACCCAAGTGTAACGTAAGTGTCGGCCGTCATAGTCATAATCACCTGGCGATGCAGGCGTGTTCTGAGTCAATGACGCTATTCTTCCAAGAAGGCATGCCATTCGGTGCCTGCCTTACGGGCGCCCAACTTACCCTGGTCCTGGTCCTCGGCCTTGCAACGATTGGTCAATACGAATTGAAAACGGTGCCGATATTTAGCTGCGAGGTAAACTCCTAGTCATCAGACATGCATAACACCACAAAGTAGTCCACGGGACCTTCTGACCACTCCTCAGTCTAGGTCCCCAACATCCTAGTCAGCCCTCCTAGTAAAACCAAATGTCAGGATTTGTACTTGACCAGACACCCAGAAAAGCATCCTGTGCTCATGTATATCACCGATGACTTTTCTCAATGTCGCAGTTCGCTACAGTCTAGCGCGCCAGTTTCTTCAAACGTACTTGCGAAGCTGGCTGAACGCCTTAGACTCAGATGGGAGTGTGGGGGCGTCAATTCGATCACCTTCTTCTTGATTGATGTGTTAACAAAGCAAAAAAAAAAAAACAGCAACATCAACTAGAAATGACAAATGCACAGGGAAGATGAGACTCTACGTAACCTCATTTGTGTGTGCTTTTTATACATCTCTGCGTTTGACCTTCGGGTCAACTAAGGTCAGACCAGGTCAAACTTTAAGATTTCGATGAAAGTAACTTAAGGTCAGTTGCCTCGCTAACCTTCACAAAGCGAACGTAAAAAATCTGTCTCCGTCTTTGTCACAAATAATTTAAAAAATGTAGCAACTATCTCATAACTCAACCATTCCAGTGAAAGCACTAGTCTGTCTTTTGTTTTTGGTAACCGTAGGTCGGCTAGTGGGGTCATTTATTCAAATATTGCAGGTAACTATGACCTGGGAAGTAAAACGCACTATTACACCAGCCTTAGGACGTCGCTGTGGATGGGACCGAGCCATGCCATGTATTTTAGCCACGTCGGGCCAGTTTGACCCAAGTGTAACGTAAGTGTCGGCCGTCATAGTCATAATCACCTGGCGATGCAGGCGTGTTCTGAGTCAATGACGCTATTCTTCCAAGAAGGCATGCCATTCGGTGCCTGCCTTACGGGCGCCCAACTTACCCTGGTCCTGGTCCTCGGCCTTGCAACGATTGGTCAATACGAATTGAAAACGGTGCCGATATTTAGCTGCGAGGTAAACTCTTAGTCATCAGACATGCATAACACCACAAAGTAGTCCACAGGACCTTCTGACCACTCCTCAGTCTAGGTCCCCAATATCCTAGTCAGCCCTCCCAGTAAAACTAAATGTCAGGATTTGTACTTGACCAGACACGTGGCATCTTTCGGCAAAAAGTCACCATAGCAGTGCTGTTCAGGGGAAATCAAGCCAGCTGTAAGTGTGGATATTCTGTCTTCATTTGTTCGGTGGCGTATCCAGCAGGTACCCTTTTCTGTGGTTCTCACACATCCCCGATTGGCTGATTTGTCTGGCCTATTCCCTGCTCTCTGTTTAGGCTTCTGTCGCAGGTGATCTTGAATTTCATAAGAACTAACTGTTTTCATATTTGACGTTGACGTATCTTAAGCTATGGGCAAAATTTCACCACAGTTATATACCGGTGCATTTTGTATTTTTAGTAATTTTGTTTATGTTTTACGGTCACTTCACAGCAAACTATGCGCGAACCGTTTATACTCTTCGGACGTTTGTAGCGCTTCGCGACGAGCGGTCGGTGACTCGTGCCTACTTTAGAGCTAGTCGGGCGTCTGGACTTGGACTTGGGACGATAGATGCACCGCCGCTACGTTTTAGGAGAATTAATGAACGTGTTGAATAAAGGAGTGTTGCGGCATGATGAAATAGATAAAATGATCGGATGACATGACATTGTCAGGTGATTACGATATGCGTTAGACTACGAGGTATCATGATATTCTCAGATAGTTGAAAATTACATTTGCGTTATCAAATGTATTACTCCTGCTATCGCTGTGATAATTATTGTTGTGTAAGTAACTAGCTGGTCTTGAGTGCTCATAAATATTCATTTCATCTGTTAGAATCTGGCCGACCAGTCCCTGACCTGGCCGGGTGCCCGCTCGTGCCTTAATGTATCTGAGCGTGGCAATACCTTGTGCTCTTCATCTCTCTGTGAAGGCCGCGGAGCTGGCGGAGGCGGCGGAGGACGACATACCACGCCCCCGCACCATGGAGATCCGCCAAGCGACTCGCACGCCGGCGGAACACACCCGACAGCCGACACGTGAACACCGGCAGCAGCATCACATATCGCGTCCTTGGATGCCCACCACGGAATCTGACACAACGGCGGGTGAACCCTATGACACTTGTCACACGAACGCTGGGTAGAACGGCACCACGCCCCTTGGTGTGAGCTCGGCGGAACCGTCCAGGCCAGCGGCGGCGCCGCCACGGTCGGCCCACGCTCCACAGACTTTCCGAACGGATGTCGCCCGCGCTTATCGGATGCGGTTGCAGCCAACGCCTGCGGGGTTCCAGAACGCGAGGTAGATAGACGATAGTGGCCTCACTGGCGCTCGGTGTGAGCACGGTGGACCGTTCGCGCAGGCAGCAATCGTGGATGTCGGCGAAGGGGATTTTGCCATGCGGATAATTCATTGAACAGTGAAATACAATAAATATATGTTTCAGAATCATTGATATTCGGCCTTCTGTCTTAAAATTCATTTAAATTCTGCTCCAGCTTGATTTTTTGCTTCCGCAATCTTACGCAAAAACATCGTTTAGTTTTACGTCACACGACACGCGCGCGTTGGAATGTCTCTCTCAGCGCGAGCCCGTGTTTCTGACTACCAATATGGCGTTCGGCCTTGCGTACTAGCAAGTGGACAAGTCATTGCAGTTGTCCTTACTAGACCTGTGTACATAGATACCTAATGCAACTAGAACAGACAAGGCTATGCCCGGAGCATGCAGTCGGCAAAGAGGGGCATTAGGCATCGCACTGAACTAAACCCGCGCGCTTAAGTGGGAGGGGTACGGTTTGAAGAAAGTGTTCCACATTTGTGTGGGATTTTGAACTGAAATGACCATCATGAAGATCATTCGGTGCGGTTCTCAGCCCTGCCCTTCTTAAGACCCCCCTTCAGTTTCTGACCTACACGCCAGGGAAAATGTGCAGACTGTTTCGGGGAAACTATTTGAAGGTCACCCAGGCATCCATGACGCCATAAAAAAGTCATTGTAGTTCTGTTACGTCATCAGCCACGCGGCAATCAAAGTCAATAAAAATATTTTTTCCTAGTCTTTCATATGTGGCGCCCGTGAACACAATTTCCAGATATCCCGGCCGCCGATTGGCTCTCAAGCAAACTGCTGATTATTTACTTCCCTGAACGCTGTTAACCTGTTAAAAACTATGGCTCGCTTTTAAAAAGCAAACAAATCGAGTAAAATTCACAGATCATTTTGAATTTACTACCGACACCCGTTTCGATAAAGACATGTAGCCAAAATATTAATCTATCCATTCGCTCTCCATTCTCCGCAAACAAATAACGTGTTGATTTCGGCTTATCAATGTGCGCGCTTCACAAAAAAACCGCCGGGTTGGGTGCCTAACTCAGGTTGGATTGCTGAACTGTAGCTCGCCCGGTTTACCTTAGTTGTTCAGTTTACTTGCGAGTCTATGCCATTTTACAGCTGATGCCTCTCTTTCGATTTGCACACGTCTGCAAGCGATTTAACACAGATGTTGGCGTTCTAGTGGTATTAAATACGCGTGCAATGCAATGACCGTAATATGACGATACCTATGACCATAATGTTGTTACGTGCGATACACAATATTTATTGTTTGATGTAATATGCTTTATGTCATTCCAGAAACGTCACAAGGGAGGCGCTTTTGAAGATGGAGTGATGGTAGTGCAAGTAGGCACTCATTTGTCTATCGCATGATTTCACCATTCAGCGTTTTCAGTTTACAGGGCTGCACGGGTAAGGCAGAAGTTGGAACTGTTTTATCCGTTACATACAGCCTTGAACATGCGGTGATGCAGAAAGGCATGACTTTGTCCCGGTTCACAAGTGCCAGCTCAGCGCCAGCGCACAAACGCTCAGCGCCGGCCCACAAACGTTCGGTGCCAGCCCACAAACGTTCAGTGCCAGCCCACAAACGTTCAGCGCCGGCCCACAAACGTTCAGCGCCAGCGCACAAACGCTCAGCGCCGGCCCACAAACGTTCAGCGCCAGCCCGCAAACGTTCAGCACCAGCCCACAAACATTCAGCGCCAGCGCACAAACATTCAGCGCCAGCCCACAAACGTTCAGCGCCAGCCCACAAACGTTCAGCGCCAGCCCACAAACGTTCAGCGCCAGCCCACAAACGTCCGGCGCCAGCGCACAAACGTTCAGCGCCAGGCCACAAACGTCCGGCGCCAGCCCACAAACGTTCCGCGCCAGCCCACAAACGTTCAGAGTTAGTGGGCTGGGATGCGTTGAATCGGGCCTACTCGACCGCAAAAGGAGACCTCCGCTGATTCAGTAGACCTGATGGCACCCTTTTCTGGGTGGTGTCTCCTGAAAGGTCCTATATAACATAGTTTGACCTTTAGGGGACCAGGAGGAGTGGCCCGCGCGCTCTAGCTTTGCCAAACTGAACCTTTACCTCCAAATTTTGGTGAAGTTGCCCGCTACGCGAAGTTGTTCTTTTATCGCACCCTGTCTGATATCTTACCTATCAGACTTTAATTCAGAATAGGTTATCCCGTAGGCAGCGACAACGCCATGGTTCAAAAGTTGGCGTGACATTAAGGGCGTCTAGGGTATTTCTGTCCAAATGGTATCATGTGTGCTGCGTCAAATTTATTAAACGCTCGAGGAAATGTCTCCCGCCGAATAATAAGGCCATAATAATAAGCGGGTGTACTGAATAACAATAAGCAGATGTGCCCATACTAACCTGCTGATCTGGGTGTGAGACCCCAATTAGGAAACTTTAATGATGTGATTTCATATTGTATAAAAATATGACGAGAAGGCTCAGCAGCGCCCAGTTTGTTTCGTAAAGACAAGTATGGAACGCGAGTGGATGACAATGAATATTTGCAATCCGACAAGTGTTCCGCGACGACGTTCGTGGTTTGAGTGGGTGACAGATATGTTGCCTTCAGTACGTGGTGCGGTAGTGGTAATCTGTGCTTGGTGCTGTTGAATACGTGGCGGTTTGCTAGTGTGACGTACGTTCAAGGCGGAAGCGGGCCACTGCCATCTCCTTTTGTTGGGTGTTTTGGTGAGATGAAAGCCAATGCTGTGGCATGGGATTTGTGTAGGTCTATGCACCAGACTCGAACCCGTCCACGCTGTAAAAAGTCATACAAAAAAGTACAAACAAGGTGAGACACTCTCTTTAAGCGGCCAGTGACAGCTTTCGGGATTGCAGCCGTATGTAAGTACGCTATGAGTAACAGTTATATCACAGATAACTTTCGTATTTTAAAATGTGCGTTTTTTGTATTAAAAGTTTCAAGAAATATATTTGGCAGCCCGCGTGGTTGGTGCATCCCACGCGATATAGTAGGCCACCAACACGCGGTTCACTTGTGGTGCGACATTTTATCTCGCAAGTTTGCGCAACATATTTTTTTGTCCAGATTAGGAGTCAACGCTTTTGTCTATTCATGCAAGGCAACATTAGCGTGGAAATCTATGAAATATTTTTATATCGATACATTTATTTTCATTTCTGCAAAACAATGCTCCCTCGGTGCACAGCCTATAATAAAACCCACAAAAATTGTCCCGTCCAATGCAACATTTCATTGGTGGCAGGAATCTGTTTCAAATAGGCACGGTAATCAAATGCCTCGTTTTGTGAACATGACCGTGATTTGGAAAAGGCGCAGTAGCTTACTTAAGTTCACGACTCGTCTTTCCGTCTTCCCGTACATGAACGGCGCCTGTCCGTTGACTGACAGGTAAAGGACAATGCGTGCGGATACAAAAATGGTTAGTACGTCACACTGCATTCTGCACTGCAAGTTGGAACGTGCCCACCCCCTAAAGTTTCATTTCTGCGGGTGCTGATTTTGGAACTCATCCCACTTTTGGACAAAATCAAAAATTTATGGTATACGCTTGGAGAAGTTGACATTAACGATGTGAAACCCAATGAAGAGAGCTAGGCAAATATCTTAAGGATCTCAACAGAGTGTCCGCCATCACTTTGCCAAAAATTTGCCGAGCTCAGCCCCACTCATGCCAGTACTGACTGGCGTGTGTGATAATGTGATTGTGAAGAGGTGAGGGTGAGTTTGTTGTTATCCTGGTCGATGTTTCTGGCCGAAGGCAACGTTAGTTTCTCGCGGCTCAGTGGGAGACACGCAGGTTGTCAGAGAGCCGAAATCACGCTCAGCTGGCGGATATTGTTCAGGCGGCCTCGGTGCAGTACTCACATTTACAGCTGTCAGTGCCTTACCATGTCTGTTGAAAACGTTCACCACAAAAGCGTTGGACAGGTGCGAGCGTCTCGGTTTGGCTCCGGTCTCATCCGCCGACCGAATCGACCGGCAGCCCTCCGGGTCCTTCAGCGCATATCCTACGCGCAACTGTGCACCGGAAACGGAAGCGATCGGCTGACCCGTCCGCGGCCATCGGTCAGCGCGGAGGTCACCAGAGCGACCTTGACGGTCCTGTCGCGGCGGACCGCTGTACCGCCCCGCCCCGCCCGCCCCGCCCCGCCCGGCTCCAGCCGCTGTTGCCGCCAGCCCGCTAACCACGGGGCCCGCGGGAAGGGAGGGAGGGGAGGAGAGTGTGTGGGGGGGGGGAGGGGGGGGGGGGTGCACACGTAGGCCTGGGCCCGGCGGGCATCGGCTCGGAACCAATGAAGATCGCGCCCAGATACGAAATTAATGGCTGCCTGAGTCAACCCTGAGGTGCACTCCCGAGCAGTAAAAAAGAGATGGCGAGAGCTGAATGTGACGTGTATTTGGGCCACAGGATGATCGGATGGTTTGATAGGTGGCTGACACAACGGATAAAAACTATCGAGCCATTAAGGAATCTGAAAGGCCCACTCATCAACGTGGCGATGCTGCGGATCTGTCTTTCCAATCTTGAGCCTGTCTGATTCCAAACCTGTTGCCATCGTACGCAAATTTACGAAGTGGTGTTTACAATAATAATACATAACTTATACACAATCAAGGAAAAATGAAGAATCAAACACATGATGAATTACAAGCAATAATATATTAACACCAATCTATAACACGGACTTATGTGACGCATTCACAAATTATGTTCACTAACGGTTTTTTCAGAGTTCCGCGCCCTTCCTTTCACAAACATAGCTGTCAGACGAAAACAGACATGCCTCTGATACAAAGTGCTATTGGTAACCGAAAACGTCTGCTTCACACTGCGAAGTATCACATGATTTGATTTGATCGCGCAGCAAGATCTGACCGATAGGCGCTTCTGGGAACAATTAACAACTGGCCCCCCTGGCGGTATGCCTCACACATATTCAACTACAAAAGTGCGGCAGAAATTGGTTCCTCGTTTTCTGACGACCCACGTCACGCCATTCACCCACGTCAACATCCTCCTCAACAAGGCCAGGCGGAGTCTCGCTGCGCGGCACTGAGGACGCCACGGCGCGGCAATAAACAGGTGTTGACTGCAGACGCGGCCTTCACCTAAACAGCAGGCATCGGCGGTCGTTCGCGCTCCACTAAACAGCTCTTACTTACACTCGGCCGCATGCCGGCCGCAGAGAAAACGGCCGGGCGGGCGAGGCCGAGCGGAGGCCTCTCTGGCGTCTTCAGAGCGTCAGCCGCCAGCTAGCCTTGCAGTGACGTCATCATCAGCCGTCGACCACGTGGCCGGCGCTGCAGCAGTGGTGCCTCCTCCCACCTCAGGCTGCGGTTCGGTGGGCGTCTCCACCTGTCCACGCCCTGGTTGGTCGGTTGCCAGACGGTTGCAGGTGCGCCGCGCGCCGACTGCCGGCCGGCCGCGGGCGGCGTCAGGAGCAGCCGAACGACGGCTGGCGCGAAAATTCAAAACGTGGCGAAGACTACCGTAGGACATGGACCGCACCATGCTTCTTTGGTTTTGGACATCTGAAGATGACCTGACTTGCTCAGATGACCGATCAACCTTGGCGCTTGCCCCGTACAGCGTAATACGCGTAACTTCACACAGACCTGCTATCTGACCCTCCTTGCCCGTTGGATCTGAACAGACGGACGAGAACCAGTGGCTGCGTAACATGAAGTGATCTCATATCTCTGAAAAGGATGATCGCCATGTCCTCGAGCACCACCTTCCAGGTCACCGGTTCCCAGGTCCCACGGTCCCACCTCCCGCCTCCCTCACCTCCCATCTCCCTCCCACCTCAGACCTCCCTGGTCATGCCAATGTTTTGTTGGCGAATACGTAGTCAAATAACTGCATCCTCACGACAACGGTGCCGTAACAGGACAGCAAACAAAGCAGGTTGGTCTTAAAAACGTTGAACATGAGTTGAACTGAAGCTGAACATTGAACATGAGTTATTTTACGCCTTGCAGCACCGATGAAGCGTCGTTATCAGGCCAACATCGGCCGTATTGACTGTATCATACCTACTACGCAAAAAAAGACAAAGGCTAACCCCAAATCGCCCCGCATCGCGTGAAACTCCCTCGGTCAGTGGCCTAACATTACCACACCATGTCATCTCAAAACACGCACAGAGTATGCAGTTAATCACACTGGGACTTATCTTGAACCGGCAATCACCGAACTATTATCTGTGGAAGCAGGCAACAACCGCTGGGATCATGTAATCGGACCCGTCGAAGGCGAAGCTACGAAATGCGCTGATTTCCGTACATGACCTTGCACAAGTCAGTGTGGGAAGGCGTGTCTTCCTGGTTAAGTCCTAAGGACTTCATACGACAGTCAGTTGAGGAAACTAATCCGTCACCGAGTTTCCCGAAGGAACTACTAAGCCGAAGGCGAAGGCACTTGAAAGCCTTCGGTGCTTC
>NW_023596576.1:56966673-57014173 GCF_011947565.3 Pollicipes pollicipes
CTCCGCTACAGCAGGCCGCAAGTCCCTTCCCATCTCATGCGACGAGAGCCTTCTGTTCATCGCACTTGCACATGGCGAGACCTCGTGCTCGTCCTCCGCATCGTAGCGTACTACCGCTCCCCCCAAACCCCCCCCCCCCCCCCCCCGCTTCAACCTGCGAGAGGTCTCACATTCCCCTGTCCGTACGTGAGAAGGGTTCTGCGTTCCTTTCCGTCCGCACGTGCGAGGGACCGCTTCTCCCCTCTACCCTGAACGCACCAGGAAGCCTCATGTCCTTCCACTACGAGGGGCATGCGAAACTCGCGGCGCGGGAGCTCGCCTGTCCACATCTAATCATTTGATGAGTGTGTCTGTCCACGGTAAACGACCCATGACAGCACGCCCCTACTGGTGATGGTGAAAACTGGAGAACTAGCGGCTGACGAATACAGCCGAAAACGCTCAGGCGCGCTCCATATTGCCCTCCCATAATTTATCTACCGCCTGTTGCAAGAAGGTTATGAGAACTCCTACACTGCAATCAGCTGCCACGATATCACCATAACGAGGTGGTAAAAAGCAGCAAAAGTGCACCAAATGCACCGTAAGAGCTGCGTTGGCCCCTTTAGCGCTATGAAGTGGTGAATGTTCATGCCGTGACGTCTTTGTTTTTTTCCTTACAATAACCCAAGCCAACGTGCTTAACTATGGCGCAAAGCTGATGTTCTTCGCGAATTTGATCAATCTGCGTATGTTAGGTGCATCTATGCACGAATGGCATCGGTTTGGACGGCACATGGCCAAAAAACGACCGGTTGGGATTGGATCACATTTTAACACTGCCCACCCTGAACAGACTGACACAAAGCATCGAGTGTCAAAACTGGAGCCAATACTTGCCTACTATTGTCGTTTGACTAGTGCCTTTCGGCACCTTTGATGTCGTTAACTGTCAGTGTAAAAACACTGAAATGAAAATGTAAAAACGGGGACTTTTCGCCTTTTTTGCCTATGTCAAACATGAAAGCTTCAGCTGGGCTCGAGCCCGACCGAGCTGGCCGTCTGCCACAATGTGTTAGCAGCTGCAGCAGATGAACGACCCTCTGGTGCAAAGAGAGCCGTCTCCAGATGTTTACAACTGCTGTCGAAACTTCGACGCCCACCAGTGCCGGATGCACGCTAACGTTACGCATGTGAGGCGCTATTCAAGCTTACACAATGCTCTGGGACGCGCTAGTGAAAGTCCAGCGGTCGTTTCGCTTGGCTGAAGGTCAGCTCTCGTCTTCCCACAAGGGTCATTAACTGTATCTGCGAATTACCCAACACACACGTAATTAACCAATTGGAGCACAGCCATATGACAACAGGGTACACATTTCGTGAGCCTGCCCATGGTATTCAACTATTACACCACCACCAGTGCAGGACATGCCGATAAAATTGGCCGTGGTAGGGCTGCTAGGACTAAAATATGTAATAAAAAAGGAAAATTGAGGCTCAAACATGAGTTAAAAAAACTTTACTAAAAAATGGTAACTGTCTTAGCACTACCCGAAAAACCGTAAGTTTTTAAGAATCGAATCTCGTTATCATGCGATGCATTTGCAATGTGCAGCGCATACCAACAAACACGGCGCTCTAGCGGGTCTAGAACAAAAAGCCCAGCACAACCTCTGCTATCAGAATCATTGTCCCCAAAATACCGGGTGACCTCCACCACTTGCACCGCGTTTGTGTGCGCGCGGTGCTTCAGTTTTTGGTGTAGCGCCACAGCTCAGCACTAACCCAGAAAAGCATCCTGTGCTCATGTATATCACCGATGACTTTTCTCAATGTCGCAGTTCGCTACAGTCTAACGCGCCAGTTTCTTCAAACGTACTTGCGAAGCTGGCTGAGCGCCTTAGACTCAGATGAGAGTGTGGGGGCGTCAATTCGATCATCTTCTTCTTGATTGATGTGTTAACAAATAAAAAAAACAGCAACATCAACTAGAAATGACAAATTCACAGGGAAGATGAGACTCTACGTAACCTCACTTGTGTGTGCTTTTTATGCATCTCTGCGTTTGACCTTCGGGTCAACTAAGGTCAGTCCGGGTCAAACCTTAAGATTTCGATGAAAGTAACTTAAGGTCAGTTGCCTCGCTAACCTTCACAAAGTGAACGTAAAAAATCTGTCTCCGTCTTTGTCACAAATAATTTAAAAAATGTAGCAACTATCTCATAACTCAACCATTCCAGTGAAAGCACTAGTCTGCCTTGTTTTTGGTAACCGTAGGTCGACTAGTGGGATCATTTATTCAAATATTGCAGGTAACTGTATGACGTGGGAAGTAAAACGCACTATTGCACCAGCCTTAGAACGTCGCTGTGGATGGAACCGAGCCATGCCATGTATTTTAGCCACATCGGGCCAGTTTGACCCAAGTGTAACGTAAGTGTAGGCCGTCATAGTCATAATCACCTGGCGATGCAGGCGTGTTCTGAGTCAATGACGCTATTCTTCCAAGAAGGCATGCCATTCGGTGCCTGCCTTACGGGCGCCCAACTTACCCTGGTCCTGGTCCTCGGCCTTGCAACGATTGGTCAATACGAATTGAAAACGGTGCCGATATTTAGCTGCGAGGTAAACTCTTAGTCATCAGACATGCATAACACCACAAAGTAGTCCACGGGACCTTCTGACCACTCCTCAGTCTAGGTCCCCAATATCCTAGTCAGCCCTCCCAGTAAAACTAAATGTCAGGATTTGTACTTGACCAGACACGTGGCATCTTTCGGCAAAAAGTCACCATAGCAGTGCTGTTCAGGGGAAATCAAGCCAGCTGTAAGTGTGGATATTCTGTCTTCATTTGTTCGGTGGCGTATCCAGCAGGTACCCTTTTCTGTGGTTCTCACACATCCCCGATTGGCTGATTTGTCTGGCCTATTCCCTGCTCTCTGTTTAGGCTTCTGTCGCAGGTGATCTTGAATTTCATAAGAAGAACTAACTGTTTTCATATGCGACGTTGACGTATCTTGAGCTATGGGCAAAATTTCATCACAGTTATATACCGGTGCATTTTGTATTTTTAGTAATTTTGTTTATGTTTTACGGTCAGTTCACAGCAAACTATGCGCGAACCGTTTATACTCTTCGGACGTTTGTAGCGCTTCGCGACGAGCGGTCGGTGACTCGTGCCTACTTTAGAGCTAGTCAGGCGTCTGGACTTGGACTTGGGACGATAGATGCACCGCCGCTACGTTTTAGGAGAATTAATGAACGTGTTGAATAAAGGAGTGTTGCGGCATGATGAAACAGATAAAATGATCGGATGACATGACATTGTCAGGTGATTACGATATGCGTTAGACTACGAGGTATCATGATATTCTCAGATAGTTGAAAATTACATTTACGTCATCAAATGTATTACTCCTGCTATCGCTGTGATAATTATTGTTGTGTAAGTAACTAGCTGGTCTTGAGTGCTCATAAATATTCATTTCATCTGTTAGAATCTGGCCGACCAGTCCCTGACCTGGCCGGGTGCCCGCTCGTGCCTTAATGTATCTGAGCGTGGCAATACCTTGTGCTCTTCATCTCTCTGTGAAGGCCGCGGAGCTGGCGGAGGCAGCGGAGGACGACTTACCACGCCCCCGCACCATGGAGATCCGCCAAGCGACTCGCACGCCGGCGGAACACACGCGACAGCCGACCCGTGAACACCGGCAGCAGCATCACATATCGCGTCCTTGGATGCCCACCACGGAATCTGACACAACGGCGGGTGAACCCTATGACACTTGTCACACGAACGCTGGGAAGAACGGCACCACGCCCCTTGGTGTGAGCTCGGCGGAACCGTCCAGGCCAGCGGCGGCGCCGCCACGGTCGGCCCACGCTCCACAGGCTTTCCGAACGGATGTCGCCCGCGCTTATCGGATGCGGTTGCAGCCAACGCCTGCGGGGTTCCAGAACGCGAGGTAGATAAGACGATAGTGGCCTCACTGGCGCTCGGTGTGAGCACGGTGGACCGTTCGCGCAGGCAGCAATCGTGGATGTCGGCGAAGAGGATTTTGACATGCGGATAATTCATTGAACAGTGAAATACAATAAATATATGTTTCAGAATCATTGTTGTTCAGCCTTCTGCCTTAAAATTCATTTGATTTCTGCTCCAGCTTGATTTTTTGCTTCCGCAATCTTACGCAAAAACATCGTTTAGTTTTACGCCACACGACACGCACGCGTTGGAATGTCTCTCTCAGCGCGAGCCCGTGTTTCTGACTACCAATATGGCGTTCAGCCTTGCGTACTAGCAAGTGGACAAGTCATTGCAGTTGTCCTTCCTAGACCTGTGTACATAGATACCTAATGCAACTAGAACAGACAAGGCTATGCCCGGAGCATGCAGTCGGCAAAGAGGGGCATTATGCATCGCACTGAACTAAACCCGCGCGCTTAAGTGGGAGGGGTACGGTTTGAAGAAAGTGTTCCACATTTGTGTGGGATTTTGAACTGAAATGACCATCATGAAGATCATTCGGTGCGGTTCTCAGCCCTGCCCTTCTTAAGACCCCCTTCAGTTTCTGACCTACACGCCAGGGAAAATGTGCAGACTGTTTCGGGGAAACTATTTGAAGGTCACCCAGGCATCCATGACGCCATAAAAAAGTCATTGTAGTTCTGTTACGTCATCAGCCACGCGGCAATCAAAGTCAATAAAAATATTTTTTCCTAGTCTTTCATATGTGGCGCCCGTGAACACAATTTCCAGATATCCCGGCCGCCGATTGGCTCTCAAGCAAACTGCTGATTATTTACTTCCCTGAACGCTGTTAACCTGTTAAAAACTATGGCTCGCTTTTAAAAAGCAAACAAATCGAGTAAAATTCACAGGTCATTTTGAATTTACTACCGACACCCGTTTCGATAAAGACATGTAGCCAAAATATCAATCTATCCATTCGCTCTCCATTCTCCGCAAACAAATAACGTGTTGATTTCGGCTTATCAATGTGCACGCTTCACAAAAAAGCCGCCGGGTTGGGTGCCTAACTCAGGTTGGATTGCTGAACTGTAACTCGCCCGGTTTACCTTAGTTGTTCAGTTTACTTGCGAGTCTATGCCATTTTACAGCTGATGCCTCTCTTTCGATTTGCACACGTCTGCAAGCGATTTAACACAGGTGTTGGCGTTCTAGTGGTATTAAATATCCGTGCAATGCAATGACCGTAATATGACGATACCTATGACCATAATGTTGTTACGTGCAATACACAATATTTATTGTTTGATGTAATATGCTTTATGTCATTCCAGTAACGTCACAAGGGAGGCGCTTTTGAAGATGGAGTGATGGTGGTGCAAGTAGGCACTCATTTGTCTATCGCATGATTTCACCATTCAGCGCTTTCAGTTTGCAGGACTGCACGGGTAAGGCAGAAGTTGGAACTGTTTTATCCGTTACATACAGCCTTGAACATTGCGGTGATGCAGAAAGGCATGACTTTTTTCCGGTTCACAAGTGCCAGCTCAGCGCCAGCGCACAAACGCTCAGCGCCGGCCCACAAACGTTCGGTGCCAGCCCACAAACGTTCAGTGCCAGCCCACAAACGTTCAGCGCCAGACCACAAACGTTCAGCGCCAGCGCACAAACGCTCAGCGCCGGCCCACAAACGTTCAGTGCCAGCCCACAAACGTTCAGTGCCAGCCCACAAACGTTCAGTGCCAGCCCACAAACGTTCAGTGCCAGCCCAAAAACGTTCAGTGCCAGCCCACAAACGTTCAGCGCCAGACCACAAACGTTCAGCGCCAGCGCACAAACGTTCAGCGCCAGCGCACAAACGTTCAGTGCCAGCCCACAAACGTTCAGCGCCAGACCACAAACGTTCAGCGCCAGCCCACAAACGTTCAGCGCCAGACCACAAACGTCCGGCGCCAGCGCACAAACGTTCAGCGCCGGCCCACAAACGTTCAGCGCCAGCCCGCAAACGTTCAGCACCAGCCCACAAACATTCAGCGCCAGCGCACAAACATTCAGCGCCAGCCCACAAACGTTCAGCGCCAGCCCACAAACGTTCAGCGCCAGCCCACATACGTTCAGCGCCAGCCCACAAACGTCCGGCGCCAGCGCACAAACGTTCAGCGCCAGGCCACAAACGTCCGGCGCCAGCCCACAAACGTGCCGCGCCAGCCCACAAACGTTCAGAGTTAGTGGGCTGGGATGCGTTGAATCGGGCCTACGCGACCGCAAAAGGAGACCTCTGCTGATTCAGTAGACCTGATGGCACCCTTTTCTGGGTGGTGTCTCCTGAAAGGTCCTATATAACATAGTTTGACCTTTAGGGGACCAGGAGGAGTGGCCCGCGCGCTCTAGCTTTGCCAAACTGAACCTTTACCTCCAAATTTTGGTGAAGTTGCCCGCTACGCGAAGTTGTTCTTTTATCGCACCCTGTCTGATATCTTACCTATCAGGCCTTAATTCAGAATAGGTTATCCCGTAGGCAGCGACAACGCCATGGTTCAAAAGTTGGCGTGACATAAAGGGCGTCTAGGGTATTTCTGTCCAAATGGTATCATGTGTGCTGCGTCAAATTTATTAAACGCTCGAGGAAATGTCTCCCGCCGAATAATAAGGCCATAATAATAAGCGGGTGTACTGAATAACAATAAGCAGATGTGCCCATACTAACCTGCTGATCTGGGTGTGAGACCCCAATTAGGAAACTTTAATGATGTGATTTCATATTGTATAAAAATATGACGAGAAGACTCAGCAGCGCCCAGTTTGTTTCGTAAAGACAAGTATGGGACGCGAGTGGATGGCGATGAATATTTGCAGTCCGACAAGTGTTCCGCGACGACGTTCGTGGTTTGAGTGGGTGACAGATATGTTGCCTTCAGTAAGTGGTGCGGTAGTGGTAATCTGTGCTTGGTGCTGTTGAATACGTGGCTGTTTGCTAGTGTGACGTACGCTCAAGGCGGAAGCGGGCCACTGCCATCTCCTTTTGTTGGGTGCTTTGGTGAGATGAAGGCCAATGCTGTGGCATGGGATTTGTGTAGGTCTATGCACCAGACTCGAACCCGTCCACGCTGTAAAAAGTCATACAAAAAAGTACAAACAAGGTGAGACACTCTCTTTAAGCGGCCAGTGACAGCTTTCGGGATTGCAGCAGTATGTAAGTACGTTATGAGTAGCAGTTATATCACAGATAACTTTCGTATTTTAAAATGTGCGTTTTTTGTATTAAAAGTTTCAAGAAATATATTTGGCAGCCCGCGTGGTTGGTGCATCCCACGCGATATAGTAGGCCACCAACACGCGGTTCACTTGTGGTGCGACATTTTATCTCGCAAGTTTGCGCAACATATTTTTTTGTCCAGATTAGGAGTCAACGCTTTTGTCTATTCATGCAAGGCAACATTAGCGTGGAAATCTATGAAATATTTTTATATCGATACATTTATTTTCATTTCTGCAAAACAATGTTCCCTCGGTGCACAGCCTATAATAAAACCCACAAAAATTGTCCCGTCCAATGCAACATTTCATTGGTGGCAGGAATCTGTTTCAAATAGGCACGGTAATCAAATGCCTCGTTTTGTGAACATGACCGTGATTTGGAAAAGGCGCAGTGGCTTACTTAAGTTCACGACTCGTCTTTCCGTCTTCCCGTACATGAACGGCGCCTGTCCGTTGACTGACAGGTAAAGGACAATGCGTGCGGATACAAAAATGGTTAGTACGTCACACTGCATTCTGCACTGCAAGTTGGAACGTGCCCACCCCCTAAAGTTTCATTTCTGCGAGTGCTGATTTTGGAACTCATCCCACTTTTGGACAAAATCAAAAATTTATGGTATACGCTTGGAGAAGTTGACATTAACGATGTGAAACCCAATGAAGGGAGCTAGGCAAATATCTTAAGGATCTCAACAGAGTGTCCGCCATCACTTTGCCAGAAATTTGCCGAGCTCAGCCCCACTCATGCCAGTACTGACTGGCGTGTGTGATAATGTGATTGTGAAGAGGTGAGGGTGAGTTTGTTGTTATCCTGGTCGATGTTTCTGGCCGAAGGCAACGTTAGTTTCTTGCGGCTCAGTGGGAGACACGCAGGTTGTCAGAGAGCCGAAATCACGCTCAGCTGGCGGATATTGTTCAGGCGGCCTCGGTGCAGTACTCACATTTACAGCTGTCAGTGCCTTACCATGTCTGTTGAAAACGTTCACCACAAAAGCGTTGGACAGGTGCGAGCGTCTCGGTTTGGCTCCGGTCTCATCCGCCGACCGAATCGACCGGCAGCCCTCCGGGTCCTTCCGCGCATATCCTACGCGCAACTGTGCACCGGAAACGGAAGCGACCGGCTGACCCGTCCGTGGCCATCGGTCAGCGCGGAGGTCACCAGAGCGACCTTGACGGTCCTGTCGCGGCGGACCGCTGTACCGCCCCGCCCCGCCCGCCCCGCCCGGCTCCAGCCGCTGTTGCCGCCAGCCCGCTAACCACAGGGTCCGCGGGAAGGGAGGGAGGGGAGGAGAGTGGGGGGGGGGGGGGGGGGGGCGCACACGTAGGCCTGGGCCCGGTGGGCATCGGCTCGGAACCAATGAAGATCGCGCCCAGATACGAAATTAATGGCTGCCTGAGTCAACCCTCAGGTGCACTCCCGAGCAGTAAAAAAGAGATGGCGAGAGCTGAATGTGACGTGTATTTGGGCCACAGGATGATTGGATGGTTTGATAGGTGGCTGACACAGCGGAGAAAAACTATCGAGCCATTAAGGAATCTGAAAGGCACACTCATCAGCGTGGCTAAGCTACGGATCTGTCTTTCCAATCTTGAACTTGTCTGATTCCAAACCTGTTGTTATCCTATGCAAATTTACGAGGTGGTGTTTACAATAATAATATATAACTTATTCGCAATCAAGGAAAAATGAAGAATCAAACACATGATGAATTGCAAGCAAAAATATATTAACACCAATCTACAACACGGACTTATGTGACGCATTCACAAATTATGTTCACTATGGTTTTTTCAGAGTTCCGCGCCCTTCCTTTCACAAACATAGCTGTCAAACGAAAACAGACATGCCTCCGATGCAAAGTGCTATTGGTAACCGAAAACGTCTGCTTCACACTGCGAAGTATGACATGATTTGATTTGATCGCGCAGCAAGATCTGACCGATAGGCGTCTCTGGGAACAATTAACAACTGGCCCCCACGGCGGTATGCCTCACACATATTCAACTACAAAAGTGTGGCAGAAATTGGTTCCTCGTTTTCTGACGACCCACGTCACGCCATTCACCCACGTCAACATCCTCCTCAACAAGGCCAGGCGGAGTCTCGCTGCGCGGCACTGAGGACGCCACGGCGCGGCAATAAACAGGTGTTGACTGCAGACGCGGCCTTCACCTAAACAGCAGGCATCGGCGGTCGTTCGCGCTCCACTAAACAGCTCTTACTTACACTCGGCCGCATGCCGGCCGCAGAGAAAACGGCCGGGCGGGCGAGGCCGAGCGGAGGCCTCTCTGGCGTCTTCAGAGCGTCAGCCGCCAGCTAGCCTTGCAGTGACGTCATCATCAGCCGTCGACCACGTGGCCGGCGCTGCAGCAGTGGCGCCTCCTCCCACCTCAGGCTGCGGTTCGGTGGGCGTCTCCACCTGTCCACGCCCTGGTTGGTCGGTTGCCAGACGGTTGCAGGTGCGCCGCGCGCCGACTGCCGGCCGGCCGCGGGCGGCGTCAGGAGCAGCCGAACGCCGGCTGGCGCGAAAATTCAAATCGTGGCGAAGACTGCCGTAGGACATGGACCGCACCATGCTTATTTGGTTTTGGACATCTGAAGATGACCTGACTTGCTCAGATGACCGATCAACCTTGGCGCTTGCCCCGTACAGCGTAATACGCGTAACTTCACACAGACCTGCTATCTGACCCTCCTTGCCCGTTGGATCTGAACAGACGGACGAGAACCAGTGGCTGCGTAACATGAAGTGATCTCATATCTCTGAAAAGGAAGATCGCCATGTCCTCAAGCACCACCTTCCAGGTCACCGGTTCCCAGGTCCCACGGTCCCACCTCCCGCCTCCCTCACCTCCCATCTCCCTCCCACCTCAGACCTCCCTGGTCATGCCAATGTTTTGTTGGCGAATACGTAGTCAAATAACTGCATCCCCACGACAACGGTGCCGTAACAGGACAGCAAACAAAGCAGGTTGGTCTTAAAAACGTTGAACATGAGTTGAACTGAAGCTGAACATTGAACATGAGTTATTTTACGCCTTGCAGCACCGACGAAGCGTCGTTATCAGGCCAACATCGGCCGTATTGACTGTATCATACCTACTACGCAAAAAAAAGACAAAGGCTAACCCCAAATCGCCCCGCATCGCGTGAAACTCCCTCGGTCAGTGGCCTAACATTACCACACCATCTCATCTCAAAACACGCACAGAGTATGCAGTTAATCACACTGGGACTTATCGTGAACCTGCAATCACCGAACTATTGTCTGTGGAAGCAGGCAACAACCGCTGGGATCATGTAATCGGACCCGTCGAAGGCGAAGCTACGAAATGCGCTGATTTCCGTACATGACCTTGCACAAGTCAGTGGGGGAAGGCGTGTCTTCCTGGTTAAGTCCTAAGTACTTCATACGACAGTCAGTTGAGGAAAATCATCCGTCACCGAGTTTCCCGAAGGAACTACTAAACCGAAGACGAAGACACTTGAAAACCTTCGGTGCTTTCACGCTAAGATACACAAAAATAGGTAACATCAACCGTTCAACAAGTTTTCCAATTTATTTTCAAGTTTTATTTCATTCATTTATTTTTAAGTTCTACATGTTTCATTATATTCAAGTCATTTTTACCCACCTTACCCCAAACACGCACTGGTTACCCTGGGCGAACTCCTTTCCTAGTTCCGCTGGGTTTAACGTAGTGCCCCTTTAGCCCCTAATCGAGCTAGTGGTGTAAAACAAATAACGGGCTTGTTTCTTGCTAAAAGAAGAAGGCGACAGCGTGGGCTGTAAGTTTTTCGTTAGTTTTAAAATTTTGGCATGATTTGCTGTCACATTTGAGGGCAATTTTACCTTTTCAAAAACCACCACCTGCCTTCCCCCTTGTTACGTTTCCACTACGCTCCATCAGAGCCGCCTCTTCGCAAGGACGCGGGAACCGGGCGGGGCAGGGTGGGATGGGGTAGGGGTGGGGTGGGGGGGGGCAGTGGGACAGCTCGCCCCGCCTAACTTGAAAGCTGGGGGGGGGGGGGGCGACGCCCAACTTGGAAGGCCTGTGGATGGCCCATTAAGGACTGAATATGAACTGTAAAGGGATTATGCAAGCCCGTAAAAGTTCATTCTAACCTGTCGAGAGCTTATTCTGGCCTACTTAGGATCTTTTCTAAAAACACTTTGAGTACGTAGATGACACATTTTAACCTGCCGAAAGTCTGTTATGGACTTAGAATGCACATTCTGAACTATGAACGGTCCATTACTGACTGGAGGACCCATTCTGGCCTTGAGAAGACGCTCTATAGAGGGCTCAGTCTAGCATGTGGGGACCCATTATGATCTGTAGAGGGCCCGTTATGAGCCTTAGAGGGTCCATGATGGACTGTCGAGGGCCCATTCTGGCCTCACATGGCTCATTCTGACATGTGGAGAGTCCCATTCAGATTCGTGGAGAGTCCATTAGTGGCCATAGTTTCTATCAGTCTGGCTTGTAGGGGGCCCACTCTGGACTGTAGAGGGCCTTTTATCGACTGTGAAGGGCCACTTTTGGTCTGAAGAAGGTTCATTCTGGTCTGTGGAAGGCCTATCACCGACTGTTGAGGGTCCATTCTGCTCCGTACAGAGGCCTATTTAGGCTTGCAGAGGGCCCATTATTGACTGTAGTGTACCTATTCTGGCCCGTAGATGAGCCCTTTTGGCTGTGGAATGCCTAAACTGGCTTGAAGAGACCCCGTTCCGATCAGTGCAAGACCCGTCCCGTAGAGGGCTCGTTCTGGCCTCCAGAGGACCATTCCGAGATGTTCTAAGCCAATTCTAACCTGTCGAGGGTCTGTTATTGACTTCGGAGAGCCTATTTTGTCCGGCGGATGGTCCATTCTGACCGTATGAAACCCATTCTAACATGTAGAGGGCCCATTATTGACATAAAGTGCGTATTCCGGCTTGTAAGGGGCCTGCAATCTAATCTCAGTGGCCCAGTTTGCGATGTTGGGTTCCCCAATTTCAGCATAGTTCCCGCGCCCCTGCCTCATCCCCTTCACGCGCAATGCAGTGGACGTCTCCAAGGAGACTACGCCATCATTGTTCAGCCATTGACTTAATTACGCCATTGCATGTCGCTAGCCTGGAGCCATGCACGACGATGTCTTCAAGATGCATTTGTGCATATCTGCCGTAGATTTGCTTTTCTATTTTCTTCCACAAATACAACAAATAAGCATGCATGTATGGCACCGCTTAATGAGCCAAAGGGTCAATTGAGTCTCGTGACCTAACAGGACCTCCCTTAGTGTGCAACCATTCTGGATGGCAGGAACAATCTACCACGTACATTTTTGCACCCAAAGTCAAATTTTTCTTGCTTTAAAGGTTTCTTGCTGGGACACGCCAAACGGTGCTTCTTGGCCCCTGTTGTGACGTTATCAATGGCCACTAGACAAAAAATGGATACTTCCTCGATAAAATTCTTGAGATACCAATCCCATTTTGATTCAGCAAAATCGATCGATTGGATTCTTGGATAGAGGTGCTACAAAAAGCTATCCCGCGAGCCGTGAGAGGGGATGCCCAGATAACTATCAGGTTAGAGCGGTCATGTAAGAGAAAATGACGGAAAAATGTGCTTAATAATGTTTTGCTAAACAAGGTGAACGCTTTGTGATCGTTTCTATCACATTATCTACGCCAGCTGTGCAAGAAAGTTTCGATAAAAGTAGTTTTGAATGTGATCGCTTGGCTTTTTGGCGATGACAAACTATCCCGATGACTAATCATGTTCTCCTAAATCATCAGTGCGATCGCTTTGTGTATTCAGAGAGTGAGTTGACAACGGTGCGCCCATGGAGAGTCGCGGGCGTGCCAGCATGCATCCAACGCAGATTATATCCAGTGACAAGGCATAAACTATAGCCCACATCAACGCTCAGGACGGTAGGCTTAAACGGTTACGGTCTCATTTAAGTGAGACGATAACCTTGGAGGGCATCATTTGACAAATGTAAAAACATTCCTGTGACCTTCCTCTCCTATGCTTTCGATCAGCGGCGTCATACCACCGTCCGCCGTGCAGTGATGGTGCAGAGCGACTTCGACGGGGCGCCGAAGCAGTCGCTTTTCATCTCCCTCTTCCTTGTATTTCTTCTTTCATGTCTTTTATATTTTGTTTCTAATTTTTATTCCTGGCCTTGGCATAATCTGCCTTCCTTTTATTTTGCTGCAGAGCGGGTCGATTCATTGGTTGCAGTTAACAGATGGTCCGTGACAGAATCGGGGTTTGCATATATGGCAGACTGAGAACTCGAGCCACGCCGCTAGACGATAAATGGATTAAAGGCAGTATGCAAATGCATTTAGTATGGATAGGCATAAGATGGCGGCAAAAGCCGCATAAGTGACATACATGTATCAAAATATGTTTTTACCACATGCACCTGAGACAGGATAACAGCACAGCCCTCGCGGTTGCTCCAGCCAGCAGAAGTAGTAGTTACACTAATAAGGGTCACAATTTGCCCCTGCAGGTTTGCACAGATAGTACCGTTGTTATGTCCCTTCCCTCAAACGCCCACGCTCCTTGCAACTTCTCTGCAGACTGCCTTCCTGTCTGCTCTTAGGAAGCCATTCAGGGATTGACAGCAATGTGCAGGCCACATATCCGCCCTGGGCAGTGCGGAGTCCAGGGCCGAGCCGACAATTCGGTCCGGGAATAGCGGCATGGGAATCATCGCCGCGCTCCGCCCCAGGCAGGCTCGGCACCTAACGGCCAGCGAAAGCGACCCTCATGCATCATGCGTCATCTCAGCAGCCCATTTGCCGCTATAATCAGCTTTCGGCGTTAATAAAAACGGACTGGATTGCGAAGTTAGCGCGGTAACATGATGTTGATAATGTAATGTGCGACAATGTAAATGGCGCATAATTACCAGCCGATATCACGCTTGTAAAAAGCATCAAAGTTACCTGCAGCAAGTTTTCACCTCCCGATCGCAGCACCAACAGAGGGCGTATGCTGGTGTTGCTTGTAAGCGTAAACAAAGAATAGGCTTTGTAGGTAATCGGTAGCTTCCCTTTCGGTGCATGGCTGGAGTGAGTGATCATATCATTCAATGTGTTCTTTAATTAATCGGTTCGCCGCGGGTGCAGCCTAATCACATGCCACTTAACAACAAGCTCGTGTTACGCCAAAGAACCGCGTACAAAAACGGTCGTTGGTTACGCACGTTCACCACCGTGGCCCACCAATACTGGCTCGCGCGTGCCCGCGAGCCGCCGTCGCGGAAGAGCGGTGGAGGAGCGTGCGCCGGATCTGGGCCGGGTCGTTCCAGGGCGGTCAGCGCGCTCCAAGGCCGCCGCTCGGCCTGCCGGGGGTCAGCGCTCGAAGGTCGCGGCCGGGACGCCGCGAGACGGCACGCCCGGGCCTTGTCGCGCCGCATCGCCAGCCGCACCCGCCAGCTGTCGCTGGCGGGGCGGCCCCGCCCGGCCGACCGCAGCCCCAGGCGCGGCGCGCGGCGCGGGCACCGGCCGCGTCGCCGGGCGGCGCGCCGACGCCGTCGCCGCCGCCGTCCGCTGGAACTGGTTCAGGCGGCCAATGGGCGCAGAGCAGACGCACAAAAAGTGAGACTGATCGAACGAGGAATGCCGATGATATTTGTGATGGCTGGGCGGGGATGGTAGCTGGAGCTCACCTTGTGGCCGGTCAGCGTGACACGATGAGTGAATCTGACATGAAAGGCGTATTTGTCGTGCCTTTTCCGACTGAAGAGTTGGCCTACCGCGCAGTGTGCTCACTTCTTCAACGCGGCTTCTGAGATCAACATGCTGATATCGGGTCGCAGCCACATCTCAAACCTGTACTTTCTGACACTGCACGACATTAAGATCTCTGGACCAGACAGGTGATGGAGCGCTTGCCGCCGTGCATTTGACGTGGACAGGAAAAGGGAGTGCGCGCTTTCTTAATATAGGGCGCCGATCCAGTGACCTGTCTGGTCTGAGTGACAAGCGATACTCCATGAGCGAACGACACACTTAGATGATAATTTGTTCTGCAAGTCAATGATGATGCCACAACTCACAAGTCTGGTCAAAGGTCACTATTTTGGAAAATGCCAATTTTGCGTATGAATCGCTTATGGAGATAAAACTGAATGCGGTGGTACAAAACGTGTTACCGAAATGGGCAAACGTATTTTCTGCTTTACGGCAGATGCTAGTTTGCTTGCCTAAATATAGCCAGCTCTGTCACTAGTAATGGCCATACAATGTAATAATATTCGCATGCCTTTCCTTAACCAATGTCATGCCTTTCATATGTTCGGTCCTAATGGGTAAAATCAAACACACAGACATACGTGGGGCCGTATGTCAAATGACAGCTGTAACCATCACCAGCTTTACGCCGCGTGTTTGAGATATATGTGCGAGGATTCCATACCATACCATATGACGTCAAGAGGCGACAGCTAACTTTGGTCTCAGTGAGAACATGATTCATGTTTTAGAGGTCCATTTTGATGAACAGTTCTAAAAAGTCTGCCGGGCTTTTTTGCAATCCCTGCAATGAAGTCCAACAATCTGCGCATCCAGTTAAGGCGCTATGTGGCCTTCTAATTTAATTAACTTACCACGAGCACACGCCACAACGACCCAGCGGTAAGGTGCAATCGCAAATCATCACCTTGGATATCAAGGAAGCTTTAAGGCTAAATCTGCTTCCAGCGTAGCAGTATGTAACGACATTTTAACATGACCTGGTACCACCTGGGTTCGTCTCAAGGTACCCTAGCCTGTCATAAACGCGGGACAAGATCTGTTTTATTGGTTAACCGATTTTTAGGAACCGTTACTAACGACAAACTAGACTTAGCACAAACTAATGACCCAATGCAGCAAGCATGAATATAATAGAAGCTCCGGAAGCCAGGTGTCAGTTATGTAGTGGTTAAGCTACGCGTCTGGGAAACCAAAGGTACGCAGGTCGATCCCGCACCTATCTTGTGCCCGCCTTCCTGCCAGGGCAAAAGGTAGGCGATGCCATTTACCCTCAGTAGGTGTACGCGTTGTTAAGTATCCATAACACACAAGCTCGAGCAGTCAGTATTCCTATAAAAGGTAATTTGGGGCGTCGTTGCGACACGAAACGGAAGATCTGACCTTTCTATTAAATCATCTTGAGGTAATGATATACAACAGCCACATAAGGAAGCTGTAGTCCATAAAAACATAGGTGAATATCGATCGAGACCCAGGGACGAACCCTCGTGTTATACTGGCCCAAATTCGACCCTGTCTCGGACACTGCCGTTTAACAATGTGTCGCAGTCGTTTGGACAATGCGTTAAGAATATTAGATTGCTCACGCAGTTTGCTCTAAACAGAATACCACCCAAGCAAATGAGGGGCTTCAAATAAGAAGATAGCCGCGTAGGCCTGTCTGGAAAGGGAAGGGGGGGGGGGGGGACAGCACTCTCCCCGTAACAAATTATGTAAGCATGCACCTTCGTCTATGGTCTCAGCTACAGCTGCAGAGCCTGAGAGCATCCGAGGATCATCGACTAGACCAGATATGTCTAGGCGGAGTGAGTTGCATAGGGGCAAGAGGCGGGGGAAAGAGGCGGGAGAGGAGCGTCTGTCCTTCTAAACTTAGAGGAGAAGCTGGATCATGCCCACAGCTTGAAACGGACGTAGAGTCGTTCTTGCCCGCCGTAACTCGGTTGAAGCCGCATGCCTTTTACTCAGAAATCATCAAACTGCGTGCGTGGCCATGAACGCAGCGAAGCCATCTTAAGGTATTCCCATTAGCGTTATTTTCACTGACTGGGCCAAGTGTGGTCAGGGGCGTTTTAAGACCGGTCGTATGGAATCGATAACCACAGCAACCCACCGAATGTGGTGTCCAGTCATGATCCCATCCGTTCTCCCAGATATCATGCTAATTCCTAGAGAATACCACACAACATAGTCAACTGTTTGGCGCTCTGTCGCGCATGCGTTGCTCCATGAAGGGGCGGAATCCATGGCATTGTGTTCGCCATTTATTGGCTTGTTTAGGCTGTGTTCATCCGGTGCCGCTGCAAACCTGGGTTGCCAATATTTCGATTTAGTTCCGACCTGTGTTTTGGTAGCTTTTGGAAACGTGTAAAAGGCACGTTTTTGGAATTGCACAACGCAAAAGCTAATCGCGTTTGTTACAAGTTGTCAGAAACTTTTAAATTTGATCAATCATGGCCTGAAATAACTGAGGTTCAACGGACCGTTTGCGTCAGAAGATTGTGACGTGCCAAGGAATGCCGCCTCATGGGCTCCGTTGCTTCGGCCTGCCTTTGGCGCCCACCCACATGTCTACCACGCTCAGGGTTAGTGCCCGACATGGTGCCAACTGAGCTCCAGAGACAGTGGCTTGCTTAGCACCGTCCCTGACGATAGCATGGGCCCCCCAATCCTCAGAAAATACGATGCATCAAGTTTGAAAACAGATTGAAGATGCGATTCAAGGATGCTGCTCATGATTTTTCTACTTATTTCAGCGAGGAAGCGTCATGGAACAGATTATCACATAACGAGACCAATAAGTTTTTTCTCGCCATCATAAGGCGTCTTCGGGCTAGATTCTGGGCGCTCGGGGGGCGCTGCCGCCAGGGTCGGGGGGGAGAGGCACTTAAGGCCGCTTATGGCTGCTGCTGCTGCTGCTGCTGCTGATAATCATAATGTTGATCATACATGATGATTCTCCTTTTCCATTTGGTGATGTCTGCGTATGGTGATTTTCCTTCCCCATTTGGTGATGTCTGTGTGTGGTGATTTTCCTTCCCCGTTTGGTGATGTCTGCGTGTGGTGATTCTCCTTCCCCGTTTGGTGATGTCTGCGTGTGGTGATTCTCCCCTCCCGTTTGGTGATGTCTGCGTGTGATGCGCGCCGTCTCCACCAAACGACCGGGCCCGTAAGACAACCTCGGTGACTCGGAAGTCTACCGGGGCGCTATCTTCTGAGTAATATTAACCAAGAAAGCATGTGTGAGTTGGAGAAATCTAACATCCGACACATGCAATGTAGCGCATGAACCGCTGTATAGGTATTGGAAGGCATCATTGGAATGTTGCATCTAATACCCCTTGAGCCTATGCGACCAGTAAAGTGAAGAGACGCACTCGCTAATGGCCAATTTCCACAGGTCACGCAGCACCAGTTTAGTGCCGTTATTCAAGTTTTGTCTATGCCAGGCGTGTCGGATGAATACAGATCTTATCTGGAACGTGCTTCGACATTTACCACATCCCACACATATTCGCGCTCCTAGATTCACGTTATAAAATCGCGATGCCGGTTGAAGGCTGAACAAGTACGTACGTCCCACGCTGCTCTGTATGTGGCCTGATCATTCAAAGCTCGCGAACAACAGTCACGGCGTTCCTGTGCATTTCAGATGATGGCGATTACGGCTAAATCAGTAGTCTACAAGCTTTATCCTCTACCCACCTGATTGATTTGTAAGTGAACGGTAAACGGCCCCAAAAACAGCTGCTTTAAGCCGTGATTGATGGCCAGCTAGCCTGTCGGAAGCCTCTCCGAAGACCGATATGTAATGGACGTCAGCGCGCCGCCATGCATGCCCGCCAGCTGATCGAGCAGCTCTCGCCTGTGGTTCCGTTTTGAACAAGCACAGCCAGGCTGATGCATGGTGAGAATAAATGGGCTTAAAAGTGCACGTGAAGGCATAACAGATAAACGCCAAAAATGGTACCAGCGTTGCAGACAGCAATACATACGTCAAGAAAGTTATAACTTGTTGTAGTTTCCCAAAAAAACGTCTCTATTAACTTCCACTGCGCAATATTCAGCAACGCATGGCCAATGAATGCTGATCGGTCATGCCAGTGATACCCATAGTGCTCGTTTATTAATCCATAATGGACTAGCTTATCTTCTGTGTAGGCGGACAGCATTTTCAAGGTTCTGCATTCTCACAAACGATAGCAAGAGCACGGCGAAACAAGCTTCAGAACTTCTCTTTCATAAAGCCTGTGGGCGTGTCAGACCACCGATAATACATACCTCCGTCAAAATGTTTAGAATATCGTAGATCATGTCTCGTCGACAGATTATGACAGCATGATAGAAGATGAGGAGGTGACAGAGTGACAATATTAGGCAGCAAGAAAGGATGAGATGCAAATAAAACGATGACAAATGACTTCGATGACTGCGAAGGGAAATTATGTACATAAGTCGGTGAAACTTATCAAACAGGGTGCAAATATTCATAATTAAACATATAACGTAAGCACATGCATGCCATTTCATTAGTAAAGCTGCTTTGACACTTCACGCCATTCAAAAACGCACATTTTCCTTGGTCACTGATCCCGGCCGAATCCACACCAGTTTCTGTGATAAGATCTTCAACCATATATCAAACCACGCTTCTCCTTCTCAAACTGCGTGGATTCTCAAGGCCCGCCCTCATCTCGTGTATGTATGATGTACATCGTAAGTACCTACAGGACACTGATCGATTGCATCAGCGGATCAAAGTCCCCGCTGCTCCGGCCGCCGGCCGAGATCCGTAGAGGCCGTGGAACAGGGCCGCCATCAGGCCAAGATCAGCCCGCTGATCGCTCTCGATAACTGCGCCCGCTCGTGCGTGTTCCAGACTTTCCCGGCTATTTAATGTGCGCCGCGCTATAGCACGCGCGTCATTCCGCCGGTCGTCTCGGCGCTGGTGCGGCTTACAGTGATGCCAGGTGATGCAGCGGTCCGGGCCGAGCGGCGCCGCGGGGCCGCGCGCGGCAGGCGGGACAGCCTGCCAGTATCTGCCGCCCCCGGCGAGGGCGTCTCCCCCCCCCCCCCCCCGCCAGCCAGCCGGCCCAGACGCGTCACGGAAGGTCACAGCGCACCTGCCATCCCACGGCTCGTCCGGCCAGCCGGCGGCGGCCGCGGCGGCCGCGGTGTCCGCCCACAGCCCCGGGTCGTGGGCAGCGCACGGGGCCAGCGCCTGGCGAGGCGCGCCTCTGACACCCGCCCCGCCCACAACACCTTTCGCGGAGGAACTGTCCGGAGGGTTGGGTATTCCAGTGTGATAAAACTTATACGATCTTCTTAACGACTGCATTCGCGTGTGGATGAATTAGACTTCTTAATTCATGGACGGTGATGAATAACGAGCAATGGGGTGATGGAAAGAAACGAATGAGGTTCCTGCATCTGTTTAAGCTGAGGTGGGCCAATGCTCACCTCATTTACAAAATATCCTTTCACTTGCACGTGCAGCAAGTGATACCAACAATCAATGAGGATTTCTTGGACGTGCGCAAGTGATCGGAGGGTATCGATCGGCAATATCGTTATGGGTAGGAAACACGGTATGACAAACTTAGCAATGGCGATAGGCAATTTTTGGGACTAAAGAACTATTACAAAATTAGGTAAGAGAGAGAGAGAGAGAGAGAGAGAGAGAGAGAGAGAGAGAGAGATAGAGAGAGAGCTATATAGAGATGCTATAGAGACGAGATAGCGATCTCGAGTCTACCTATCTCATCTCTCGCTCTCTCTCTCTCTCTCTCTCTCTCTCTCTCTGCTTATCTCGCTCTCTCTCGCTCGCTCTCTCTCTCGCTCTCTCTCCTCTCTCGTCGCTCTCTCTCTCTATCTCTCTTCTCTCTCTCTCTCTCTCTCTCTCTCTCTATCTCTTCTCTCTCTCTCTCTCTTCTCTCTCTCTCTCTCTCTCTCTCCCTCTCTCTCTCTCTCTCTCCTCTCACGCTCTCTCTCTCTCTCTCTCTCTCTCTCTCTCTCTCTCTCTCTCTCCTCTCTCTCTTCTCTCTCTCTCTCTCCTCTCTCTCTCTCTCTCTCTCTCTCTCTCTCTCTCTCTCTCTCTCTCTCTCTCTCTCTCTCTCTCTTCTCTCTCTCTCTACTCTCTCTCTCTCTCTCTGGATTAGCGCAGAGCGCGTCGGATCTAGAGATAGAGCGCTTAGAGATTAGAGAGAGACGAGAGATCGAAGTCAACATTCATGTCGACATCCTTTGGATTATGTTCATCGTCTCAGATGCTCTTGAAAGTTTCATAATGTCACCCGTGCCTGAGTTGCTTTGCGTGAAAATCTTGACAGCATTTCAGGCTTCGAAACCAATGTGATACCCGCCAGACCCGCGGGCTTCGCTGCCGTCTACAGCATTATGGGGAACGGGTACAACCTCACTGCAGGTTTCGCAACCGATGCGTTAGAGTAAAGATGCGAGAACTGAAGGGTAGCCCCGACGTGATCTGTGACAACGATGCATGCCATTTTGTAATTTCCAGTCTTTGTTCGCCTGTGAATACGTGTATACAGTCAAGTGGGTTCAAAAGAAGACATGCAATCATTCATTCACACCAGGCAATGTAATGTTACCTGATCTCATTCCATGACTTTCCATATCCTGAACTTAGACGAACTTGGCCGTATCCTATTCGCATGTGGCCGTGGAGAGGTGCCCCTTCTCTACCAGCTGTATCGGAGTCAACTGATTCGATGTGATGAACCACTTGAGTGTGCTGTCCAAATCCAGTGTTCCCGGCATCGATCCACCCTGGTTCGCTGCAGACCATCGGAACTACACCCAGAGTGCGAGCTTTACTGACGGTCTGAGTGCTGTAAACTTATCTATTCGTCCTACCCAGCAGCATCGGGGTCATTCAAAGATCATCTCTTGGACCTCCCCTTTACTGCGTTTTTGGGAAGGAATTCAGCCCGTTTGTCGAGGACCTTGGTAAGCGGCAACATATCTGAAATTTAAAACATCGCTGCTCATATCGAGCAAGTTCTGATCCCCCATTACATTTGGTTTTGAATAAAAAGACTCAACTTCAGCGATGCCAAAACCCAGCTGGTGCTTTTAGGTATTTCGGAAGCCAGAGACCTAGGTCTCCAGTTCAGCAGATCACTCGGCTCGGACTAGCACGGTTCAACGGAGCTGCTGTGGGTTCTGGGTGGTCTGTCAGCATGTGAGGGGGACGCTTACCACCCGCAGTCATTTCTGGCCTGGTGGACGCCCCGGTTCTCTCGCAGATCCGTCACCGTGTTTCACTCACAAGGTACGTCGTCACGGCCGCCGCACGGTCCCGGGGCCAGACCACCGGACGAGACCGGACCATCCGCCTAGACCGGGCCGCACGACGAGATCGGACCATCCCCCCCGAGACTGGAGCACCCTCTCCGAGAGCGGACCGCCCCCCGAGACCGGACCATCCCCCGAGACCAGACCCCCCCCCATAGAGCGGACCCCCGAGACCGGACCAACCGCCGAGACCAGACCAACCGCCGAGACCGGACCACCCGACGAGACCGGACCACCTGCCGAGCGGACCCGAGACCAGCCACCCCTGAGACCGGACTACCCGCCAAGACTGGACCACCCTCTCCCCCGAGACCGAGCCACCCCCGGGACCGAACAGCCCGCCAAGAGCGGACCACCCCCAAGACCGGACCACCGCCGAGACCGGACCCTCGAGACCGGGCCACCCACCAAGACCGGACCGCCCGTTAGACCATTCACTTGTATGTGCCCCGGTCTCTCAAGAGATGGGTACGAGGCGTTTCGCGGTGTCGGGATCCGGCACTGTACAACTGCTGCCGCTCGAGTCGCTGCGGCCCCCTACGCCATGCTTAGTCGCCACCCGAGGCGACACCCTTCCGATGTGGCGTCTGCGTCGGACTGGCTTACGGCTTCCCGACCGCTGCTAGATTGTGTACGATTATGACCTGTATGCTACCGGCTAACTGCAATCGGGGGCATTCTGTGATGTTAACGCATGTTCCAATGTTTTGTACTTAGATGAGAGACTGTGATGTCCGCAGCCAAATTGCGGACAGTATGGGGGGTCAAATTGACTCCCTCCAAGGTTTTTCCGGAGTGGTTTTCGAACGCCGCGGTGTAGCCGCGCTAAATTTTACATAGCTGTAGACAATTGAGAGCGGATCGTTTGGCATAAAAAATTCAGATATACCTTGTAAGGTCGCTGGCCTATGGCAGGTCAAAGTCAGGCCTTGGTTTCAGCGAAGGCAATGTTTAGGGATTTCTTCAATCTGATCCAACAACGGAGTGTTCGACGAAGCCACACATCTCTGAGATGCTCTCTTAGTCAACGTAGCAGTTGAATGAACAAATTATATTGACTTAAAGTCAGGTATAAAGGGCAGACCAAGGTCAAAACCTACCTCTTTTGTTGTTCTAGAGCTTGCTGTATGGGATAGCTCCTGGTGTTCATTTCGAATTTAATGATAGCAGGAGCCGCATTATACATCATCCACGGACCTCTTAGAGATTAGAAAAGGTCATTGACCTAAAATTATCCAGGTCAACATTTGTTTTAGGAGCATACTTCCTAGCGTAATCTATGTCTCTTAATCAAATGCAAAACTTAGAGCAATCTTATATAATTTTGGTCACCTTGACCTTTCAAAGATCAAAAAAGGTCACTAACCTTAAATGAGCATGTCACCTTTTGCTTACAAACAGTTATCTAGGTTCTGGGGGGACTTTGGAGACCAACCTGGAACTTGACCTTCTTTGACCTTTTTTACCAAAAGGTCATAACGTAGGAACCTGAAACTGTGATCTAAGTGATTTTACATACAGGTCAACACACCCTGTAAATGTGATGTCTCTAGCTTTCTTAGTTCCCGAAATCTCAGGGGGGTCAAATTGACCCCCACCCGAGCGAAGAGTATCTAGCCGGCCACCCGGGCGCGTGTTAATAAATGTATATCTGAAACTGTATCTATACTTCTTCCATCTAAGGCATAATATTTACGCATCCCACAGTGTTCACAACATCCCCTTCGATGTTTTTGATGATAAAATGACGTGGCCATGGCTTCTAATTAGGATAAAAGGGCCCTTAGAATAGCTGTCACTTTGGTTGTTAAGTGCTTGAGAGCAAGGTTCACGCAATTTTCTCGACTCGATCGGACGTAGCCTTAGCTGACTAATCTAAGGGAAGGTCATGAGCGTAGATGGCATGCATGCGTGTGGTCTATAACACCCAGACACTCCATGTGACAGCACACTATCTGGTACCCTTGGAGCTAAGCATGCATCGCGGCGCGTCGTTTGTCTACATTTTCGCCCCTCACCGTTTGGAGAACAAACTCATAGGGCAGTGATCATCAGGACAGGAACGTCATAAGCCCTTGTGGCTCTTTGTTGGCCTTATGTCTTTATATCCTCAAACTTGTAGTTGACGTCTACAAGCGTCTCCAACCCAGTCACACGGCATTCAGTTGTGATGCATGAAGCGGTTCGGGAGACGCCGTCGAAAACCGGAGGCGGGTGCGCCGGCCCTCATCTTAGGCAGGGCCAAAATCCGAGCGGTTTCATTCATTGCTTGTCATGAGCATATGGCTGATTTTCTACGTTACATCGCTCCACCTTTAGATAACTTCGCCCGTGTCCCTTCGTGCTCTGATTTTCTCCACGTGATCGTCTCGCATACCCGCTGATTGATGCCCCTGCGCCAGTGGCGCCGATCTGCGCCGCGGCACCCGTGCTCCGCTGACCTGGCGCACTCCTCGCTGACCTGACGCGCTCCCATACCCGTGCTCCGCTGACCTGGTGCGCCCCCACACCCGTGCTCCGCTGACCTGGTGCGCCCCCACACCCGTGCTTTGCTGACCTGGTGCGCTCCCACACCCGTGCTTTGCTGATCTGGCGCGCTCCCACACCCGTGCTCTGCTGACCTGGTGTGCTCCCACACCCATGCTTTGCTGACCTGGCGCGCTCCCACACCCATACTCTGCTGACCTGGCGCACTCCCTGCTGACCTGGCGCGCTCCCATACCCGTGCCCCGCTGACCTGGCGCGCCTTCAGTGCCGGCGCGCGGCCTGAACGTCCGAGTCCAGCGCCCGGGCCGCCGCTCGGGCCTGCTGCCGCGCCGGCTGTTGACCGGCTCGAGGCCAGCCGGCGCACGCGCTCCCACGGGAAACGGTCACGCCGTCGTGACGCGCGGACCGCCGCTGCTCAGCACGGGGAGACCGGGACGTACCCTCGGCCGGGAGATTTGAAAAAGTGTTATATGCTCATAACTGGCGATCTTTTCGATGCCCCGAAGCACTGGCTAAACGAAAGTACCAAGCAGTCCCAAGCTCATGATCCTGAGTGTTAAATGCATATCTCCTCGACCCATCGTTGTCTGAGCCCTCGTTCGTGACCGTGATTATTGGTTGAAGCATCGAGCATTCTCAAAATAAATCCGAACGACCACGTGATACATTTGCTTAACCGGTACCCCTGGCGTTCATCTAGGTTCGGCACAACTCACAAATTCCAGAAAAACAGAGGCTTAAGGGCCTTCTTGCTTAGGGCTTCAGTGAAGTGACGTGAGCAGAGATGGGGCCATTACGCTGACCGGAAAATAACCCGTCGTTTTGTGGTTAGTGCCATAAAACCTAACTACATCTAACCCTCCTTTTCATTTGCGCGCGATGTACTTACAGGCCATGAACCGTTTCAGCTGCTCCCATTCATTAACGCCAATCGTCGCGCTCACCGGGCACAGATCCAGCTCTGAACTGACAGGGGGGGGGGGGGGGGGGGGAGGGGAATGGCATCACCCCTGCGCTCTCAGGGCTAGAAAGAGACAGATCCAAACTGAGGTCGCTCTGGAGATTCGTCACACTTGCGACCCTCAGAAAGGTTCCCTCGAGCCATTTTTGACATCTGAGGCATAAAGTGCGAACATATCGGATCATCAACTTTTTTAGTACATGCCTCGTTTCTAGGCTCAGTTTTGCGAAACATTGGACGATTTGCTACGCAAGGGCGTTGTAATGTACTGAGCAACATGAGCTCGAAATGCACCACCAGATCATTACCTCATGATCACTTTCTGAGCTGAAGTGGTGCGTGACGGTGTGAGTGCGGCACGCCTGTGTAAAACGGCGTTTTAAACCGACTACGCATGTTTCAGGAGAGAAGGTACTCTCTAGCGGGCCTTTGAGCTGTGATGACACGAGTCCTTCCAATGTCAGTGGACTGAGCCATATTTTGTGTAGATATTGCGATAACAGGTAGGACACGTCGCTGGATCCTTCCTATAGCAGTGGACTATGCCAACTCCGGTGTAGACATTACGCTAACTGGTATGACACGACACTGGAGTGCTAGGTACCTCTGGGAACCCAAGCAGTCTGGCTTTTACCACCTTTCAAACCCAGGGCCCTAACGTGTTTGATTCACATGACTCTAAAGTTACGCAGGTATGCGTCTGGTCACGCCTGAAAGCTTCTATCGATAAAAGCGATGTGAAGATTTAGGCTTGCGATGCCTTTGACCAAAATGTTTCGAAAAACACGAACATTTGGGCGAACGTTGGTCACGGTTATCTGGACTAAACGCCTCAGTGGTTTTCACCTGTCCAATCTCTCTCCGTTCAGGCTATGGTGTGTTGTGTTCGAGGCCGGTTAAGGAGAAGTGACATTGGCCGATTTTCGGCGGACTGCTGGCTCACTTACACGAGCTGACAGTGTTGAGACCGGTGAAGCGATTTTGTTTCATGCCCCTATCTGCTCCGGTTTTCCAGATTTGATTTCAGTCCTCGAAAACATCCCCAATGACTCATAAATTGCGCGCGAGAGTGCATGCCCGACGGTACTCGTCAGCCCATGTCTTCGTCAGAGCGGCTGTCCGCTTCTTCCTCCGTCAACCGGGCCCAGGCGTGGCTCCAGCAGGAACGAACACAACGCTGGGTTTGATCATGACGTCAGTCGGAATCAGATGCGGATTCGGCTCCACTGGTTGTTGGGCTGGATCGGATTCGGACTTAGATTCGGACTTTGGACTTCTCATAGCATGTCACAGAATCATAATTCATGCGATCCCACTTTGGCTGATCCACAATTTTTAGAGCATTAAGCGGTTGTCTTAAAAAGGTAAGCTAACAAGCGTTTGGGTGGCAACATAAGATATAACATGGGGACTTTTTAAGTATTCGCTGCTGCTGGGATTACAGAGAATTAAGTTGGGATATTGCAGGTGTCAGTACTTCAAAGCTGCATTGTTTGAGGGGAGAGCTGGCCTTTTCATTTCATCCTATGTCTTTTCCACGTTTGCAAGTTCCTGACCGATAGTATTAATGCACCATGACATTCCCTGCTAAGCATTTGTATGAGTGCAACAATCACGTTTCTGTTCCCTCAGGCTAGTAGATGCACGATAACATCTCCACAATGTTCCGTCGGCCAAAATTGTCCTGCACGGTTAGGTTTTCACTGAAGCAAGGCCACACACACACACGCACACGCACACCACACCACACGCACACCACACACACCACACCCACACCACACACACACACACACACACACACACACACACACACACACACACACACACACACACACACACACACACACACACACACACACACACACACACACACACACACACACACACACACACACACGCTATTTGCATTTATGACGGCAATTGGTTAACAGGGGGAGCTGCATTTCATTGTGGACTTGATGATACTTCTGCTGGATAGTATACAGTTGTGAGTATCAAATCGCGAGGGCTGTAATCAGCATTCACTCAAAGAACCAATCATTGAGTTGGGCCTAAACTACCGCTGAAAGTGCCCAAATTGTTGATGCGTGGTTGGCACCTTCTGGGAGTTCTGCAAAGCCTATTATGTTGTCGTAACCCCCCCCCCCCCCCACTACATCCAAACAATATCAGCAAAGAGTAATGTTGGATCTCGTGGATATTTTGGATCCAGACAATGTTTACCCATGAATACCATGGGGGTTCATATCAGATTTTGAACATGGGGTGTCTTCAAGCTTCACGCGCGTGCATGCAATGCTTACCTGTATCTTTATTAAATGATCTCAGCCAGATTTTTTAAGGCATCGTTTTTGCTATTGTTATCAATGTAATGCCACCAAGCCTACACCAGTAAAAATATCAACTGCATGATGACAAATAATAGAATGGTCTTAATTAGATATCGCGACTGGTAAGACGTATGATCTTAGGTCAAAAATTGTCAATGGTGAAATTTTCCTGAAAATGGAACGCCTTCAGTTTTTATTCTTCAGTTGTCTGGTAAGTTGCTGGTTTTTGGGGAACACCGCACGGCGGTCCACGGCTGGCGCGGGCGACGGGCGAGAACCGACGATGCACGTAACACCGCCACGTCAACGGATGTCTGCATAATGCATCACAAGTATGTGTATAAACACAGCTATTGAAAATCCTTGCTACCGCGGGAGCACGATCTCATACGTAAGGGCGTGTGAAATTCAAAGTGTCAATGTCTGGGGCAATTTGACCTTTGACCTGGCCTAGTAGAGCCAATTATTGACCAAGCAACATGCAACTGATTGCTTATCATAAGGGGATGTTGAGTCCCATCCAGTGTTTCTTTCCAAAAGGCTCTATCTGTCTTAGTTTGGAAACGGCAGGATGGTCGCATCGCCCCGCCCCTTCCTTCCGTCAGCTCTCGTCATGAAGAAAACGGCAAATCAGGACCAAGGTTAAGCACAGCGCAGCCCGGTACCAATGCTTTCCAAGTACTGCGTCGAACACGCCGCCTCTCCAGTGTCAGACACGCGGCTGCTCCAGTACCGGACGAACGCGGCCCGCCCTAGTGCCGAACGCGCACCCACTCCAGTGCTGGACATGTGGCCTCTCCTGTGCCGGATATGCGGCCTCCTGTGCTGGACATGCTGCCTCTCTTTTGCCGGACATACTACCTCTCGTGTCCTGAACGAGCGCCCACCCTAATGCCGAACGCGCACCTATTCCAGTGCTGAACATGTGACCTCTCCTGTACCGGATATGCGGCCTCTCCTGTGCTGGACATGCTGCCTCTCGTGTGCTGAACGTGCGCCCACCCTAATGCCGAACGCGCACCCACTCCAGTGCTGGACACGTGACCTCTCATGTGCCGGACACTGCGGCAGTTCCAGTGCCGAAGGCGCCCCCACTCCAGTGCTGATGGGCCGCTTCTGTGCCAAGCACGCGGCCTCTCCCGTACCGCACACGCGGCCTCTCCTGTGCCGAAAACAAAGCCGCCCTAGTGCTGTACAGCTGCTCCTGTGCCGGACATGCGGCCTCTCATGTGCCGGACACGCGATCAGTCCTGTGACGGACACGCGGCCTTTCCTGTGCCCGACAACCGCTCACTAACCCGGACACACAGCTCCTCCCATGCCGGACACCCGGCCGCTCCTGTGCCAAACATTCGTCAGTCCCAGAAATCGAAATAGCGACTCTCCGGTGAGCGGCTCACCGCCCTCTGTGATGTGGAACTGACCACGCACACTCGGCTAAGATGCAAAACATTATAATGGTACGGTAAGGCCCAATGCAATAAGTATTTCATGTCTAGTTCTATATGGTCATTAAGTCCTAGGCCCATGGCTGGCGTATAGGATGTGTTGTACGCGAATTTACCCATAGCAGGTTAGCGCAGAATTGCAATGGGCGGTCATGATAAGCACGCTGCCGAAATGCTGGTGGAGAGCAGTGGGAATTTTGAAATCAGTCGTTGGTCTGAATCAGTCTGAAATCAGCATCGCTAGTCTGAATCAGTCTGAAATCAGCATCGCTGGTCTGAATCAGTCTGAAATCAGCATCGTTGATCTGAATCAGTCTGAAATCAGCATCGCTGGTCTGAATCAGTCTGAAATCAGCATCGTTGCTAAAAACGAAACAATGTCGCCATATAACGAAACAGTTTCAAAGCCCCAGGTCCGAAATAATCGACCAATCTCGCTAAGCACCGCTCGTTACTCGGGCATTGACCCGTCATCCATGTAAACCAGGCCATGCAATGTGTTATCCAGTGTTGGATTTCTGGCTGGCGGCTCCGGATTGGGGAGTACAACTTTGTCAGGCGCGGATTGCAAAATCTGAGCATGGGCATTGTGGAAAACTACGAAATATCATTTCAGACACAGCAGTTACAGACAGGCCATAGCTGTGACATGAAAGAACATAGCAACTCTCAGCTCAAGGTAACACAGTTTGTGACGTCAAAAAACAGTAAACAACTGATAGTAAAGCGGTGGAGCAAATTTGTGTATGCACGGACTAAATCCTGTAAGAGCTCTTTTCCAACACTGATATTGCCCGACTATGTCGCGAGATAATGACTGGGGTTCGTCACGCGCCATTTGTGGTTGTGATAAGGCCGCTGACCAAGCATATTCTCGCCTTTCTCTGTACGTGCGACGTCTTAGGTTTGAACCGAACCGATGTGCTTACCACTCTCACGCCTGCTATTGCACTACAACCTACGCCCTAACTGGCGGGGCTTTTAGCATGGTCAGCAAATGATACTTCCGTGCAAATGAACCTTCCGAAACAAAAATATTCATGATGTTCATCACTTAGCGCACTTTATTCCCCTTGTGTCGTCCGGTTTAACGCACTTATAACTATACTGTATCCGTTTTCAATAAATTTGGCCCCAGGTGACAATTTATATTGTTCCAATGTTCGTCGGTGACAGAAACGATGCTTTTTCACCGGTGATTGTGCTCACGATCACCAGATCAGAAGGGCTCGACAATGATATTAGCTTTGCCCTTGAACGCCGCATGACCTGTGCATTAACAGTATTTGAATAGCGTTGCTATGGCGTCATGCATGTCTGAATGACCTTGAAATAGTCTGCTCAAAATGGTCTGCATATCTTCGAGGGTGTGTAACTCAGAAACTAGAGGGCTTTAGGTCTTAAAAAGGACAGAACTGTATACTGCACCGAATGATCTCCTAAACCCTATATCGACTGAAACCCCCATATAAATGTGGAACATTCCCTGCAATTCGGACGCGGAAGAAGTAACGTCAGCGGAAGAAGAACTGAGTAGTGTGAATTATGCCCATAACATTTATTCTATTCAATACAATTCAATATTCAATACCTATTCATTAACTGTTCCAAAACTTCTCAAAAACAAAACGTGATTCGGATTTGGAATAAAATCCACCTAAGCAGAACCGTGCACAAACCTACCGTCAACTTGCATTGGTTTCGACACCGCGCAATCAGAATAAGAATCAGGTGTCGATCCCCGTTGCGCGTTGTTTTGACCTGCCGCGATTTTCATGTTTTCATATGAAGTGGGATGTGATAACTCTATTTCTATCACTTTTAAAGTTGCGTTCAAATGACGTCTTATCGATGGGTTTGTCTACAAATACTAATTTAAGCGCATCTGTTTTTAACAATTTTTTCAACGTCACGATACGTCCTGCTGCTGAAAGCTGCATGAAGCTGTTACCAATGGTTGCCAGATGTTAGCTACCGGATACGTACGCTAGATACCCACGAACAGAACAATTGCCGCTCAAGCTAAAACGCATAATCTTCCGTGCACGAATCCGTCGCATCCGCATTCACTGGAGAATACTAGCTCACTGGCACGTACACAAGAGAGTTGCAGCCACATGCCTTACCAATTAAGCACCACCAGGGTGCAACACTGAGCCCGGTGGCACCCAATGCCGCGACGCGTTCTTCGAACGGACCATGGCGGATGCGCCCAGGCCGGGCCGGGCCCCAGCGCCCCCGGCCATGACAGGACGGGTCCGGTGAGCCTGCGGCGGCGCTCCCAAGGTCGGCGTCGCGACGTCACGTGCGCGCCGGGCGATGTGCGGCTGAGAGGGAGCAGGGCGTGGCCGCCAGCGCGTCCTGCCTCGCCGGGTATATAGCCGGCCGACGCCCGACCACCGGCACCACAGTCGCCAGCGAGTTCAACCATGAAAGTCCTGGTAAGTCGGCGGAGCGAGGCTCGAGAGGCGGCCTGCGGCGGTGGCAGGGCTCTGTCGGGAGCGGTGGCAGACACTTCCGTTATCGAAACGTTAACGTCGCAGTCATTGGAACGCTCTTGAGTGCACAACGTTGGGACACGATGTCCTCAGCAAGCAATATGGAATAAGCGATGCCACTTTATTCTAACTGGTTCCTGCCATCCTGAGATTAGGTGGCATGTTATTCATATGCTTCATTTCTCTTCTTCTTCCTCCTCAGGTGGTAGTGTCCGCTGTCCTGGCCGTTGCGGCTGCCCAGTACGCCCTGCCCTACAGCGGGCTGGGCTACTCGGGATACCCGTACGCCGCCGGATACTGGAACAACTTTGCTACCCCCTACTCCGCCTACCGTGCTGCCCCCTACGCCGCATACTCTGCTGCTCCCATCACCACTTACGCTGCTGCCCCCTACACCACCTACGCTGGCCACTACAACACCTACGCCGCCCCGGCCGCCGTCAGCTCTCAGTACCACGCCCAGAACGAGCTCGGAGGCTACAGCTACGGCTACGCCGACGGCCTGAGCACCAAGTCGGAGAGCAAGAACGCCTACGGCGGCACCGTCGGCTCCTACAGCTACGTGGACGCCAACGGCCTGACCCAGACGGTCAACTACGTGGCGGACGCGGCCGGCTTCCGTGTGCAGGGCACCAACCTGCCGGTGGCTCCCGTCGCCGACCTGAAGGCGCCCGTCAACACCCTGGTGGGACCTGCTCCCGTCGAGGACACGGCTGATGTGAAGGCCGCCAAGGCTGAGTTCCGCAAGCTGTACGCCGAGGCTGCCGCCGCCGCCGAGGCTGCCCCTGACTCCCGCAAGAAGCGCAGCGCTCCTCTGCCCGTCAGCGACACCCCCGAGGTGGCCGCCGCCAAGGCTGAGCACGCCCGTCTGTACAACGCGGCCGCTGCCGCCGCCGCCGCCGCGCCCGACACCGACTACCCTCTGGCGTACGCCAGCTACGGCTACCCGGCCGGCTACGCCGCCTACGGCGTGCCTGCCTTCCGTGCCGCCGCCCCGGCTGGCTTCTCGTACGGCTTCAGCTCGGCCCACCTTGCCCAGCCCTTCTACGGCCGCTACTTCTATTGAGCTGCAGCCCACTGAGCTAACGCGCCAGTATGTTGTTGTGTGAGGCGTGTTGAATCAGCTGTCCGTCCGCTGTTGTCCGTTGTATTTTCTCTCATCCCGTCCCATCCAACTCGAAGTTCACAATCTTCGTATCACTGATATGCCTCTGGGCGTGTGACTATATTCATGCAACTTATTGCATACCATGGTCTTTGTCATATGTCATACATGCAAATATATTTTGTAGGGAAAGATGATGAGGTAGTTTGATGTGATCGAAACCAGAATTAAAAGCGAGAGGTTGAACAAAAACTAGATGTGGAACAAATAAGTAAAAGTGAGGAAAGCATTACAAGAGACAGTAAAACTACCGATAATGCTCGAAATGATGACTAAATAGCGACCATTAAAGCGCCTTAAAGAAATTGTTACGTATTTACATATATACAAACAATAGTGATATACAATGAAATAAGCCCCTCAGAACTGTTGGTAGAATTCAAAAGACAACATGTTGTTCTAGACCACATAATTAATTTATTTAGTAGCTATGCTTTTCAAAACGTCATTGTTGGTTGTGTCATGCGACGTTTGTATGACCTTGGGGCTAAACTGGCCGTGTGAAATTACCACTCTACTGGCCGTGCGAAACCACCACTCCACTGGCCGTGCGAAATTACCACTGGCCGTGCACCTTACATGATGCACGTAATCTGGTAGGGCTAGGAGATTGGCTATTTCATTGGTTTTAACTGTGTGAAGTTTTGGGTGCTTTCGTCACGCTAAGATGTGTTTATTTTGGAAAACATTCGAAGGGTCGTCTTGACCAACTCCAGAGGGTGTGGTTACATTGCAGCCTTAATGAGTCCAGTGGGAAATAAGCTACATCTCTTCTGTACACGTAGGTGATCAGCCTTTTCGCCTGCGCGTTGGACTATCGCTCTAAGATCAAGAAAGTTTACGAAACGTGCGAAGAGATTTCTGTAAGTTTTTGAACCTGTTGAGAATAAATCTCAAAACAATGTCCCGAAGCGAGTTTCACTGCACTTTCTGTACACTGACGAAGTAACAACGGAATCGTATTTCAGCATTATGGTGTAATGAGTAAAGAAACAAGCATTTAGTAACGGATTAGCGGCGACGGAGTAATCGTGGTAACGAAGTAACGAATTAGCATGTCATGAACATTCGCCACGGGTGTCGATTTGTATCCTTTTGTGCGGGACCTGCCCCCCCCCCCGCGCGATGTGGAGTTGGGCCGCACAATGTTAGCTTGAACTCGACTAGTATACGAAAACTAAAAACATATCTTGCGCTTAATCAAAATGAGGTGGGCTAAATCCGGTGAGAACAAATATGGTTGGGGTAGGTTTTCGGGCTTTCGGTTCGGCTACTCCGAAAATTTACAAAAATCGACAGCCCTGACATTCGCTACGAGATAGAAGGATCAAATATTGGACTCTGCCACCTATTTGCAGTTGGATGAAAATTACGAAATGCAATGGATATATGAATTGGCAGAATTCCCGAACACAATGAGTAAACTTTGGTCTCAATTATGACGTTTTCATTTGCTTAACGGTCGGTGAATTCAATTGTGCCGTAGTCGAGCAATCAAGGGATATATTTCCCCTTTTGAATAACTCGACCGGTCCATTCGTTTCAGAACATCTGAGTGGAATATTCGAGATTTGAGTATTATTGAAACAAGCACCATATACAATGAAATAATCTACCTATGATTCATGCCATACTTTTAAGTAAAAAATTGCTTTAGATAGCGCAAGTTTCCCATTTAGTAAACATGCTAGTCATAATCAATACGCCATTCTTTGATTAGGTCTTAGCACCTGACACGAACTTTGATTAAGAGCCAATTGACGGCCGTTATGCCCAGAGGTCGTGCTCACGAACGCCAGACATGAACGACTCGACAAAAACACTTATGTTAGCGTTGATCGCCGCATAGCTATGGTAATGACAGGACGTAAATAACGTTATTATGTCTCCATGGATGCCTGGGTGACCTTGAAAGTCTCTTCAGAATAGGTCCAATAGGTCCAAGGGCGTGAAGCCCAGACGCAGGATAAATTTAGTTCTTAAGAAGGCCAGGATTGTGAACTGCACCGAATGATCTTCAGAATAGCTTTTTCACCTTAAGAACCCATACAAATTTGAAACACTTTCTTCAAGGAAGGACGTTCACCGAGGCTTCCCTAACGTCATTAAGATTCACACAATGGCGCAGTCATCCACAGGCCCTTTGAAAGACTGAACGGATCCCTCTCCGACCTTGCGTGGCCGGGTGGCCGCGGGTCACTGCCGGCTACCGAGGCCGGCCCGGCTACACCTCCTCCAGTGACGTGCGAGCGTCACCGTCGGCATGGGCGTGGCTCCACAGAGACAGCACCGGCTCCAGCCGGTATAAAGCTGGCCGGCATCCGGACCACAGGCATCACAGACACCAGCGAGTTCAGCCATGAAAGTCCTGGTGAGTGATCCTACTAGCTCGTGGTAACAAGGCTAGGCACCTTTGCTCCATTTCACAACTTAGACCTAGCCGCGACTTGAAACAGCTTTGCAGAAGCTCAGCTAAATTCGAAAAATACGTTGTTAAATTCAGCATATGTTGCTAGGTGGAACATCCTAACATCTCAAATCGAGCCACTGCACTCTCACTAGTTGTTTGAAGATTACGTAACGGTTATATCTCTTCACCGTTCCATGAATTTTCAAGCTTTCGCCTGATTATTGGTAGCCTTGAATATACCAGCGCGTACTGGTCCAGGGCATTTTAAGCACCAATTGGTATTTTTAGCGGAAATGTGGTTGAAATAAAACAATGCTGGTATTGATAAGATTCATCAGTGTTCGTTTGTACCCTCGTGATAACAACATACGCGTACCTTGTTGAAGATCAAATATTGTTATCTAAAACAGATGAATTGTTAAAAGACCTGATGTTGAACCTAAATGGAGAATAGTGTTTTCTCGCAAAGATGGCCGTTATTGCCTCCTATGAATGGTGAACGATTATCAGAGGTGGTGCGGAAAGCTAACACCCAGCGGTGAACCAGACATAAAACATCATTGTCTTTTTCAGGTGGTAGTGTCCGCTGTCCTGGCCGTTGCGGCTGCCCAGTACGCCCTGCCCTACAGCGGGCTGGGCTACTCGGGATACCCGTACGCCGCCGGATACTGGAACAACTTTGCTACCCCCTACTCCACCTACCGTGCTGCCCCCTACGCCGCATACTCTGCTGCTCCCTTCACCACTTACGCTGCCGCCCCCTACACCACCTACGCCGCTGGCCACTACAACACCTACGCCGCCCCAGCCGCCGTCAGCTCTCAGTATCACGCCCAGAACGAGATTGGAGGCTACAGCTACGGCTACGCCGACGGCCTGAGCACCAAGTCGGAGAGCAAGAACGCCTACGGCGGCACCGTCGGCTCCTACAGCTACGTGGACGCCAACGGCCTGACCCAGACGGTCAACTACGTGGCGGACGCGGCCGGCTTCCGTGTGCAGGGCACCAACCTGCCGGTGGCTCCCATCGCCGACCTGAAGGCGCCCGTCAACACCCTGGTGGGACCTGCTCCCGTCGAGGACACGGCTGATGTGAAGGCCGCCAAGGCTGAGTTCCGCAAGCTGTACGCCGAGGCTGCCGCCGCCGCCGAGGCTGCCCCTGACTCCCGCAAGAAGCGCAGCGCTCCTCTGCCCGTCAGCGACACCCCCGAGGTGGCCGCCGCCAAGGCTGAGCACGCCCGTCTGTACAACGCGGCCGCTGCCGCCGCCGCCGCCGCGCCCGATGCCGACTACCCTCTGGCGTACGCCAGCTACGGCTACCCGGCCGGCTACGCCGCCTACAGCGTGCCTGCCTTCCGTGCCGCTGCCCCGGCCGGCTTCTCGTACGGCTTCAACTCGGCCCATCTGGCCCAGCCCTTCTACAGCCGCCACTTCTATTGAGCTGCAGTCCACTGAGCTAACGCGTCAGTATGTTGTTGTGTGAGGCGTGTTGAACCACCGGTCCGTCCGCTGTTGTCCGTTGTATTTTCTCTCATCCCGTCTCATCCAACTCGAAGCTCACAACCATTGTACCACTGATATACTCCTGGCTGTGCGGATGTATCATGTTGTATGTCATATGCCATACTTGAAAATGCACGTTGTAGAGAAAGGTGTTCAGAAGTTTTGATGCAGTCAACATCATGGAACAGATAGACTGAAAAATCAACAGCGTATCTTAGCGTGGCCGCGACAATTCATGAGTAGCTATAGAGACCTGAATAACCGATCTTTTGGATACATAATTATGGGTAGCTTGCAATGTCGCTGTCCTCTGACAGGTGAAAGCCAAGCTGTGTCTGTCAGCAAAGGAACTTCCCAGAGAGTCGCTCAAGCTGATGCGATAACGGAATGCAGAACAGAGCAATGCAGCTTTTAGATACTTTTGTGAGACAATCATGCCACGCAGTTTAGGATTGTGCAAAGCTGGTGGTGGAAGGTGTATATGACCAGCGAGCCGCTTAAGTATCAATTTATGAAGAATATAATGCTGTACTTTGCAAGCGTTAGCGACACACAGACGTAGAACACTGCCCTTCAGAGGGAATGTTCCACATCGCAAGATATTGAGATAAGCATCAGATATGATGGGAAAAGCTGATTTGTGAGTGTTGGTGAGCTTTCAAGGTTCAAAAACAACCCTATGTTGTAAAATTTCGAAGTTTGTTAGAATGCAACCCATTACGCTATTGTCTGATGGCGCCTTGGAACCGTTTCGTGACGACAGCAAAACCTGGCAGCATCTGGCAGCCAGACGTAAAGAATATCTCGAAACGCACGAAAGCTGACGCCAATCGGTCATTCTTGTCGCGGGCGCTGTGTTAGGTGGCGGTTCAGTCTGTAGCTTGTTTGTAGATTGTTTGTCTTGGTACCGGCTCGTAAGCGAAGTTTTGGTGTGCTCTTTGGCATACGCAACGTAGCGATTGTCAGCTTTTAGGGCAGATTGTTAATAGTAAAGCAAGGTATCCTGTGAATACTGTCAAATAGTGTTATTAATCTCAGCGAAACCTGCCAAGGACTGTTGAGGATGCCAATACTGTATTGTCGACTTGTCCTTCCTTGCAGCGCTGTAGTTCTCACATTGATATCATGTGATGTGCACATCAGTTACCTTATTGTCAGTTGATGGCAGTTATATCTAGTAATGGTGCTCGCAAACGCTAAATACGAACGACTGGGAAGTTATGTTTCTTGTTAGCTTGATCGCACACATGGCTAAGGAAATAGCAGAACTTGAATGACGTAGTTATGGCGTCATGAACGCTTGGGTGACCACGATATAGCCTCCTCGAAAGAGTCTGCACATCTCCACGGGCGTGTAGCTCAGACACAAGAAGGGGTTTAGGTCTTAACAAGTGCACGATGGTGAACTGCAAAGATGATATTCAACATAGCTATTTCTGTTTAAAACCCAATAAAAAGGTGGAACGCTTCCTTTAAGGGATTACGTTAACCGAACCTTAACACGCGCCCGGGTGGCCGACCAGGTACCCTTCGCTCGGATAAGCGGGGGGGGGTCATTTTGGCCCCCTGAGATCGTAGGAACTAAAAGAGCCAGAGACACTAAATTTACAGGGTGTATTGACTCGTACGTGAGCTGACTTAGGTCAAAATTTCAGGTTCTTAGGTCATGACCTTCGGGTCAAAAAAGGTCAAAAAATGTCAAGTTATCAGACCTATCAGTATTTTGCCGTTTATGTCCAAAATTCTCGAAAAAAACTTATGTATAATAGACTCGTCCTTCATCTAAACCAAAACCATCTGCTTTACCAAAATCGGTTCGGATTTCAGAAGAACAAAAGTACTTACGTGCGAATTCTTCTTCTGCAGGAAACTATCACTATGGCTTTTGAAAACGGGGAATATGTGTTAGGTTTGTATTTAGATGTGAAAAAAGCCTTTGACACTGTAAAAACAAACCTTCTCGGTAAACTTCCTAAATATGGTATTCGACGAAAATCTCATAACATGATATCTTCTTGTTTGTCTGGCAAACTCAGTGTGCAAAAATAAGGAATATCTACCAACAATCAAAAATGTGATAATGGGGGGACCCAAGAATCCATTCTCGGCTCAATTCTCCTCTTAATTTACATAAATGACTTGCCTAAATTAAGCAGTAACATGATTTGTCCGTCTTACGCTGATGATACTGCGATTATTTTCAAAGGAAAAGCATTGTTGAACTTCAAAACAATGCCAATACGCTTTTGCTTCTAATGACTTTCTGGTTTGCTGCTAATTTTCTTTCCCTGAACGCATCAAAAACATTCACACCGCATCACACTACTCCTTCTTTGCATATACATTTACATGTGTAAATTAATAATTCACGTATTGAAGAAAAAAATACCTTGGTGTAATCATTGACAAATCTCTTAAATTTACAAGCCATACTAATTTTGATGCAAGCATAGTAAGTAGAAATATTGGAATAATAAGTAGAGTTAGGTACTTTATTGATAAAACAACGCCACATCTACTCTATAACACTTTGATTCTTCCTTGTTTAAATTACTGCTGCTTGACTTGTGGTATGAATTATGCTTCTCAACTAGGTCGGTTAGTAATTTTTCGAAAAAGGCTGTGCGTCTTATTAGAAAATGTGCGTCCTCCACAAAGCTCACAGCCAATCTTTAAACGATGCAAAATTTTGAGACTATCAGATTTTGCTAAATCCCAAATGTTGATTGTGATGCACAAATTTGTAACTTCACAGCTCCGTGCATCATTCGATTTAATTTACAAGCTCTGCGAATCAAATGACATGGATATGAGGCGAGCAAAACATTTAGACCAACCTTTCTCTAATCGTATTAATAGACTATTTACAGCGTATGCGCTTGGCCCTAAGCCGTGGAACGACATTATGGTTTCACATTTTCCAAGAATAACTGATGTTTCTGTATCAAGAACCATTGTTAAGAACATCATCGAATACATATTAACGTAACCAACATATTTGAAGACATTGCAATCCTTTGCACTGCACATCCAACGCACTTCATATTTGACCTCCTTCATGTTTTATAATCAATTTCTGATATAGTTAAAGTCATGCACATATACCTAACTTCACGGCGCTGGCTCCGGGAGTTCTCCCAGCAACAAGCTCTGCTTGACTGGGTGGACTCCCTGTACATCCAGCTCAAAACCCAGCACGAAAATGATCAGGTAATTACCACCCCCCCCCCCCCCCCAACTTGTGTGACCGTATAACCCTTACTGGCACGGTGAATTGAGTGGTTGTAGCTTATTGGGCGGTTCTAGCGGGCTGTCATTAGCTGACTTTGGCTAATGACTTCTTTAGGCCTTCTCATCTTTGATTTCTCCCTGTCTATTACATAATACAATTCCTTCGGGTCTGCACCACCTCTTCGCCTGCTTCTTTGCGTTTGTTTCATCTTCCTAGCTGGGAGTGCCGCGACTTGATTTTATGTTTTCTGGTGTTAACGTACGGTTTACTGCGTCGCTGGCATTGGGGGAGGGGCACTCCTGGTCACCTGTTCTTGGGTAACGGCATAGAACAAAGTTCCAGGCCGGTCTTCAAAGTGCCTCCATAACGTAGATAACCGTTTCTAAGCAAAAGGTCGCGTTGTCATTTAAGGTCAGTGACCTCGTTAGACCTTTTCAAATTCAAGGTGACGAAAATCATACGATATTGCTTTGAGTTTTGCATTTGACTATGCGACAAAGATTACGCTAGGCAGTATGTTCCTAAAACAAAATGTTGACGTGGGTTATTTTAGGTCAATGACCTGTTTTGACCTTTAAGAAGTCCATGGAAGATGCAGAATGCTGTTCCTGCTATCAATAAACTCGAAATTAGCACCAGAAACTATCCTATACAGCAAGCCCTAGAGTAATAAAACGGGTTGGTTTTGACCTTCGTTTTAGCTTTATACCTGACCTCAGGTCAATGTAATTTGCTCGTTCAATTGTGGTGTTCCCTAAGGAAGCATCTCAGATAGGTTTGGCTTCGTTTAACTCTCCTTTGTGGGATCAGATTGAAAGATTCCCTAGAAATTGCCTTCGCTCAAACCATGGCCTGACTGACCTGCCATTGGTCAGCGACTTTACAAAAGACATATCAATTTTTGATAACAAGCGATACGCTATTCAATTGTTTAAAGCTATGCAAAATTTGGCGCGGCTACGCCGCGCTGTTCGGAGACCGTTTAAGAAAACCTTCCAGGGTGAATTTGACCCCGCCCCACCCGAGCGCGCGTTAACTAACGTCATTAAGATTCGCATAATGGCGCAGTCATCCACAGGCCCTTTGAAAGACTGAGCGGGTCCCTCTCCGACCTTGCGTGGCCGGGTGGCCGCGGGTCACTGCCGGCTACCGAGGCCGACCCGGCTACACCTCCCCCAGTGGTGTGCGAGCGTCACCGTCGGCATGGGCGTGGCTCCACAGAGACAGCACCGGCTCCAGCCGGTATAAAGCTGGCCGGCACCGGACCACAGGCATCACAGACACCAGCGAGTTCAGCCATGAAAGTCCTGGTGAGTGCTCCACTAACCCGTGCTAACAAAGCGTTGCACCTTTGGTCTATTTCACAACTTAGACATAGCCGCGACTTGAAACAGCTTTCCAAAAGCTCAGCTTGACTCGAAAAATACGTTGTCATTCAACATATTTTGCCACGTAGAATATCCTAAAATCTTAATCCATTGCACTCTCACTCCTTGTTGTAACTTTGCGTACCGGTTATATCTCTTCAACGTTCCCTGGATTTTTAAGCTTTCGCCTGATAATTGGTAGCCTTGAATATACAACGGGGTACAAGTCCAGAGCATTTGAAACAATAATTCATTTTTATAGTGGAAACATGGTTGAGATAAAAAAGCTCCGCTAGTGATAACATACATCAGTGTTCGCTTGAATCCTCCTCATGACAACTCACCCGTAGTTTGTTAAATATTAACTATTTTTTAATAACAGCAGATAAATTGTTTAAAAAAACAGGCGTTTCATCTACGTGGTTGACGGCACTTTCATCCGAATGTTAGCTGATATTGACTTATATAAATCATGAACGATTAACTGAGGTGGTGACAAAAACACCCAATGGTGAGACAGCCCTAAAACATCATTGTCTTTTTCAGGTGGTAGTGTCCGCTGTCCTGGCCGTTGCGGCTGCCCAGTACGCCCTGCCCAACAGCGGGCTGGGCTACTCGGGATACCCGTACGCCGCCGGATACTGGAACAACTTTGCTGCCCCCTACTCCACCTACCATGGTGCCCCCTACACTACCTACTCTGCTGCTCCCTTCACGTCGTACGCTGCTGCCCCCTACACCACCTATGCTGGCCACTACAACACCTACGCCGCTCCGGCCGCCGTCAGCTCTCAGTATCACGCCCAGAACGAGATTGGAGGCTACAGCTACGGCTACGCCGACGGCCTGAGCACCAAGTCGGAGAGCAAGAACGCCTACGGCGGCACCGTCGGCTCCTACAGCTACGTGGACGCCAACGGCCTGACCCAGACGGTCAACTACGTGGCGGACGCGGCCGGCTTCCGTGTGCAGGGCACCAACCTGCCGGTGGCTCCCATCGCCGACCTGAAGGCGCCCGTCAACACCCTGGTGGGACCTGCTCCCGTCGAGGACACGGCTGATGTGAAGGCCGCCAAGGCTGAGTTCCGCAAGCTGTACGCCGAGGCTGCCGCCGCCGCCGAGGCTGCCCCTGACTCCCGCAAGAAGCGCAGCGCTCCTCTGCCCGTCAGCGACACCCCCGAGGTGGCCGCCGCCAAGGCTGAGCACGCCCGTCTGTACAACGCGGCCGCTGCCGCCGCCGCCGCCGCGCCCGATGCCGACTACCCTCTGGCGTACGCCAGCTACGGCTACCCGGCCGGCTACGCCGCCTACAGCGTGCCTGCCTTCCGTGCCGCTGCCCCGGCCGGCTTCTCGTACGGCTTCAACTCGGCCCATCTGGCCCAGCCCTTCTACAGCCGCCACTTCTATTGAGCTGCAGTCCACTGAGCTAACGCGTCAGTATGTTGTTGTGTGAGGCGTGTTGAACCACCGGTCCGTCCGCTGTTGTCCGTTGTATTTTCTCTCATCCCGTCTCATCCAACTCGAAGCTCACAACCATTGTACCACTGATATACTCCTGGCTGTGCGGATGTATCATGTTGTATGTCATATGCCATACTTGAAAATGCATGTTGTAGAGAAAGGTGCTCAGAAGTTTTGATGCAGTCAACATCACGGAACAGATAGACTGAAAAATCAACAGCGTAGCTTAGCGTGGCCGCGACAATTCATGAGTAGCTATAGAGACCTGAATAACCGATCTTTTGGATACATAATTATGGGTAGCTTGCAATGTCGCTGTCCTCTGACAGGTGAAAGCCAAGCCGTGTCTGTCAGCAAAGGAACTTCCCAGAGAGTCGCTCAAGCTGATGCGATAACGGAATGCAGAACAGAGCAATGCAGCTTTTAGATACTTTTGTGAGACAATCATGCCACGCAGGTTAGGATTGTGCAAAGCTGGTGGTGGAAGGTGTATATGACCAGCGAGCCGCTTAAGTATCAATTTATGAAGAATATAATGCTGTACTTTGCAAGCGTTAGCGACACACAGACGTAGAACACTGCCCTTCAGAGGGAATGTTCCACATCGCAAGATATTGAGATAAGCATCAGATATGATGGGAAAAGCTGATTTGTGAGTGTTGGTGAGCTTTCAAGGTTCAAAAACAACCCTATGTTGTAAAATTTCGAAGTTTGTTAGAATGCAACCCATTACGCTATTGTCTGATGGCGCCTTGGAACCGTTTCGTGACGACGCAAAACCTGGCAGCATCTGGCAGCCAGACGTAAAGAATATCTCGAAACGCACGAAAGCTGAGGCCAATCGGGGTCGGTATCGAACCCCCTAATGTTTGTAACCACTAATGTATCACAACGCCTAATGTATCAAAACCGCTAATGCTTCATAACGCCTAATGTACGTAGCACCTAATGTGTCATAACCCCTAATGTATCGTAACTCCTAATGTATCACAACACCTAATGTATTGCAACTCCTAACGCATCGTAACTGCCAATGTGTCATAAGGCCTAACGTATTGTAATCCCTAATGCTCGTAGCCTCTAATGTAACACAACTCCTAATATATCATATTCCCTAATGTATCATAACACCTAATGTATCATAACACCTAATGTGTCGTAAGACCCAACGTATCGTAATTCCTAACGATCATAACCTCTAATGTAACACAACTCCTAATATATCATAACACCTAATGTATCGTAAGACCTAGTGTATCATAACCCCTAATGTTCGTAACTCCTAAATCAGCTGACTGCAGTGGGTTTGTCGCACACGATTCTGACCCGCACAGCTGGGCGATGTGCAGTCTACTAAAGTCTACCGAACATCATCGTGCTGCCATCTCTCGGCGAGTGCTAGGGTGGTACCACATATTGGAACATTCGCACAAAACGAACTTTTTATGACAGAATTCGAAAACTTGTTTGCTCCTGTTGCCTGCGAAAGTGCTCAGAGAAATAAAGTAGATTGTGTCTTTGCCATGTCCATCGTATTGAGTTACCAATAATCGTGGCAAGGAAATCATCGCCGTAGATTTTAGCAGAATTGTTCGTGAAGCACGAACTGAACATTACGAGCCCATGTGATACAATGCCTACTTTCCTAAAAATGATGATTCTGGAGCAGCACCAGATGACTGACAGAAGCCTCTGATTGCTGTGCCAGCTTGCTGCACACATAATGCTTCCGGGCGGCCAGCAGCACTCCTCAAACAGCCATCCAGAGCAGAGTAGCTGCGTTCTCAGTAGCAGCTCATCAGTTCAACAGCAGAGCACCTCCCCAGCTAACGAGGGGCTGAAGTTGATGTCCATCCCGCTGCCATCAATATCCGCAACAGCGAGCTTCATCCTGCCGGAGAAAATACGCAAAAAGGGCCGCAAGCTGAAAACACCAACAACGCATCGTTCGCATATTGCAAGCAAGTACATCAGAAGAAACAGTCGAGAGATATCGCAAATGTATTGTTGCACAAGAAAAAAGTCATGCAGGCCCAGGACATCGTCTAAAGCCTTTTCAATAAGGGGAGGGAGACTTCTTACCCATGCATAAATAAGCCTTATATGACGCTGTACACAATGACTGGAACCGACTTTTTCAATTGAGGTTCACTTTACTATCGGAGGGGTTTCCACGTCACTAAGTGGCCAAGGATGCGCAATATTGGAGGGATTTTTGCCCTCCAAGCAACATGGCGCTGCCCTGCGAGTGGACCGGTCGTATCAAAAACAACAAATCCATAAAAGAAAGTCCTGCCACACGACAGCACAATGCACGAAACGGAAATGATATTGCACAATGCACACTTGCGCCCACTTGCACAATGCGCCCAGCACGCTGACAAAAACACTTCCAGGAGCCGTCCTCCCCATGCGCCAATTTGTCTGGGCGGGGTGGGGGCGGGGGGGGGGGGGTGTAGCCACCCCTCCGCAACGGGACGGGTCAAACAACCCCCGGCCGCCAGCCGCCAGCATAACAACCGGGACGCCGGGGCGGGGACGATGTGACCAAGCATAGGCGAGGGAACGATCGCGTTATTGGGGAGGGGGGGGGGGGGAACCTCGGGGGATAGAGTCCACTTCCCAACAACTGAGATAATTCAGCACTAGGCTTGCGGCGGTACATGGAAAGAAACGACTCAAATGCCTCTGACCCCCTCCCCCATTCTTGACAACTTCCCTCGCTCCTGCGACCATGAAGGGGCACGGGGTGGGTCAGCGTTGGCAGAAGCGAAGGCAAGTTCCGGCGGCGTCAGGCACGGCGGGATGCCATCGATGGGAAGGCGGGTCTGGACAGGTTGACTGCCGGCGTCGCCGGTGTGGCGTCAGCGAGCGGCGCCGTCTGCCACTTCCTTGGTTCGTGCAAGGAACATCCCTTGTGCATGAGGGAGTCCCCATGCTCAACAGCATTTATACAAAGAGCAGTGCCGCTCAGCTCCAGGTTGAAATCACACCCTAATTGCAGTAGTTTCGAATCAAGCCGCAACAGTACGAACTAGCAGGCACTGACCGCCAGTCGTACGCTGTTGTTGCAGGCGACACTAGCGTTGAAAACCTGTTGTCGATCACCGCGAAGACAAGGATTTTATGACAAACATGCGTTTGGAAAAAGGGCTTGTGGAATCTCACCCAACAAATTTGCGTGATACGCGTGATGCAAAGTGCGTTTGGTAAAATAACGTGCGAAAAGGCTAGTACCGAAGACCTCATAAGCAAATGTTGGTATGGCTTAAGGAACGCCTGAGAAGTATTTGTTATGGCAAAACGTTGACGGGGAGGCAAAAGCTCCTAGGCAAAGGGTTTGCATGCGTAAAGGGAAATATAAAATTTATCTCAAACAATCTTGAGCACGTTAATGCTGGCAACACACACTTGCTTGACAAAAACACGCACGTAAAAATTGCCAAGCATCAGTGACGCGGCGTCGGTTGTTTGCATGCAAGGCACTCGCATGAGGACGTGTCAGAAAAAAAAATGCACCGCCGAATATCAAATTATTCACGCCATCTCTTCGATGTCGCCTGAATACTGCCTGTGAAGGATGGATTCGTCTCTCAGTCATGGAATGAAGCCTGGCTATTGTTAAACGGAGAGTGTCTAATGTTTTCGGTTTTCTCCTTACACGCCTAAGGGAAGTTTGACAATGATCTATGGTTAATTTTGGTTGCTAAGTGTGCACTTGGGTCTCGCAGCAGTTTTCATTTATTTATTTATATCCATCCAATCGATGGTTGTACGTGAACAAACACAATCCTAAAATATAAACCAATCAGCGGGAACGAAAGGACGAATGCACTGACACATGTGGCAATTAACTGTATGCTATATACATGGCCATTGTTTTGGTTGCTAGGTAACGTAGACATCATTTTGGTTGTTAGGTGACGTAGAATAGTCACATTTCCCCAGACCCTAGTGCAGCTGATTGACGCGACAGAATACTTGTTCCTCATCTTAGTATATAGTAGGCCGACATGAATTGGTGCGTATTAACTAACCAGCTATACCTTGCGTCTAAGCCCGTACACTCGCAGTCCTCAGCTGAATGAAAAAAAATCAACATAATGGCCGCCGCCATCGCCGGGTTTGCAAGCTGCTGTCAGCGCTGACAAGCGACATTCTCGAAAAGTCATTGGCTAGAACCAACGATACCTGCTCAATGATGTCAATGTGTTAAGTAATGAATATTGCTTGGGGAATACCCGATAATTTCGTTCTTTCTTACAAACGAGAGAAAAAAAATTGGGACTGCGGCTATGTCTCGTCAGTGGGACGAATTTGTAGAAACCAACGGCACCAAAAGTTGTAA
>NW_023596576.1:57019173-57120242 GCF_011947565.3 Pollicipes pollicipes
TGCTTTACCAAAATCAATTCGGATTTCAGAAGAACAAAAGTACTTACGTGCGAATTCTTCTTCTGCAGGAAACTGTCACTAAGGCTTTTAAAAACGGGGAAGATGTGTTAGGTTTGTATTTAGATTTGAAAAAAGCCTTTGACACTGTAAACACAAACCTTCTCGGTAAACTTCCTAAATATGGTATTCGACGAAAATCTCATAACATAATATGTTCTTATTTGTCTGGCAAACTCAGTGTGCAAAAATAAGGAATATCTACCAACAATCAACAATGTGATAATGGGGGAACCCAAGAATCCATTCTCGGCTCAATTCTCCTCTTAATTTACATAAATGACTTGCCTAAATTAAGCAGTAACATGATTTGTCCGTCTTACGCTGATGATACTGCGATTATTTTCAAGGGAAAAGCATTGTTGAACTTCAAAACAATGCCAATACGCTTTTGCTTCTAATGACTTTCTGGTTTGCTGCTAATTTTCTTTCCCTGAACGCATCAAAAACATTCACACCGCATCACACTACTTCTTTGCATATACATTTACATGTGTGAATTAATAATTCACGTATTGAAGAAAAAAAATACCTTGGTGTAATCATTGACAAATCTCTTAAATTTACAAGCCATACTAATTTTGATGCAAGCATAGTAAGTAGAAATATTGGGATAATAAGTAGAGTTAGGTACTTTGTTGATAAAACAACGCCACATCTACTCTATAACACTTTGATTCTTCCTTGCTTAAATCCCTGCTGCTTGATTTGTGGTATGAATTATGCTTCTCAACTAGGTCGGTTAGTAATTTTTCGAAAAAGGCTGTGCGTCTTATTAGCAAATGTGCGTCCTCCACAAAGCTCACAGCCAGTCTTTAAACGATGCAGAATTTTGAGACTATCGGATATTGCTAAATCCCAAATGTTGATTGTGATGCACAAATTTGTAACTTCACAGCTCCGTGCATCATTCGATTTAATTTACAAGCTCTGCGAATCAAATGACATGGATATGAGGCGAGCAAAACATTTAGACCAACCTTTCTCTAATCGTAATAATAGACTATTTACAGCGTCTGCGCTTGGCCCTAAGCCGTGGAACGACATTATGGTTTCACATTTTCCAAGAATAACTGATGTTTCTGTATCAAGAACCATTGTTAAGAACATCATCGAATACATATTAACGTAACCAACATATTTGAAGACATTGCAATCCTTTGCACTGCACATCCAACGCACTTCATATTTGACCTCCTTCATGTTTTATAATCAATTTCTGATATAGTTAAAGTCATGCACATATACCTAACTTCACGGCGCTGGCTCCGGGAGTTCTCCCAGCAACAAGCTCTGCTTGACTGGGTGGACTCCCTGTACATCCAGCTCAAAACCCAGCACGAAAATGATCAGGTAATTACCACCCCCCCCCCCCCCCCAACTTGTGTGACCGTATAACCCTTACTGGCACGGTGAATTGAGTGGTTGTAGCTTATTGGGCGGTTCTAGCGGGCTGTCATTAGCTGACTTTGGCTAATGACTTCTTTAGGCCTTCTCATCTTTGATTTCTCCCTGTCTATTACATAATACAATTCCTTCGGGTCTGCACCACCTCTTCGCCTGCTTCTTTGCGTTTGTTTCATCTTCCTAGCTGGGCGTGCCGCGACTTGATTTTATGTTTTCTGGTGTTAACGTACGGTTTACTGCGTCGCTGGCATTGGGGGAGGGGCACTCCTGGTCACCTGTTCTTGGGTAACGGCATAGAACAAAGTTCCAGGCCGGTCTTCAAAGTGCCTCCATAACGTAGATAACCGTTTCTAAGCAAAAGGTCGCGTTGTCATTTAAGGTCAGTGACCTCGTTAGACCTTTTCAAATTCAAGGTGACGAAAATCATACGATATTGCTTTGAGTTTTGCATTTGACTATGCGACAAAGATTACGCTAGGCAGTATGTTGCAGAAGTCCATGGTTATGTTGCAGAAGTCCATGGAAGATGCAGAATGCCGTTCTTGCTATCAATAAACTCGAAATTAGCACCAGAAACTATCCTATACAGCAAGCCCTAGAGTAATAAAACGGGTTGGTTTTGACCTTCGTTTTAGCTTTATACCTGACCTCAGGTCAATGTAATTTGCTCATTCAATTGTGGTGTTCCCTAAGGAAGCATCTCAGATAGGTTTGGCTTCGTTTAACTCTCCTTTGTGGGATCAGATTGAAAGATTCCCTAGAAATTGCCTTCGCTCAAACCATGGCCTGACTTACCTGCCATTGGTCAGCGACTTTACAAAATACATATCAATTTTTGATAACAAGCGATACGCTATTCAATTGTTTAAAGCTATGCAAAATTTGGCGCGGCTACGCCGCGCTGTTCGGAGACCGTTTAAGAAAACCTTCCAGGGTGAATTTGACCCCGCCCCACCCGAGCGCGCGTTAACTAACGTCATTAAGATTCGCATAATGGCGCAGTCATCCACAGGCCCTTTGAAAGACTGAGCGGGTCCCTCTCCGACCTTGCGTGGCCGGGTGGCCGCGGGTCACTGCCGGCTACCGAGGCCGACCCGGCTACACCTCCCCCAGTGGTGTGCGAGCGTCACCGTCGGCATGGGCGTGGCTCCACAGAGACAGCACCGGCTCCAGCCGGTATAAAGCTGGCCGGCACCGGACCACAGGCATCACAGACACCAGCGAGTTCAGCCATGAAAGTCCTGGTGAGTGCTCCACTAACCCGTGCTAACAAAGCGTTGCACCTTTGGTCTATTTCACAACTTAGACATAGCCGCGACTTGAACCAGCTTTCCAGAAGCTCAGCTTGACTCGAAAAATACGTTGTCATTCAACATATTTTGCCACGTAGAATATCCTAAAATCTTAATCCATTGCACTCTCACTCCTTGTTGTAACATTGGGTACCGGTTATATCTCTTCAAAGTTCCCTGGATTTTTAAGCTTTCGCCTGATAATTGGTAGCCTTCAATATACAACGGGGTACAAGTCCAGAGCATTTGAAACAATAATTCATTTTTATAGTGGAAACATGGTTGAGATAAAAAAGCTCCGCTAGTGATAACATACATCAGTGTTCGCTTGAATCCTCCTCATGACAACTCACCCGTAGTTTGTGAAATATTAACTATTTTTTAATAACAACAGATAAATTGTTAGAAAAACAGGCGTTTCATCTACGTGGTTGACGGTACTTTCATCCGAATGTTAGCTGATATTGACTTATATAAATCATGAACGATTAACTGAGGCGGTGACAAAACACCCAATGGTGAGACAGCCCTAAAACATCATTCGTCTTTTTCAGGTGGTAGTGTCCGCTGTCCTGGCCGTTGCGGCTGCCCAGTACGCCCTGCCCTACAGCGGGCTGGGCTACTCGGGATACCCGTACGCCGCCGGATACTGGAACAACTTTGCTACCCCCTACTCCACCTACCGTGCTGCCCCCTACGCCGCATACTCTGCTGCTCCCATCACCACTTACGCTGCCGCCCCCTACGCCGCCTACGCTGGCCACTACAACACCTACGCCGCCCCGGCCGCCGTCAGCTCTCAGTACCACGCCCAGAACGAGATTGGAGGCTACAGCTACGGCTACGCCGACGGCCTGAGCACCAAGTCGGAGAGCAAGAACGCCTACGGCGGCACCGTCGGCTCCTACAGCTACGTGGACGCCAACGGCCTGACCCAGACGGTCAACTACGTGGCGGACGCGGCCGGCTTCCGTGTGCAGGGCACCAACCTGCCGGTGGCTCCCATCGCCGACCTGAAGGCGCCCGTCAACACCCTGGTGGGACCTGCTCCCGTCGAGGACACGGCTGATGTGAAGGCCGCCAAGGCTGAGTTCCGCAAGCTGTACGCCGAGGCTGCCGCCGCCGCCGAGGCTGCCCCTGACTCCCGCAAGAAGCGCAACGCTCCTCTGCCCGTCAGCGACACCCCCGAGGTGGCCGCCGCCAAGGCTGAGCACGCCCGTCTGTACAACGCGGCCGCTGCCGCCGCCGCCGCCGCGCCCGATGCCGACTACCCTCTGGCGTACGCCAGCTACGGCTACCCGGCCGGCTACGCCGCCTACAGCGTGCCTGCCTTCCGTGCCGCTGCCCCGGCCGGCTTCTCGTACGGCTTCAACTCGGCCCACCTTGCCCAGTCCTTCTACGGCCGCCACTTCTATTGAGCTGCAGTCCACTGAGCTAACGCGTCAGTATGTTGTTGTGTGAGGCGTGTTGAACCACCGGTCCGTCCGCTGTTGTCCGTTGTATTTTCTCTCATCCCGTCTCATCCAACTCGAAGCTCACAACCATTGTACCACTGATATACTCCTGGCTGTGCGGATGTATCATGTTGTATGTCATATGCCATACTTGAAAATGCATGTTGTAGAGAAAGGTGTTCAGAAGTTTTGATGCAGTCAACATCATGGAACAGATAGACTGAAAAATCAACAGCGTAGCTTAGCGTGGCCGCGACAATTCATGAGTAGCTATAGAGACCTGAATAACCGATCTTTTGGATACATAATTATGGGTAGCTTGCAATGTCGCTGTCCTCTGACAGGTGAAAGCCAAGCCGTGTCTGTCAGCCAAGGAACTTCCCAGAGAGTCGCTCAAGCTGATGCGATAACGGAATGCAGAACAGAGCAATGCAGCTTTTAGATACTTTTGTGAGACAATCATGCCACGCAGTTTAGGATTGTGCAAAGCTGGTGGTGGAAAGTGTATATGACCAGCGAGCCGCTTAAGTATCAATTTATGAAGAATATAATGCTGTACTTTGCAAGCGTTAGCGACACACAGACGTAGAACACTGCCCTTCAGAGGGAATGTTCCACATCGCAAGATATTGAGATAAGCATCATATATGATGGGAAAAAGCTGATTTGTGAGTGCTGGTGAGCTTTCAAGGTTCAAAAACAACCCTATGTTGTAAAATTTCGAAGTTTGTTAGAATGCAACCCATTACGCTATTGTCTGATGGCGCCTTGGAACCGTTTCGTGACGACAGCAAAACCTGGCAGCATCTGGCAGCCAGACGTAAAGAATATCTCGAAACGCACGAAAGCTGACGCCAATCGGTCATTCTTGTCGCGGTCGCTGTGTTAGTGGCGGTTCAGTCTGTAGCTTGTTTGTAGATTGTTTGTCTTGGTACCGGTTCGTAAGCGAAGTTTTGGTGTGCTCTTTGGCATACGCAACGTAGCGATTGTCAGCTTTTAGGGCAGATTGTTAATAGTAAAGCAAGGTATCCTGTGAATACTGTCAAATAGTGTTATTAATCTCAGCGAAACCTGCCAAGGACTGTTGAGGATGCCAATACTGTATTGTCGACTTGTCATTCCTTGCAGCGCTGTAGTTCTCACATTGATATCATGTGATGTGCACATCAGTTACCTTATTGTCAGTTGATGGCAGTTATATCTAGTAATGGTGCTCGCAAACGCTAAATACGAACGACTGGGAAGTTATGTTTCTTGTTAGCTTGATCGCACACATGGCTAAGGAAATAGCAGAATTTGAATGACGCAGTTATGGCGTCATGAACGCTTGGGTGACCACGATATAGCCTCCTCGAAAGAGTCTGCACATCTCCACGGGCGTGTAGCTCAGACACAAGAAGGGGTTTAGGTCTTAACAAGTGCACGATGGTGAACTGCAAAGATGATATTCAACATAGCTATTTCTGTTTAAAACCCAATAAAAAGGTGGAACGCTTCCTTTAAGGGATTACGTTAACCGAACCTTAACACGCGCCCGGGTGGCCGACCAGGTACCCTTCGCTCGGATAAGGGGGGGGGGGGGGTCAATTTGGCCCCCTGAGATCGTAGGAACTAAAAGAGCCAGAGACACTAAATTTACAGGGTGTATTGACTCGTACGTGAGCTGACTTAGGTCAAAATTTCAGGTTCTTAGGTTATGACCTTCGGTTCGATAAAGGTCAAAAAATGTCAAGTTATCAGACCTATCAGTATTTTGCCGTATATGTCCAAAATTTTCGAAAAACTTATATATAATAGACTCGTTCTTCATCTAAACCAAAACCATCTGCTTTACCAAAATCAATTCGGATTTCAGAAGAACAAAAGTACTTACGTGCGAATTCTTCTTCTGCAGGAAACTGTCATTAAGGCTTTTGAAAACGGGGAATATGTGTTTGGTTTGTATTTAGATTTGAAAAAAAGCCTTTGACACTGTAAACACAAACCTTCTCGGTAAACTTCCTAAATTCGACGAAAATCTCATAACATAATATGTTCTTATTTGTCTGGCAAACTCAGTGTGCAAAAATAAGGAATATCTACCAACAATCAAAAATGTGATAATGGGGGTACCCAAGAATCCATTCTCGGCTCAATTCTCCTCTTAATTTACATAAATGACTTGCCTAAATTAAGCAGTAACATGATTTGTCCGTCTTACGCTGATGATATTGCGATTATTTTCAAAGGAAAACCATTGTTGAACTTCAAAACAATGCCAATACGCTTTTGCTTCTAATGACTTTCTGGTTTGCTGCTAATTTTCTTTCCCTGAACGCATCAAAAACATTCACACCGCATCACACTACTCCATCTTTGCATACACATTTACATGTGTAAATTAATAATTCACGTATTGAAGAAAAAATACCTTGGTGTAATCATTGACAAATCTCTTAAATTTACAAGCCATACTAATTTTGATGCAAGCATAGTAAGTAGAAATATTGGAATAATAAGTAGAGTTAGGTACTTTGTTGATGAAACAACGACACATCTACTCTATAACACTTTGATTCTTCCTTGTTTAAATCCCTGCTGCTTGATTTGTGGTATGAATTATGCTTCTCAACTAGGTCGGTTAGTAATTTTTCGAAAAAGGCTGTGCGTCTTATTAGAAAATGTGCGTCCTCCACAAAGCTCACAGCCAATCTTTAAACGATGCAAAATTTTGAGACTATCAGATTTTGCTAAATCCCAAATGTTGATTGTGATGCACAAATTTGTAACTTCACAGCTCCGTGTATCATTCGATTTAATTTACAAGCTCTGCGAATCAAATGACATGGATATGAGGCGAGCAAAACATTTAGACCAATCTTTCTCTAATCGTCATAATAGACTATTTACAGCGTCTGCCCTTGGCCCTAGGCCGTAGAACGACATTATGGTTTCACATTTTCCAAGAATAACTGATGTTTCTGTATCAAAAACCATTGTTAAGAACATCATCCGCAAGCATTTCGCGAATACATATTAACGTAACCAACATATTTGAAGGCATTGCAATCCTTTGCACTGCACATCCAACGCACTTCATATTTGACCTCCTTCATGTTTCATAATCAATTTCTGATATAGTTAAAGTCATGCACATATACCTAACTTCACGGCGCTGGCTCCGGGAGTTCTCCCAGCAACAAGCTCTGCTTGACTGGTTGGACTCCCTGTACATCCAGCTCAATACCCAAAACGAAAATGATCAGGTAATTACCCTCCCCCCCCCCCAACTTGTGTGACTGTATAACCCTTACTTACACGGTGAATTGAGTGGTTGTAGCTTATTGGGCGGTTCTAGCGGGCTGTCATTAGCTGACTTTGGCTTATGATTTCTTTGGGCCTTCTCATCTATGATTTCTCCCTGTCTGTTACATAATACAATTCCTTCGGGTCTGCACCACCTCTTCGCCTGCTTCTTTGCGTTTGTTTCATCTTCCTAGCTGGGCGTGCCGCGACTTGATTTTATGCTTTCTGGTGTTAACGTACGGTTTACTGCGTCGCTGGCATTGGGGGAGCGGCAATCCTGGTCACCTGTTCTTGGGTAACGGCATAGAACAAAGTTCCAGGCCGGTCTTCAAAGTGCCTCCAGAACGTAGATAACCGTTTCTAAGCAAAAGTTCGCGTTGTCATTTAAGGTCAGTGACCTTGTTAGGACCTTTTCAAATTCAAGGTGACGAAACTCATACGATATTGCTTTGAGTTTTGCATTTGACTATGCGACAAAGATCACGCTAGGCAGTATGTTCCTAAAACAAAATGTTAACGTGGGTTATTTTAGGTCAATGACCTGTTTTAACCTTTAAGAAGTCCATGGAAGATGCAGAATGCTGTTCTTGCTATCAATAAACTCGAAATTAGCACCAGAAACTATCCTATACAGCAAGCCCTAGAGTAATAAAACGGGTTGGTTTTGACCTTCGTTTTAGCTTTATACCTGACCTCAGGTCAATTTAATTTGCTCATTCAATTGTGGTGTTCCCTAAGGAAGCATCTCAGATAGGTATGGCTTCGTTTAACACTCCTTTGTTGGATCAGATTGAAAGATTCCCTAGAAATCGCCTTCGCTCAAACCATGGCCTGACTGACCTGCCATTGGTCAGCGACTTTACAAAATACATATCAATTTTTGATAACAAGCGATACGCTATTCAATTGTTTAAAGCTATGCAAAATTTGGCGCGGCTACGCCGCGCTGTTCGGAGACCGTTTAAGAAAACCTTCCAGGGTGAATTTGACCCCGCCCCACCCGAGCGCGCGTTAACTAACGTCATTAAGATTCGCATAATGGCGCAGTTATCCACAGGCCCTTTGAAAGACTGAGCGGGTCCCTCTCCGACCTTGCGTGGCCGGGTGGCCGCGGGTCACTGCCGGCTACCGAGGCCGGCCCGGCTACACCTCCCCCAGTGGTGTGCGAGCGTCACCGTCGGCATGGGCGTGGCTCCACAGAGGCAGCACCGGCTCCAGCCGGTATAAAGCTGGCCGGCTCCGGACCACAGGCATCACAAACACCAGCGAGTTCAGCCATGAAAGTCCTGGTGAGTGCTCCACTAACCCGTGCTAACAAAGCGTTGCACCTTTGGTCTATTTCACAACTTAGACATAGCCGCGACTTGAACCAGCTTTCCAGAAGCTCAGCTTGACTCGAAAAATACGTTGTCATTCAACATATTTTGCCACGTAGAATATCCTAAAATCTTAATCCATTGCACTCTCACTCCTTGTTGTAACATTGCGTACCGGTTATATCTCTTCAACGTTCCATGGATTTTTAAGCTTTCGCCTGACAATTGGTAGCCTTCAATATACAACGGGGTACAAGTCCAGAGCATTTGAAACAATAATTCATTTTTATAGTGGAAACATGGTTGAGATAAAAAAGCTCCGCTAGTGATAGCATACATCAGTGTTCGCTTGAATCCTCCTCATGACAACTCACCCGTAGTTTGTGAAATATTAACTATTTTTTAATAACAACAGATAAATTGTTAAAAAAAACAGGCGTTTTATCTACGTGGTTGACGGTACTTTCATCCGACTGTTTGCTGATATTGCCTTATATAAATTATGAACGATTAACTGAGGTGGTGACAAAAACACCCAATGGTGAGACAGCCCTAAAACATCATTGTCTTTTTCAGGTGGTAGTGTCCGCTGTCCTGGCCGTTGCGGCTGCCCAGTACGCCCTGCCCTACAGCGGGCTGGGCTACTCGGGATACCCGTACGCCGCCGGATACTGGAACAACTTTGCTACCCCCTACTCCACCTACCGTGCTGCTCCCTACGCCGCATACTCTGCTGCTCCCATCACCACTTACGCTGCCGCCCCCTACGCCACCTACGCTGGCCACTACAACACCTACGCCGCCCCGGCCGCCGTCAGCTCTCAGTACCACGCCCAGAACGAGATTGGAGGCTACAGCTACGGCTACGCCGACGGCCTGAGCACCAAGTCGGAGAGCAAGAACGCCTACGGCGGCACCGTCGGCTCCTACAGCTACGTGGACGCCAACGGCCTGACCCAGACGGTCAACTACGTGGCGGACGCGGCCGGCTTCCGTGTGCAGGGCACCAACCTGCCGGTGGCTCCCGTCGCCGACCTGAAGGCGCCCGTCAACACCCTGGTGGGACCAGCTCCCGTCGAGGACACGGCTGATGTGAAGGCCGCCAAGGCTGAGTTCCGCAAGCTGTACGCCGAGGCTGCCGCCGCCGCCGAGGCTGCCCCCGACTCCCGCAAGAAGCGCAGCGCTCCTCTGCCCGTCAGCGACACCCCCGAGGTGGCCGCCGCCAAGGCTGAGCACGCCCGTCTGTACAACGCGGCCGCTGCCGCCGCCGCCGCCGCGCCCGATGCCGACTACCCTCTGGCGTACGCCAGCTACGGCTACCCGGCCGGCTACGCCGCCTACAGCGTGCCTGCCTTCCGTGCCGCCGCCCCGGCCGGCTTCTCGTACGGCTTCAGCTCGGCCCACCTTGCCCAGCCCTTCTACGGCCGCCACTTCTATTGAGCTGCAGCCCACTTTGTGTGAGGCGTGTTGAACCATCTGTCCGTCCGCTGTTGTCCGTTGTATTTTCTCTCATCCCGTCCCATCCAACTCGAAGCTCGCAGTCTTCGTGTTGAGGCGTGTTGAACCATCTGTCCGTCCGCTGTTGTCCGTTGTATTTTCTCTCATCCCGTCCCATCCAACTCGAAGCTCGCAGTCTTCGTATCACTGATATGCTACCAGGTGTGTGAGTATATTCATGCAACCTATTGCATAGCATGGTCTTTTTCATATCTCATACATGCAAATATATTTTGTAGGGAAAGATGATGAGGTAGTTTGACATGATCGAAACCAGAATTTAAAAGGAACAAAACCTAGAAGTGGAACAAATGAGTAGAAGTGAGGAGGGCATTGCAAGATACAGTAAAACTACTGATGACGCTCGAATTGATGACCATGTAAATAACACGCGCTAGAGCACCTAAAGGAAATGTTAAGCCTTTCCAAATATACAAGTACATACGTGATATATGTACCATGAGATAGGCCCTCAAAACTATTGGTATAAGTTAAAGTGCGCCATGTTGTTCTAGACCACATAATCACTTTATTTAGTAGATGTGCTTTTCAAAACGTCATTGTTTGGTTGCGTCATGCGACGTTTGTATGACCTTGATGTGCTGCTAAACTGGCCGTGCGAAACTACCACTCTACTGGCCGTGCGAAATTACCACTGGCCGTGCACCTTACATGATGCACGTAATCTGGTAGAGCTAGGAGATTGGCTATTTCATTGGTTATAGCTATGTGTAGTTTCGCGTGATTACGTCACGCTAATATGTGTTTATTTTGGAAAACAAGCGAAGGGCAGACTTGACCAACTCCAGAGCGTGTGTTTATATTGTAGCCGTAATGAGTTCAGTGGGAAATAAGCCACATCTCTTATGTACGCGTAGGTGATCAGACTTTCACCTGAGCGTTGGACTATCGCTCTAAGAGAAAGCTAGCTTACGAAACGTGCGAAGAGATTTCTGAAAGTTTTTGAACCTGTTGAGAATAAGTCTCAAAACAATGTCAGGAAGCAAGTTTCACTACACTTTCTGTACGCTGACGAAGCAACAACGGAATCGCATTTCAGCATTATGGTGTAATGAGTAACGAAACGAGCATTTAGTAACAGATTAGCGGCAACGGAGTAATCTTAGTAACGAAGTAACGAATTAGCATGTTATGAACATTCGCCACGGGTGTCGATTTGTATTATTTTGTGCGGAACCTGCCACCCCCCCCCCCCCCGCGCGCAATGTTGAGTTGGGCCGCACAGTGTTAGCTTGAACTCTACTAGTATACGAAAACTAAAAACATATCTTGTGTTTAATCAAAATGAGGTGGGCTAAATCCGGTGAGAACAGTTGGGGTAGGGGTAGGTTTTCGGGCTTTCGGTTCGGCCACTCGGATAACTTAAAGAATCGACAGCCCTGACATTCGCTACGAGATAGAAGGATCAATTATTGAGCTCTGCCAGTTTTTTGCAGTTGGATGAAAATAACAAACTGTAGTAGATATATGAATTGGCCGAATTCCTGAACACGATGAACAAATTTTGGTCTGCATTATGACGTTATCATTTGCCTGACGGTTGATGAATTCAATTGTGTTGTTGTTGAGCAATCAAGGGATATATTTCCCCTTTTGAATAACTCGATAGGTTCCTTGGTTTCAGATGCATCTAAGTGGAATGTTCTAGATTTAATTATATATTGAAGCAGACACCATATACGATGAAATAGCCCTGCCTATGATTGATGCTATACTTTTAAGTAAAAATCTGCTTTAGACAGCGCATTTTTTCTATTTAGTAAACATGCTAGTCATAATCAATACGCCATTCTTTGATTAGGTAACAGCACGTTACACAACATTGATTGGGAGCCAATTGACGGCCGTTATGTCCAGAGGTCGTGCTCACGAACACCACACATGAACGACTCGACAAAAACACTTATGTTGGCGTTGGTCGCTAAATAGTTAAGGTAATGACAGGACGTAAATAACGTTGTTATAACGCCATGGATGCTTGGGTGACCTTGAAATAGTCTCCCCAAAATCGGTTGGACATCTCCAAGGGCGTGCAGCCTAGACACAGAAGAAAATTAGGTCCTAAGGAGGGCATAACTGTGAACTGCACCGAATGATCTTCAGAATAACTTTCTTACATTAAAAACCCATAAGAATGTGAAACGCTTCCTTTAAGGAAGGACGTTCATCGAGCCTTCCCTAACGTCATTAAGATTCACACAATGGCGCAGTCATCCCCAGGCCCTTTGAAAGGCTGAACGGATCCCTCTCCGACCTTGCGTGGCCGGGTGGCCGCGGGTCGCTGCCGGCTACCGAGGCCGGGCCGGCTACACCTCCTCCAGTGGCGTGCGAGCGTCACCGTCGGCATGGGCGTGGCTCCACAGGGACAGCATCGGCTCCAGCCGGTATAAAGCTGGCCGGCACCGGACCACAGGCATCACAGACACCAGCGAGTTCAGCCATGAAAGTCCTGGTGAGTGCTCCACTAGCTCATGCTTACAAGGCTTGGCACCTTTGCTCCATTTCACAATTTATACATAGCCGCGACATGAAACAGCTTTGCAGGAGCTCATCTAAATTCGAAAAATACGTTGTCAAATGCAACTTATTTTGCTGGGTGCAAAATCCTAACCTCTCAAATCAAGCCATTCCACTCTCACTAGTTGTTTGAAAATTACGCAACGGTTATATCTCTTCAATGTTCCAGGAATTTTCAAGATTTTGCCTGATTATTGGTAGCCTTGCATATACAAGCGGGAACTGGTCCAGGTCATGTTAAGCACTAAGTTACATTTTTAGCGGAAATGTGGTTGAAATATAACAAGATGCTGATATTGATAAGATTCATCCGTGTTCGCTTAAACCCTCGTCATAACAACATACGCACACTTTGTTGAAGAATAAATATTTTTATCTAGAACAGAGGAATTGTTAATCGCCTGGTGTTGAAATTACATGGAGTATAGTGTTTTCACGCAAAGATGGCCGTAATTGCCTCCTATGACTTATGAGCGGTAAACTGAGGTGGTGAGGAAAATTAGCACCCAGCGGTGAACCAGACCAAAAACATCATTGTCTTTTTCAGGTGGTAGTGTCCGCTGTCCTGGCCGTTGCGGCTGCCCAGTACGCCCTGCCCTACAGCGGGCTGGGCTACTCGGGATACCCGTACGCCGCCGGATACTGGAACAACTTTGCTACCCCCTACTCCACCTACCGTGCTGCCCCCTATGCCGCATACTCTGCTGCTCCCTTCACCACTTACGCTGCCGCCCCCTACACCACCTACGCCGCTGGCCACTACAACACCTACGCCGCCCCGGCCGCCGTCAGCTCTCAGTACCACGCCCAGAACGAGATTGGAGGCTACAGCTACGGCTACGCCGACGGCCTGAGCACCAAGTCGGAGAGCAAGAACGCCTACGGCGGCACCGTCGGCTCCTACAGCTACGTGGACGCCAACGGCCTGACACAGACGGTCAACTACGTGGCGGACGCGGCCGGCTTCCGTGTGCAGGGCACCAACCTGCCGGTGGCTCCCGTCGCCGACCTGAAGGCGCCCGTCAACACCCTGGTGGGACCAGCTCCCGTCGAGGACACGGCTGATGTGAAGGCCGCCAAGGCTGAGTTCCGCAAGCTGTACGCCGAGGCTGCCGCCGCCGCCGAGGCTGCCCCCGACTCCCGCAAGAAGCGCAGCGCTCCTCTGCCCGTCAGCGACACCCCCGAGGTGGCCGCCGCCAAGGCTGAGCACGCCCGTCTGTACAACGCGGCCGCTGCCGCCGCCGCCGCCGCGCCCGACGCCGACTACCCTCTGGTGTACGCCAGCTACGGCTACCCGGCCGGCCACGCCGGCTACAGCGTGCCTGCCTTCCGTGCCGCCGCCCCGGCCGGCTTCTCGTACGGCTTCAACTCGGCCCACCTTGCCCAGCCCTTCTACGGCCGCTACTTCTATTGAGCTGCAGCCCACTGAGCTAACGCGCCAGTATGTTGTTGTGTGAGGCGTGTTGAATCAGCTGTCCGTCCGCTGTTGTCCGTTGTATTTTCTCTCATCCCGTCCCATCCAACTCGAAGCTCACAACCATTGTACCACTGATATACTCCTTGCTGTGCGGATGTATCATGTCGTATGTCATATGCCATATTTGAAAATGCATGTTGTAGGGAAAGGTGTTCAGAAGTTTTGATGCAGTTAACATCATGGAACAGATAGACTCAAAAATCAACAGCGTAGCTTAGCGTGGCCGCGACAATTCATGAGTAGCTATAGAGACCTGAACAAGCGATCTTTTGGATCCAAAATTATGGGTAGCTTGCAATGCCGCTGTCCTATGACAGATGGAAGCCAAGCCGTGTCTGTCAGCAAAGGAACTTCCCAGAGAGTCGCTCAAGCTGACGCGATAACGGAATGCAGAACAGAGCAATGCAGCTTTTAGATACTTTTGTGAGACGATTATGCCACGCAGTTTAGGATTGTGCAAAGCTGGTGGTGGGAGGTGTATATGACCAGCGAGCCGCTTAAGTATCAATTTATGAAGAATATAATGCTGTACTTTGCAAGCGTTAGCGACACACAAACGTAGAACACTGCCCTTCAGAGGGAATGTTCCGCATCGAAATATATTGAGATAAGCATCATATATGATGGGAAAAGCTGATTTGTGGGTATTGGTGAGCTTACAAGGTTCAAAAACAACCCTGAGCAGTAAAATTTCCAAGTCGTAAGAATGCACCCCATTGCGTCATTGTTTGATGACGTGCAGCTACCAAGAATGTTTTTCTTGCTTTGGATTATTTATGCAATTACTGGTTAATCCCTACATAACCATTGTGGTGCAACAGCATTCCTGCTGGTGATGGTCCTTTGGCGTTGTGAAATCAGTTGTTACCAGTCATTCATAAATTACTCCTTTGGCGTTGTTAAATCAGTTGTTACCAATCACTCATAATATATAAGCTGTTATCTCCTGGTCTCGAAATAGAGAAGTCAACCAATGTAGTCCCAATGTACAACCAATGTGGTGCATTGTGTAATGACACTGGTCAACAGTGTCGTCGTGGCATTACCTCAGTGCTGTGCTGAAGCACGACATAATTAACAATGATACGGTTGTTTAATGCAATCCCTGCTGCTGTGATAATAAATCCATCATGAAAAGATGGCTCAAGCGTGCATTCCTGTATCAACTCCGCATCTGACATATGACTGTTAAAAACACGTGGTGCAATATGCAAAGCACTTTCAGCAAAGCACACGACTAAGACGTGACATCACTTATTCAGCCTGTTTTGGAAATCCATAAGACATAGGTGACAAAAATGCAAATAAGTATTCTGCTTCCACAGCCATGCAGCATGCTGCATCTATCAGACTGCTTCATTCAAAAATACTGTTCACACCAGTAATAACACATGTATAACAAGAAATATTACATGCAGTGACATGACAATGGAAACCTGCTGACTTTGCGCAACACTGGAGAAAAAAAAACAAGTGCATGTAGCTATAGTTGGATGGGCGAAATGGAAGGAAATGATGAGACTGTTGGTGCACACAGGGCTCATGGTAAAATATTATCAAGTGCTATCCAATAAACCAGCATCAAGAGCTCTCCACCTTTCTCAGTACCCAGCATGTCACACAGGTTGCAGTGATTACGACAATGATAATCCACAAACAATGCTTGCCTGCATGTAAAATTTGTTAAGACAGGATGTGCATCCATGATGATACAGCGCTATTTTTCAGAATTCTTAAGTTGAAGACGATTTTGCAAAGCTGTGTCATGTGAGCTTGTACCGAGCGTGCGCATTAATGAGGTGTACTGACCGGTCGCTATTGCCTGAATGAATTACTAATATCATGGCATGCAATGGATAGATTACATGCCGTAAAACCTCAATAGTTTCAAAATGTTGGCAAGATCAGTATAAAGTACCAGATTGCCTTTGAACACCCGGTCATCATGAGTGCTAGTGTTTCTTTCAGCTTGCCGACATCACCACCTTGTCATGTTCAAACGCAGACATAAAGATAGAGGCATGTATCAATATATCACAGTTTATTGGGAGCATTAGGCTGAAATAAAACCAAAACAATGGTGTCTCTCAGAAGAACAAACCTCGCGAGCACACTCCCGTCACATCAAGATCAATACAGGCCACTGGTACGCACCACCAGTGATCACGCCAAGTTCCAGCGCCTGATTCACGCTCTAATGTCAAATAACTGTGATCACACTGTTGCACAACCCGCGGGACTATCAGCTTGCAGGTTTTCTAACGATTTCTGCTGAGGTCATCAGTTATAATACCGCATTTCACCGTGAGCTCCGTCCTAAATAAAGTCTCAACGGGACTTCATGGCAATGCAACTCAAGAAGTTGCACCTGTTGGAAACATTTTTTGGTCAAGATTTGAACTTGTCCTACAATATGTGTTACATATTCAGCACAATCCATATCTTAAGTTACAGTAATAGTTACCTAATTCTATAATGCCTGGCCAGCCCGTGTATATAATGCCTTGCATTAACCCGCACAAGGTTCTTTGCTTCGGTACAGAAGGCGCCAACCGAGCTGTCTGTGAGAAATACGTCAGTAGGAGAAAAAATACAGCTTTGCCGTCGCGTCTTCTTTTTATAACATTCGGGAAAATGCCCTTTTGTTTCGGTACTTCTTGCAGACAATGGCGTTCTCCTCTTATAACATTGATCTATGGCCTGGAAAAAAGAAAAATGCCCGGATGGCGACGAGTGCCGGTCAACCCGACAGCGATCACGCTTGCGTTCGCGACACGCATTCAGTAGCGAAATCAGCCAAGCCAAGCATCAGCCAAGCATCTTCCGCGAATTGTATCATACGTGCCGCATCATCGCTCTTGCGAATGTATTACCGGCCATGCTGTTTTGACCATAAGCAGAAAACAGCCTGTAAAATGACCGCGATCGCATGACGCTTCTATGACGCCATTAATGCCGAGGTAACTTTTAAATAGGCTCCAAATAAACCTTTTCGCACTTTTGCGGGCTTATGACTCGGGAACCAGAGGGTTTTTGGTCTTAAAAGGGACATGACCGTGAACTGCATCAAAAGATCCTCAAGATGGCTATTTCAGTTCATAAACCACATGTAAATGTGGAACATTCCCTTTAACGGCTCGCCGCATGGCTCTTAGGCTTGCAGAACCGTGTTTTGGCCGCATAAGTACCGCATGGACATGTCATCGTCAGCTTTAAACCGGTACCGTGTTGCAATGCACCTATCCGCGGGCTATCTGTCGTGGAAAACGCCATAAGTAGGGAGCGCAATGTAAGCCAAATCACTAGCCTTTTCACTAGAGCGTTGGACTATCGCTCTAGCAGAAAGAAGACGCACAAAAGTGCGTAACGCATTCTATGGGTTTCCAAACTTGTTGAGAGCAAATCACGGAGCAATGCTCAAAAGCAATTTTCGTTACACATTCTGTACAGTGGGGGAGTAACAACTAAAAATTGCATTTCAAAACTATGGCGAAGCTGGTAACGAAGCTATCACTTTAGTAATGTTGCGTATCCACGATAAACATTCGTTGCGAATTATAAGGATCAATTATTGGGCTATCCCAGTTCTTTGCAGCTGGGTGATAATGACCAAACGCAATGGAGATGCGATTGATTAGGATTTATAAGCACAAATAAAACATTTCAACCTGACTTTAGACGGAATCATTTGCCTGCCAGTCGATGAACTCTCTTGTGTCGTGATCGAACGAACAAAGGGTATCTTTCGCCTACGCTAACTCGATCAGTCAGTTGATTTCAGTCATACCTAAAGGGAACGGTCCATATTCAGGAATGCTGAAGCAAGCACCATATGCGATGAAATAAGTTCACTAATACCAAATGGTATACGTGCATGTGGAAAGAGCTGCTCTAGACAGGGCAGCTGGTCTATTTAGTAGTATTTAGTAAAATAGACATCATTGTTTGAACTCGTCAATGCACATTGTACAAAAATAAATCAAGTCAGTTGATAGCACTTATGTCTAATGATGATCGCAAACGTTAAGTATAAACGACTGAAATTTTTATTTTTGTTGGCTTTGATGGCATAAAGGGCTAAGGTAATAGCAGGATTTGAATGACGCAATTATGGCGTCATGAATGCTTCGGTGACCGCGATACAGGCTTCTCGAAAGACTCTGCACATCCCTACGGACGTGTAGCTCATACACATGAAGGGGTTTAGGTCTTACAAGAACAGGATGGTGAACTGCAACGAATGGTGTTCAACATATCTATTTCAGTTTAAAAACCAATAAAAATGTGGAGCACTTCATTTATGGGAGAACGTTAGCAGAACCTTAACTAAAGTCATTAAGATTCGCACAATGGCGCAGTTATCCACAGGCCCTTTGAAAGACTGAGCGGGTCCCTCTCCGACCTTGCGTGGCCGGGTGGCCGCGGGTCACTGCCGGCTACCGAGGCCGGGCCGGCTACACCTCCTCCAGTGGCGTGCGAGCGTCACCGTCGGCATGGGCGTGGCTCCACAGAGGCAGCACCGACTCCAGCCGGTATAAAGCTGGCCGGCTCCGGACCACAGGCATCACAGACACCAGCGAGTTCAGCCATGAAAGTCCTGGTGAGTGCTCCATTCGCCTGTCCTAACAAAGCTTTGCACCTTTGGTCCATTTCACAACTTAGACATAGCCGCGACTTGAAACAGCTTTGCAGAAGCTCAGCTAAATCCGAAAAATACGTTGTCAAATTCAACATATTTTGCTGGGTGGAATATCCTAAGGTCTCAAATCAAACCATTACACCCTAACTCCTTGTTCGAAAACTACGTAACAGATGTATCTCCTCAACGTTCCATTAATTTTCAAGCTTTCGTCTGATTATTGGCAGCCTTCAATATACAAGGGGGGCTAGTTCCGAGCAGTTAAAACAATAATTGATTTTCACAGCGCAAACATGGCTGAAAAAACTCTGCTAGTGACGATACACATCAGTGTTTGCTTGAATCCTCCTCATGACAACTTACCCGTAGTCTGTTAAGTCTGAACTATTTTTTTTATTAAGAACAGATAAATCATTAAATAGCAGGTGTTTAAGCCATTGGTATTATGGATTATGGTACTTTCATCCAAATAATAGCTGATATTGACTTCTATGAATTATAAACGATTAACTGAGGTGGTGACAACAATGAACAACCAGCGGTGAACTAGACACAAAACATCATTGTCTTTTTCAGGTGGTAGTGTCCGCTGTCCTGGCCGTTGCGGCTGCCCAGTACGCCCTGCCCTACAGCGGGCTGGGCTACTCGGGATACCCGTACGCCGTTGGATACTGGAACAACTTTGCTACCCCCTACTCCACCTACCGTGCTGCCCCCTACGCCGCATACTCTGCTGCTCCCTTCACCACTTACGCTGCTGCCCCCTACACCACCTACGCTGGCCACTACAACACCTACGCCGCCCCGGCCGCCATCAGCTCTCAGTACCACGCTCAGAACGAGATTGGAGGCTACAGCTACGGCTACGCCGACGGCCTGAGCACCAAGTCGGAGAGCAAGAACGCCTACGGCGGCACCGTCGGCTCCTACAGCTACGTGGACGCCAACGGCCTGACCCAGACGGTCAACTACGTGGCCGACGCGGCCGGCTTCCGTGTGCAAGGCACCAACCTGCCGGTGGCACCCGTCGCCGACCTGAAGGCGCCCGTCAACACCCTGGTGGGACCTGCTCCCGTCGAGGACACGGCTGATGTGAAGGCCGCCAAGGCTGAGTTCCGCAAGCTGTACGCCGAGGCTGCCGCCGCCGCCGAGGCTGCCCCTGACTCCCGCAAGAAGCGCAACGCTCCTCTGCCCGTCAGCGACACCCCCGAGGTGGCCGCCGCCAAGGCTGAGCACGCCCGTCTGTACAACGCGGCCGCTGCCGCCGCCGCCGCCGCGCCCGATGCCGACTACCCTCTGGCGTACGCCAGCTACGGCTACCCGGCCGGCCACGCCGCCTACAGCGTGCCTGCCTTCCGTGCCGCCGCCCCGGCCGGCTTCTCGTACGGCTTCAACTCGGCCCACCTTGCCCAGCCCTTCTACGGCCGCTACTTCTATTGAGCTGCAGCCCACTGAGCCAACGCGCCAGTATGTTGTTGCGTGGGGCGTGTTGAACCATCTGTCCGTCCGCTGTTGTCCGTTGTATTTTCTCTCATCCCGTCCCATCCAACTCGAAGCTCACAACCATTGTACCACTGATATACTCCTGGCTGTGCGGATGTATCATGTTGCATGTCATATGCCATACTTGAAAATGCAATGTTGTAGAGAAAGGTGTTCAGAAGTTTTGATACGGTTAACATCATGGAACAGATAGACTGAAAAATCAACAGCGTAGCTTAGCGTAGCGGCGACAATTCATGTGTAGCTATAGGGACCTGAATAACCGATCTTTTGGATACAAAATTATGGGTAGCTTGCAAGGTCGCTGTCCTATGACAGGTGAAAGCAAAGCCGTGTCTATCAGCAAAGGAACTTCCCAGAGAGTCGCTCAAGCTGATGCGATAACGGAATGCAGAACAGAGCAATGCAGCTTTTAGATGCTTTTGTGAGACAATCATGCCACGCAGTTAAGGATTGTGCAAAACTGGTGGTGGGAGGTGCATATGACCAGCAAGCCGCTTAAGTATCAATTTACGAATAACATAATCCTGTACTTTGCAAGCGTTAGCAGCACACAAACGTAGAACATTGCCCGTTAAAGGGAATGTTCCACATCGAAAGATATTGAGATAAGCATCAGATATGATGGAAAAAGCTGATTTGTGAGTATTGGTGAGCTTTCAAGGTTCAAAAACAGCCCTAAGTCGTAAAATCTCGAAGTTTGTGAGAATGCGCCCCATTACGTCATTGTCTGATGGCGTCTTGGAACCGTTTCGTGACGACAGCAAAACCTGACAGCATCTGGCAGCCAGACCTAAAGAATACCTCGAAACGCACGGAAGCTGACGCCAATCGGTCATTCTCGTCGCGGGCGCTGTGTAAGGTGGCGGTTCAGTCCTTGGTGCTGGTCATGAGAGAAGCTTTGGAGGGCTATTTGGCATACGCAGCGCAAAGCTGGCGGCGATTGCCAGCTTTAAGGGCAGATTATTAATAGAAAAGCAAGATACGCTGTGAATACTGTCATATTGCGTCATGGATATCTTAGCGAAACCTGCCAAGGACTGTTGAGAATGCTAATACTGTATTGTCGACTTATTCTCGCTTGCAGCGCTGTAGTCTTGACATTGATATTATGTGATGTGTACAGCATTTACCTTCTTATTATTTGTAAAAAAGTTACATGCGAAAATGAATAGGTCTGTAACATTGTTATGACTTGATTGCCAAAGCATTGTTATTGCTATGGTAACGATGGTAGTGCTGAGCTACCAAGAATGTTTTTTGTTTTGCTCAGGATGATTTATGCAATTACTGGTTAACCCTCATATAACCATTGTGGTACAACAGCATTCCTGCTGGTGATGGTCCTTTGGCGTTGTGAAATCAGTCGTTACCAGTCATCCATAAATTAGTTCTTTGGCGTTGTTAACGCAGTTGTTACCAGTGGTTCGTGAAAAAAATCGCCTAGCGTTGTTAAATGAGTTGTTACCAGTCATTCATGAATTAGTCCTTTGGCGTTTTTAAATTAGTTGTTACTAGTCGTTCATAAATTATGGGCTGTTATCTCATAGTGTTGACATAGAGTAGTCGACCAATGTTGTCACTGTGTACAACCAATGTGGTACATTGTGTATGGCACGGGTCAACAGTGTCGTCATGGCACTACCTCATTGCTGTGCTGTAGCATGGAATAATTAACAACGATACGGTTTTTAATGCGATCCCTCCTGCTGTCATCATAAACTTCATCACGAAAAGATGCGCCAAGCATGCACTCTTGTTTCAGCTCCGCATCTAGCATATGACTGACCAAAAACACATGATGCAATATGCAAATCACTTTCAGCAAAGGACACAATTAGTAAGTCACATCGCTTGTTCAGCCTGTTTTGGGAATCCATAAAACATAGGTGACAAAGATTTAAATGCGTCTTCTGCTTCCACAGTCATGCAACATGCTGCATCCATCAGGCTGCTTCACTAGAAACTGTTGTTCACACAAGTAATAACACGTGTATAACGAGAAAATATTACATGCAGTGAAATGACAATGGAAACCTGCTGCCTTTGCGCAACACTGGAGAAAAAAACAAGTGCATGTAGTTATGGTTAGATGGGTGAAATGCAAGGAAGTGATGAAACTCCTAGTGCCCAGAAGGCTCATGGTAAAAATGTTGTGAAGTGTTATCAAAGAAACCAACAGCAATAATTCTCCGCCTTTCTCAGCACCCAGTATCTCACACAAGTTGCAGTGACTATGACAATAATAATTCACAAGCAATGCTTGCTTGCATACAACATTTGTTAAGACAGTATATGCATCCATAATAATAAACCGTGATATCTTCAGAATTCTAAAGTGAAAGACAATTTTGCAAAGCTGTATCATGCGAGCTTATACCAAGCATGCGCATTAATGACCTGCACTGATCTGTCCCTATTGTTTGAATGAATTGCTAATATCATGGAGCAATGGATAAGTTACATGCCGTAATACCTTTATAGTTTCAAAATGTTGGCGAGATAATAATAAACTAGCAAATTGCCTTTGAACACCCTTTCAACATGAGTGCCTTTCTTTCAGTTTGCTGACATCACCACCGTGTCATGTTCAATCGCAAACATAAAGATAGAGGCAGATATCAATATATCACATTTTATTGGGAGTCATGAGATCTAAAGGAAACCAAAACAATGTTATTTCTCAGAAGAACAAACCTCGCAAGCACACTCCCCGTCACATCAAGATCAATACAGGCCACTGGTACGCACCACCAGTGATCACGCCAAGTTCAAGCGCCTGGTTCACATTCTAATGTCAAGTGATTGTGACCCCACTCTTGCACAACACGCGGGACTATCAACTTGCAGGTTTTCTCGCAATTTCTGGACAGGTTTTCGGTTATAACACCACATTTCAACTTAAGCTCCCTTCTAAACAAAGTCAACGGGAATTCATGGCAATGCAAATCAAGAGGTTGCACCTGTTGGACAAATTTTTTGGTCAAGATTTGAACTTGTCCTGCAAGGTGTGCTAAATATTTAGCAAAATATCTATCTAAAAATACAGTAATATTTACCTAATTCTATAATGCCTTGCTAACCAGTGCCTATAATGGCTTGCATGCAAGCCCGTGCAAGGTTCTTTGTTCCGGTATAGAAGACGCTATCCGAGCTGTCTGTAAGAAATACGTCAGTAGAAAAAAAACGGCAGGAGGAGAAAAGACAGATTTGCCGTCGCGTCTTCTTTTTAATAACCTTCGGGACAATGCCGTTTTGTTTCAGTACTTTTTGCAGACATTGGCGTTCTCTTCTTACAACATTGACCTATGGCCTACAAATGAGGAAAAATGCCCTGTTGGCGACGAATGCCGGTCAACCCGACAGTCATCACGCTTACGTTCGCGACACGCATTCAGTAGCTGAAGCCTTACCAATAGCCAATCATCTTCCGCAGATTGCATCATACGTGCCGCATCATCGCTCTTGCGAATGTATCACCGGGTGTGCTGTTTTGACCATAAGCCGAAAGCAGCCTGAATATTACGGCACCCGTATGACCTTTCTATAACGACATCAATGTCAAGGTCACTCTGAGACAGCCTCCCAATAAACCTTTTCGCACTTTTGCAGGCGTATAACTCGGGAACCATGGAGTGTTTGGTCTTAAAAGGGACATGACCGTGAACTGCATCAAAAGATCCTCAAGATGGCTATTTTAGTTCATAAATCACATGTAAAGGTGGAACATTTCCTTTCACGGCTCGCCGCATGGCTCCCAGGCTTGTAGAACCGTGTTTCAGCCGCACATGTACCGCATGGACATGTCATCGTCAACTTTAAACCGGTACCGTGTTGCAATGCACCTATCCGCGGGCGATTTGTCGTGGAAAACGCCATAAGTAGGGAGTGCAATGTAAGCCAAATGATTAGCCTTTTCACTAGAGCGTTGGACTATCGCTCTAGCAGAAAGAAGACGCACGAAAGTGCGCAAAGGATTCTATGGATTTTCAAACTTGTTTAAAGCAAATCACGGAGCCATGCCCAAAAGCGGTTTTCGTTACACGTCCTGTAGAGTAGGGGAGTAACAATTAAAAATTGCATTTCAAAACCATGGCGAAACGGGCAACGAAACTATCATTTTAGTAACGTTGCATATCCACGGTAAACATTCGTTGCAAATTGGAAGGATCAATTATTGGGCTATCCCAGTTCTTTGCAGCTAGGCGATAATCACGAAATTACAATGGAGACGCGACTGACTACGATTTCTAAGCACAAGCAAAACATTCTGACCTGACTTTAGACGTGATCATTTGCCTGCCATTCGATGAACTCACCTGTGTCGTGGTCGAATGAACAAAGGGGATTTTTCGCCTACGATAACTCGATCAGTCAATTGGTTTCGGTTATACCTAAATCAAATGTTCCAGATTATGGAATATTGAAGCGAGCCCCATATGCGATGAAATAAGCTCGCTCATACCAAATGGTATGCTCGGATGTGGAAAGAGTTGCTCTAGACAGGGCAACTTGTCTATTTAGTAGCATTTAGTGAATATACATCATTGTTTGAACTCGTCATTGCATCTTGTACAAAAATAAATCAGTCAGTTGATGGCCGTTAAATCTGGTTATGGATGCTCGCAAACGCTAGTTACGAACGACTCGAAATTTATATCTTTTGTTGGCTTGATCGCACACTTCGCTTAGGTAATAGCAGATTTTGAATGACGCAATTATGGCGTCATGAATGCTCGGATATAGCTCGGAATGACCACGATATAGCCTCCTCGAAAGACTCGGCACATCCCTACGGGCGTGCAGCCCAGACACAGGAGGGACTTTAGGTCTTGACAAGAGCAGGATAGTGAACTGCAACGAATGATATTCAGCATGGCTATTTCAGTTTAAAACCCAATCAAAGACAGTGACAGACAAGTGAAAGACTGGCTTTGAGGGAGGACGTTAACCAAATCTTAACACGCGCCCGGGTGGCCGGCTAGGTACCCTTCGCTAGGGCGGGGGAGGGGGTTACTTTGACCCCCCTGAGATCTCGGGAACTAAGAAAACTAGAGACACCAAATTTACAGGGTGTGTTGACCTGTACGTGAACTTACTTCGATCAAAGTTTGAGGTTCCTAGGTCACGACCTTGGGGTCAAAAAAGGTCAAACGACTTCAAGTTCTAGGCTGGTCTCCAAAGTGCCCCCAGAACGTAGACAACCGTTTCTAAGCAAATACCGTATTCTCATTTAGGGTGAGTGACATTGTTTGACCTTTTAAAGGTCAAGGTGACCAAAATCATACAAGGTTGCTTTAAGTTTTGCTTTTGACTAAGCGACAAAGATTACGCTAGGCAGTATGTTCCTAAAACAAAATGTTGACCTAGGTCATTTTAGATCAATGACCTATTCTGACCTCTAAGAAGTCCATAGCAGATGTAGAATGCTGTTCCTCCTATCAATAAACTCGAAATGAGCGCCAGAAACTATCCCATACAGCAAGCCCTAAAGTAATAAAACACAGGACGGGGAACTCCATATTACCCAAGAAGTTTTAGGCAGAGAGGCTGTTTTTTTCAGGAAACGGACTAATGGCGGAAAACATTTTGTTTGTGATTATCGTTTACTTAGGAAGTTAAGGTTAACTGTCCGTAGAACATTGTAAATGCCTTGTGAAGTTCTTTTAGATGTCTTTAAGGGTGCCTTTATACGCGCGGATAGTTGATATTTTCAAACGTTTCTCGAACACGTGATTGAATTCTTTTATGGCGCATTGGCTTGGGCTGTGGCGTAGGCGTTTGGAGTACTCTGCTTTTCTTCTGATAAGTTGCGCAGCGTAGCTTCCGTTTTATTCATATTTTGCGGATTTCTTTCGTTGCTCATTGTGTATGCTTTAGGTTTTCTCCAGATGTGTTCATGCAAGCGAAAACCAACACTGGTATGGATGCTTGTGTTCGGGCTTAAGTGGGTGAATTGGAGTGAAAAGGTATGCATTACTTTCCTGAATGCTTGCAAATTTACATAAAATGTACATTTTTGATGTGTTGTTTAACTTTCAAATAACCATTTCGCAGCCCATGGCAGATTTTGACCAGGTCTTGACTGTATGCAAGGCTTATGCACATTTTCTAAATAATTACAGGTTGTTGGGGAATAATCAGTGAATGATGAATTGTTTGGTATGCAGAAATTATTAGCTGTAAAAGTGCATGGAAATGGATTAGATGTCACTGCTAGAAATGTAGCACATGTCAAATGTATATGGTGTAGTGATGTTGCTGCATGAGCTTCAGCGCTTGTGTCCCATAAACCTGAGAGCTCAGAGTTTAGGGCGGTGTTGGCACCAATTGCAGCAAGTATCAAGTCAGCATATCAAGCATGTATGATTTTGTGGATGTTATTCCTGGCTATGTACTTCCAAAATGTTACATAACTACACTTTGTAGAATCACACTACTTACAGCGGTGGAGTTATAAGTATTTACATTTTTATTTACAAGAGCATAACTATGGCAAAATTTGAAGTATATTCTGCATCAGTTAACATTGAAAAAATTATGTCCATTGCGTTTATTGCCTACTGACAGGTCGTATTTCATTTCTGTTGATCCGCAAGCTTTTTTACCACTGGTGGTATGTCATGATAGGGGTCATGTCAAATAAGTGTATGACTAAATACTAAGCCAACCACTTATGTGACTGCTCAACAGAGTAGTTAAGTGATCTGCCAAGTGATGAGTAGAGTGCTCATTTCAGTGTTTTAAAGAAGCACAAAATTTCTGACATTGGTTTGTAGCTGCATGCTTCAACATTAGTCACTACGAGATGTTTATGCGAGTTTGTATAACAGGATGATGTCAAGCCATTGCTCAGTTCAAGACATCAATGTGAGGCAATTTTACAGGATGGTGTTGAGCCATTCCTCACTATAACATGTTAATGTGACCCTGTTCTAAAGGATGATTTTGAACTATTGCTCTCCACAAACTATCAATGTCAGCTTGTTTTACAGGATGATGTCTAGCCAGCAGCCATCCAGCATCAGCCACCATGTTACAGCTGAGGAAGCTGAGAGAACACCATCAGGCATGGGCTGCTATGTTACAGCTGAGGAAGCTGAGAAAAGGCTTCCATGTACGCTTGCAAGCTTTGGAGGCCATGTCAAGAACAGTATGTCTTTCATGGAGGTCGGTGTCACATGGTGGATAATATGTCTTTTTCATATTTGAAAAGAGTTTTCAACCAATCAATTCATTCTTCATATGATACAGACCCTTGGCAAACGACATAGTCATCAGAGACAGGCATCACCTGTTGGCAAACGCCATAACTTTTGGCATACGCACATGGCAGGGTAGCCACTTACCTCACAACAGATATGATTTACTGCCTCAGCAGGAGTGTGTTGTGGATATACACATTTTAAAGCCTGCCTCTAAAGCCTGCAGGTCTACTGTTTCATTAAATTTAAATAATCGGCGAAGCATCGTCTTCGAGGCCATTACTGTACCGAAGGCGACATTACTTGTGCTGACTGGGACCTAATCTGAATGTCTCAGCTTCACGATGAGTGCAGCCATTTGGCACTACACCGGCATGCTCAGTTTTGTAAGATGCCCGGTAGAATGTAAAAGCGCGACCCTTCATCTGGATCCATGGCCGTTGCGTAAAACTGGATGGTATTATTTTCATCACGCAGCACCTTTCACCGTCAAGTTTTACTTAAGTTAGCACCAATGTAACACCACTAGCCCACGGCAATGATCACGATGAAAGACCATCGGCACTGCCGTTCAGGCCGGTGTCGACGAGCTGTTCCATGGACGCTCCATGAACGTCTTGCTGCTGTTCAATCGTGAGCTAGCGGCCTGCCAAACAACATGTCAAGATATCACTATCATATACTAACAACTCCAACAGATAGAGCAACGAAAATATGGGTACTGCCAAAAAGAGGCATTACCCACCTATGTCATGTTCCGGTTTCATGATCATCGGAAAATATCGGCAACGAGTGGCGTGGAATGTATCTACGAGAGAATCTGTTTGTTTCAGACGTACTGTTCGGTCCTGAGGCGTTTTGAGGCTGCGCCGTCAACCGTTACAGTCTGGATGGACGCTTTGCAAGACATCCTGCCGTCGAGGGGTGGCAAAAGACGGAAGCGCATAAAACTTTATGTCGCCGAATCATGCGAAAGTATGTAAACGACCCTGCATTCGCGAGCGAAGTACAAGAGGCCCGAGACCTAAAAGTCGTCGGTAGTGCATCCGCATGCAAGAAGGAACTAGACAAGAACAACAACAGCCCGTGCCCACTACCGGTGACAACAGCTGGGCGCACGAGCCCGGCTCCTATGAGCCGGCCTCCTGACGCGACTGGCCCCGCAACCCCGTCGACAGCTGGGCACAAGAGCCCGGCTCCTACGAGCTCGTCTCCTGACGCGACCGGCCCCGCAACCCCGCCGACAGCTGGGCACATGAGCCCGGCTCCTATGAGCCCGTCTCCTGAGGTGACCGGCCCCGCGACCCCGTCGACGATATCTGGGTGCACAAGCCAGGCTTCCACTGGAGAGGACCGCACAAGTCCAGTTTCTTGGGAAACTCTAGGCATGCTCCAGATGCCAGTCGACGAATGGCGAGAGCTGTTGGAGCCATCAGGTAACAATCTGTGGCGTGGTTGGACGGAGGAGGCAGCTACGAAACTCTGTAATGAATTGAAGCCACACTGTGCCTGGGTGTTTAATCACTCAACAGTGCCTCCCCCCCCCCCCTCCTCCCCCATCCAGCATCGAAGAGGAGTGGTTGCTATTGGCGAGCGTGTGCAAGTTGCAAACGCCAAAACTGCGACGTTCAGCTGAAGCTCACCACACGGGACCCTGACGACCAGGCAGCTCTAAAAGTGGAAATATTCCGTCGTGGATCATCACAGCGCGAGGGCCTGCCGGCCCGAAGGCCACTAACCGGCATCGCACGGAAAGAGGCGGCCAGGGCCACCATCAATGTCGACGCCTGCAACGTGGGACGACACCTCTTGAATGACGCAAATGAAGACAATCTAAAAGAGGGAGACTTCACCGGCGTTACAAGCCTTGTGTTCCTACCAGTTCCAAGCCTTAACCTACGTGCGCTACAAAACTTTGAAGAACATTTAACACAGCACTTCTGTCTTCATTTTTGCTTAGCTGAGTGTTGATTGCTTGAAATATAATTAAAGTGCATCTTTCCACACTGTTTAGAAACAGTGAGTCACGGCAGCGGATGATGTCATGTGCCGTCAACTCCGCTGAACGTCCGACATCTCAAAATGTTGTGAATGTGAAGTACTGTTAAAACAAATGTCATGTGATATGAACACAGCAATGAGGTGGTAAAACAGAAAATTGCCGGCATGACACCAAAATTAGCACTGGAATATCGACGCATGCATTCACGCACGTTGAAGATGGGGAATATTGCATGCCTTCGGACATCATTTGTGACATTGCGATGTTTTTATTATCTTCACGATTCGTTAGTACCTTTCGATTTATGTTACTCTTTACTTTCTGTATAGCCAACACTATAGATTATAGATTACAACAATACTGAGAAGAACAATACATTATGCTATTCAGACAGGTTAAGAGTTGTAAATCGTTCAGTAAGGCTGCTTTCGAACCATGCTTTCGTGGTTCGTGGGGTTTGGTTTCACACATGATCGTGCCTCATGTCCTTCCAAACAGTGCATCGAACAATCATGTCTCTTTTGATACTTTTTGGCTTATTCAAAAGGCAATTCGCTGTAAATTGCAGTAAAATTCGTTCGGAACATTAAACAATATTTTCAAAATTGTTAAGGTTTCAAGTTAAGCTGACGTTTGCAGGTTTTTACGAAGTACTTTAGGCTACACGACGTATGCCACAAGACCTTTTACGGACACTGTCCACACAGTGCCTTTGTGCTAACACATCCACACGTGCTACGTGCGGATACTATCCGCACGTATGGATCACTGATAACGCTATGTTCATTCCAGGCCAGGACTGAATGATTTCCAGGCCAGCGCTCTAGAGCAGCCGTCATAGGCGTTATGCCAAGTGCAGCAGTACAAAGCTCGCAGAGCCAAGATCTGTCGGATGCGGACGCGATGCATCTAAGGATATTGTCGTTTGCGCATCAGTGCCCCCCCCCCCCCAAGCTCGCGTCCGCTGACGGCCGGGCGGGGCCACCTGGTAAAATGCATGTACAATGAAGTGTTCGTTAACTCGTTACCATGTTATGTTTCCTACCACCGACTGCACGGCAATTATTTTCATGTTTATCCACGCACCGTGGAACGGGACGTTCAGGTCAGGGGCTCCACGCAGCTTGGCGTCCGTTGTGATTTTATTGCAAAAGTGACTGGGTTGTATTTCGCCGCGTGGTCCAGGCACCAGCACCTTGAATCACGGTGCATTTTAAAATCTTAAAGAGAGTCTAACATCGACATGTGTTGTGAGACGCCTGCCGTCCATGTCGCGCGCACTACTCAGCAACGTTTTGCTCTGCAATAGCTGTCTGCCTACAAACGTTTGCTAGTCACTAGTTATCTACCTCCAGACGCACCGTGTTTGTGTGTGCGTGCGCGCGTGCGGGTGTGTGTGTGTGTGTGGTACCCTGGTAGCCACTGGTTTTTGGGTCGCCTTGGACGTCTGAGCTGCGGCGTCCCAGCCTCGATCACGTGTCTGAATGCACGGCCAGGTGAAAGGTTTGCATTTTGCTTTATACTTTGGCTCTCTGTTACAGTGAGGAGGGTGTGGTTAACCTCAAAAGGTGCAGTCCTGGACAGCGGAGTAAAGTGGAGATGAGCTGGGACAGATATCCTGCCAACCCTGCAGGTAATACCAGTCTTTCAAAGTCAACTATGGTGGGCAAACACCAACACATTCACGTTCTCTTCTTAATGCATGCTTCTCAAATGTTATACAATTACCCATAGTCAGAGACAAGTATTTCAAGGAATTCTACAACGACAAACGTTAAACTCAGCCGATCAACCTTAAACGTCACCACAAAACATTAAGTGGAGAGACATCAGAATAACAAGCCGAATATCACCATGCAGGTTGACCTGAAAAGCATGATTTTCACGTACGCTGGATCTCACCAATGTTAATGTTCTAACGCTTCACGAGTCAAAACAAAATGGCAATTTGTAAGTGATCTTGACTTCTCTGTCCTTTGGGTCCGCGTTTTGGATTCAAGGGTGACCTTGAAAGGTCAGGACATTTTGACGGACGTTAGCTCATGCGCTTGTGAATACTTTGGTGTTTATAGTTTTCAAATCGGTCGGTACTTTAAGGCTGATTTAGAGTTCCCGTCCTTTCAGCCCGCCTTTGGCATTGCAATATGACCTTGAGAGGCCCGGACTTTTTGACGGACTGAAGCTTTTTCTATGGTGAATAGTCTTTTGTCTGTAAGTTAAAAGGCGGCAGTTAATACTTGGATGATACGGGGTTTTCCATCCTTTCACCCCACGTTTGACCTTGAAAGATGACCTTCAGAGGCCAGGACTTTTTGACGGACGCTACAACTTTCTGTGGTAAATATCATAATACATGCAAGTTTACAACTGGCCGATGATTTTGGGGTAATATGGAGCTCCCCATCCTTTGGGCCCACGTTTGGCCTTGAAGGATGACCTTGAGCGGGCAGGACTTTTTGACGGACGCTAGTTCTTTCTGTGGTGAATGTTCTGATCTTCTTAAAATGAAAATCGGCCGATAATTTTAAGTGATGTAGAGTTTCCCGTCCTTTAAGCCCGCGTTTGACCTTAAATGGTGACCTTGAGAGGTCAGGACTTTTTGACGGACGCTAGTTCTTTCTGTGGTGAATGTTCCGATCCTCGTAAAAATAAAAATCGGCCAGTAATGTTTGGGTGACATGGAGTTTCCCGTCCCTTGAGCCCGCATTTGACCTTGAAGGGTGACCTTGAGAGGTGAGGACTTTTTGACGGACTGAAGCTCTTTTTGTGTTGACTTGTCTGGTATTTGCAAGCCGAATTTTGGCCGGTAATTTTTGGGTGATATCGAGTTCGCCGTCCTTTGACCCAGCGTTTGGCCTTAAAGGTCACATGATATTGCAAAATAATTGTCATTTTTGGTGTTATCATGCCATAATTGATATTGAGAACAGTTTTCAGATAAATCGGAGCTCGTCGCTGAAAAAACGCTGAGTAAATCGGTAACACGGTATAGAATCAACACCTTTGGTGGCGTGTGCGACAGGGTAGAAGAAATGCCGCGGACGTGTTGCTTGATTTTACAAAAACGTCCAGCGGTAAGTTTAGCCATGGTCAGGTAAAAACGTGGTCGATGTAAAGATAATGTGTAAATGTTTAGCAAAATGTGTTATACAGGGACTATCTTTCGCCGCGTCATTTGTTTGTTTGTACGGCGAGTTTGCGAAATGAGCTAGGTTATTGCTAACATGCGTCCAGGGGCTGGTGGAATCCATGAATACCCTTTGCTTGGGTGGAAGTTATTTTGCCCCTCCAGATATCTCAAAAAGCATGATAGGTAGATACACAAAATTCACAGGGTACTTTGACCTGTATGTAGTCTTAGTTGTAACTAAATTTGATGCTTCTAGGTCATGCGCTGTGGTTCAAATGAGGCCAAACAATGTTAATTTCTAGATTGGTGTCCAAAGTGCTCCCAGGCTTTTTTATGCAACCGCCGAGAACATACATGCCTGTCCTAAGTACAAATTTGATGGTGTTCATTCAGGGCCAGTGACTTGTTCGACCTTCATAAGGTCAAGGTGATAAAAATATACGAGACTGTTCATATTTCCTCATTCATATAATCGTCATAAATTACGCTATACGGTATTTTTCCTTGAGAATGTTGGTGTGGATCATTTAAGTTCATTGATCAGCTGTGATCTTCAAAATTCTATGGAATCTGCCTGTGGCAGCCCATGTCATTAACTAATTCGAAATGAGCACCAAAAACTGCCGGACGAAGCAAGCTCTTGAGCATAAAAGCAGGTTAGCTTTGATCTCGGTCTGATGCTCTCATCTGACATTGACTCCGCACCTGAATTCGTGGCAGTCCTAAATTTCACTGGTTTTATACGCTACGAAACTATCTCCGAGATGTGTGGCTTCGTCTGTTACTTCCCTGCCACACCAGACTGAGAATGTCGCAAACTGTCACAGCAGAGCCGTCGCCTCCATTGCACGTGTGACATCATCAAGCTTAGGTGTGAGGTCACAGGCCTCGATGGAGTGAGAGCGGCAGGTCCCATCCCCGCTGCGTTGGTCTGTTTTGGAGACATTGCGGATGTCTCCGCTCCATTGTGCATTGTCCTGGCAGACGCTGCCTTGCTGGCGTCGGGCTGATGTAGTCAAACCTGTGGTGAGCGGCTGGTTGTCACGTCCTGCAGCAGCACGCCGGAAATGCACGCCCCCGTTGACGCCGACCGCGACAGGCCCAATTCACGACCAGACACTGCTGCTATCGTTTTTAGACGATACAACACCCTCTGGTGGCTGCGACTGGAACCACACGCGCCGCAAGCCGCCGCCAGATGGCTCAGCCACTCCCGTGGCGGTCGCGGCCGGAACCAGACGCGTGCCGCTGGTTCTGCACACGAACGAGAAATGAACGCTCTCGTGGCACGTGTGACAGATGTGGCCGATATCTCGGCGGTTACGGGCGTTGGCATGCTGTCCCACACCACACTGGTGGCGTCTCTCACCGCCGCGGGCAGGCGGCCTGCTCCTGGCTGTGTCGGATGCAGAACGGCTGCGTCCCATCCACGCCGGTAAAACTGGCAGGACCACCTCTAACAACCGGTGTCGAGCGTTGCTGTCGTTGATGATTACGACCATGTGTTCACAAAACTTATGATCAAGGCAGCGCGCACAGAAGTCGCAACAGAATACGATCGCCTTTAGCGTTCAGATGCAGTCGTACACAGACTCACCGGGCTCTTCCATCCACATATTGAATCGCCCGTGCTGACCACGGCGTTCCGTTATGGCCGGGGGCATGTCTGCAGGCATCGGTGCTCTGTCCGGGTGCGGCCGCTCTCCGCCACCGTGTCGTGACGGCCGCGGGACGACCTATTTCTCAGGTGCATAGTCTGGGCCTGTTCTGAATGACTGATGACTGCCGTTGCAGCGAGCTAGCCCCGTTGACGCCCTATAACGTCTTATCATCCGTAGTCGAGCGGAATGATCAGTCGACTGTGTCTTATCCCTGATGCATTCGGCGACGGTTCGGGACCACTATCCGAGACGGGATCCTTCCACGGTCTGCGGACGCTGTTTGGGACCACTATCCGAGACGGGATCCTTCCACGGTCTGCGGACGCTGCTCGGGACCACTATCCGAGACGGGATCCTTCCATTGCCTGCGGACGCGCCTGGACCAGTAACCGAGGCGGAATATTTCCATTGCCTGCGGACGCTGCCGGGACCAGTATCCGAGGTGGGATCCTTCCATTGCGTACTAACGCCGCTCGGGGCCACTCCACGAGGCGCGTGCCTGGATGCACTGCCCTAGGTGGATTATTGAAGCATATTCCTGCCTGCCAATGCTGCTCGGAGCGTTTTGGCCGAGGCTCTTCTAATTATGCATATCTTTGTCAATCTGAGAGTGTATCCATTTTTGTTACAAGTTCAGGGAGAATGGCTGACATGATTTCTACTTTACACGATATGTTACCATACTATTCTTTACAACAACACTGCGAATACTCGCTCCGTGCGGCTGAACTATCTAAAGTTTACAAAATCGGTCAGCCAGTGGGCGAACAGGTGGACAGACCTCGCGAACAGCCTGGAGCTGGCGCTCAAGTCAGCACCAGGTCAGCAACTGGCCAGTTCGGAGAACGGCATGCATGCTTCGCAGCTGTGGGTGCAGCGCATACGGACGAGCCGGACGCTGCAGTCGCTATACTCGTACCATACCGCCAAAAATTAATGTTTACACTGGTCTGTGTTTTGACCCGTGTGCACCAGCTTGTGCACCCCTGTGCACCAGCTGTGTTTTGACCCCTGTGCACCAGCTGTGTTTTGACCCCTGTGCACCAGCTGTGTTTTGACCCCTGTGCACCAGCTGTGTTTTGACCCCTGTGCACCAGCTGTGTTTTGACCCCTGTGCACCAGCTGTGTTTTGACCCCTGTGCACCAGCTGTGTTTTGACCCCTGTGCACCAGCTGTGTTTTGACCCCTGTGCACCACGCCAGAATGGTTGGTCGCGCTGTTCAGGTTGTCCATGCAGTCTCCAAAGTTTTCCACGTCCTTCCAGAATCCAGGCTAACCGAGGAAGTGCCAGCAAGGCCTTTTGTAGACGGGGCCAAAAGCTAATAGCTGCTTATGATTGGTAGTTTGCACGTTTGTCCTGGTGGTTTATCTGTTGTATGTTAACCGGGCTTTCTTGTGCGATTAATGGTGGATTATAATGGACTCAATGGCATTGTTCTCTGCGGGTTTACAAGTTGGACAACGCTGTGCAGACGTTATAAAACAGAGCATCGGCTTGACTCTTACGCATCGTAATTTCCTTTACCAGGCTGCATGGACGACATCATGTCCCCGCCGGCGTAAACGCACATCATCCAAGCGGAACGTGGCGCCGCACTCAGATGGCAAGACCGTTCAGGGCCAGTGGAGCCCAGTCGTTGTTTGCCTTAGCCAGAAGACCAGCTTTGTCTGCTCCGCCCACGTCAGAACGGTGATATCTGCTGACAGACAGCACCCGGCAATCTATTCTTTTATGTCACGAAGTCGTTCTGCATGGGCCGCCTCTGCACCGTCAGGCGGCGCGGCGCACAGTGAGCAAGATGAACCGCAAAATCATTTTTAATGACAGTGTCAAGCTAAGATAAAACAGTAGTGTTAGCCTTATTTCTCGAACAAAGCCAAGAGAATGGAGATATAGTTGGGTTGATATTTCGGCAGCATGCCTTTATCGAAACAATAACAGAAATGAGCTGTCAGACGGGGCGGCGCACAGTGAGCCAGATGAACCGCAACCGCATTCGCTTCTGCTATTGTTTCGATAAAGGCATGCTGCCGAAATAGAAACCCAGCTTTACCTCTCTTCTCCTGGTTTTCCGAGGAATGAGGCTAATCCTTCTGTCTTACCTAAGTTAATAATTTTCCTCGCTAATACACTCAACACATTGTGTCAAATTAAGACTTCAATGTTCATAACATTGTGTCATCTGGAGACATAACTAGCGCTTTTATGCGTGCCAGCCATGGTTGTCTGACACAATATCTTTTTGGCAAAAACTGACTCCAAACTCAACCAATGTCGTGACGTTAAAAACGGTTTCCAGCAGTGCCGCATATTAGCTACGCTGGTGGAACTGTGCATCCAGACATAGCAATCGCATTACAAAAATGAGCATGCCATTCATGTTGTGACTCATTTGGTATTGTTACTGCACGCAAAAACTGCTGCATGCAATTTGTTGACCAGGATATGAAGTATATGTCGGCAAGGTATACCCAGCATCTGCACACAACTTTTTAGTAATAGGTGTGCAGCTAAAGATAACCTCATCAAATCCTGCGGAAATATTTGCACTTAATGCAGTATAACACTCTTGCTGGATTCTAATTTTCGATTTTATTCTGCCGACACACCGACAGCATTTATCGCAATGCTAGCAGACTTTCAGCGCCAGCGACTTGCAGCATCACAGCGCCAAATTAAAAAACAAAAAACAAACGTGTTATCGTCCGCGGCGGATGCAACTGTGTACACGCGATGCCATTATGGAAGCACTATTTTCCGACATAACCTTTTTAAACTATTCCGTGCTAAGCCCTCATAACTGCGGTCGGTCTTCCTGTGCGATGATGGCTAGAATACAGCGGCCCGGGAAAAATACTTAACGAGTGCGAACATTGTGACCGTATTCACTCGATATCGCTTGTACAGGGCTATCAGCTGGCAAGAGAGCACACTTGTAATATCCAGGTTTCTATCTTAATTGGTTCACCGTGTGACAGCGTCTCACTCAATGATGGTGTGACGGCCGCATGGGGGATTTGCAAAGCTACGGCGTCCAATTTCGAATACCGTTGTTCATGCACGGCGGGTGCAAACCTGTGTCCACGATGTCGCTGTGGGAGCGCCATCGGCCGGCAATGTAAAACGTGCATCGGGTGATATGACCTTCTGTGCTCATACCAGTCCCTGACGGCGTTCTGCAAACTGCGGTTGGACTGCCGCAAACACCATGGCTAGAATACGGCGGCTGTGAAAATACTCATAATCACACGCGAAAAATACGCCTGTCTGCATGGATAGCGCTTGCATAGACCCATGGCATGCCAGTAAAACACACTTCTGTAATTCCGGCGTTCCTTTTATTCGGTGAACTCCCAACAACGTTTCGCTCATTGCTGGCGGCCTTCCCCACCTGTGATTCTCAAAGCTACAGTTTCAGCCTAAAATTTAAGATTTGAAACATGCGTGGCGGGTGCAGCCCCGGCGACCTGCCATGGTGTGATGGCCAGAATACAGCGGTCTGAGAAAATTATTATTATCAGGAAAAACTGCCGCCGTGCGCGATGGATGGTGCTGGTGCAGGGCGATCAGTCGCCAGCACAACACACGTCTACTATTCATATTTCCATTTTATTCTGTCGACCATCTGAAATAACCTCGCTCATTGCTGGCGACCGTCCGCACAGGCGATTGGCAAATTTATAGCGGCTAATTTAAACTGTTTTGAAAGATGTCGAATGCGTGTAATGTATGCACATGAGGTTCTTTTGGGTCGCTCTCGTCCCGCTATGTAAATCGCATATTGACCTAAATGACCGCATTGGTTCAAATCACCCCTGGGTGGCGCAGAAGAAGAGGAAAATACTGATAATCAGCCCTTTAAAGCGCATCAGTAACTGCCCAGTGCTAACGGCAGCACTCGGCAGCAATTGACTCCCACGTGGCCGTTACCGTAATGCAAGTATGCGTACTAGGTATTGCTGTCTGTGACCGCGCCGGAAGGTTTGTCAGTTGCAGATGCTGTTATGACTGTCGCCAATGGCATCCAGGACATTTTAAGACTGCTGTTCATTGCCAAAAAAAGAAACCGATTAGCGAAATACTCATCTCTCTGCAAGTTGAGCGAGGGGACTTTTCCTCCTCTCCGACCTTGCGTGGCTGGCTGGCCGCGGGTCACTGCCGGCTACCGAGGCCGGCCCGGCTACACCTCCCCCAGTGGTGTGCGAGCGTCACCGACGGCATGGGCGTGGCTCCACAGAGACAGCACCGGCTCCAGGCGGCATAAAGCTGGCCGGCACCGGGCCACAGGCATCACAAACACCAGCGAGTTCAGCCATGAAAGTCCTGGTGAGTGCTCCACTCGCCATGCTTCGTGACGATGTTCACTGAGTCTAGTTTTTTTCACTTCCTCAGATGAACCACTTCCTGCAAACGAGCTGCGAGAAAATGTTTGCATTTTCTTTTCAAATATGTTTCAGGTCCAATGCTTCCTCTAATCAACACAGCCAAGCAACAAATAAACCAAACAAAGAAACAAAAAATCAACCAAACAAATATCAACTTCAAACTGTTTTGCATTAGTTCCCATCCGATTAAACATACGTTTTACAATGTATCATGAGCTGTACTGCATTTGTTACGTTAACATTTTGATCCCACGGCTGAACTCAGCGCCTCTCGCTCGGAAGTTTCTTCGTAGGCCCATTTTCTTAACGGTGTCAGCCACTGCATTCGTTACATTGATCTTATCAACTTGCAAAGCGACAGTCCACTTTGTCTTTTTCAGGTGGTAGTGTCCGCTGTCCTGGCCGTTGCGGCTGCCCAGTACGCCCTGCTCTACAGCGGACTGGGCTACTCGGGACACCCGTACGCCGCTGGACACGGAAACAACTTTGCTGCCCCCTACTCTACCTTCGCGGCTGCCCCCTACGCCACGTATGGTGCTGCTCCCCACACCAACTACGCTGCAGCACCCTACAAGGTGTACGCCGCGCCAGCCAGTGTCAGCTCTCAGCACTTTTCCCTGAGCAGAAGCGGGGACTACAGCTACGGCTACGCCGACGGCCTGAGCACCAAGGCGGAGAGCAAGAACGCCTACGGCGGCACCGTCGGTTCCTACAGCTATGTGGACGCCAACGGCCTGACCCAGACGGTCAAATACGTGGCGGACGCGGCCGGCTTCCGTGTGCAGGGCACCAACCTGCCGGTAGCTCCCGTCGCCGACCTGAAAGCGCCCGTCAACACCCTGGTGGGACCTGCTCCCGTCCATGATACAGCTGATGTGAGGGCCGCCAAGGCCGAGTTCCGCCAGCTGTACGCCGAGGCTGCCGCCGCCGCCGAGGCTGCCCCTGACTACCGCAAGAAGCGCAGCGCTCCTCTAAGCGCTCTGCAAAGAATCTGCCTTTTTCCCTGGACCTGATATTACACACCTGCTCCAATGTCAACGAAATTAACCCGAATGAGTATAAATACTTACTTAAATTTCCTACTCTTCAACAGATTGGTATCAAAGATGTATGACTTTGTCTAACGCTACGTTTTGACATCACTTCGCACTCACAATGGGACAGTAGAAAGGCCAGCCAGAAGGCCTTGGTACCGAAGGAAGGGCTCTCCGGACCGTTTGATACAGAGATCGACAACCCGTAGTTGTATCTCGATGAGAATTATTAGACTCCATGCGCAGGTAAGGGCTCGTTTAGCATCAGTGAGGCTCCTGCGTCGTTCCGGTGTCAGGTCCCCCGGTGAGAGGGCCTGTCGCATCAATAAGGGCACCGGCGCAGTGTATGATGTATCCCTCTGAGGGCCTCTGAATCGAGGTGGCCATGATCACCGTATCACCAGAATATCAGTCGCTCAGGACTCCAGTCTGGGACGGAGAGCCTTTCAGCTCCTCACCAAGAAGCTTCACGTTTGCATATCCGAGTTTGATGTTGTTAATGGAATTCCCATTTACACCAAGATAAGTAGTACACATTACGTCATTGAGTTATAATTTGTGGTGCTGTACTTGTTACTCAGCGTAGGTTATCAATCTGAAAATTGCAGAGATGAAGTCCTCGGCTCCGAATGTCATCTACACGCATGCTTTAATAATGCAGTGTCAGTGCCCGTATATATCTAGCGCGTCCATGTTTTGTGCTGCAATGCCTTCAGTAATGTGTGTTGCAGCGAGGGCCAGCTTTTCTGAGGAACTAAGGCTCACCACCACCAAGTCGTTTCCGCGCTGTCTCATTGACATCATTTCCCTCACACCTCGGGGATATTCACAACCTCGGAGTATGTAATCTAGACGAGTTCGCTCAACGTCTGGTGAGCGACGGCCTTGTGCGCCATCCGTCGCTCAGACGGCAGCTGCTCCGCCACATTCCGGTGTGTCTGCACCCTGCACAGGCTGCGGGGCCTGCCGGCAAAACACGGAACTGAAGTCCATGTAACAACCATCGGACTACCTGTAGTGATCAGGGATGTTGTTTGCGTCAATGAGGGTTCCTGTGCTGATCCGGGGCCAAGTGCGCGTGTCAGAAGGCCTCCCGTGCCAGGGATGGGAACAACGTAATATGATGCATCCTTGTGATGGCCTTCGGATCCACCAGGAGATCCCCCCCCCCCCGTGCCACCAGAATCATAGCCAGAAGACACTTTGCGATGGAACGGAATGGCCCTTAAGCCCTTGACCGGAGACGGTAATGTATCCCTGGTGTTCTACTCAAGAGGCCCCTTGCTCGGAGGGAAAAAGGGGTCTCATTATTGTTGAGTAAATGGATGTCTCATTATTGTTCAATAGAGTGGGACGAAATGAGCGCAAAAAACGAGCAAGGTCATGCCATTTACCTGAGAGCGTTAATTTTTCCAGAATGTATTTTCGAAACAAATATCATCGAAAGGCTTGAACATGCCCGTCTGCAACCTGGGGAGCAAGGACAAGGATGGTCTTGGTTGCAGCTTACGTAAAACCGAAAAGTTTCGGCCACTGCAAGGTCCGCCAGACGGCGGGCGCCGTGCTAAATAATGCTTGCTTCTGGATAAATAAATAGCTGCCAAAAACACGAAAAATAGAGATTCTACCCTCACTCTTCCAGTTCAACCACCAGATTCCATACCCAATTTTTAAAGGCCAATCCGTTCTTTTCAACAGTCAAAAAATTGCACACGTGAAATACGCACTCAGACTGCCTTCTAAGTGTAAGACCTGATATCATTAAGCGTTCAAGGATAGTTTTCAGAAGTGGCGTCATTTTCGTCCACCCGTTGGCCATAACTTAATATTAGCTGCTAGGCCGACGCTGCGCGGCCTGCGGAGGCTGCAACGCCTGGAGTCGAAGCTTGTGCTTCTAAGATTTTCGAGTGCGCGCGCTCCAAATTACGTCACAAAACTAGCATTACTTGTCGATTACAGAGCTTAAAGGCGATTATTTCAGAAGTGTCATCATATTCGTCCACCGGTGGGCCACGGCTAAATATTAGCTACTGGGTTAATGCCCCGCGGAATACGGAGACTGCAACGCCTGGTGTCGAGGTTTTTGTTGCTAAGATTTGCGAGCGCGCATGTTAAAAAGAACGTTACATAAATTGCATCACTGATTGATTCTGACTGAATGGTGAGCATTTCCAGACAAACATTTGTTTTGTAGTGTCAGTTAGTTTGTAGTTTGTAGTGTCATTAGCATTGTGCCATGCACCGGGTATGAGTTTTTCAGCATTCATGTACTTAGTCTTATATGCCATTATTTTAGAAACGTTTTCACTCTTGAATAAATTCCCATTTGCTATCACGAGAAGCAGCGTTATAGTTTTCTAGTTTTGGCAATGTAACCAACTCCTCATGGTATACTAAATGCCGACAGCTGTCAGTTTACGTCAGCATGCTCCGAACTCAGAATGTCGGAGAACCAGGGGTGAAAGGCCCGTTTTGCTTATCTGAATAGCCATCGACAATTGTATTTGTCTCGTCCCATGTGAGATGGCATTTTGCACGTAAACTGTCAAACATGCTTAAAGATGCACCGAACATGGCAGCTTTCATGTGTAATGCCGGCTAGAACCACACAGCGCCTTATTGCGGGCCTCGGGAAAGCAATGTCACAGCTTTAGGACAGATGAGCAGCAAACGTGCCGCACATGGACACATCACTTACAAAGAAAGGTAACCGGAGGGGGACGTCGGGTGAATAGAGCTGTAGGCGTAAGAGACGCCCTCAGGGCCGAACGTGCCCTGGAATGTGACGGGAGCGCCGGAGGCAGCGTATCTCTGAGGGTAGATACCGAGAGCAGCCGCGTTGTACAGACGGGCGTGCTCAGCCTTGGCGGCGGCCACCGCGGGGGTGTCGCTGACGGGCAGAGGAGCGCTGCGCTTCTTGCGGTAGTCAGGGGCAGCCTCGGCGTACAGCTGGCGGAACTCAGCCTTGGCGGCCCTCACATCAGCTGTATCATGGACGGGGGCGGGTCCCACCAGGGTGTTGACGGGCGCCTTCAGGTCGGCGACGGGAGCCACCGGCAGGTTGATGCCCTGCACGTGGAAGCCGGTGGCGTCCGCCACGTATTTGACCGTCTGGGTCAGGCCGTTGGCGTCCACGTAGCTGTAGGAGCCGACGGTGTCGCCGTAAGCGTTCTTGCTCTCCGACTTGGTGCTCAGGCCGTCGGCGTAGCCGTAGCTGTAGTCCCCGCTTCTGCTCAGGGAATAGTGCTGAGAGCTGACACTGGCTGGCGCGGCGTACACTTTGTAGGGTGCTGCAGCGTAGTTGGTGTGGGGAGCAGCACCATACGTGGCGTAGGGGGCAGCCGCGAAAGTAGAGTAGGGGGCAGCAAAGTTGTTCCAGTGTCCAGCGGCGTACGGGTATCCCGAGTAGCCTAGTCCGCTGTAGGGCAGGGCGTACAGGGCAGCCGCAACGGCCAGGACAGCGGACACTACCACCTGAAAAAGACAAAGTGGACTGTCGCTTTACAATGTGAGGCATTTGAAAGAAAAGAAAGCAGGGGCGGATAATCTTTTGAGAATGGTCCTATGAGAAAAACGTTAAGCCATGGGCGCCGAGATTAACCATAGAAGTGCAGCTTTTATGTAATATGTGCAGTATAAATCATTATGCAATTTGAAGGTAATGTCAGGCAGGTTGTAACAAACATGAAACACCAAATAGACATGGACAAGCACAGGGTTCAGTTGTTGAAAATAAAGTATCACGGTTGTGTTGTTAAGAAGAAGTAATTAGCACCTTAAAAACATTAAGACCTTACTGTTTGGCCACGCAAGATCCGGCTTCGCTGAGAAAGTGAAAAGCCTAGAATGAATGAGTATCGTTAGGAAGCATAGCAAGTGGAGCACTCACCAGGACCTTCATGGCTGAATTCGCTGGTGTCTGTGATGCCTATGGTCCGGTGCCGGCCAGCTTTATACCGGCTGGAGTCGGTGCTGCCTCTGTGGAGCCACGCCCATGCCGACGGTAGCGCTCGCACCGCACTGACCACGACGCACGCTACGACCCACGGCCACCCGGCCACCGAGGTGAGAGTAGCGAGAAGGTAATTTGACTCCTCCACCCTAGTACGTTCTAAATATGTAAGTAACCAAGCTCTCGCGGATAACTGTTTTTATCCGTAGAGCAGCACTACCGTCATTTCTATGCATCACATCCTTCATTCCTAAGTTGAAACCAGGTACAGCTTGCCTCGAAAAGGGGCCTCGGCCTTTATTTTAACAGGACACCAAATTCTAGGGGTCCAGCAATGTTGTTCCTCTGGCCGTGGCAAAACCTGTCTCGGCCTGGAGCAATGAGGCACCTATGCCCTCTTGAAAGACTAGCAATAGCAAACGCATGAAAGATAGGCCTGTATTTTAAATTACTGGCCTAAACCCTTTCAAATAAACCTGTTCCTAGGTCATGACGTTTGGATTGATCATGGTCAAACAAGTTCAAACTGTGGATCGGTGTCCGAAGCTCGCTCAGATCTCCAAATGCAGCGACCTATAACCTGGATAACTTTACTTGGCAAAATGTCAGTTGTCTTCTTCTCAGGCCCGTGACCTCATTTAACTTTAAGAAGGTCAGTGACCAAAAACCGACGAGATTGCTTTCGTTCTCTTAATTTGTCAAGGTTTTTGCTTGGCGGGATGTCCGTAGCTGAAATGTTGGCCGAAGCCGTTGGAGGTCAGTGACCTTGTCGAGCCTTTGTGCAGCAAAAATAACGTCTTCCTACCACCTCCCTCCGATCAAGGATGTACGGTTTCGCCTAACACTACGTTTTGTCATCATCTCACACTTACGATACCGTAAAAAGACAGGTTGGGAAGCCACCGTACCGAGGGAGAGGCTCTCCGTACCGTTTCACTCATGGGTTGACAACCCGTAGTTGTATCTCAGAGCGGATTATTAGATCCCCACGCAGGTCGTTTTGCGCCAAAGCAAGGGCTTATTCGACGCAAGGGCTCGTTTACCATCAGTGGGGCTCCTACGTTGATCCGGTGTCAGGTGCCCTGGTGAGAGGGGCCTGCCGCACCAAGAAGAGGACTGGCGCGGTGTGCGAGGTATCCCTCTGAGACATCGGAATCAATGTGGCCATGATCGCCGTATCACTAAAATATTACTTGCTAAGGACTCCGGGCTGGGACAGAGAACCTGTCAGGTCCTGACCATGAAGTTTCATGTTTGCATACTCGACATTAATCTTGTTAATGAAATTTCCATTTGCACCAACAGGAGGAATACAACTTACGTCATTGTGTCCTCAGTTAGTGGTTCTGTCCTTCCTAATCTGCAAAGAGTATCAATCTAATACTTGCAGAGATGAAAGCTGGGTTCTGGAATGTATTTTACACGTATACTTGAATTACCTGTGATGGTGTCCGTATTTATCTGGCTTGTCCGTCTTTTGTGTCGCATTCGCGGCAGTAATGTGTGCTGCAGCGTGGACAAGCTTTTCTGTTGGACTCAACCTCACCACCGCCGAGTCGTGTTCGCTCTACCTCACTGACTTCACGTCGCTTGCTCCTCGGGGATATTCACGACAACCTCGGAGTATGCAATCTAGACTACGTCGCTCAGCGTCCGGTGCGCGACGGCCTTGTGTCCGGCACCCTTCGCTCAGACGGCCGCTGCTTCGTCACACTCCGGCGTGTCTGCACCCTGCAGAGGCCGCGGGCCGTGCCGGCATCGGAGGACACGCTGCTCCTTTTCCTCGCGAGGCTCAGCGTCTCTGAGACTTTAGCAGCTCGCACCTCTGCCCACCCTGCCGGGGTGCAGCACAGACATGTCATTCACCGGCACCATCGGCTTGACCGTGTTGAACGCCTCCGTCATGATCTGATGGCAATAGCTCCAGCGGCCTCCTCCTCATGCGCCTTATACGTCGCAAATCCCTTTGAAAAAAATACTTGACAAAGGCGGACATGGGGACAAAGAATAAACGTACGTGAAAGAAGACAAACAAATAATGCACCAGTCGGAAGCAATCAGTTGAAAAGCTTTACGCTTCCATAAACGTCCATAACTATTATGAAAGCTATCCATGCGGCGCGTGTACAAGCATCGCATTTATCTCCCAGCCGTGACTCTATCACTTCCGAACAACTGGGTGCAGCTGCGCCAAACTGTTAATGGATGTAGGCAGTTGACTAGCGAATCTTTTTGTAAAGAATCGGTTTACCTTCAGACTTCTGATCTGTGGAAGGTCAAAGCCAGACCGTGGCTCTCAGCGAAGGCCTATTCTAAGGAATCGATGTGATTTGGCAATCTGATCTGTGACAACCTGAGACAATGCCAGTCTACTGTGGCAACGAATTATAAGACTAAGCCATACATCTCTGAGATAGCTTCGCAGGCTATAAGACCAATAGAATTTAGGACTACAACGAATTCAGGTACGTAGTCAAAGTCAGGTGTGGAGATCAGACCGAAGTCAAAACTATCCCGCTCTTATGCTCAGGAGCTTCCTTTATGAGGTAGCTTTTTGGCGCTTATTTCGAATTGGTTAATGATATGGACCGCAACAGACAGACTCCATGGAAACTGAAAGATCATAGTTCATCAGTGGCTTTAAATGACCCACATCATCATTTTTTACTGGAAAATACCGCCTGCCGTAACCTCTTAGGCTTATTTGAATGAGAAAATATGAAGAGTCCAGTGGGTTTCTTAGTACCTTGACTTTCTGAAGCTTAAAAAAGCTCACTTGCCTTGAACAAACAACATTGAATTTGTACTTCGGACAGGTATGTAGGTTCACGGCGGTTACATAAGAGAGTCTGGGAGCACTTTGGACAACAATCTGGATATGACATTGCTTAACCTTATTCTACAAACATAAATTTCAGACACAACTAGGATTGCATACAGGTCAACCCACACTGTGAATTTGGCGTCCCTAGCTATCCTGCTTCTTGAGGTCTCTGGAGCAGTAAATCGAACTCTACCCGTGCGAAGGGAACTCATTGATTCAACCAGCCACCTGGGCACGTGTTAACAATAGCCTAAAGCATTCCAGAAACTCGCTGTGCAAACAGTCAAAAGATGCGACGGTGGGCACGCCCTGTGCAAAACACCTTGCTATTCATTTGTACACTGTCTTGTACATCGATGACATTTTTTACCTGCCCTATGGCTGGACTTGCAGTTGGATCTTTTTGTAAAAATCAAGCAGCTTGTCCCTATCATGTCTACTTCCTTGGATCACCCTCAACATAATGTGTTGATATTATGTCTTCATAACCTTTTTGCGATCTAGCCTAATGACCAGTGTAATTCGGCACATCCCATGACTATCAAGAAACTGCGTTATAGCACAAATGCCAAGAGAGATTCATATATGTTCTGATCCACCGCCATGACATCAAGTCTACGCCAGAAGATTTTTGTGATAGGGGATACGTGTCACCAATTGCGATATGTCGCTTGTTCAACATGAACTCGACTTGACGCTACATCAGGTTTGCAAAGCCGTAAAAAGGGGAAGAAACAATTCAAGTATCTATGTTAGATGCTCGTGATTATTTGTGGAAGTTGGTGATTTTGTCACCTTTTTACATTGCATCACAGTTATGTAAACATTCGGACATATGTTTGTATCGTCCTTAGCATTTGACCATGCACCGGGTATGATATGATTATTAGAGAGTTAAAATGATTGATTTGTTGTAACTCAAGTTAAGGGCAGTGTCCTGGCGGACTCGGAGTTTTTCAGTTGTCATGTTCCTGTTCTGTGTGCCATTATTTCGGAACTTCTTCACTCGTGACAAGAACAGCCATTCGTCATCATGAGGATAGCAGCGTTTTAGTTTTTGAGTTTGAAAAATTTATCCAGCTCCTCTTAGTATAATGAAGATCGACAGCTGTCGGCATACGTCAGGATACACCGGAACCCAGGACCTTGAGCCCCGTTCTGCTTATCTGAATAGCCACCGACATTTGTAGATGGATCTCGCCCCATGTGAGATGGCATTTTGCACGTAAACTGCCAATCATAATGAGAGAATACACCGAACATAGTAGCTTTCAGGTGTAATGACAAATGTAAACATACAGAGCGCCTAAATGCAGCCCCGGGAAAGTCAACGAAGCATTTTAGCACAGATGAGCAGCAAATACCCTGAACACAGACACATCACTTACGAAGAAAGATAACAGGAGGGGAGCGTCGGGTGAACAGAGCTGTAGGCGTAAGAGACGCCCTCAGGGCCGAACGTGCCCTGGAACGTGACGGGAGGCAGCGTATCTCTGAGGGTAGATACTGAGGGGAGGTGACTGGTGAACTAGGCAAATCGGCATGCACGTTTAATGTAGTGCAAAAGTAAGCCAAATGCAGCCTTACTCTGAAAACTGGAGGGGGGGCAGTTTACATTGCTGGCCCCCACCTTGAAAAGTGGGGGGGGGGCATGGCCCCCCTGGCCCCTCTGGTCCTACGCCCATGGTTATCAAGGTATAGATTGGACACATTTTGTGGAGAGTGGTCCAAGGCGAAATACGTGCTGGGGACGTGATTTTTGATCTTTACAAAAAAAGATCCGGCAGCAATTTCAACCATGGGGCAGGTAGGAAATGCGATGGATAAAAAAGGCAATGTGAATGCATAGTGAAATGCTTTGCGCAGGGACTGCTTATCGTCGTAACTTTTGCTTGTTTGTACAGCAAGTTTGCGCAATGCACTAGGTTATTGTTAACACGCACCCAGGTGGGTGGGTGAATCAATGAATAAGTTTTGCTCGGGTGGAGGTCGATTTGCTCCTCCAGAGATCGCAAGAAAAATGATGGCTAGAAACACGGGTTTACAGGGTGGGTTGGCCCCCATGTAATCTCAGATGTGCTTAACTTTGATGTTTCTAGGTCATGCGCCATAGTTTAAATAAGGTCAGACAATGTCAACTTCAAGACTGATGTCTAAAGTGCCCCCGACTTCCCTATGCAACCGCCGCGAACCTACATACCTGTCCAAAGTACTAATTCAATGGTGTTGATTGAAGGCCAGTGACGTTTTTCGGAAGGAGATCAAAATAATTAAAAAAACGTACAAGGCTCTTCATATTTTCCCATTCAAATCAACGCCAAAGCTTACGCTACACGGCATTTTCCTACAACAAATGTTGGCGTGAGTTATTTGAGGTCGCTGACCTATTCTGACTTTTAAAAAATTCATGGCACATGTCTGTTGCTGTCCCTGCCATCAACAAATTCGAAACGAACACCAAAAAACTGCTTCATAAAGCAAGCCCTACAGTATAAGAGGAGGTAAGCTTTGACCTTGGTCTGACCCTGATGCCTGACTTTGACTTTATATCTGAAATTCTTGTAGTTACAAATTCAGCTGACTTTCTAGCCTGCGAAATTATCTCAGAGAACGGTGGCTTCGCTTAACACGCGCCCTGGCTGGCCGGCTGGATACCTTTCGTGTCGCAGTGGCCGAAACTTTTCGGCTCTACGTAAGCTGCAACCAAGACCATCCTTGTCCTTTCTCCCCAGGTTGCAGGCGGGCATGTTCAAGCCTTTCGATGACATTTGTTTTGAAAATACATTCTGGAAAAATTAACGCTCTCAGGTAAATGGCATGACCTTGCTCGTTTTTTTACGCTCATTTCGTCACACTCTATTGAACAATAATGAGAGGTACATTTACTCAACAATAATGAGACCCCTTTTTCCCTCCGAGCAAGGGGCCTCTTGAGTAGAACACCAGGGATACATTACCGTTTCCGGTCAAGGGCTTAAGGGCCACTCCGTTCCATCGCAAAGTGTCTTCTGGCTATGATTCTGGTGGCACGGGGGATCTCTTGGTGGATCCGAAGGCCATCGCAAGGATACATCATATTACGTTGTTCCCATCCCTGGCACGGGAGGCCTTCTGACACGCGCACTTGGCCCCGGATCAGCACAGGAAACCTCATTGACGCAAACAACATCCCTGATCACTACAGGTAGTCCGGTGGTTGTTACATAGACTTCAGTTCCGTGTTTTTCTGTTTTCTTCAGAGAATATTAAGCAATACCTGAACGTAGATTGTAGATGAAATGGGACTCCAAGCTTATATTAACATGGCTAACTCATGTTTGTCTTAAAATGCTCAAGATCCTGTCAGAGCTGATCACTGATAAAAAAACTGCGTAATATGGTGCTGAACACGCGAGCTCGCAAGTCATAGCAGTAACAGCCTCGGCGCCCGGCGTTGCAGTCTCCACTCCGTGCGGCGTAGGTCTGGCGGCTGTAACACTAAGCGACGCCCAATGAGCTGACGAAAAAGATGACACATCTTAAGGGAGATGACTGGTGAACTAGGCAAATCGACATGCACGTTTAATGTAGTGCAAAAGTAAGCCAAATGCAGCCTTAATCTGAAAACTGGGGGGGGGGGGGGGCAGTTTACATTGCTGGCCCCCCACCTGGAGAAGCGGGGTGAGGGGGCATGGCCCCCCTAGCCCCCCTGTTCCTACGCTCATGGTCATCAAGGTATAGACTCGACACATTTCGTGGAGAGTGGTCCAAGGCGAAATACATGCTGGGGACGCGATTTTTGATCTTTACAAAACAGATCTAGCAGTAATTTCAACCATGGGGCAAGTAGGAAATGCGATGGATGTGAAAGGCAATGTGAATGCATAGCGAAATGCTTTGCGCAGGGGCTGCTTATCGTCGTGACTTGTGTTTGTTTGTACAGCAAGCTTCCGCAATGCAATAGGTTATTGTTAACACGCACCCAGGTGGGTGGGTGAATCAATGAATACGTTTTGGTCGGGTGGAGGTCAATTTGCTCCTCCAGAGATCTCAGGAAGCATGATAGCTAGAGACACGGGTTCACAGAGTGGGTTGGCCCCCATGTAATCTCAGCTGCGCTTAACTTTGATGTTTCTAGGTCATGCCCCATGGTTTAAATAAGGTCAGACAATGTCAACTTCAAGACTGATGTCTAAAGTGCCCCCGACTTCCCTATGCAACCGCCGCGAACCTACATACCTGTCCAAAGTACTAATTCAATGGTGTTGATTGAAGGCCAGTGACGTTTTTCGGAAGGAGATCAAAATAATTAAAAAAACGTACAAGGCTCTTCATATTTTCCCATTCAAATCAACGCCAAAGCTTACGCTACACGGCATTTTCCTACAACAAATGTTGGCGTGAGTTATTTGAGGTCGCTGACCTATTCTGACTTTTAAAAAATTCATGGCACCTGTCTGATGCGGTCCCTGCCATCAACAAATTCGAAACGAACACCAAAAACTGCTTCATAGAGCAAGCCCTACAGTATAAGAGGAGGCAAGCTTTGACCTTGGTCTGACCCTGATGCCTGACTTTGACTTTATATCTGAAATTCTTGTAGTTACAAATTCAATTGATTTTGTAGCCTGCGAAATTATCCCAGAGAAGGGTGGCTTCGTTTAACACGCGCCATGGAGGCCGGCTGGATGCCCTTCGCTCGAGTGGGGGGGGGGGGGGCAATTTGACCCCTGTGAGATCTCGGGAACTAGGGAAACTAGAGACACCAAATTCATAGGGTGTGTTGACCTGTATATGAACTCAGCTAGGCCATATTTGAGGTTCCTAGGTCATGACTTTTAGGTCAACTAAGGTCAAAACAAGATCAAATTCCAGGTTGGTCTCCAAAGTGTCCCTAGAACCTAGATGACTGTTTCTAAGCAAACGTTGACATGTTCATTTAAGGTCAGGGATCTTGCTTGATCTTTTGAAGATCGTGGTGATCAAAGTCACGCAGATTGTTCCGAGTTTTGCATTTGAATAAGCGGCAAAGATAACGCTAGACAATATGTTTCTTAAAACAAAATGTTGACCTGGGTCATTTTAGGTCAGTGACCTATTCTGACCTCTGAGAAGTCCCTGGAAGATGCATAATGCGTTTCATTCCGTCAATAAATTTGAAATGAGCACCATCAACTATCCCATACAGCAAGCCCTAGAGCAATAAGAGGGGTTGGTTATGACCTTGGTGTGACCTTCATATTTGACCTTAGGTCAACTTTATTTGCTCATTTAATATTTGTGTTGCCTAAGAAAGCACCTCAGAGATGTGTGGCTTCGTCTACCACTTCGTTGTTGCATCAGAATGAGCGATTCCCTAGAAATTGCCCTCGCTGAAACCATGACCTGATTTGACCTGCTACATGTCAGCGACCTTGCAAGGTACATCTAAATTGTTGACGTCAAACGAGCCATTATTCAACTGTATACAGGTATGCAAAGTTTGGCATGGCTACGCCGCGCCATTCGGAAACCATTCCGGAAAAGCCTTTGGGGGTCAATTTAAACACTCCCCCACCCAAGCGCGCGTTAGTGCTTCGTTGTCACGTCAGACTGAGATTGTTACAGATTGTTACAGATCCGGCTGCCACATCACATCGATTCCAAACAAATGGCTTCGCTGAGGGGCACGGCCTGACTTTGACCTGCCATAGATCAGGAAGTTGACGAGGCAAATCATTTTTTTACACCAAAAGATTCGCTATTCAATTGTCTACATCCATACACAGCTTGGTGCGGCTACGCCGAGTTGTTCGGAAACCATTCTGGAAAAAACATTCGCGGGCTTGCGAATTTGGTGTCTCTAGCTATCATGCTTCTTGAGATGTCTGGGGCGGGGGGGGGGGGGGCAAAAGAAAATTTGGGAAAACCCTCAGATGACCCCTCTAGCCGAGTGCGCGTTAAATATGAGTTGCAAAGTTTTCACGCCTAACTGTACACCGTATGTACATTCAACACCCGTTTGACTTGGTAAGATTGATTATCAAGTATATGCCTTCTTCTATGGGAATATTACCGCGTCCTATTTAATTACTAGATCGGACCATCCGGTGACGGAGCAGGACAACCGTCATTTCGGGGCATCTCAACCTTTATTTCCGCGTTGAAGCCAGGTCCATATGGCCTGGAGAAGGGGCTCTGGCATTTATTTTAACAACATGCCAAATTCCAGACGTATAGCAATGTTCTTCTTCCTGCCCTGACAAAATGTCTATCAGCCGTGGGACAATAAGGTGCCCATATCTTTTTAAAAAACTAGCGACACCAAAAACACATATTGATAGGAATGTATGTGAGCTTACTGGTCCAAACTTTAGCGCTCCAAGGTCATGACGTTCGGATTGATCAGGGTCAATTATGTTCCAACTGTAGAGCGCTGTCCAAACCTCCTGGAAGCCGAGAAGAGTACCTTTCTTTGTAAGTGTGTACAGGGTGTTTGCTGCCCATCTGTGCTAAAACTGTGACGTTGTTTCCGAGCCCGCAATAAAGCACTGTGTGTTTCTATTTGGCATTACACATGAGAGCTGCCATGTTCGGTGTATTCCTTAGGAGTGTCTGACGGGTTATGTGCAAAATGTCATTTCACATGGGACGAGACCCATATAAAGATGTCGATGGGTATCGAGATAAGGAAAACGGGCCTCAAGCTCCTGGTTTTCCGGCATTATTAGTTTGGAGCATGCTGTGGTATGCTGACAGCTGTCAGCATTCAGTACACCGGGAGGAGCTGGTTGAATTGTCAAAACTCAAAAAGTAAACGCTGCTATCCTTGTGACAACGAATGGTTATTTTTTATCAGTGAAAAACTTCCCAAGACAATGACACACAACATTAAATACATGAATGCTGAAAAACGCAATCTATCTCAACATGGTCCTCAACCGGGTGTGCATTTAATCAATCATTATAACTCCCGCACAATAAAACCCAGTGCATGGTACAATGCTAAAGACATCAGAAACATCTGTCCGAATGTTAACATGGCTGAAATGCAGAGTAAAAGGTAAAAGATCTCACCAACTTCGTTAAAAACTTCACACACACCTAGCATATCTTCAAGTTGTTTTTCTTCGTTGTATGGCTTGTTCGCAAACCTTATGCAGCGTTTAGTCGAGTTCGCACAGCACAAATGACACACCTCACATTGTGCTCCGGGTATTCGCTCTTTTCATTTGGGCTATAAAGGGACTTCTTCGTAGCCAAAGGGTATACCAAATTATACTGCAGTTCGATGCAGTGTAGGCATATGTTGGAAGCAGAGTTCTACAGCATAGTTTTCATCAGGCTCGATCACAAAGGGTTATCAAGACTCATTTTGCGGAGATTGCTCCAGGGTGGAAGAAGTGTCGGGGACGTCTTGTTTGATTATCTTTTAAAAAGTCTATCAGTAAGGCCAACCATGGGGTTAGTTAAACAATGCGATCGTTGTAAAAGGCAGGGCACGAATGCCTATGAAGATTTTTTCGCAGGGCTCCCCATCGTCGCACCTTTTCTTTACATATGTTACTTTTGATTTTTGTCTGATCCTCATATGACCCACTTTGACTTCGTACCTAAAGTCGTGGTAGTCCGACATGTAATTGGTTTGATAACCTACAAAATTATCTCCTATATGTAAGGCTTTTTCTAATATTTGATTGCCACATCAGACTGAGATTGTCGCAGATCAGATTGCCACATTACTTCGATTCCCTAGAAATGGGCTTTGCTGACAGCCACGATCTAACTTTGACCTGCCATAGATCAGGAACCTGACAGCGTGACTCAATTTTTTACACCACAAAATTTGCTAGCCAATTGTCTGCAACCATAAACAGTCTGGCGTGAACACACAAATTATTCGGAAGTCATACTGAAAAAACTATCTAGGAAGGGGGAATTTAAATTGACTCCTCCACCCGAGTGCGTGCTTAACATGTGAGGTACTAAGTTCTCACGGCTAACTGTGCTTATATGTAAATGCATTCAATACTGGTTATACTTGGTTAGCTTCATTGTCAACTACATGCTTTCTTACGGGAATATTGCCGCATCCTATTTAAATCCTGAATATAACCATTGGGAGACGGAACAACACAGCCGCCATGTCTGGTAATGACAACCTACATTTCCAACTTGAAGCCAGGTCTAGATGGCTTCGAAAAGGGGCCTTGACGTTTAGTTTAACAGGACACCAAACTCCAGGAGCATAACAATGTTGTTTGTCTCGCGCTGAGGAAACCTGTATCGGCCTACAACCTGACTAACTCTACTCGGCAAAATGTCACTTGTTTTATTCTCAGGCCGGAGACCTCATTTCACCTTGAGAAGGTCACAGTGACCAAATGCCTACGAGATTGTTTTACTTTTCTCAAGTCGTCAAGGATGTTGCTCGGTGGGATGTTCCTAAACACAAGGTTGATCGAGGCTATTCTAGCTTAGTGACCTCGTCGGCCCTTAATACAGTCCAAACCGCATGTTTCTACCACACTTGAATCAAGTGTGGAGAGCTAGAGATGGGCGTCCAAATCTTCTCCATGAATCAGCATATCTGGTAAAACGACGAATCTACATTTTTACCTGGACCTGACATTACACACCTGACCCAATGCCAACGAAATTAACCTGAATGAGCATAAATACCTACGCAAATTTCTAGTTTTCAAAATATTGGTATCAAAGATGTATGGCTTTGTCTAACGCTACGTTTTGGCATCACTTCACACTCACAATGTGACAGTAGAAGGGCCAGCCTGAAGGCCCTGGTACCGAAGGAGGGTCTCTCCGCACCGCTTGATACAGAGATCGACAACCCGTAGTTGTATCTCGATGAGAATTATTAGACTCCGTGCGCAGGTAAGGGCTCGTTTTGGGTCAGTGAGGCCCTTGCGTCGATCCGGTGTCAGGTGCCCCGGTGAGAGGGCCTGTCGCATCAATAAGGGGACCGACGCGGTGTATAATGTATCCCTCTGAGGGCCTCTGAATCGAGGTGGCCATGATCACCGTATCACCAGAATATCAGTCGCTAAGGACTTCAGTCTGGGACGGAGAGCCTTTCAGCTCCTCACCAACTATCCTCACGTTTGCATATCCGAGTTTGATTTTGTTAATGGAAATCCCATTTACAGCAACATGAGTAGTACAAATTACGTCATTGAGTCATAATTTGTGGTGCTTTACTTGTCACTCAGCGTAGGGCATCAATCTGAAAATTGCAGAGATGAAGTCCTCGGCTCCGAATGTCATCTACACGTATGCTTTAATAATGCAGTGTCAGTGCCCGTATATATCTAGCGCGTCCATGTCTTGTGCTGCAATGCCTTCAGTGACGTGTGTCGCAGCGAGAGCCAGCTTTTCTGTGGGACTAAGGCTCACCTCCACCAAGTCGCTTCCGCGCCGTCTCATTGACATCATTTCGCTCGCACCTCGGGGATATTCACGACAACCTCGGAGTATGCAATCTAGACGAGGTCGCTCACCGTCTGGTGCGCGACGGCCTTGTGCGCCATCCGTCCTCAGACGGCAGCTGCTTCGCCACACTCCGGCGTGTCTGCACCCTGCACCTTGCACAGGCTGCGGGTCCTGCCGGCATCGGAGGACATGCTGCTCCTCTTACTCGCGAGAGTCAGCATCTCTAGGACGTTAGCAACTCGCGCCTGAAACTCATAACTATTTGTTTGCAATTGATTATGCATCGGAAAATCAGGAGCTTGAGGCCCGTTTTGATCATCTCAATAGCCATCGACATTTGTAGATGTATCTCGCCCCAGGTGAGATGGCATTTTGCACGTAAACTGCCAGTCATGATGAGAGAAAACACCGAACATAGTAGCTTTCAGGTCAGGCTGCATATTATTTGCTCCTGATTTTCTCGGTATCTGCCCTCAGAGATACGCTGCCTCCGGCGCTCCCGTCACGTTCCAGGGCACGTTGGGCCCTGAGGGCGTCTCTTATGCCTACAGCTCTATTCACCCGACGCTCCCCTTCAGCTACCTTTCTTTGTAAATGGCGTGCCTGTGTTCAGGGTATTTGCTGCTCATCTGTGCTAAAATGCTGACATTCCTTTCCCGTGCTGCAACTAGGCGCTCTGTATGTTTCTATTTGTCATTGCACCTGAAAGCTACTATGTTCGGTGTATTTTCTCGTCATGACTGACATTTTACGTGCAAAATGCCATCTCACATGGGGCGAGATACATCTACAAATGTGGATGGCTTTTCAGATCAGCAAAACGGGGCTCAAGGTCCTGATTTTCCGGTGCATCCTGACGTATGCCGACAGCTGTCGATCTTCACTATACTAGAAGTTGGGTTGTTCAAACTCAAAAACTAAAACGCTGCTTTCTTCGTGATGACAAATGCTATTTTTGTCGCGAGTGAAGAATCTCCGAAATAATGGCGTACAATACGAAAAACATGACGATTGAAGAATTCTGGGTCTGCCAATACACTACCCTTAACTTGATTTACAACTGATCAATCATTCTAACTCTCTGATATTCATGCCCGGTGCATGGTACAATGCTAATGACGCTACGGATATATGTCCAAATGTTTACATAGCTGCGATGCAACGTAAAAAGCTGCAAAAATTCACAAAGTTCCAAAAATAAACACGAGCATCTAACATATATACTTGAATTGTTTCTTCCCCTTTTTACGGCTTTGCAAACCTCATGCAGCACGAAGTTGAGCGCATACTATATATATATCTCTAATAATCATATCATACCCGGTGCATGGTCAAATGCTAAGGACGATACAAACATATGTCCGAATGTTTACATAACTGTGATGCAATGTAAAAAGGTGACAAAATCACCAATTTCCACAAATGATCACGAGCATCTAACATAGATACTTGAATTGTTTCTTCCCCTTTTTACGGCTTCGCAAACCTCATGCAGCGTCAAGTCGAGTTCATGTTGAACAAGCGACATACCGCAATTGGTGACACGTATCCACTATCACAAAAATCTTCCTGATTAGACTTGATGTTATGACGGTGGATCAGAACATACATGAATCTCTCTTGGCATTTGTGCTATAACACGGTTTCTTGATAGTCATGGGATGTACCGCATTACACTGGTCATTAGGCTAGATCGCAAAAAGGTTATGAAGACATAATATCGACACATTATGTTGAGGGTGGTCCAAGGGAGAAGACATGATAGGGACAAGCTGCTTGATTTTTACAAAAAGATCCAACAGCAAGTCCAGCCATAGGGCAGGTAAAACATGTCATCGATGTACAAGACAGTGTACAAATGCGTAGCAAAGTGTTTTGCACAGGGCGTGCCCACCGTCGCACCTTTTGACTGTTTGCACAGCGAGTTTCTGGAATGCCTTAGGCTACTGTTAACACGTGCCCAGGTGGCTGGTTGAATCAATGAATACACTTCGCACGGGTAGAGGTCGATTTACTGCTCCAGAGACCTCAAGAAGCAGGATAGCTAGGGACACCAAATTCACAGTGTGGGTTGACCTGTATGCAATCCTAGTTGTGCCTGGAATTGATGTTTGTAGAATGAAGTTAAGCAATGTCATATCCAAATTGTTGTCCAAAATGCTTCCAGACTCCCTGATGTAACCGCCCTGAACCCACATACTTGTCCTAAGTACAAATTCAGTGATGTTTGTGCAAGACAAGCGACCTTTTTTAATCTTCAGAAGGTCAAGGGTACTAAGAAACCCACGGAACTGTTCATGTTTTCTCATTCAAATAAGCCTGAGAGGTTACGCTGGGCGGTATTTCCCTTTAAAACTGTTAACGTGGATCGTTTAAGGTCATTGATAAACTCTGATCTTTAAGTTTCCATGGAGTCTGTCTGCTGCGGTACAAGTCTTTAACCAATTCGAAATGAGCGCCAAAAAGCTACCTCATAAAACAAGCTCCTGAGCATAATTGCAGGATAGTTTTGACCTCCATCTGATCCCCGCGCCTGACTTTGACTACGTACCTGAATTTGTTGTAATCCTAAATTCAATTGGTCCCATAGCCTGCGAAGCTATCTCAGAGATGTATGGCTTAGTCTTATAATTATTTGCCACAGCAGACTAGGATTGTCACAGGTTGTCACAGATCAGACTGCCACATCACATCGATTCCTTATAAAAGGCCTTCGCTGAGAGCCATGGTCTGGCTTTGGCCTTCCATAGATCAGAAAGCCCGACAAGTTGAACCAATTTTTTATACAGAAAGATTCGCTAGTCAACTGCCTACACCCATAAACAGTTTGGCGCGGCTACACCCAGTTGTTCGGAAGTGATAGAGTCACGGCTGGGAGATAAATGTGATGCTTGTGCACGCGCGATTGGACAGCTTTCACAGAAGTTATGGACGTTTGTGGAAGCTTAAAGCTTTTCAACTGATGGCTTGGGATGGTATATCATTCGTATGTCTACTTTCACGTGCGTTTATTCTTTGTTCCCATGTTCGCCTTTGTCAAATATTTCTTTCAAAGGGATTTGTGGAGTATGAGGCATATGAGGAGGAGGTTGCTGGAGCTATTGCCATCAGATCATGACGGAGGCGTTCAACACGGTCAAGCCGATGGTGCCGCTGAATGACGTGTCTGTGCTGCACCCCGGTCGGGTGCGCAGGGGTGCGAGCTGCTAAAGTTTCAGAGACGCTGAGCCTCGCGAGGAAGAGGAGCAGCGTGTTCTCCGATGCCGGCACGGCCCGCGGCCTCTGCATGGCGCAGACACACTGGAATGTGGCGAAGTAGCAGCCGTCTTAGCGAAGGGTGGCGGACACAAGGCTGTCGCGCACCAGGCGGTGAGCGACCTTGTCTAGATTGCATACTTCGAGGTTGTCGTGCATATCCCCGAGGAGCGAGCGACGTGAAGTCAGTGAGACAGAGCGAAAACGACTCGGCGGTGGTTAGGCTGAGTCCAACCGAAAAGTTTGTCCACGCTGCAGCACACATTACTGCCGTAATTGCAACACAACAAACAGACAAGCCAGTTATATACGGACACCGGCACAGGTAATGCAAGTCTATGTGTAAAGTACATTCCAGAACACAGCTTTCATCTCTGCAAGTTTTAGATTGATGCTCTTTGCAGATTAGGAACGACAGCACCACTAACTGAGCACACAATGACGTAAGTCGTATTCCTCCTGTTGGTGCAAATGGAAATTCCATTAACAACGTTAAAGTCGAATATGCAAGCATGAAACTTCATTGTCAGGACCTGAAAGGTTTTCTGTCCCAGCCCGGAGTCCTTAGCTACTAATATTCTGGTGATACGGTGATCATGGCCACCTTGATTCAGAGGCCTCAGAGGGATACATCATACACCACGCCGGTGCTCTTCTTGGTACGGCATGCCCCTCTCACCGTGGCACCTGACACCGGATCAACGTAGGAGCCCCACCGACACTAAATGAGCCCTTGTGTCGATCGAGCCTTGCTTCGGCGAGAAACGACCTGCGTAAGGGCCTAATATTCCGCTCTGAGATATAACTACGGGTGTCGACCTTTGCGTCAAACGATACGGAGAGCCTCTTCCTCGATACCGTGGCTTCCTAACCTGTCTTTTTACCATCTCGTTGTTAGTGTGAGCTGATGTCAAAACGTAGCGTTAGACGAAACCATGCATCCTAAGGACCGTTTGTTTTAAAATTAGAAAGTTTAACTTAGCATTAATGTCTATTTAGGTGAACTTCGTTGGCATTGGGTCAGGTGTGAATATCAGGTCCAGGAAAAATTCAGCTTCTTTGTTTTACTAGACATATTAATTGATGAGGGAAATTTGGACGCCCATTTCTAATGTCTTGACCGAAGGGAGGTAGGAAGATGTTATTATTGCTCAATAAAGGCTCGACAAGGTCATTGACCTCGAATGCCCTCGACCAACGTTTTAGCTAGGAACATCCCGCCAAGCAAAAACCTTGACAAATTAAGAAAACGAAAGCAATCTCGTAGGTTTTTGGTCACTGTGACCCTCTAAAAGTGAAATGAGGTCACGGGCCCTGAGAAGAAGAGAAGTGACATTTTGCCAAGTAAAGTTATCCAGGTTATATGTCGCTGCGTTCGGAGATCTGAGCGAGCTTCGGACACCGATCCACAGTTTGAACTTGTCTGACCATGATCGATCCGAACGTCATGACCTAGGAACTTACAGGTTTATTTGAAAGGCCTTAGGCCAGTAATTTCAAGTACAGGCCTATCTTTTCATTGCGTTTGCTATTGCTAAGTTTTTTTAAAGGGGCATGGGTGCCTCACTGTTCCAGGCCGAGGACAGGTTTCGCCACGGCAAGAAGAACAATCTTGCTGGACCCCTGGAATTTGGTTTGTTCCTGTTAAAATAAAGGCCAAGGCCCCTTTTCGAGACAGGCTGTACCTGGTTTTCAACTTAGAAATGAAGGATGTGATGCATAGAAATGACGGTAGTGTTGCTCTACGGATAAAACAGTTAACCGCGAGTGCTTGGTTACTTACATATTTAGCACGTACTAGGGTGGAGGAGTCAAATTACCTTCTCGCCACTCTCACCTAGGTGGCCGGGTGGCTGCGGGTCGTGGCCTGCGTCGCGGCCAGTGGCGTGCGAGCGTTACCGTCGGCATGGGCGTAGCTCCACAGAGGCAGCACCGACTCCAGCCGGTATAAAGCTGGCCGGCCACCGGACCACAGGCATCACAGACACCAGCGAGTTCAGCCATGGAAGTCCTGGTGAGTGCTTCACTTGCTATGCTTCCTAACGATATTCATTCATTCTAGGCTTTCACTTTCTCAGCGAAGCCGGATCTTGCGTGGCCGAACAGTAAGGTCTTAATGTTTTTAAGGTGCTAATTACTTCTTCTTAACAACACAACCGTGACACTTAATTTCAACACCTGAACCATGTGTTTGTCCATGTCTATTTGGTGTTTCAAATTTGTACAACCTGCCTGACATTACCTTAAAATTGCGTAATGATTTATACTGCACATATTACATAAAAGCTGCACTTCTATGGTTAATCTCGGCGTCCATGGCTTAACGTTTTTCTCAAAGGAACATTCTCAAAAGATTATCCACCCCCTGCTTTCTTTTCTTTGAAATGCTTCACATTGTAAAGCGACAGTCCATTTGGTCTTTTTCAGGTAGTAGTTTCCGCTGTCCTTGCCGTTGCGGCTGCCCAGTACGCCCTGCCCTACAGCGGACTAGGCTACTCGGGATACCCGTACGCCGCTGGACACGGGAACAACTTTGCTGCCCCCTACTCTACTTTCGCGGCTGCCCCCTACGCCACGTATGGTGCTGCTCCCCACACCAACTACGCTGCAGCACCCTACAAGGTGTACACCGCGCCAGCAAGTGTCAGCGCCTTATTGCGGGCTCGGGAAAGCAATGTCACAGTTTTAGGTTAGATGAGCAGCAAACGTGCCGCACATGGACACATCACTTACAAAGAAAGGTAACCGGACGGGGACGTCGGGTGAATAGAGCTGTAGGCGTAAGAGACGCCCTCAGGGCCGAACGTGCCCTGGAACGTGACGGGAGCGCCTGAGGCAGCGTATTTCTGAGGGTAGATACCGAGAGCAGCCGCGTGAAACATTGACACTGTGAAAGTAACTTGTGAAATTGTGAAAGTAACATTGTGACATTGTGAAAGTAACTTGTAGATGGATATGGTTGATCCAAATTTAAAGATGAAAACTTTATTGCAGATCGAGTGATCAACAACATGAATTAACATGGCCAAGCTATGTTTGTCTGAAAATGCTCACCATTCAGTCAGAATCAATTAGTGATACGATTTATGTGACGTTCTTTTTAACATGGGCGCTCGCAAATCTTAGCAACAAAAACCTCGGCATCAGGCGTTGCAGTCTCCGTATTCCGCGGGGCATTAACCAGTAGCTAATGTTTAGCCGTGGCCCACCGGTGGACGAATATGATGACACTTCTGAAATAATAACCTTTAAACTCTGTAATCGACAAGTAATGCTAGTTATGTGACGTAATTTTGAGCGTGCGCACTCGAAAATCTTAGAAACACAAGGTTCGACCCCAGGCGCTGCAGTCTCTGTAGGCCGTTGCAGCGTCGGCTTGGCAGCTAGTATCAAGTTGTGGCCAACGGGTGGAAGAAAATGCCGACTCTTCTGAAAACTATCCTTGAACGCTTAATGACATCAGGTCTTATGCTGAGAAGGCAGTCTGAGCGCATATTTCACATGTGCAATTTTTATACCGATGAAAAGAACGGATTGGCCTTTAAAGCACCGCGAATTGGAAATGGAATCTGGTGGTTTGAATTGGAAGAGTGAGGGTAGAATCTCTATTTCTCGTGTTTTTTGCAGCTATTTCTTTATCCAGAAAAGGCTTAACACGGCTCCCGCCGTCTGGTGGCACTTGCAATGGCCGAAAGTTTTCGGTTTCCGTAAGCTGCAACCAAGACCATCCTTGTCCTTGCTCCCCAGGTTGCAGGCGGGCATGTTCAAGCCTTTCGATGAAATTTGTTTCGAAAATTACATTCTGGAGAAATGAACGCTCTCAGGCAAACATGGCATGACCTTGCTCGTTTTTAACGTCTCATTTCGTCCCACCTTATTCAACAATAATGAGACGTCCCATTTGCTCAACAATAATGGACCTCTTTTCCCTCCGAGCAAGGGGCCTCTTGAGTAGAACACCAGGGATAACATTACTGTTTCTGGTAAAGGGCTTCAGGGCCATTCCGTTCCATCGCAAAGCGTCTTCTGGCTATGATTCTGGTGGCACGGGGGATCTGCTGGTGGATCCGAAGGCCATCACAAGGATATATCATATTACGTTGTTCCCATCCCTGGCACGGGAGGCCTTCTGACCCGCGCACTTCGCCCCGGATCAGCACAGGAACCCTCATTGACGCAACAACATCCCTGATCACTACAGGTAGTCCGATGGTTGTTACATAGACTCCAGTTCCGTGTTTTTCTGTTTTGTTCAGAGAATATTGAGCAATGCCTGAACGTAGATTGTAGATGAAATGGGACTCCAATCTTATATTAACATGGCTAACTCATGTTTTTCTTAAAATGCTCAAGATCCTGTCAGAGCTGATCACTGATAAAAAACTGCGCAATATGGTGTTGAACACGCGAGCTCGCGAGTCATAGCAGTAACACCCTCGACGCTCGGCGTTGCAAACTCCATGCCGTGCGGCGGAGGTCTTACGGCTGTATCATTAAGCGATGCCCGATGAGCAGACGAAAAAGATGACTCATCTTGAGGGAGATGACTGGTGAACTAGGCAAATCGGCATGCACGTTTAATGTAGTGCAAAAGTAAGCCAAATGCAACCTTAATCTGAAAACTAGGGGGGGGGGGGTAGTTTACGTTGCTGGCCCCCCACCTTGAGAAGTGGGGGGGGGGGGCATGGCCCCCTAGCCCCCCTGTTCCTTTGCCCATGATTATCAAGGCATAGATTCGACACATTTCGTGGAGAGTGGTCCAAGGCGAAATACATGCTGGGGACCGCGATTTTTGATCTTCACAAAAAAAGATCTAGCAGTAATTTCAACCATGGGGCAAGTAGGAAATGCGATGGATTGTAAAAGACAAGGTGAATGCATAGCGAAATGCTTTGCGCAGGGACTGCTTATCGTCGTAACTTTTGTTTGTTTGTGCAGCACGTGTCCGCAATGCACTAGGTCATTGTTAACACGCACCCAGGTGAGTGGGGTGAAACAATGAATACGTTTTGCTCGGGTGGAGGTCAATTTGCTCCTCCAGAGATCTCAAGAAGCATGATGGCTAGAGACACGGGTTCACAGGGTGGGTTGGCCCCCATGTAATCTCGGCTGTGCTTAACCTTGATGTTTCTAGGTCATGCCCCATGGTTTAAATAAGGTCCGACAATGTCAACTTCAAAACTGATGTCTCAAGTGCCCCCAGACTTCCCTAGTGCCTTCGTTGTCACGTCAGACTGAGATTGTTACAGATTGTTGCAGATCAGGCTGCCACATCACATCGATTCCAAAGAATGGCTTTGCTGAGAGGCACGGCCTGACTTTGATCTGCCATAGATCAAGAAGTTGACGAGGCAAATCACTTTTTTACACCAAAAGATTCGCTATTCAATTGCCTACATCCATATACAGCTTGGTGCGGCTACGCCGAGTTGTTCGAAAACCATTCTGGAAAAAAAAACATTCGCGGGCTTGCGAATTTGGTGTCTCTAGCTATCATGTTTCTTGAGATGTCTGGGGCGGGGGGGGGGGGGGCAAAAGAAAATTTGGGAAACCCTCAGATGACCCCTCCAGCCGAGTGCGCGTTAAATATGAGTTGCGAAGTTTTCACGTCTAACTGTATGTACATTCAACACCCGTTTGACTTGGTGAGATTGGTTATCAAATATATGCCTTCTTCTATGGGAATATTGCCGCGTCCTATTTAATTGCTGGTTCGGACCATTCGGTGACGGAGCAGGACAACCGCCATTTCGGGGCATCTCAACCTTTATTTCCGCGTCGAAGCTAGGTCCATATGGCCTCCAAAAGGGGCTCTGGCATTTATTCTAACAACATGCCAAATTCCAGACGTATAGCAATGTTCTTCTTCCTGCCCTGACAAAACCTCTATCAGCCGTGGGACAATAAGGTGCCAATATCTTTAAAAAACTAGCGACACCAAAAACACATATTGATAGGACTGTATGTGACCTCACTGGTCAAACTTTAGCACTCCAAGGTCATGACGTTCGGATTGATCAGGGTCAAACATGTTCGAACTGTAAATCGGTGTCCAAAGCTCCTGGAAGCCGAGAAGAGTACCTTTCTTTGTAAGTGTGTACAGGGTGTTTGCTGCCCATCTGTGCTAAAACTGTGAAGTTGTTTCCGAGCCCGCAATTAAGCGCTGTGTGGTTCTATTTGGCATTCCACATGAGAGCTGCCATGTTCGGTGTATTCTTTAGGCGTGTCTGACGGGTTATGTGCAAAATGCCATTTCACATGGGGCGAGACCCATATAAAGATGTCGAAGGGTATCGGGATAAGGAAAACGGGCCTCAAGCTCCTGGTTTTCCGGCATTATTAGTTTGGAGCATGCTGACGTATGCTGACAGCTGTCGGCATTTAGTACGCCGGGAGGAGCTGGTTAAATTGTCAAAACTCAAAAACTAAACGCTGCTATCCTTGTGACAACGAATGGTCATTTTTTGCCAGTGAAAAGGTTCCTAAGATAATGACACAAAACATTAAATATATGAATGCTGAAAAAACGCAATCTATCTCAACATGGTCATTAACCGGATGTGCATTTAATCAATCATTATAACTCCCGCACAATAATACCCAGTGCATGGTACAATGCTTAAGACATCACAAACATATGTCCGAATGTTAACATGGCTGAAGTGCAGAGTAAAAGGTAAAAAATATCACCAACTTCGTTACAAACTTCACACATATCTAGCATATCTTTAAGTTGTTTTTCTCCTCTGTACGGCTTGTTCGCGAAGCTTGTGCAGCGTTTAGTCGAGTTCGCACAGCACAAATGACACACCTCACTTTGTGCTCCGGGTATTCGCTCTCTTCATTTGTGCTATAAAGGGGCTTCTTCGTAGCCAAAGGGTATGCCAAATTATACTGCAGTTCGATGCAGTGTAGGCGTATGATGGAAGCAGAGTTCTACAGCATAGCTTTCATCAGGTTCGATCACAAAAGGTTATCAAGACTCATTTTGTGGAGACTGTTCCAGGGTGGAAGAAGTGTTGGGGATGTCTAGCTCAATGATTTTCTGAAAACTCCAGCAGTAAGGCCAACCATGAGGTTAGTTAAAAAATGCGATGGTTGTAAAAGGCCGGGTACAAATGCCCAGCAAGATTTTTTCGCAGGGGCTGCCCATCGTCACACCTTTTCTTTGCTTATGTTACTTTTGACCTTTGTCTGATCCTCATATGACTCACTTTGACTTCGTACCTAATGTCGTGGTAGTCCTACATGTAATTGGTTTGATAACCTACGAAACTATCTCATATATGTATGGCTTTTTTCTAACATTTCATATCCACATCAGACTGAGATGTCACAGATCAGATATCCACATCCATTCGATTCCCTAGGAATGGAATTCGCTGAGAGCCACGACTTAACTTTGACCTGCCATAGATCAGGAACCTGACAGCGTAACTCAATTTTTACACCAAAAGATTTGCTTTTACACCAAAAGATTTGCCGGGCAATTATAAACAGTCTGGGGTGAACACACAAATTATTCGGAAATCATGCTGAAAAATTGTCTAGGAAGGGGGAATTTAAATTGACTCCTCCGCCCGAGTTCGTGCTAAATATGTGAGTTACTAAGTTTTCACGGCTCACTGTGCTCATATGTATACGCATTAAATACTGGTTTTACTTGGTTAGCTTCATTATCAACTACATGCTTTTTTAGGGGCATATTGCCGCAATCACCATGAGAAGGCCACAGGGACCAAATGCCTACGAGATTGTTTTAATTTTCTTAAGTTGTCAAAGATATTGCTCGGTGCGACGTTCCTAAACCAAGGTTGATCGAGGCCGTTCTAGGCCAGTGACCTCGTCGGCCCTTAATGCAATTCAAACAACATGTTTCTACCACCCTTCAACCAAGACATTAGAGATGGGCGTCCAAATCTTCTCCATGAATCAGCATATTTAGTAAAACAACGTATCTGGGTTTTTGCCTAGACCTGACATTACACACCTTACTCAATGCCAACGAAATTACCCTGAATAAACATAAATGCCTACCTAAATTTCTAGTTTTCAAAAGATTGGTATCAAAGATGTATGGCTTTGTCTAATACCACGCTTTGACGTCACTTCGCACCCACAATGAATGAGGAGAAAGGCCAACCAGAAAGCCCTGGTACCGAAAGGGGCTTTCAGGATCGTTCGATGCAGAGATCGACAACCCGTAGTTGTATATCGATGATAATTATTAGACTCCGTGCGCAAGTAAGGGCTCGTTTTGCGTCAGTGAGGCTCCAGCATCGATCCGGTGTCAGGTGCCGCGGTGAGAGGGCCCTGTCGCATCAATAAGGGGACCGACGCAGTGTATGATGTATCCCTCTGAGGGCCTCTGAATCGAGGTGGCCATGATCACAGCATCACCAGAATATCGGTCGCTAATAATGCAGTGCTAGTGCCCGTATATATCTAGCGCGTCCATGTTTTGTGCTGCAATGCCTTCAGTAATGTGTGTTGCAGCGAGGGCCAGCTTTTCTGTGGAACTAAGGCTCACCTCCACCAAGTCGTTTCCGCGCTGTCTCATTGACATCATTTCCCTCACACCTCGGGGATAATCACGACAACCTCGGGGTATGTAGTCCAGACGGGTTCGCTCAACGTCTGGTGAGCGACGGCCTTGTGCGCCATCCGTCGCTCAGACTGCCAGCTGCTCCGCCACATTCCGGTGTGCCTGCACCCTGCACAGGCTGCGGGGCCTGCCGACATCGGAGAACATGCTGCTCCTCTTCCTCGCGAGGCTCAGCATTTCTAGGACTTCATTAACTCGCGCTTGAAACTCAAAACTATTATTTGCATTTAATTATGCACCGGAAAATCAGGAGCTTGAGGCCCGTTTTGATTATCTGAATGGCCATCAATATTTGTATATGTATCTCGCCCCAGGTGAGATGGTATTTTGCACGTAAACTGTCAGTCATGATGAGAGAATGCACAGAACATAGTAGCTTTCAGGTCAGGTTGCACGTTATTTGCCCCTGATTCTCTCGGTATCTACCCTCAGAGATACGCTGTCTCCGGCGCTCCCGTCACGTTCTAAGGCACGTTCGACCAGGAGGGCGTCTCTTACGCCTACAGCACTGTTCACCCGACGCTCCCCTCCAGTTGCCTTTCTTCGTGAGAGATGTGTCTGTGTTCAGGATATTTGCTGCTCATCTGTGCTAAAATGCTTATGTTACTTTCCCGGGGCTGCAATTAGGCGCTCTGTATGTTTATATTTGTCATTACACCTGAAAGCTACTATGTTCGGTACATTCTCTCAGTATGATTGGCAGTTAACGTGCAAAATGCCATCTCACATGGGGCGAGATACATCTACAAATGTCGGTGGCTATTCAGATAAGCAAAACGGGGCTAAAGGTTCTGATTTTCCGATGCATCCTGACGTGTGCCGACAGCAGTCAATCTTCACTATACTACGAGAAGCTGGATAATTTTTTCAAACTCAAAAACTAAAACGCTGCTATCCTCATGATGACAAATGGCTGTTCTTGTCACGAGTGAAGAAGTTCCGACATAATGGCATACCAGACAGAAACATGACAAATGAAAAACTCTGAGTCTGCCAGGACAATGCCCATAACTTGATTTAAAACTGATCAGTCATTCTAACTCTCTGATAATCATACCCGGTGCATGGTCAAATGCTAAGGACGATACAAACATATGTCCGAATGATTACATAACTGTGATGCGATGTAAAAAGGTGAAAAAATCACCAACTTCAAAAAATCACGAGCATCTAACATAGATACTTGAATTGTTCTTCCCCTTTTCACGGCTTCGCAAACCTCATGCAGCGTCAACTCGAGTTCATGTTGAACGAGCGACATACCGCAATTGGTGAGCCACGTATCCACTATCACAAAAATCTTCCTGATTAGACTTGATGTTATGACGGTGGATCAGAACATACATGAATCTCTTTTGGCATTTGTGCTATAACGCAGTTTTTTGATAGTCATGGGATGTACCGAATTACACTGTTCATCAGGCTAGATCGCAAAAAGGTTATGAAGACATAATATCAACACATTATGTTGAGGGTGGTCCAAGGAAGAAGACATGAGAGGGACAAGCTGCTTGATTTTTACAAAAAGATCCAACAGCAAGTCCAGCCATAGGGCAGGTAAAACATGTCATCGATGTACAAGACAGTGTACAAATGAATAGCAGTGTTTTGCACAGGGCGTGTCCACCGTCGCACCTTTTGACTGTTTGCACAGCGAGTTTCTGGAATGCCTTAGGCTATTTTTAACACGTGCCCAGGTGGCTGGTTGAATCAATGAATACCCTTCGCACGGGTAGAGGTCGATTTACTGCTCCAGAGACCTCAAGAAGCGTGATAGCTAGGGACACCAAATTCACAGTGTGGGTTGACCTGTATGCAATCCTAGTTGTGTCTGAAACTCATGTTTGTTGAATAAGGTTAAGCAATGCCATATTCAGATTGTTGTCCAAAGTGCTCCCAGACTCTCTTACGTAACCGCCGTGAACCTACATACCTGTCCGAAGTACAAATTCAATGCTGTTTGTTCAAGGCAAGTGAGCTTTTTTAAGCTTCAGAAAGTCAAGGTACTAAGAAACCCACTGGACTCTTCATATTTTCTCATTCAAATAGGCCTCAGAGGTTACGGCAGGCGGTATTTTCCAGTACTAAATGATGATGTGGGTCATTTAAAGCCACTGATGAACTATGATCTTTCAGTTTCCATGGAGTCTGTCTGTTGCGGTCCATGTCATTAATCAATTCGAAATAAGCGCCAAAAAGCTACCTCATAAAGCAAGCTCCTGAGCATAAGAGCGGGATAGTTTTGACCCCCTGTCTGATCTCCACACCTGACTTTGACTACGTACCTGAATTTGTTGTAGTCCTAAATTAAATTAGTCTTATAGCCTGCGAAGCTATCTCAAAGATGTATGGCTTAGTCGTACACTTCGTTGCCACAGTAGACTGGCATTGTCACAGGTTGTCACAGATCAGACTGCCACATCACATCGATTCCCTAGAAACAGCCTTCGCTGAGAGCCACGGTCTGGCTTTGACCTTCCGCAGATCAGAAGTCTGACAAGGTAAACCGATTCTTACAAAAAGATTCGCTAGTCAACTGCCTACATGCATAAACAGTTTGGCGCAGCTGCACCCAGTTGTTCGTAAGTGATAGAGTCACAGCTGGGAGATAAATGCGATGCTTGTACACGCGCCGCATGGATAGCTTTCATAATAGTTATGGACGTTTATGGAAGCGTAAAGCTTTTCAGCTGATGGCTTGGGGCTGGTGCATTATTTGTTTGTCTTCTTTCACGTGCGTTTATTCTTTGTCCCCATGTTCGCCTTTGTCAAGTATTTTTTCAAAGGGATTTGCGACGTATGAGGCGTATGAGGAGGAGGTCGCTGGAGCTATTGCCATCAGATCATGACGGAGGCGTTCAACACGGTCAAGCCGATGGTGCCGCTGAATGACGTGTCTGTGCTGCACCCCGGCAGGGTGGGCAGAGGTGCGAGCTGCTCAAGTCTCAGAGACGCTGAGCCTCGCGAGGAAGAGGAGCAGCATGTCCTCTGATGCCGGCACGGCCCGCGGCCTCTGCAGGGTGCAGACACGCCGGAGTGTGGCGAAGCAGCGGCCGTCTGAGCGAAGGGTGGCGGACACAAGGCCGTCACGCACCAGACGGTGAGCGACGTAGCCTAGATTGCATACTCCGAGGTTGTCGTGAACATCCCCGAGAGCAAGCGACGTGAAGTCAGTGAGGTAGAGCGAACACGACTCGGCGGTGGTGAGGTTGAGTCCAACAGAAAAGCTTGTCCACGCTGCAGCACACATTACTGCCGCGAATGCAACACAAAAGACGGACAAGCCAGATAAATACGGACACCGGCACAGGTAATTCAAGTATACGTGTAAAATACATTCCAGAACACAGCTTTCATCTCTGCAAGTTTTAGATTGATACTCTTTGCAGATTAGGAAGGACAGAACCACTAACTGAGGACACAATGACGTGAGTTGTATTACTCCCGTTGGTGGAAATGGAAATTTCATTAACAGATTAATGTCGAGTATGCAAACATGAAACTTCATGGTCAGGACCTGAAAGGTTCTCTGTCCCAGCCCGGAGCCCTTAGCTACTAATATTTTAGTGATACGGTGATCATGGCCACATTGATTCCGATGTATCAGAGGGATACCTCGCACCCCGCGCCGGTCATCTTCTTGGTGCGGCAGGCCCCTCTCACCGTGGCACCTGACACCGGATCAACGTAGGAGCCCCACTGACGCTAAACGAGCCCTTGCGTCGAATAAGCCCTTGCTTTGGCGCAAAACGACCTGCGTGGGGATCTAATAATCCGCTCTGAGATACAACTACGGGTTGTCAACCTATGAGTGAAACGGTACGGAGAGCCTCTCCCTCGGTACGGTGGCTTCCTAACCTGTCTTTTTACGGCATCGTTGTAAGTGTGAGAGGATGACAAAACGTAGTGTTAGGCGAAACCGTACATCCTTGATCGGAGGGAGGTGGTAGGAAGATGTTATTTTTGCTGCACAAAGGCTCGAGAAGGTCACTGACCTCCAACGGCTTCGGCCAACATTTCAGCTAGGGACATCCCGCCAAGCAAACACCTTGACAAATTAAGAGAACGAAAGCAATCTCGCCGGTTTTTGGTCACTGACCTTCTTAAAGCAAAATGAGGTCACGGGCCTGAGAAGAAGACAACTAACATTTTGCCAAGTAAAGTTATCCAGGTTATAGGTCGCTGCATTCGGAGTTCTGAGGGAGCTTCGGACACTGATCCACAGTTTGAACTTGTTTGACCATGATCGATCCAAACGTCATGACCTAAGAACAGGTTTATTTGAAAGGGTTTAGGCCAATAATTTGAAATACAGGGCTATCTTTCATGCGCTTGCTATTGCTAGTTTTTCAAGAGGGCATGGGTGCCTCATTGTTCCAGGCCGAGACAGGTTTTGCCACGGCACGAGTAACAACATTGCTGGACCCCTAGAATTTGGTGTCCTGTTAAAATAAAGGCCAAGGCCCCTTTTCGAGGCAGGCTGAACCTGCTCTCAACTTAGAAATTAAGGATGTGATGCATAGAAATGACGGTAGTGTTGCTCTACGGATAAAAACAGCTAACCGCGAGAGCTTGCTTACCTACATATTTAGCACGCCCTAGGGTGGAGGAGTCAAATTACCTTCTCGCCACTCTCACCTTGGTGGCCGGGTGGCCGTGGGTCGTGGCGTGCGTCGTGGTCAGTGCCGTGCGAGCGCTACCGTCGGCATGGGCGTGGCTCCACAGAGGACAGCACCGGCTCCAGCCGGTATAAAGCTGGCCGGCACTGGACCACAGGCATCACAGACACCAGCGAGTTCAGCCATGAAAGTCCTGGTGAGTGCTCCACTTGCTATGCTTCCTAACGATATTCATTCATTCTAGGCTTTTCACTTTCTCAGCGAAGCCGAATCTTGCGTGGCCTAACAGTAAGGTCTTAATGTTTTTAAGGTGCTAATTACTTCTTCTTAACAACACAACCGTGATACTTTATTTCAACATCTGAACCACGTGTTTGTCCATGTCTATTTGGTGTTTCATATTTGTTACAACCTGCCTGACATTACCTTAAAATTGCATAATGATTTATACTGCACATATTACATAAAAGCTGCACTTCTATGGTTAATCTCGGCGCCCATGGCTGAACGTTTTTCTCAAAGGACCATTCTCAAAAGATTATCCGCCCCTGCTTTCTTTGCTTTCAAATGCTTCACATTGTAAAGCGACAGTCCACTTTGTCTTTTTCAGGTGGTAGTGTCCGCTGTCCTGGCCGTTGCGGCTGCCCTGTACGCCCTGCCCTACAGCGGACTAGGCTACTCGGGATACCCGTACGCCGCTGGACACTGGAACAACTTTGCTGCCCCCTACTCTACTTTCGCGGCTGCCCCCTACGCCACGTATGGTGCTGCTCCCCACACCAACTACGCTGCAGCACCCTACAAAGTGTACGCCGCGCCAGCCAGTGTCAGCTCTCAGCACTATTCCCTGAGCAGAAGCGGGGACTACAGCTACGGCTACGCCGACGGCCTGAGCACCAAGTCGGAGAGCAAGAACGCCTACGGCGACACCGTCGGCTCCTACAGCTACGTGGACGCCAACGGCCTGACCCAGACGGTCAAATACGTGGCGGACGCCACCGGCTTCCACGTGCAGGGCACGAACCTGCCGGTGGCTCCCGTCGCCGACCTGAAGGCGCCCGTCAACACCCTGGTGGGACACGCCCCAGTCCATGATACAGCTGATGTGAGGGCCGCCAAGGCTGAGTTCCGACAGCTGTACGCCGAGGCTGCTGCCGCCGCCGAGGCTGCCCCTGACTACCGCAAGAAGCGCAGCGCTCCTCTGCCCGTCAGCGACACCCCCGCGGTGGCCGCCGCCAAGGCTGAGCACGCCCGTCTGTACAACGCGGCTGCACTCGGTATCTACCCTCAGAGATACGCTGCCTCCGGCGCTCCCGTCACGTTCCAGGGCACGTTCGGCCCTGAGGGCGTCTCTTACGCCTACAGCTCTATTCACCCGACGTCCCCCTCCGGTTACTTTTCTTTGTAAGTGACTTGTCCATGTGCGGCACGTTTGCTGCTCATCTGTCCTAAAACTGTGACATTGCTTTCCCGAGCCCGCAATAACGCGCTGGTGTGGTTCTAGCTGGCATTACATTTGACAGCTGCCATGTTCGGTGCATCTTTAAGCATGTTTGACAGTTTACGTGCAAAATGCCATCTCACATGGGACGAGATAAATACAATTGTCGATGGCTATTCAGATAAGCAAACCGGGCCTTTCACCCCTGGTTCTCCGGCATACTGAGTTTGGAGCATGCTGACGTAAACTGACAGCTGTCGGCATTTAGTATACCATGAGGAGTTGGTTACATTGCCAAAACTAATAAACTATAACGCTGCTTCTCGTGAAACGAATGGGAATTTATTCAAGAGTGAAAGCGTTTCTAAAATAATGGCATTTAAGACTAAGTACATAAATGCTGAAAAACTCCTACCAGTGCATGGCACAATGCTAATGACACTACAAACAAATGTCCGAACGCTGACATGACTGGGATAGAGAGGAAAAGGTTAAAAATATCCACAATTTCACAAAAAAACGGCACGAGCATCTATCACATGCTTAACGTGTTTTTTTTCCTTTGTGCGGCTTGCTCGCGCACCTTATGCATTGTTAAGTCGAGTTCGCACTGCACAAGCGACATACCTCCTTGGTGCTCCGGGCATCTACTCTCACATCAAAAGTGACATTCTGATGAGAGTTCATGCCATGATTGTAGATCAAAAGATACACGAATTGCTCTCGGCATTCGTGCTATAAAGCATTTTCTTTGTAGCCATTGGGGTGCCAAGTTATGCTGCACTGTGAAGCAATGTGGCCATGTGTTGGAAGCAGAGTTCTACCGTATAGGCTTCATCCGGCTCGATTACAAAAAGGTTGTCAATATAGGCGTAGGAACGTTTCAAAAAGTGGGGGGCCAAGCTCAGGGTATACTTCAGGAACTTTTTGGTGGAAAGCCAGCCCGATGACCGGGGGGAGGGGGGAGGCGGGATGGAGTTTGTTATCGCTCTTTATTCAAATGTTACGGCTGCTATGACAGATATGCATCTAGAGCTGTTCCTCACTGGTGCACAATCTTGCCTATTCCACTCATCCGTCATTTGGCAAATAAGGCTATCCAGCTTCCCAAGATTATTCGTCCATTTTAACATTGTCCTTCCTGGGGAAACGAAATTCCATGAGCGGGTACGCATTTTGGGTCATTGAGGAAGCATCTGCCTCCACAGTGTAGATGCCAAAATACGGCCTGGATATAGGCTGGTGAGAATTTTGAAAGCAGATCAATGGCTCACAGTGCGACTATTTTTCATGCGCCTTCATTTTGCAGGCTGCTTTTCAAGAGATAAGACTTGTCGCAGCATTTTGGGCGGAAACAACTTCTGGAGATTGAAACTGCTAGAAACAATTACACAATCCATACTGCTGGAGGCTCTCTTTTAAGAATCAAGCCACATAATAAGGCCCATCTGTTATATGTTCCTTATCTGTGCCCTGCTCCTGTCTGCCGACAGTGGCCACTGCCCTGGCCCGGATGCCTCCCGCGTGACTGACTGCGAACTGATCATATGGCCGCTTTGTTAGATACTTTTAGATCAGCGTTACTACTACATGGTGTATGAAACATGTGCTGGACACGTGCAACAGCATCTTTTTCCCAACTATCTTCCCTCACACCACACCATCGCAGAAAAATAGCCTTCGGGAAGCCGTCTGGCTTAGGTATGAATTGACCCAACGGACACTTCACTGCCCATCATGCAACGCATACAACTTGATTTGCTTTTATGTGTAGGCAGGGGCATGGCCAGAGCCTTGCCAAGGCTGACAAAAGTCTATCTTATCGTGATCCCCAAAATCAAAATCCCCGGATTTGGCTTGCTTGTCAACAAGTAACACTGTTTTCTTCATGCTATTGTTTATTTTCACCTTGTAATTGGAAAAGAACCGAGAGCTACCGTGAGCTCAATTCTGCTTGTATTTTGAGGTCAATAAACTGCATAAATCAGGCATTGAACAACTGAATGGAATAAATCACCAGCGCTGATAATTTACAATTGTTAGTTGACTCTTTCTAAACCGCTAGAATTCAGAAGCCATGTCAATTATTTTTTATCTGGGTTCAAAACACTTTGAGGACATTGTGAAAGTAACTTGTAGATGGATATGGTTGATCCAAATTTAAAGATGAAAACTTGATTGCAGATCGAGTGATCAACAACGTGTATTAACATGGCCAAGCTATGTTTGTCTGAAAATGCTCACCATTCAGTCAGAATCAATCAGTGATACAATTTATGTAACGTTCTTTTTAACATGCGCGCTCGCAAATCTTAGCAACAAAAACCTCGACACCAGGCGTTGCAGTCTCCGTATTCCGCGGGGCATTAACCCAGTAGCTAATATTTAGCCGTGGCCCACCGGTGGACGAATATGATGACACTGCTGAAATAATCGCCTTTAAACTCTGTAATCGGCAAGTAATGCTAGTTATGTGACGTAATTTGGAGCGTGCGCACTCGAAAATCTTAGAAGCACAAGCTTTGACTGCAGGCGTTGCAGCCTCCGCAGGCCGCGCAGCGTCGGCCTAGCAGCTAATATTAAGTTATGGCCAACGGGTGGACGAAAATGACGCCACTTCTGAAAACTCTCCTTGAACGCTTAATGATATCAGGTCTTACACTTAGAAGGCAGTCTGAGTGCGTATTTCACGTTTGCAATTTTTTGACTGATGAAAAGAACGGATTGGCCTTCAAAAATTGGGTATGGAATCTGGTGGTTGAACTGGAAGAGTGAGGGCGGAATCTCTATTTTTCGTGTTTTTTGCAAATAATTATTTATCCAGAAAGGGATTAGCACGGCGCCCGCCGTCTGGCGGCACTTGCAGTGGCCGAAACTTTTCGGTTTTACGTAAGCTGCAACCAAGACCATCCTTGTCCTTGCTCCCCAGGTTGCAGGCGGGTATGTTCAAGCCTTTCGATGACATTTGTTTTAAAAATACATTCTGGAGAAATGAACGCTCTCAGGCAAACGTGGCATGACCTTGCTCGTTTTTTACGCTCATTTCGTCCCACCTTATTCAACAATAATGAGACGTCCATTTGCTCAACAATAATGAGACCCCTTTTTCCCTCTGAGCAAGAGGCCTCTTGAGTAGAACACCAGGGATACATTACTGTTTCCGGTCAAGGGCTTAAGGGGCATTCCGTTCCATCGCAAAGTGTCTTCTGGCTATGATTCTGGTGGCACGGGGGGGGGGTTCCTGGTGGATCCGAAGGCCATCAGAAGGATATATCATATTACGTTGTTCCCATCCCTGGCACGGGAGGCCTTCTGACCCGCGCACTTCGCCCCGGATCAGCACAGGAACCCTCATTGACGCAACAACATCCCTGATCACTACAGGTAGTCCGATGGTTGCTACATTCACCCCAGTTCCGTGTCCTTTCTGTTTTCTTAGGGAATATTGAGGTATGCCTGAACGTAGTTTGTAGATGAAATGGGACTCCAATCTTATATTAACATGGCTAACTCATGTTTGTCTTAAAATGCTCAAGATCCTGTCAGGGCTGATCACTAATAAGAAAACTGCGTAATATGGTGTTGAACACGCGAGCTCGCTAGTCATAGCAATACCAGCGTCGACGCCCGGCGTTGCAGTCTCCACGCGTGCGGCGTAGGTCTTGCGGCTGTAACGCAAAGCGATGCCCGATGAACGGACGAAAAAGATGACACATCTTAAGGGACATGACTGGTGAACTACGCAAATCGGCATGCACGTTTAATGTGGTGCAAAAGTAAGCCAAATGCAGCCTTACTCTGCAAACTGGGGGGGGGGGGGGGGGCAAATTACATTGCTGGCCCCCCCACCTGGAGAAGCGGGGGAGGGGGCATGACCCCCCGGCCCCCCTGTTCCTACGCCCATGGTTATCAAGGTATAGATTCGACACGTTTTGTGGAGAGTGGTCCAAGGCGAAATACGTGCTGGGGACGTGATTTTTGATCGTTACAAAAAAGATCCGGCAGTAATTTCAACCATGGGGCAGGTAGGAAATGCGATGGATGTAAAAGACAATGTGAACGCGTGAATGTTCATTTAAGGTCAGTGACCTTGCTTGATCTTTTGAAGGTCATGGTGATCAAATTCACACAAGATTGTTCTGAGTTTTGCATTTGAATAAGCGACAAAGATAACGCTAGACAATATGTTTCTAAAAACAAAATGTTGACCTGGGTCCTTTTAGGTCAATGACTCATTCCGACCTCTGAGAAGTCCCGTGAAAGATGCATAATGCGTTTCATTCTGTCAATAAATTCGTAATGAGCACCATCAACTATCCCATACAGCAAGCCCTAGAGCAATAAGAGAGGTTGGTTATGACCTTGGTGTGACCTTCATATTTGACCTTAGGTCAACTTTATTTGCTCATTCAATTATTGTGTTGCCTAAGAAGGCACCTCAGAGATGTGTGGCTTCGTCTACCACTTTGTTGTTGCATCAGAATGAGCGATTCCCTAGAAATGCCCCTCGCTGAAACCATGGCCTGATTTGACCTGCCACACGTCAGCGACCTTACAAGATACGTCTAAATTGCTGACGTCAAACGAGCCATTATTCAATTGTATACAGGTATGCAAAGTTTGGCATGGCTGCGCCGCGCCATTCGGAAACCATTTCGGAAAAGCCTTCGGGGGGGGTCAATTTGAACACTCCCCCACCCAAGCGCACGTTAATGCTTCGTTGTCACGTCAGACTGAGATTGTTGCAGATTGTTACAGATCAGGCTGCCACATCACATCGATTCCGAAGAAATGGCTTCCCTGAGAGGCACGGCCTGACTTTGACCTGCATAGATTAGGAAGTTGACAAGGCAAATCATTTTTACACGAAAAGATTCGCTATTTCAATTGCCTACATCCATATACAGCTTGGTGCGGCTACGCCGAGTTGTTCGAAAACCATTTTGGAAAAACATTCGGGGAGGCTTGTAGATTTGGTTGTCTCTAGCTATCATGCTTCTTGAGATGTCTGGGGCTGGGGGGGGGGGGGGCAAAAGAAAATTTGGGAAAACCCTCATATGACCCCTACAGCCGAGTGCGCGTTAAATATGAGTTGCGAAGTTTTCACTCCTAACTGTGTACCCTATGTACATTCAATACCCGTTTTACTTGGTAAGATTGATTATCAAATATATGCCTTTTTCTATGGGAATATTGCCACCTTCTATTTAATTACTGGATCGGACCATCCGGTGACGGAGCAGGACAACCGTCATTTCGGGGCATCCCAACCTTTATTTCCGCGTTGAAGCCAGGCCCATATGGCCTCGAAAAGGGGCTCTGGCATTTATTTAACAACATGCCAAATTCCAGACGCATAGCAATGTTCTTCCTCCTGCCATGACAAACCTCTACCAGCCGTGGGACAATAAGGTGCCAATATATTTTAAAAAATTAGCGACACCAAAAACACATATTGATAGGAATGTATGTGAACTTGCTGGTCTAAACTTTAGCGCTCCAAGGTCATGACGTTCGGATTGATCAGGGTCAAACATGTTCCAGCTGTAGATCGGTTGTCCAAAGCTCCCGGAAGCCGAGACCGAGTGCCTTTCTTTGTAAGTGTGTGCAGGGTGCTTGCTGCCCCATCTGTGCCAAAACTGTGACGTTTCCGAGCCCGCAATTAAGCGCTGTGTGGTTCTATTTGGCATTCCACATGAAATCTGCTATGTTCATTGTATTCTTTAGGCGTGTCTGACGGTTTACGTGCAAAATGTCATTTCACATGGAGCGAGACCCATATAAAGATATCGATGGGTATCGGGGTAAGCAAAACGGGCCTCAAGCTCCTGGTTTTCCGGCATGTTTAGTTTGGAGCATGCTGACGTATGCTGACAGGTGCCGACATTTAGTACACCGGGAGGAGCTGGTTGAATTGGCAAAATCCAAAAACTAAACGCTGCTATCCTTGTGACAACGAATGGTTATTTTTTTGCCAGTGAAAACTTCCAAAGATAATGATACACAACATTAAATATATGAATGCTGAAAAAAAATGCCATCTATCTGAACATGGTCCTTAGCCGGATGTGCATTTAATCAATCATTATCATTCCCGCACAACAATACCCAGTGCATGGTACAATGCTAAGACATCACAAACATATATCCGAATGTTAACACGGCTGAAGTGCAGAGTAAAGGGTAAAAAATCTCACCAACTTAGTTACAAACTTCACACATATCTAGGCATATCTTTAAGTTGTTTTTCTCCTCTGTACGGCTTGTTCGCGAAGCTGATGCAGCGTTTAGTCGAGTTTGCACAGCACAATGACACACCTCACTTTGTGCTCCGGGTATTCGCTCTCTTCATTTGTGCTATAAAGGGGCTTCTTCGTAGCCAAAGGGTGGTACCAAATTATACTGCAGTTCGATGCAGTGTAGGCATATGTTGGAAGCAGAGTACTACAGCATAGTTTTCATCAAGCTCGATCACAAAATGTTATCAAGACTTATTTTGCGGAGATTGCTCCAGGTTGGAAGCAGTGTTCGGGATGTCTGGCTTAATTGTCTTTTAAAAAGTCCAGCAGTAAGGCCAACCATGGGGTTAGTTAAACAATGCGATCGTTGTAAAAGGCCAGGGCACGAATGCCTATGAAGATTTTTTCGCCAGAGGCTCCCCATCGTCACACCTTTTCTTTGCTTATGTTACTTTGACCTTTGTCTGATCCTCATATGACTCACTTTGACTTCGTACCTAAAGTCGTGATAGTCCTACATGTAATTGGTTTGATAACCTACGAAAACTATCTCATATATGCATGTTTTTTCTAACACTTCATTGCCACATCAGACTGAGATTGTCACAGATCAGATTGCCACATCACTTCGATTCCCTAAAAATGGACTTCGCTGAGAGCCACGGCCTAACTTTGACCTGCCATAGATCAGGAACCTGACAACGTAACTCAATCTACTACACCTAAAGATTTGCTAGCCAATTGCCTGCAACCATAAACAGTCTGACGTGGATGCACAAATTGTTCGGATATCATACTGAAAAAATCCTCTAGGGAGGGGAAGTTGAAATGACTCCTCCGCCCGAGTTCGTGCTAAATATGTGAGTTACTAAGTTTTCACGGCTCACTGTGCTCATATGTATACGCATTAAATACTGGTTTTACTTGGTTAGCTTCATTATCAACTACATGCTTTCTTAGGAGAATATTGTCGCATTCACCTTGAGAATATCACAGTGACCCAAATGCCTACGAGATTGTTTTAATTTAAAGTTGACAAGGATGTTCCTCGGTGGGATGTTCCTACACAAAAGGTGATCGAGGTCGTTCTAGGCCAGTGACCTCGTCGGCCCTTAATGCAGTTCAAACAACATGTTTCTACCACCCTTCAACCAAGACATTAGAGATGGGCGTCCAAATCTTCTCCATGAATCAGCATATTAGTAAACACACCTATCTGCATTTTTACCTAGACCTGACATTACACACCTGACCCAATGCCAACGAAATTACACTGAATAAACATAAATACCTACCTAAATTTCTAGTTTTTCAAAAGATGGTATCAAAGATGTATGGCTTTGTCTAATACCCACGTTATGGACGTCACTTCGCACCCACAATGAATAAGGAGAAAGGCCAACCAGAAAGCCCTGGTACCGAAGGAGGGGCTTTCAGGATCGTTGCAGGATCCTGATCGATTCAGGATCGATCGGTCGATGCAGAGATCGACAACCCGTAGTTGTATATCGATGATAATTATTAGACTCCGTGCGCAGGTAAGGGCTCGTTTTGCGTCAGTGAGGCTCCAGCATCGACCCGGTGTCAGGTGCCGCGGTGAGGGTGGCCTGTCGCATCAATAAGGGGACCGACGCGGTGTATGATGCATCCCTCTGAGGGCCTCTGAATCGAGGGTGGCCATGATCACCGTATCACCAGAATATTGGTCGCTAATAATGCAGTTGTCAGTGCCCGTATGTATCTAGCGCGTCCACGTTTTGTGCTGCAATGCCTTCAGTAATGTGTGTTGCAGCGAGGGCCAGCTTTTCTGGGGGAACTAAGTCTGACCACCCACCAAGTCGTTTCCGCGCTGTCTCATTGACATCATTTCCCTCGCCACCTCGGGGATATTCATGACAACCTCGGAGTATGTAATCTAGACGAGTTTCGCTCAACGTCTGGTCGGCGACGGCCTTGTACGCTCGATCCGTCGCTCAGACTGCAGCTGCTCTACCGCACTCCGGCGTGTCTGCACCTGCCCTTGCACAGGCTGCGGGGCCTGCCGACATCGGAGAACATGCTGCTCCTCTTCCTCGCGAGGCTCAGCATTGCTAGGACGTCATTAAACTCGCGCCTGAAACTCAAAACTATTATCTGCAATTAATTATGCACCGAAAAATCAGGAGCTTGAGGCCTGTTTGATTATCTCAATAGCCATCGACATTTGTATATGTATCTCGCCCTAGGTGAGATGGCATTTTGCACGTAAACTGCCAGTCATGATGAGAGAAAACACCAAACATAGTAGCTTTCAGGTCAGGTTGCATGTTATTTGCTCCTGATTTTCTCGGTATCTACCCTCAGAATACGCTGCCTCCGGCGCTCCCGTCACGTTCCAGGGCACGTTCGGCCCTGAGGGCGTCTCTTACGCCTACAGCTCTATTCACCCGACGCTCCCCTCCGGTTACCTCTCTTTGTAAGCGATGTGCCTGTGTTCAGGGCATTTGCTGCTCATCTGTGCTAAAATGCTTATTTTACTTTCCCGGGGCTGCAATTAGGCGCTCTGTATGTTTATATTTGTCATTACACCTGAAAGCTACTATGTTCGGTGTTTTATCTCATTATGATTGACAGTTTACGTGCAAAATGCCATCTCACATGGGACGACATACATCTACAAATGTCGGTGGCTATTCAGATAAGCAAAACGGGGCTCAAGGTCCTGATTTTCCGGTGCATCCTGACGTATGCCGACAGCTGTCGATCTTCATTATGACGTTATGACATCTTCATTATGACATTAACTCTCTAATCATCACACCCGGTGCATGGTCAAATGCTAAGGACGATACAAACATATGTCCGAATGTTAACATAACCGTGATGCAATGTAAAAAGGTGAAAAAATCACCAACTTCCACAAATAATCACGAGCATCTAACATAGATACTTGAATTGTTTCTTCCCCTTTTTACGGCTTTGCAAACCTCATGCAGCACGAAGTTGAGCGCATACTGAACAAGTGACATACCGCACGTGGTGAGCCACGTATCCCCTATCACAAAAATCCTCCTGATTAGACTTGATGTCATGGCGGTGGATCAGAACATACACGAATCGCTCTCTGCACTTGTGTTATAACGCAGTTTCGTTGTAGTCATGGGGATGTGCCGAGTTATACTGTTTATCAGGCTAGATCGCAAAAAGCTTATCAAGGCATAAAATCAACACATTTTGTCGAGGGTGGTCCAAGGAAGAAGACACGATGGGGACTTGTTGTTTGATTTTTACAAAAAGGTCCAACAGCAAGTTCAGCCATAGGGCGGGTAAACAAGGTCATCGATATACAAGACAGTGTACGAATGCATGACAAAATGTTCTGCACGGGGCGTGCCCACCGTCGCACCTTTTGACTGTTTGCACAGCGAGTTTCTGGAATGCCTTAGGCTATTGTTAACACGTGCCCAGGTGGCTGGTTGAATCAATGAATACCCTTCGCACCGGTAGAGTTCGATTTACTGCTCCAGAGACCTCAAGAAGCAGGATAGCTAGGGACACCAAATTCACAGTGTGGGTTGACCTGTATGCAATCCTAGTTGTGTCTGAAATTCATGTTTGTAGAATAAGGTTAAGCAATGTCATATCCAGATTGTTGTCCAAAGTGCTCCCAGACTCCCTTATGTAACCGCCGTGAACCTACATACCTGTCCGAAGTACAAATTCAATGTTGTTTGTTCAAGGCAAGTGAGCTTTTTTAAGCTTCAGAAAGTCAAGGTACTAAGAAACCCACTGGACTCTTCATATTTTCTCATTCAAATAAGCCTAAGAGGTTACGGCAGGCGGTATTTTCCAGTAAAAAATGATGATGTGGGTCATTTAAAGCCACTGATGAACTATGATCTTTCAGTTTCCATAGAGTCTGTCTGTTGCGGTCCATGTCATTAATCAATTCGAAATAAGCGCCAAAAAGCTACCTCATAAAGCAAGCTCCTGAGCAAAAGAGCGGGATAGTTTTGACCTCGGTCTGATCTCCACACCTGACTTTGACTACGTACCTGAATTCGTTGTAGTCCTAACTTTAATAAGTCTTATAGCCTGCGAAGCTATCTCAGAGATGTATGGCTTAGTCTTATAATTTTTTGCCACAGCAGACTAGGATTGTCACAAGTTGCCACATCACATCGATTCCCTAGAAACAGCCTTCGCTGAGAGCCACGGTCTGGCTTTGACCTTCCACAGATCAGAAGTCTGACAAGGTAAACCGATTCTTTACAAAAAGATTCGCTAGTCAACTGCCTACATCCATGAACAGTTTGGCGCAGCTGCACCCAGTTGTTCGGAAGTGATAGGGTCACGGCTGGGAGATAAATGCGATGCTTGTACACGCGCCGCATGGAGAGCTTTCATAATAGTTATGGACGTTTATGGAAGCGTAAAGCTTTTCAGCTGATGGCTTGGGGCTGGTGCATTTTTTGATTCTCTTCTTTCACGTACGTTTATTCTTTGTCCCCATGTTCGCCTTTGTCAAGTACTTTTCGAAGGGATTTGCGACGCATAAGGCGCATGAGAACGAGGTCGCTGGAGCAAATGCCCTCAGATCAAGACGGAGAAGTTCAACACGGTCAAGCCCATGGTGCCGCTGAATGACGTGTCTGTACTGCACCCCGACGAGGTGGGCAGAGGTGCAAACTGCCAAAGTCTCAGAGACGCTGAGCCCCGCGAGGAAGAGGAGCAGCATGTCCTCTGATGCCGGCACGGCCCGCGGCCTCTGCAGGGTGCAGACACGCCGGAATGTGGCGGAGCAGCGGCCGTCTGAGCGACGGGTGGCGGACACAAGGCCGTCGCCGAACAGACGGTGAGCGACCTAGCCTAGATTGCATACTCCGAGGTTGTCGTGCATATCCCCGAGGAGCGAACGATGTGAAGTCAGTGAGACAGCGCGAACACAACTCAGCGGTGGTGAGGCTGAGTCCAACAGAAAAGCTTGTCCACGCTGCAGCACACATTACTGCCGCGATTGCAATACATAATATAGACAAGCCAGATATATACGGACACCGGCACAGGTAATGCAAGTATACGTGTAAAATGCATTCCAGAACAAAACTTTTATCTCTGCAAGTTTTAGATTGATACTCTTTGCAGATTAGGAAGGACAGCACCACTAATTGAGGACACGATGACGTAAGTTGTATTTCTCCTGTTGGTGCAAATGGAAATTCCATTAACGAGATTAAAGTCGAATATGCAAGCATGAAACTTCATGGTCAGGAGCTGAAAGGCTCTACGACCAAGCCCAGAGTCCTCAGCTAATAATATTCCGGTGATGCGGTGATCATGACCACCTTGATTCAGAGGCCTCAGAGGGATACATCGTACACCGCGCCAGTCCTCTTCTTGGTGCAGCAGGCCCCTCTCACCGGGCACCTGACACCGGATCAACGTAGGAGCCCCACTGATGGTAAACGAGCCCTTACGTCGATTGAGCACTTGCTTCGGCGCAAAACGACCTGCGTGGGTGTGTAATAATCCGCTCTGAGATACAACTGCGGGTGTCGGCCTCTGAGTGAAACGGTACGGAGAGCCTCTCCCTCGATACCGTGGCCTCCGTTACACGTATACTTGGCCTCGATACCCTGGTCTTTTTACCGTTTCGTTGTTAGTGCGAGATGATGTCAAAACGTAGCATTAGACGAAACCGTACATCCTCGGAACCGTTTCTTTTAAAATTAGAAAATTCAACCTAGCATTGATGCTTATTTAGGTGAATTTCGTTAGCATTGGGTCAGGTGTGAATGCCAGGTCCAGGAAAACATTCAGCTTCCTTGTTTTACTAGACATGTTAATTCATGGGGGAAATTTGGACTCCCATTTTAAATGTATTGATCGAAGAGAGGTAGGAAGATGTTATTTTTGCTGGATAAAGGCTCGACAAGGTCACTGACCTTAAATGGCCTCGACCAACTTTTTAGCTAGGAACATCCCGCCAAGCAAAAATCTTTACAAATTAACCAAATGAAAGCAATCTCGTCGGTTTTTGGTCACTGTGACCCTCTAAAAGTGAAATGAGGTCACGGGCCTGAGGGGAAGACAAGTGACATTTTGCCGAGTAGAGTTATCCGGGTCATAGGTCGCTGCGTTCGGAGATCTGAGCGAGCTTCGGACACCGATCCACAGTTTGAACTTGTTTGACTGTGATCGATCCGAACGTCATGACCTAGGAACTTACAGGTTTAGGCCAGTAATTTCAAATACAGGCCTATCTATACATGCGTTTGATATCGCTGGTTTTTTAAAAGGGCATGGGTGCCTCACTGTTCCAGGCCGAGACAGGTTTCGCCACGGCAAGAGGAACTACATTGCTGGACCCCTGGAATTTGGTGTCCTGTTAAATAAATGCCAAGGCCCCTTTTCGAGGCAGGATGTACCTGGTTTCAACTTGAAAATAAAGGATGGGATGCCCAGAAATGACGGTAGTGTTGCTCTGTACATAAGAACGGTTCGTCGCGAGAGCTTGGTTACCTACATATTTAGCATGCACTAGGATGGAGGAGTCAAATTACCTTCCCGCCACTCTCACCTTGGTGGCCGGGTGGCCGCGGGTCGTGGCGTGCGTCGTGGTCAGTGCCGTGCGAGCGCTACCGTCGGCATGGGCGTGGCTCCACAGAGACAGCACCGGCTCCAGCCGGTATAAAGCTGGCCGGCACCGGACCATAGGCATCACAGACACCAGCGAGTTCAGCCATGAAAGTCCTGGTTAGTTCTCCACTCGCCATGCTTCCTAACGATATTCATTGAGTCCGGGCTTGTTATTTACTCAGCGAAGCCGGATCTTGCGCGGCCTAAAATTAAGGCCTTAATGTTTTCTAGGGTGCTAATTGCTTCATCTTAACAACACAACCGTGAAACACAGTTTTAATACCTGAACCATGTGTTTGCCCTTGTGCATTTGGTGTTTCATGTTTGTTTCAAACTCTTTGACAACACCTTAAAAATGCATAACGATTTATACTGCAAATATTACATAAAAGCTACACTTCATTGCTTGATCTCGGCGCCCATGGCTTAACGCTTTTCTCAAAGGCCCATTCTCAAAAGATTATCCGCCCCTGCTTTTTTTTCTTTCAAATGTTCTTTCTCCTTTTCAGGTGGTAGTGTCCGCTGTTCTGGCCGTTGCAGCTGCCCAGTATGCCCTGCCCTACAGCGGGCTGGGCTACTCGGGATACCCGTACGCCGCTGGATACTGGAACAACTTTGCTGCCCCCTACTCTACCTTCGCGGCTGCCCCCTATGCCACGTATGGTGCCGCTCCCCACACCAACTACGCTGCAGCACCCTACAAAGTGTACGCCGCGCCGGCCAGTGTCAGCTCTCAGCACTATTCCCTGGGCAGAAGCGGGGACTACAGCTACGGCTACGCCGACGGCCTGAGCACCAAGTCGGAGAGCAAGAACGCCTACGGCGACACCGTCGGCTCCTACAGCTACGTGGACGCCAACGGCCTGACCCAGACGGTCAAATACGTGGCCGACGCCACCGGCTTCCACGTGCAGGGCACTAACCTGCCGGTGGCTCCCGTCGCCGACCTGAAGGCGCCCGTCAACACCCTGGTGGGACCTGCCCCCGTCCATGATACAGCTGATGTGAGGGCCGCCAAGGCTGAGTTCCGCCAGCTGTACGCCGAGGCCGCGGCCGCCGCCGAGGCTGCCCCTGACTACCGCAAGAAGCGCAGCGCTCCTCTGCCCGTCAGCGACACCCCCGAGGTGGCCGCCGCCAAGGCTGAGCACGCCCGCCTGTACAACGCGGCTGCTCTCGGTATCTACCCTCAGAAATACGCCGCCTCTGGCGCTCCCGTCACGTTCCAGGGCACGTTCGGCCCTGAGGGCGTCTCTTACGCCTACAGCTCTATTCACCCGACGCTCCCTTCCAGTTACTTCTCTCTGTAAGTGACATGTCTTTGTGCTGCATGTTTTCTGCTCATCTCTGCTTAAATGCTGACATTGTTTTCTCGTGTCCACAATAAGGCGCTGTGCGGTTCTATTTGGCATTACACGTGAAAGCTCCCATGTCCGGTGTATTTTTTAAGCATGTCTGACAGTTTACGTGCAGAATGCCATCTCACCTGCGGCGAAACACATATACATGTTTCGATGGCTATTCAGATAAACAAAATGGACATCAGTCTTCTGCTTCTCCGGCATTATGAGTTTGGAGCATCCTGACGTATGGCGACAGGTGTCAACCTTCATTATGCCAGGAGGAGCTGGATAAATTGTTTAAACTGAGAAAATAAAACTCTGCTACCCTTGTGATAACGAATGGCTATCTTTTCACGAAGTTCCAAAACAATGACATATAAGACTGAGAACGTGAAAATTGAAAAATAGTCTTACTCTGTCTGGACACTGTCCTTAACTTTACGTACGACTAATCAATCATCCAAACTCCCGCATAATCATACAGGATGTATGGTACAATGCTAATGACGTCATTAACCTATGTCCGAATGTTAACATGACTGAGATAGAGTAAAAAGGTGAAAAGCGTACCAAATTCGGAACGAATATCACAAGCAACTATCCTGTCTTCAATTTATTTTTTATGCTCCTTTGTGCGACTTGTTCGCGAAATTTATGCACAGTTGGGTCGAGTTGGTACTGCACAAGCAACACACCTCACTTGGTGCTCCGGATATCCACTCTCACACAAAAATGACTTTCTGATTAGACTTGACAAGCTCTTGCGCGCCTGCTTCGCTGCGCTAAGTGAAAAATATAGAAGTTTTCGTTAGGTATCTTTTGGAGATTGAGAATCGCGGTTATACCTGCTCTGGTTGCCGATATATAGCGCGAAGTGTGAAAAACACTCGGGCGCCAACCGTGCGCGATGCTGGTGGTCTCTGGCGGCCGCCAGCCGCCGGCAGGAGAGAGCGCATTTGGCATGCCCTCTCTGCAACACAGGCAAACCTATTCCATGGGACCGGTGATTGATCGTGGGACGTGGCGGGTGATTTTGGCCACTTCCATCGACTGTCTGCTTTTGAATGATGGCAGCACGCACTACCGTTGCATCCAATGGCATTGTATTACATCAAGCATTGAAAAACAGTCGGTAGCAACCAAATCAATTTTGCTGGGTCGCGCACACGTAGCGCTATAATCGATACCACGTGATTGTCCGTTCGATATTCCATCAATGCATGCAGCACGTGCGAGATGACAATTAATGGAACGTCATTGCCTGTTCGAATTCTTATCAATGCATGCCACTCCCTAGTGGCTCCGTGCCCTGGGTGTCAAGATTTGCCACAAAGCGTGTAAACCTGTGGAAAAGAGCAATAGTCATCTTGCTGCCCGACACGTGAAACGTGCTACCGCGCATTTGTGACACTAAGGGATTTCCTGTCCAATGGCCTATCGCAGCATGCCAGGCTCGTCTTACTATGTGTCATAAGAACGGAAATCCCGCGTAAAGCGTAAAAATGGATGAAATCGGCAAAATACATCTTCGCAGTTAATGCGCAAATGTCACATGACACGTGCAACATGACATTGTACACGTCTGGGTGATTGGCCGTTAGATCGCCTATCGAAGCATGCCAGTCTCGACGTACTTTATTCCCTGATTTATGAGACATGACAAAAACGTGCAAGCCCCTCAAAAGAGAAAAAAATTGTAAATCCGTAGTTCAACACGTGGGCGTCCTGACATGTGGCACGTGTCACCAAACATTATCATCTTGCTACTTTCGTGCATCATTGAAGCGCGCCAATCCCGGGTGTGTTTGTGCCATAGGTGCCAAAATGCGGCACAAAACGAGCAAACCCATGGAAGAGAGCAAAATCCATTTGTGAGCCCGTGATACGTGATGCGTGTGACCGTACCACTTCGCATGGTACGCCTTTTCGTGCCATTCCCGTGTCGCCGCGACCCACCGTTGTCGAGATTTTGGTGCGAGATGGCACAATCGCGCGGAGGCTATGAATTACAGCAGCCAGTCATTTAATACTTGGTATCTTGCAATTTGTCCTGCAGTTTACAGCGTAACGTTACGTTGCACAAACTAGCGATGCGACTGAAAGTGTACCCGTATCAATTATGAATGTTGGAAACAAAAGCCACACCTGTGCGCGCACGGCGAACACAACGACCGTCGCACACAGCACGCCATCGACCAGCAGGTGCGAGCCGAGATCCCCCATTTCGGTTGCTCTCCCCCCACTCACAGCCGGGCAGACTAATCCAAGCCCCCCGCATTACTGCATGCTGGGTAGCTATGCTGTGACGTCATCATGGGACTAATTCATATGGCACCAATGCTACGGCCGTGTGAAATCGCTGTTTTCTGCGGGGTGGTTTAAGCATAGATATCTCCATGAACCGATTTGTTTTGACCTACCACATTCAATGAAGCATTCTGAGCTGGGAAATGGCGTTGGTTTGCACCAGAGCTACAAAATTATTGCTGAAATACGCTTCCAGTCAGCTCCCGACAGCGAGGGGGTAGCCTACTCATCATTGACTTATACTGGAGAACTCTAGCCGGAAGTGCTTAAAAATTCTGGATAATCCCGGATAATCATGCCTGGTGCATGGTACAATGCTAATGACGCCAGAAATACATGTCCGAATGCCAACATAACTGAGATACCGAGTGGAAAGTGAAAAATTCACCAATTTCGCAGAAAAACATCACGAGCATCTAGCATATAGTGAGGTGCTTACTTCCACTTTTTATGGCTTCTCGAAGCTCATGTATCGTTTAGTCGAGTTCGTACTGCACAAGCGACACACCTCACTTGGTGCTCCGGGTATCTACTTTCATATCAAAAGATGACTTCCTGATCAGACTTCATGTCAAGACGGTGGAGCAGAAGATAAGCGAATCCCTCTCAGAATTGATGGTAACAAGCAGATTTCGTAGTCATGGGGCGTATGAAATTATCAGCAGTTCAATGCAATGTGGCCATGTGCTGCAAGCAGTGCTGTATAGTGTAGCTTTTATCAGATTGGGTCACTAAAAGGTTATCAAGGTACAGAGTCGGCACATTTTGTGGAGTGAACCAAGGTGAAAATCTTGCTGGGAACGTGTTTCTTGATTTCTACCCAAACAAATCCAGCAGTGATTTCAACCATGGGGAAGGTGAAACATGCGATGGGTGTTTAAGACAGTGTGAATGCATAGCAAAATGTTTTGCGCAGGGGCTGTTTGTCGCCGTAACTTTTGTTTGTAAGCACAGCGAGTTTCCAAAATGCACTAGGTTATTGTTAACACGCGCCCAGGTGGCTGGTTGAATCAATGAATACCCTTCGCTCGGATGGACGTCAACTTACCCCTCCAGAGTTCTCAAAAAGCACCATAGCTAGAGACCCAAATTCACGGAGTGGGTTGACCTGCATGCAATCTCGATTGTGTATCAACTTGATGTTTCTAGGTCATGCCCTATGTTTCAAATAAGGTCAAGCAATGTTCATTTCTAGACTGGTGTCCAAAGTGCCGCTAGACTTAATTATGCAACCGCCGTAAACCTACATATCTGTGCTAAGTGCAATTTGAATGATGTTCATTCAAGGTTTGTGCTTTACCTTAAGGACTTCAAGGTGATAAAAAACCTATGAGACTTATATTTCCTCATTCAAATAAGCGTCAGATATCACGCTGGGTGGTATTCTTCCTTTCAAAATGTTGGCATGAATCATTTAAGGTCATTTACCAACTTTGACATTTAAAACTCCATGGAATCTGTGTGTGGCGGTCCATGTCATTAACCATTTTGAGAGTGGTGACAAAAACTGCCTCATTAAGATTGTTTCGATATTTTGCGGTTGAATAAGCGCCAAAGATTTTTCTAGGCGAGATGTTTCTAAACAAAAGGCTGATAGTGGCCATTCCAGATCAGCGCATCCGCCAGACCTTCATGCACATAAAATACCATGCATGTTTGCCTCCATTTAAATAAACAGTAAAAGACCGTCTAAAACTACCCATTAAGCAAGATATTCAGCAAAACAGAAGAAAAAAATTGTCATCTCGATCTGACCTTCCCACCTGACCCACTGTCAATGGAAATGTCTGAATTGGCCTTAATACTAAATTAGATGATCTAGCTAAAGAAAAAACACCTCCCGGATTGGTATTTCGGTGCGAATTATTGCAATCCCTGCGCAGGTGAGGGCTCGCTTTGCGTCCGTGGGGCCACTGCGTCGATCCGGTGTCAGGTGTCCCGGGCAGAGGGCCTGCTGCAGCAAGGAAGGGACCGGCGCGGTGTATGATGTACCCCCCTATAACCTCTGGATCGAAGGAAGCTCCGTCACCGTATTACAAGAATATCGGTCGCTGAGGACTCCGGGCTGGGGTGGAGAACCTTTCAGCTCCTGACCAAGAGGTTTCACGTTTGTATATCCGAGCTTGAATATGCTGAAACAAATTCCCATTTAAACCAACATGAGCAGTATAAATTACGTCATAGCGTGCCAAGTTCGAGGTGCTGTACTTGATAATCTGCGCAGAGTAACAATCTCAAAATTGCAGAGGTGACATTTGCGGCTCGGAATGCTATCTACCTGTATGCTTTAAAAATCGGTTTGTGCCCTTTGATATCAAGCGCTTCCATATTTTGTGCTGCAATCCCTTCAGTTCTGTGTGTTGTAGCGTGGGCCAGCTTTTCTGTGGGGCCCAGCCTTATCACCGCCAAGTCGTGTTTTCTCTGTCTCATTGACTTCGCATCAACCAACCACATGCACTAACCACATAACTATCATGAAAAGCTCTACGCTTCAATAAACGTCCGTAAGTTTTATTAAATCTCTCTTTCTGGTGCGTTTACAGGCAATAATCACAACACTCTTGCAATCCTGATTGTGCAGTAGACACACATTCGAACAATGCTCAACAGTTGATGGTCGAAAAAAACTCTTGGAGCTACGTTAGGTCATGCCCTGTTTTGCTGAAAAAGCATGATGAAGAATTCGTTGCGTGCAACTCAACTTTGTTACAAAGTATACCAAGCTTGACAAACAAACCTTTTACGAAGCAAGCAACCTGAACCGTACACCTTCACCGAACAGCCCTTCCAGTAACACATTATGTTAGCATTATAAGCTAATTTAAGTGAAGCAGCACAATGTTCATATATTTCATGTATTCAAAATGTGGCTCTGGACGGGAAAGACGACATGGTACAGCCTCAATCGATATTTACCATTCGTGTAACATATGTGATAGACAATGGTCTTTCTATTCACTGTATGCAAAGGGCCATAACATTAATAATCAAACTGCTCTCTGCAAATCTCGCTCGTATGTTCACATTCATTTTCTCAAGAAGGTAACATTATATGTGACACATATGACATTCGAAGCATCGCATTTTCTTCCAAATTTATTCCAAATGCACTCAGAGTAAATGAAACCTCGCGTGTGGCATACACCTCACAAACAACAGCTTACATTGAGGGACAGCGCCAGTATTTCCGTGGCGGTCGCGGCCAGGTGGTCACTGACGTGGCTCGACAACATACGGCGGCAGTTGACTTCCTCTGGCCCGTTACCGTAATGGACGTACCCGAGGTAGGACTGCCTCCGTCCGCGCCCAGCAGTTCATCACACCGGCGCAACTGTTGCCGCCAATGGCGTACACGACCTTTGCTCATGAACTCTCATTGCCAACAAAGCCTTCCCGAAACGGAAAGCTTATGTCTGCAAGTTGAGTGATGGGACGTTCCCAGCCACTCTCACCTTGGTGGCCGGGTGGCCGTAGGTCGAGGCGTGCGTCGTGATCAATGCCGTGCGAGCGTTACTCACAACCGCCGTCGGCGTGGGTGTGGTTCCACAGAGGTAGCACCGACTCCAGCCGGTATAAAGCTGGCCGGCACCGGACCACATGCATCACAAACACCAGCGAATTCAGCCATGAAAGTCCTGGTGAGTGCTTTGCTCGTCGTGCTAGCGAACGAAATCCATTAAGTCTAGGACATGTTTTACTTCATCAGCGAAACTGGATCTTGCGCGGCTTAACTGTAAGCCTCAGATGTATATCTAAATGTGTCTATTGCTTTATCTCAACACAACCGTGCAGACGGGGAAAAAACACATTTTCAGATGTGTTTGGTGTACAGCATTTGTCCCAATCTGTTTAAATATACATTGTCAAGTGTGTAATGATTTACACTGCAGGCATCATCCAAGAATTACGTCTCATTGGTTGAACTCGGCGCCCATAGCTTGAAATTTTCCTCACAAGTCCATTCTCTGACCGTCACCTATCCCTGCTTTCCTTTCTTTGAAAAGTTTCAACTTCTCAAGCGTCAGTCCACTTCGTACTTTTCAGGTGGTAGTGTCCGCTGTCCTGGCCGTTGCGGCAGCCCAGTACGCCCTGCCCTACAGCGGGCTGGGCTACTCGGGACACCCGTACGCCGCTGGACACGGAAACAACTTTGCCACACCATACTCTACCTACCACGCTGCCCAGCACAAAACCAACGCTGCTGCCCCCTACACGGCACACGCCGCGCCGGCCAGTGTCAGCTCTCAGCACTATTCCCTGAGCAGAAGCGGGGACTACAGCTACGGCTACGCCGACGGCCTGAGCACCAAGTCGGAGAGCAAGAACGCTTACGGCGACACCGTCGGCTCCTACAGCTACGTGGACGCCAACGGCTTAACCCAGACGGTCAAATACGTGGCGGACGCCACCGGCTTCCACGTGCAGGGCACCAACCTGCCGGTGGCTCCCGTCGCCGACCTAAAGGCACCCGTCAACACCCTGGTGGGATCTGCTCCCGGCCATGATACAGCTGATGTGAGGGCCACCAAGGCTGAGTTCCGCCAGCTGTACGCCGACGCTGCCGCCGCCGCTGATGCTGCCCACGACTACCGCAAGAAGCGCAGCGCTCCTCTGCCCGTCAGCGACACCCCCGCGGTGGCCGCTGACAAGGCTGAGCACGCCCGTCTGTACAACGTGGCTGCTCTCGGTATTTACCCTCAGAAATACTCTGTCTCCGGCGCTCCCGTCACGTTCCAGGGCACGTTCGGCCCTGAGGGCGTCTCTTACGCCTACAGCTCTATTCACCCTCCGGTTTCCTCCGGTTACCTTTCTTTGTAAGCGGCGTGTCCTTGAACAGGATGTTCGCTGCTTATCTGCCCTGAGATGCTAACATTACTTTCCCCGGGCTGCAAATAGTCGCTTTGTGTGTGTGTTTCTATTTGTCATTACACCTGAAAACTGCTAATGCTCGGTGTTTTCTCTCAGCATGACTGGCACTTTCCGTGCAAAATGTCATCTCACTTGGAGCCAGACACATATACAGACGTCGATGGCTATTCAGATAAGCAAAATGCTCCTCAAGCTCCTGATTTTCCGTCATTATGAGTTTGGAGCACATCGACGAATGTTGACAGCTCCCTTTCTTTAATATATCAGAAGAAGCCAGTTAAATCGTTCAAGCTATAAAACTAAAACGCTGCTATGCTCAATGATAACGAATGACTAATTTTTCACCGGTGAAGAAATTCCAAAACAATGACATATGAGACCAAGAACATGAAAGCTGAAAAAATTCTGAATCGGCCCGGACACTGCCCTTAATCTGATGTGCAACTAATCAATCATTCTAACTCCGCAAAATCATACCCGGTGCGTGGTACAATGCGAATGACGTCACAAGCATATGCCTGAATGTTAACATAACTGAGAGACAGAGCAAAGACGTGGAAAAATCACCAGCACAGAAAAATACATCACGGGTGTCCAGCATGTGTGTCATTTGTTTGTTTGCTCTTTTTACGGCTTCGTCGCGAATCTCATTCAGGGTTAAATGGAGTTCGTACGGCAAAAGCGACATACCTCACTTGGTGCTCCGGGTATCCACTCCCACATCAAAAGTGACATTCTGATTATGCGTGATGTCATGACGGTTTATCAGAAGATACACTAACCACTATTGGCATTCGTGCTATAAGGCAGTATCTTTGTGGTCATAGGATGTGCCAGATAATCTGCAGTCCAATGTAGTGTGGTCATGTGCTGGAACCAGAGTTCTATAGCAAGCTTTCATGAGGGTTCGACAACAAAAAGGTCATCAAGGTATAAAATTGACACATTTGGTGGAGAGTGCGCCGGGGTGGAAGAAATGTCTGGGACGAGATGCTTGATTTCTAGAAGAATTCTAACAGTAAGTTCAGTCATGGTCAGGCAAGAAATATCATCGATGTAAGAGACATTCTTATCCGCACCTTCTGTTTGGTTGTACAGCGAGTTTGCGAAATGCACTAGGATATCGTTCCTGAGCTTTTCTCAGTTCCTAAGATCTCAGAAAGGTTACGATTTAACCCAACCCGAGCAAAGGGTATCCAGCCGGCCACCCGGGCGCATGTAGCACGCGCCCCGGTGGCTGGATGAATCGATGAAAATCGTTCGCTCGGAGGGAGGTCAATTTACCCTCCCCCCCCCCCCCCCCACTCCGCTCCCAGAGATCTCAAGAAGCATACTAGCTAAAGACAACATATTTACAGGGTGGATTGGCCTGTATATAATCTCGGTTGTGGCTGAACTTGATGTTTCTAGGTAATGCAGTCGGTTCAAATAAAGTCAAACAATGTCAAATCCCAGAATGATGTCCCAAAGTGCCCCCAGACTTGTTTTTTCAGCCCCGTTTTCCTACATACCTGTGGTAAACACAAATTAAATTGTGTTTATTTAAGGCCAGTGAATTTTTTAACCTTCAGCAAATCAAGGTGATAAAAAACCTACGAGACTGTTGATATTTTCCCATTGAAATAAGCGTCAGAGACTAAGCTTGGCTGTATTTTCCTAAACAAATGTTGGCGTGGGTCATTTAAGGTCGATGACCTACACTGACTCTTAAAAGTTCATGGAACCTGTCTGTTGCAGTCCCCGTCATTAACAAACTCGAAACAAGCACCAAAGACTACCTCATAAAGCAAGCTTTCGAGTACAAGAGTAAATCAGTTTTGACTTCCGTCTGAATCTCGTGCCTGACTTTGACTTAAAATCTGGGCTCCTTGCAGTCCTACATTTCATAGATTTTATGAACTAAAATCCTCTCAGAGATGTATGGCTTCGCATAATATTTCGTTGCCACACCAGCTGAGATTGTCACAGGTTGCCCCAGATCAGATTGCCACATCACATCGATTCCCTGTAAATGGCCTCGCTGAGAGTCACGGCCTGATTTTGACGTGCCATAGATTAGGAACCTGACAACGTGAATCCGTCTTTAATTCCAAATTATTCGCCACTTAACTACCTCCATCCATACACATATTGGCGCGGCTATGCAGCTCTATGCAGATGCACATGCAGTCCCAACATAGCCTTTCCAAAACTGAAAGTTTATGTCTGCAATTTGAATGATGGGACGTTTCCAGGTGCCCTTACCTTGGTGGCCGGGTGGCCGCGGGTCGTGGCATGCGGCGTGGCCAGTGGCGTGCGAGAATTACCGTGCCAAGTTTGAAACTCGGCGCCGAATACAAGCCGCTACCGTCAAAACTATGCGTGATTTGGCGTTGAAAACTACCTAGGCGTGGTTGCCGATTCATCCTGTTTCTTACGCACTCTTTTGTTGATCTCATTTAAAAAAAATAAATTCGCATGTCGATGAGCCTAGACTAAGGGGTGCATGACGGCTTTTTCAGCGCGGATACGGCAATATGCTGTTCCGGCTCCCGGCGCACACCTTGGGCGTTAAAGGTCGAAATGGCCCTTTGCGCGACAGGCTTCCGGCTTTGTTCATTTCGCCAGCCTTTCTTTAAAGCCACGAGCATTCTGGAGTTGGATTAGTCCAGCTGCGCAGACGTGACGTCACCATGGGACTAAAATTTGGTAGCCCGTAGTATGATTTTTGGCTCATATTACGCAAGGGTTAGTAGATACTAGGAGCATGATTACGAACGGAGATTTCGCCAATGAACTGCGTAGCCGTCCTGTTCTACATTTTTAGTCCAATATTACATGAATGGATATTACACATTTTGTATTTAAAACACTAAAACATAAAACATTTAAAACAATTTCGCCGTTACTTTACTGTGATCTTACTACTTGTTGGTAAACCTGCATATCTATAATGTCGGATGGGTAGGTAAAAAGGTATGCTGAGAATAATTCCCCGGGCACCCTTATACATCCCCAAGACTATTTCCCAGCTGAGATATGGGCCACTACTCTTTTGAATGACACAAATTGCCAAACTTGCCAGAAATCGTCCCATTTTACGGGAAACTACCTTGAACTGAAATGGCGCGGTCTGCATTTACGCCTTCCAAGGCTCACTCATCACTGTCCCCATCAGGGGAAACCAAACCTGCATCCACCCTCGCAGGGCCCCTCCTAAAGCTACAAGATGTGCATTCCAATCTCTCATTGCGCGTCACAGGGTCGTGGAGGCCCGTTTGGGCCACTGTTTCTCATCTCCATCCCATTCTGTTATATGTTGTACTATTTTACATAGAATTTCTAAGCAATTCCGGCTAGAGTTCTCCGGAATAAGTCAATGATGAGTGGGCTAGCCCCTCGCTGTCGAAGCCAGACTGGAAGTGCATTTCAGCAATAACTTTGTAGCTTTGGTGCAAACCAACGTCATTTCCCAGCTTTGAATGCTTCATCGAATGTGGTAGGTCAAAACAAATCGGTTCATGGAGATATCTATGCTTAAAACACCCCGCAGATAACAGCGATTTCACACAGCCGTAGCATTGGTGCCATATGACTTAGTCCCATGATGACGTCACAGCATCACTACCCAGCATGCAGTAATGCGGGGGCTTGGATTAGTCTGCCCGGCTGTGAGTGGGGGGAGAGCAACCGAAATGGGGGATCTCAGCTTGCACCTGCTGGTCGATGGCGCGCTGCGTGCGACTGTCGTTGTGTTCGCCGTGCGCGTACAGGTGTGACTTTTGTTTCCAACATTCATAATTGATACGAATACACTTTCAGTCGCATCGCGAGTTTGTGCAACGTAATGTCACGCTGTAAATTGCAGGACAGATTGCAAGATACCAAGTTTTAAATGACTGGCTGCTGTAATTCATTGCCTCCGAGCGATTATGCCATCTCGCACCAAAATCTCGACAACGGTGGGTCGCGGCGACACGGGAATGGCACGAAAAGGCGTACCATGCGAAATGGTACGGTCACACGTATCACGTAGCATGGGCTCACAAATGGATTTTGCTCCCTTCCACGGGTTTGCGCGCGATGGTCTCCGTGCGTGTACAGGCGTGTATTCTGTTTCCGAGCATTCACAATTGACGCGACAATACTTTCAGCCGCATCGCGAGTTTGTGCAACACACGGTTGCGCTGCAAATTGCAAGGTGCCAAGTTTAAATAATAGAAATGCTACGGTCACACGTGGCACACTGGACGGGACCACGAAGGGATTTTGCTCTCTTCCACGGGTTTGCACGTTTTGTGCCACATTTCGGCACCTATGGCACAAACACACCCGGGATTGGCACGCTTCGATGATGCATGGAAGTAGCGAGATGATAACGTTTGGTGACACGTGCCACATGTCATGACGCCCGCGGTGTTTAACTATGGATTTACACGTTTTTTCTCTCTTGAGGGGTTTATACTTTTTTGTCATGCCTCAGAAACCAGGGAATAAAGTACGTCGAGACTGGCATGCCTCGATAGGCGATCTAACGAACAATCGCTCAAACGTGTACAATGTCATGTTTGCACGTGTCATGTGACATTTGCACATTAACTGCGAAGATGTATTTTGCCGATTTAATCCAATTTCATGCTTTACGCTCTTCTGACACGTAGCAACACGCGACTAGCATGCTGCGATAGGCCACTGAACGAAAAATCCCATAGTGTCGCAAGTGCGGGGTGGCAAGTCACACGTGTCGGGCACACACGGGCGAGGGATATGGCTTTGGCTCTTTTCCACAGGTTTACACGTTTTGTGCCACAACTCGGGAACCAGGACACGGAGGAACTGGGGAGTGGCATGCATGATAAGAAATCGACAGACGATGACGTGGCATGAACTGTCATGTCGCACGTGCTGCGTTGTAACGCGTGCACGCGACAGCAAGACAGATTTGGCCGTTACCGGCCGTTTTTTCACATTTGCACCACATCTCGACAACCAGGGCACCAAAAACCGTGATGATGCATGGCTTTTACGAAGGATCATAGGCGTAGGAACGTTTCAAAAAATCGGGGGAGGGCAAGCTCAGGACGTGCTTCAGGAACTTTTTCCGGAATGTATGTAATGAAATTTCCGTGACCCAGCAAAATTGACTTGACTGCTGCCGAATGTTTTTCACGGATACAATACAATGCCGTTGAATGCAACGGTAGTGCTTGCTGCCACCATTCAAAAGCAGACAGTCGATGGAAGTGGCAAAAATCACCCGTCACGTCCCACGATCAACCACCGGTCCCATGGAATAGGTTTGCCTGTGTTGCAAAGAGGGCATGCCAAAGGCGCTCTCTCCTGCCGGCGTCCGCCAGACCGCCAGCACCGCGCAGCCTGCGCCCGAGTGTTTTTCACTCTGCGCGATATCCCGGCAACTAGGGCACCTAAAACCGCGGCTCCATCTCCAAAATAAACGTGATGAAAACTTCTACACTTTTCACATAGCGCAGCGAAGCAGGCGCGCAAGCGCATGTCAAATCTGATCGGAAAGTCATTTTTGTGTGAGAGTGGATACACAGAGCACCAATGGAGGTGTGTTGCTCGTGCAGTACAAACTCGACCTTACTCCGCATAAAGTTTATGAACAAGTCGCACAAAAAGCATAAAAGAGAAATTGAAAATATGCTAGTTGCTTGTGATATTTGTCCGGAATTTGGTGCAATTTTTCACCTTCTACTCTATCTCAGC
>NW_023596576.1:57121242-57160355 GCF_011947565.3 Pollicipes pollicipes
AAATCTTGACAAATTAACCAAATGAAAGCAATCTCGTCGGTTTTTGGTCAGTGACCTTCTTAAAGTTAAATGAGGTCACGGGCCTGAGGGGAAGACAAGTGACATTTTGCCGAGTAGAGTTATCCAGGTCATAGGTCGCTGCATTTGGAGATCTGAGGGAGCTTCGGACACCGATCCACAGTTTGAACTTGTCTGACCATGATCGATCCGAACGTCATGACTTAGGAACAGGTTTATTTGAAAGGGTTTAGGCCAGTAATTTAAAATACAGGCCTATCTTTCATGCGTTTGCTATTGCTAGTTTTTCAAGAGGGCATGGGTGCCTCATTGTTCCAGGCCGAGACAGGTTTTACCACGGCACGAGGAACAACGTTGCTGGACCCCTGGAATTTGGTGTCCTGTTAAAATAAAGGCCAAGGCCCCTTTTCGAGGCAGGCTGTACCTGGTTTCAACTTAGAAATGAAGGATGTGATGCATAGAAATGACGGTAGTGCTGCTCTACGGATAAAAACAGTTAACCGCGAGAGCTTGGTACTTACATATTTAGCACGTGCTAGGGTGGAGGAGTCAAATTGCCTTCTCGCCACTCTCACCTTGGTGGCCGGGTGGCCGTGGGTCGTGGCGTGCGTCGTGGCCAGTGCCGTGCGAGCGCTACCGTCGGCATGGGCGTGGCTCCACAGAGGCAGCACCGGCTCCAGCCGGTATAAAGCTGGCCGGCACCGGACCAAAGGCATCACAGACACCAGCGAGTTCAGCCATGAAAGTCCTGGTGAGTGCTCCACTTGCTATGCTTCCTAACGATATTCATTCATTCTAGGCTTTTCACTTTCTCAGCGAAGCCGGATCTTGCGTGGCCTAACAGTAAGGTCTTAATGTTTTTAAGGTGCTAATTACTTCTTCTCAACAACACAACCGTGACACTTAATTTTAACATCTGAACCATGTGTTTGTCCATGTCTATTTGGTGTTTCATATTTGTTACAACCTGCCTGACAATACCTTAAAATTGCATAATGATTTATACTGCACATATGACATAAACGCTGCACTTTTATGGTTAATCTCGGCGCCCATGGCTTGACGTTTTTCTCAAAGGACCATTCTCAAAAGATTATCCGCCCCTGCTTTCTTTTCTTTCAAATGCTTCACATTGTAAAGCAACAGTCCACTTTGTCTTTTTCAGGTGGTAGTGTCCGCTGTCCTGGCCGTTGCGGCTGCCCAGTACGCCCTGCCCTACAGCGGACTAGGCTACTCGGGATACCCGTACGCCGCTGGACACTGGAACAACTTTGCTGCCCCCTACTCTACTTTCGCGGCTTCCCCCTATGCCACGTATGGTGCTGCTCCCCACACCAACTACGCTGCAGCACCCTACAAGGTATACGCCGCACCAGCCAGTGTCAGCTCTCAGCACTATTCCCTGAGCAGAAGCGGGGACTACAGCTACGGCTACGCCGACGGCCTGAGCACCAAGTCGGAGAGCAAGAACGCCTACGGCGACACCGTCGGCTCCTACAGCTACGTGGACGCCAACGGCCTGACCCAGACGGTCAAATACGTGGCGGACGCCACCGGCTTCCACGTGCAGGGCACCAACCTGCCGGTGGCTCCCGTCGCCGACCTGAAGGCGCCCGTCAACACCCTGGTGGGACCTGCTCCCGTCCATGATACAGCTGTTGTGAGGGCCGCCAAGGCTGAGTTCCGTCAGCTGTACGCCGAGGCTGCCGCCGCCGCCGAGGCTGCCCCTGACTACCGCAAGAAGCGCAGCGCTCCTCTGCCCGTCAGCGACACCCCCGCGGTGGCCGCCGCCAAGGCTGAGCACGCCCGTCTGTACAACGCGGCTGCTCTCGGTATCTACCCTCAGAGATACGCTGCCTCCGGCGCTCCCGTTACGTTCCAGGGCACGTTCGGCCCTGAGGGCGTCTCTTACGCCTACAGCTCTATTCACCCGACGTCCCCCTCCGGTTACCGTTCTTTGTAAGTGATGCGTCCATGTGCGGCACGTTTGCTGCTCATCTGTCCTAAAACTGTGACATTGCTTTCCCGAGCCCGCAATAAGGCGCTGTGTGGTTCTAGCCGGCATTACACATGAAAGCGGCCATGTTCGGTGTATTCTTTAAGCATGTTTGACAGTTTACGTGCAAAATGCCATCTGACATGGGACGAGACAAATACAAATGTCCATGGCTATTCAGATAAGCAGAACAGGCCTTTCACTCCTGGTTCTCCGGCATACTGAGTTTGGAGCATGCTGACGTAAACTGTGATGCCAAAAGTGTAGATGCCAAAATAAGGCCTGGAAATAGGCTGGTGCGAATTTCGAAAGTGGATTGATGGCTCACATTGCGACTATTTTTCATGCGCCTTCATTTTGCTGGCTGCTTTTCAAGAGATAAGACTTGTCGCAGGCTATAAAATCAATTGAATTTGTAACTACAAGAATTTCAGATATAAAGTCAAAGTCAGGCATCAGGGTCAGACCAAGGTCAAAGCTTACCTCCTCTTGTACTGCAGGGCTCGCTTTATGAAGCAGTTTTTGGTGATCGTTCGAATTTGTTGATGGCAGGGACCGCATCAGACAGGTGCCATGAACTTTTTAAAAATCAGGATAGGTCAGCGACCTCAAATAACTCACGCCAACATTCGTTGTAGGAAAATGCCGTGTAGCGTAAGCTTTGGCGTTGATTTGAATAGGAAAATATGAAGAGCCTTGTACGTTTTTTAAAAATTTGTTGACCTCCTTCCGAAAAAGTCACTGGCCTTCATCAACACCATTGAATTTGTACTTGGGACAGGTATGTAGGATGCTTCACGGCGGTTTCATAGGGAAGTCTGGGGCACTTCAGACATCAGTCTTGAAGTTGACATTGTCTGACCTTATTTAAACCATGGGGCATGACCTAGAAACATCAAAGTTAAGCGTAGCTGAGATTACATGGGGGCCAACCCACTCTGTGAACCCGTGTCTCTAGCCATCATGCTTCCTGAGATCTGTGGAGGAGCAAATTGACCTCCACCCGACCAAAACGTATTCATTGATTCACTCACCCACCTGGGTGCGTGTTAACAATAACCTATTGCATTGCGGAAGCTTGCTGTACAAACAAACACAAGTCACGACGATAAGCAGCCCCTGCGCAAAGCATTTCGCTATGCATTCACATTGCCTTTCACATCCATCGCATTTCCTACTTGCCCCATGGTTGAAATTACTGCTAGATCTTTTTTGTAAAGATCAAAAATCGCGTCCCCAGCATGTATTACGCCTTGGACCACTCTCCACGAAATGTGTCGAGTTTATACCTTGATGACCATGAGCGTAGGAACAGGGGGGCCAGGGGGGCCATGCCCCCTCACCCCGCTTCTCCAGGTGGGGGGCCAGCAATGTAAACTGCCCCCCCCCCCGCCAGTTTTCAGATTAAGGCTGCATTTGGCTTACTTTTGCACTACATTAAACGTGCATGTCGATTTGCCTAGTTCACCAGTCATCTCCCTCAAGATGTGTCATCTTTTTCGTCAGCTCATTGGGCATCGCTTAGTGTTACAGCCGCCAGACCTACGCCGCACGGAGTGGAGACTGCAACGCCGGGCGCCGAGGCTGTTACTGCTATGACTTGCGAGCTCGCGTGTTCAGCACCATATTACGCAGTTTTTTTATCAGTGATCAGCTCTGACAGGATCTTGAGCATTTTAAGAAAAACATGAGTTAGCCATGTTAATATAAGCTTGGAGTCCCATTTCATCTACAATCTACGTTCAGGTATTGCTCAATATTCTCTGAAGAAAACAGAAAAACACGGAACTGAAGTCTATGTAACAACCACCGGACTACCTGTAGTAATCAGGGATGTTGTTTGCGTCAATGAGGGTTCCTGTGCTGATCCGGGGCCAAGTGCGCGTGTCAGAAGGCCTTTCGTGCCAGGGATGGGAACAACGTAATATGATGTATCCTTGCGATGGCCTTCGGATCCACCAGGAGATCCCCCGTGCCACCAGAATCAGCCAGAAGACACTTTGCGATGGAACGGAATGGCCCTTAAGCCCTTGAACGGAAACGGTAATGTATCCCTGGTGTTCTACTCAAGAGGCCCCTTGCTCGGAGGGAAAAAGGGGTCTCATTATTGTTGAGTAAATGCACCTCTCATTATTGTTCAATAGAGTGGGACGAAATGAGCGTAAAAAACGAGCAAGGTCATGCCATTTACCTGAGAGCGTTAATTTTTCCAGAATGTATTTTCAAAGCAAATGTCATCGAAAGGCTTGAACATGCCCGCCTGCAACCTGGGGAGAAAGGACAAGGATGGTCTTGGTTGCAGCTTACGTAGAGCCGAAAAGTTTCGGCCACTGCGACACGAATGGTATCCAGCCGGCCACCAGGGCGCGTGTTAAGCGAAGCCACCGTTCTCTGAGATAATTTCGCAGGCTAGAAAGTCAGCTGAATTTGTAACTACAAGAATTTCAGATATAAAGTCAAAGTCAGGCATCAGGGTCAGACCAAGGTCAAAGCTTACCTCCTCTTATACTGTAGGGCTTGCTTTATGAAGCAGTTTTTGGTGTTCGTTTCGAATTTGTTGATGGCAGGGACAGCAACAGACATGTGCCATGAATTTTTTAAGAGTCAGAATAGGTCAGCGACCTCAAATAACTCACGCCAACATTTGTTGTAGGAAAATGCCGCGTAGCGTAAGCTTTGGCGTTGATTTGAATGGGAAAATATGAAGAGCCTTGTACGTTTTTTTAATTATTTTGATCTCCTTCCGAAAAACGTCACTGGCCTTCAATCAACACCATTGAATTAGTACTTGGGACAGATATGTAGGTTCGCGGCAGTTGCATAGGGAAGTCTGGGGGCACTTTAGACATCAATCTTGAAGTTGACATTGTCTGACCTTATTTAAACCATGGGGCATGACCTAGAAACATCAAAGTTAAGCACATCTGAGATTACATGGGGGCCAACCCACCCTGTAAACCCGTGTTTCTAGCCGTCATGTTTCTTGCGATCTCTGGAGGAGCAAATCGACCTCCACCCGAGCAAAACGTATTCATTGATTCACCCACCCACCTGGGTGCGTGTTAACAATAACCTAGTGCATTGCGGAAACTTGCTGTACAAACAAGCAAAAGTTACGACGATAAGCAGTCCCTGCGCAAAGCATTTCACTATGCATTCACATTGCCTTTTACATCCATCGCATTTCCTACCTGCCCCATGGTTGAAATTACTGCCGGATCTTGTTTTGTAAAGATCAAAAATCACGTCCCCAGCACGTATTTCGCCTTGGACCACTCTCCACAAAATGTGTCGAATCTATACATTGATAACCATGGGCGTAGGACCAGAGGGGCCAGGGGGGCCATGCCCCCCCCCCCCCACACTTTTCAAGGTGGGGGCCAGCAATGTAAACTGCCCCCCTCCAGTTTTCAGAGTAAGGCTGCATTTGGCTTACTTTTGCACTATATTAAACGTGCATGCCGATTTGCCTAGTTCACCAGTCACCTCCCCTCAGTATCTACCCTCAGAGATACACTGCCTCCCGTCACGTTCCAGGGCACGTTCGGCCCTGAGGGCGTCTCTTACGCCTATAGCTCTGTTCACCCGACGCTCCCCTCCTGTTATCTTTCTTCGTAAGTGATGTGTCTGTGTTCAGGGTATTTGCTGCTCATCTGTGCTAAAATGCTTAGTTGACTTTCCCGGGGCTGCATTTAGGCGCTCTGTATGTTTACATTTGTCATTACACCTGAAAGCTATTATGTTCGGTATATTCTCTCAGTATGATTGGCAGTTTACGCGCAAAATGCCATCTCACATGGGGCGAGATCCATCTACAAATGTCGGTGGCTATTCAGATAAGCAGAACGGGGCTCAAGGTCCTGGGTTCCGGTGCATCCTGACGTATGCCGACAGCTGTCGGTCTTCATTATACTAAGAGGAGCTGGACAAATTTTTCAAACTCAAAAACTAAAACGCTGCTATCCTCATGATGACGAATGGCTGTTCTTGTCACGAGTGAAGAAGTTCCGAAATAATGGCACACAGAACAGGAACATGACAACTGAAAAACTCCGAGTCCGCCAGGACACTGCCCTTAACTTGATTTACAACAAATCAATCATTTTAACTCTGTAATAATCATATCATACCCGGTGCATGGTCAAATGCTAAGGACGATACAAACATATGTCCGAATGTTTACATAACTGTGATGCAATGTAAAAAGGTGACAAAATCACCAACTTCCACAAATAATCACGAGCATCTAACATAGATACTTGAATTGTTTCTTCCCCTTTTTACGGCTTTGCAAACCTCATGTAGCGTCAAGTCGAGTTCATGTTGAACAAGCGACATCGCAATTGGTGACACGTATCCCCTATCACAAAAATCTTCTTGCGTAGACTTGATGTCATGACGGTGGATCAGAACATATATGAATCTCTCTTGGCATTTGTGCTATAACGCAGCTTCTTGATAGTCATGGGATGTGCCGAATTACACTGGTCATTAGGCTAGATCGCAAAAAGGTTATGAAGACATAATATCAACACATTATGTTGAGGGTGATCCAAGGAAGTAGACATGATAGGGACAAGCTGCTTGATTTTTACAAAAAGATCCAACTGCAAGTCCAGCCATAGGGCAGGCAAAAAATGTCATCGATGTACAAGACAGTGTACAAATGAATAGCAAAGTGTTTTGCACAGGGCGTGCCCACCGTCGCACCTTTTGACTGTTTGCACAGCGAGTTTCTGGAATGCTTTAGGCTATTGTTAACACGTGCCCAGGTGGCTGGTTGAATCAATGAGTTCCCTTCGCATGGGTCGAGTTCGATTTACTGCTCCAGAGACCTCAAGAAGCATGATAGCTAGGGACATCAAATTCACAGTGTGGGTTGACCTGTATGCAATCCTAGTTGTGTCTGAAATTTATGTTTGTAGAATAAGGTTAAGCAATGTCATATCCAGATTGTTGTCCAAAGTGCTCCCAGACTCTCTTATGTAACCGCCGTGAACCTACATACCTGTCCGAAGTACAAATTCAATGTTGTTTGTTCAAGGCAAGTGGGCTTTTTTAAGCTTCAGAAAGTCAAGGTACTAAGAAACCCACTGGACTCTTCATATTTTCTCATTCAGATAAGCCTAAGAGGTTACGGCAGGCGGTATTTTCCAGTACTAAATGATGATGTGGGTCATTTAAAGCCACTGATGAACTATGATCTTTCAGTTTCCATGGAGTCTGTCTGTTGCGGTCCATATCATTAACCAATTCGAAATAAGCGCCAAAAAGCTACCTCATAAAGTAAGCTCCTGAGCATAAGAGCGGGATAGTTTTGACTTCGGTCTGATCTCCACACCTGACTTTGACTACGTACCTGAATTCGTTGTAGTCCTAAATTCTATTGGTCTTATAGCCTGCGAAGCTATCTCAGAGATGTATGGCTTAGTCTTATAATTCGTTGCCACAGCAGACTGGCATTGTCACAGGTTGTCACAGATCAGATTGCCACATCACATCGATTCCTTAGAAAAGGCCTTCGCTGAGAGCCACGGTCTGGCTTTGACCTTCCACAGATCAGAAGTCTGACAAGGTCAACCGATTCTTTACAAAAAGATTCGCTAGTCAACTGCCTACATCTATGAACAGTTTGGCGCAGCTGCACCCAGTTGTTCGGAAGTGATAGAGTCACGGCTGGGAGATAAATGCGATGCTTGTACACGCGCCGCATGGATAGCTTTCATAATAGTTATGGACGTTTATGGAAGCGTAAAGCTTTTCAACTGATTGCTTCGGGCTGGTGCATTATTTGTTTGTCTTCTTTCACGTACGTTTATTCTTTGTCCCCATGTCCGCCTTTGTCAAGCATTTTTTCAAAGGGATTTGCGACGCATGAGGCGCATGAGGAGGAGGCCGCTGGAGCTATTGCCATCAGATCATGACGGAGGCGTTCAACACGGTCAAGCCGATGGTGCCGGTGAATGACATGTCTGTGCTGCACCCCGGCAGGGTGGGCAGAGGTGCGAGCTGCTAAAGTTTCAGAGACGCTGAGCCTCGCGAGGAAGAGGAGCAGCGTGTCCTCCGATGCCGGCACGGCCCGCGGCCTCTGCAGGGTGCAGACATGCCGGAGTGTGGCGGAGCAGCGGCCGTCTGAGCGAAGGGTGGCGGACACAAGGCCGTCGCGCACCGGACGCTGAGCGACGTAGTCTAGATTGCATACTCCGAGGTTGTCGTGAATATCCCCGAGGAGCAAGCGACGTGAAGTCAGTGAGGTAGAGCGAACACGACTCGGCGGTGGTGAGGTTGAGTCCAACAGAAAAGCTTGTCCACGCTGCAGCACACATTACTGCCGCGAATGCGACACAAAAGACGGACAAGCCAGATAAATACGGACACCGGCACAGGTAATTCAAATATACGTGTAAAATACATTCCAGAACACAGCTTTCATCTCTGCAAGTATTAGATTGATACTCTTTGCAGATTAGGAAGGACAGAACCACTAACTGAGGACACAATGACGTAAGTTGTATTCCTCCTGTTGGTGCAAATGGAAATTTCATCAACAAGATTAATGTCGAGTATGCAAACATGAAACTTCATGGTCAGGACCTGACAGGTTCTCTGTCCCAGCCCGGAGTCCTTAGCAAGTAATATTTTAGTGATACGGTGATCATGGCCACATTGATTCCGATGTCTCAGAGGGATACCTCACACACCGCGCCGGTCATCTTCTTGGTGCGGCAGGCCCCTCTCACCAGGGCACCTGACACCGTATCAACGTAGGAGCCCCACTGATGGTAAACGAGCCCTTGCGTCGAATAAGCCCTTGCTTTGGCAAAACGACCTGCGTGGGGATCTAATAATCCGCTCTGAAATACCACTACGGGTTGTCAACCTATGAGTGAAACGGTACGGAGAGCCTCTCCCTCGGTACGGTGGCTTCCTAACCTGTCTTTTTACGGCATCGTTGTAAGTGTGAGATGATGACAAAACGTAGTGTTAGGCGAAACCGTACATCCTTGATCGGAGGGAGGTGGTAGGAAGACGTTATTTTTGCTGCACAAAGGCTCGACAAGGTCACTGACCTCCAACGGCTTCGGCCAACATTTCAGCTACGGACATCCCGCCAAGCGAAAACCTTGACAAATTAAGAGAACGAAAGCAATCTCGTCGGTTTTTGGTCAGTGACCTTCTTAAAGTTAAATGAGGTCACGGGCCTGAGGGGAAGACAAGTGACATTTTGCCGAGTAGAGTTATCCAGGTCATAGGTCGCTGCATTTGGAGATCTGAGGGAGCTTCGGACACCGATCCACAGTTTGAACTTGTCTGACCATGATCGATCCGAACGTCATGACCTAGGAACTTACAGGTTTGGGCCAGTAATTTCAAATACAGGCCTATCTATACATGCGTTTGATATCGCTGGTTTTTTAAAAGGGCATGGGTGCCTCACTGTTCCAGGCCGAGACAGGTTTCGCCACGGCAAGAGGAACTACATTGCTGGACCCCTGGAATTTGGTGTCCTGTTAAATAAAGGCCAAGGCCCCTTTTCGAGGCAGGATGTACCTGGTTTCAACTTCAAAATAAAGGATAGGATGCCCAGAAATGACGGTAGTGTTGCTCTGTACATAAGAACGGTTCGTCGCGAGAGCTTGGTTACCTACATATTTAGCATGCACTAGGATGGAGGAGTCAAATTACCTTCCCGCCACTCTCACCTTGGTGGCCGGGTGGCCGCGGGTCGTGGCGTGCGTCGTGGTCAGTGCCGTGCGAGCGCTACCGTCGGCATGGGCGTGGCTCCACAGAGACAGCACCGGCTCCAGCCGGTATAAAGCTGGCCGGCACCGGATCATAGGCATCACAGACACCAGCGAGTTCAGCCATGAAAGTCCTGGTTAGTTCTCCACTCGCCATGCTTCCTAACGATATTCATTGAGTCAGGGCTTGTTATTTACTCAGCGAAGCCGGATCTTGCGCGGCCTAAAATTAAGGCCTTAATGTTTTCTAGGGTGCTAATTGCTTCATCTTAACAACACAACCGTGAAACACAGTTTTAATACCTGAACCATGTGTTTGCCCTTGTGCATTTGATGTTTCATGTTTGTTTCAAACTCTTTGACAACACCTTAAAAATGCATAACGATTTATACTGCAAATATTACATAAAAGCTACACTTCATTGCTTGATCTCGGCGCCCATGGCTTAACGCTTTTCTCAAAGGCCCATTCTCAAAAGATTATCCGCCCCTGCTTTTTTTTCTTTCAAATGTTCTTTCTCCTTTTCAGGTGGTAGTGTCCGCTGTTCTGACCGTTGCGGCTGCCCAGTATGCCCTGCCCTACAGCGGGCTGGGCTACTCGGGATACCCGTACGCCGCTGGATACTGGAACAACTTTGCTGCCCCCTACTCTACCTTCGCGGCTGCCCCCTATGCCACGTATGGTGCCGCTCCCCACACCAACTACGCTGCAGCACCCTACAAAGTGTACGCCGCGCCGGCCAGTGTCAGCTCTCAGCACTATTCCCTGGGCAGAAGCGGGGACTACAGCTACGGCTACGCCGACGGCCTGAGCACCAAGTCGGAGAGCAAGAACGCCTACGGCGACACCGTCGGCTCCTACAGCTACGTGGACGCCAACGGCCTGACCCAGACGGTCAAATACGTGGCCGACGCCACCGGCTTCCACGTGCAGGGCACTAACCTGCCGGTGGCTCCCGTCGCCGACCTGAAGGCGCCCGTCAACACCCTGGTGGGACCTGCCCCCGTCCATGATACAGCTGATGTGAGGGCCGCCAAGGCTGAGTTCCGCCAGCTGTACGCCGAGGCCGCGGCCGCCGCCGAGGCTGCCCCTGACTACCGCAAGAAGCGCAGCGCTCCTCTGCCCGTCAGCGACACCCCCGAGGTGGCCGCCGCCAAGGCTGAGCACGCCCGCCTGTACAACGCGGCTGCTCTCGGTATCTACCCTCAGAAATACGCCGCCTCTGGCGCTCCCGTCACGTTCCAGGGCACGTTCGGCCCTGAGGGCGTCTCTTACGCTTACAGCTCTATTCACCCGACGCTCCCTTCCAGTTACTTCTCTCTGTAAGTGACATGTCTTTGTGCTGCATGTTTTCTGCTCATCTCTGCTTAAATGCTGACATTGTTTTCTCGTGTCCACAATAAGGCGCTGTGCGGTTCTATTTGGCATTACACGTGAAAGCTCCCATGTCCGGTGTATTTTTTAAGCATGTCTGACAGTTTACGTGCAGAATGCCATCTCACCTGCGGCGAAACACATATACATGTTTCGATGGCTATTCAGATAAACAAAATGGACATCAGTCTTCTGCTTCTCCGGCATTATGAGTTTGGAGCATCCTGACGTATGGCGACAGGTGTCAACCTTCATTATGCCAGGAGGAGCTGGATAAATTGTTTAAACTGAGAAAATAAAACTCTGCTACCCTTGTGATAACGAATGGCTATCTTTTCACGAAGTTCCAAAACAATGACATATGAGACTGAGAACGTGAAAATTGAAAAATAGTCTTACTCTGTCTGGACACTGTCCTTAACTTTACGTACGACTAATCAATCATCCAAACTCCCGCATAATCATACAGGATGTATGGTACAATGCTAATGACGTCATTAACCTATGTCCGAATGTTAACATGACTGAGATAGAGTAAAAAGGTGAAAAGCGTACCAAATTCGGAACGAATATCACAAGCAACTATCCTGTCTTCAATTTATTTTTTATGCTCCTTTGTGCGACTTGTTCGCGAAATTTATGCACAGTTGGGTCGAGTTGGTACTGCACAAGCAACACACCTCACTTGGTGCTCCGGGTATCCACTCTCACACAAAAATGACTTTCTGATTAGACTTGACAAGCTCTTGCGCGCCTGCTTCGCTGCGCTAAGTGAAAAATATAGAAGTTTTCGTTAGGTATCTTTTGGAGATTGAGAATCGCGGTTATACCTGCTCTGGTTGCCGATATATAGCGCGAAGTGTGAAAAACACTCGGGCGCCAACCGTGCGCGATGCTGGTGGTCTCTGGCGGCCGCCAGCCGCCGGCAGGAGAGAGCGCATTTGGCATGCCCTCTCTGCAACACAGGCAAACCTATTCCATGGGACCGGTGATTGATCGTGGGACGTGGCGGGTGATTTTGGCCACTTCCATCGACTGTCTGCTTTTGAATGATGGCAGCACGCACTACCGTTGCATCCAATGGCATTGTATTACATCAAGCATTGAAAAACAGTCGGTAGCAACCAAATCAATTTTGCTGGGTCGCGCACACGTAGCGCTATAATCGATACCACGTGATTGTCCGTTCGATATTCCATCAATGCATACAGCACGTGCGAGATGACAATTAATGGAACGTCATTGCCTGTTCGAATTCTTATCAATGCATGCCACTCCCTAGTGGCTCCGTGCCCTGGGTGTCAAGATTTGCCACAAAGCGTGTAAACCTGTGGAAAAGAGCAATAGTCATCTTGCTGCCCGACACGTGAAACGTGCTACCGCGCATTTGTGACACTAAGGGATTTCCTGTCCAATGGCCTATCGCAGCATGCCAGGCTCGTCTTACTATGTGTCATAAGAACGGAAATCCCGCGTAAAGCGTAAAAATGGATGAAATCGGCAAAATACATCTTCGCAGTTAATGCGCAAATGTCACATGACACGTGCAACATGACATTGTACACGTCTGGGTGATTGGCCGTTAGATCGCCTATCGAAGCATGCCAGTCTCGACGTACTTTATTCCCTGATTTATGAGACATGACAAAAACGTGCAAGCCCCTCAAAAGAGAAAAAAATTGTAAATCCGTAGTTCAACACGTGGGCGTCCTGACATGTGGCACGTGTCACCAAACATTATCATCTTGCTACTTTCGTGCATCATTGAAGCGCGCCAATCCCGGGTGTGTTTGTGCCATAGGTGCCAAAATGCGGCACAAAACGAGCAAACCCATGGAAGAGAGCAAAATCCATTTGTGAGCCCGTGATACGTGATGCGTGTGACCGTACCACTTCGCATGGTACACCTTTTCGTGCCATACCCGAGTCGCCGCGACCCACCGTTGTCGAGATTTTGGTGCGAGATGGCACAATCGCGCGGAGGCTATGAATTACAGCAGCCAGTCATTTAATACTTGGTATCTTGCAATTTGTCCTGCAGTTTACAGCGTAACGTTACGTTGCACAAACTAGCGATGCGACTGAAAGTGTACCCGTATCAATTATGAATGTTGGAAACAAAAGCCACACCTGTGCGCGCACGGCGAACACAACGACCGTCGCACACAGCACGCCATCGACCAGCAGGTGCGAGCCGAGATCCCCCATTTCGGTTGCTCTCCCCCCACTCACAGCCGGGCAGACTAATCCAAGCCCCCCGCATTACTGCATGCTGGGTAGCTATGCTGTGACGTCATCATGGGACTAATTCATATGGCACCAATGCTACGGCCGTGTGAAATCGCTGTTTTCTGCGGGGTGGTTTAAGCATAGATATCTCCATGAACCGATTTGTTTTGACCTACCACATTCAATGAAGCATTCTGAGCTGGGAAATGGCGTTGGTTTGCACCAGAGCTACAAAATTATTGCTGAAATACGCTTCCAGTCAGCTCCCGACAGCGAGGGGGTAGCCTACTCATCATTGACTTATACTGGAGAACTCTAGCCGGAAGTGCTTAGAAATTCTGTGTAAAATAGTACAACATACAACAGAATGGGGTGGAGATGAGAAACAGTGGCCCAAACGGGCTTCCAGCACCCTGGGACGCGCATTGGGAAATTGGAATGCACATCTTGTAGCTTTAGGAGGGGCCCTGCACATTTCACAAAAAGGCATTACATGTAAATGTTCAGGCACGTTGACTACGGCGAAAATGACATGGGCACTGGACCTAGAAAACGTGGTTTATTAGGATTTATTTTTGGAAGCAGATCGAAACACTAATTTGTCTATAGAGGGTTTTAAATTCAAAATGTACAATATCCATTCATATAATATTGTATTAAAGATGTAGAACAGGATGGCTACCCATCTCTTTGGCGTAATCTCCGTTCGTAATCATACTACTAGTGTCTACCAACCCTTGCGTAGTATGAGCCAAAGATCATACTACGGGCTACCAAATTTTAGTCCCATGGTGATGTCAAGTCTGTGTAGCTGGACTAATCTAACTCCGGTGTGTAACTGTGTAGCTCGTGGTTTTATAGAAAGGCTGGAGAAATGAACAAAGCCGAAAGCCTGCCGCGCAAAGGGCCATTTCGACCTGTAAAACCCAGGGTGTGCGCCGGGAGCCGGAACAGCATATTGCCGTATTCGCGCCGAAAAAGCCGTCATGGAGCCCCTTAGTCTAGGCTCATTGGCATGCCACATTATTTTAAAAAATTAGATCAACAAAAAAGTGCATAAGAAACAGGATGAATCGGCAATCACGCCGAGGTAGTTTTCAACGCCAAATCACGCATAGTTTTGACGGTAGCGCTTGTATTCGGCGCCGATTTTCAAGCTTGGCATCATTCAGTTTGTCCTGCAATTTGCGGCGCCACGGTGCGCTGCAGAAACATACGATCTTACAAAAAATGTTGCCGCTTAAATTGTATATCTTTGAAAACTAAATTCAGACCTCTACGCACTTTGTGCGCCGAGATATAACGGTAAACGTAAAAACCCGCCAAAAACGGCCGATTTTAATTTTTCAACACGTGTACACGTGTCACGTGTCACGTGGCGCAAACAATTCACGCATGTGCGATGGCCCATTCCAATCGCTATCGCGCTGTGCAAATTTCATGTCCCTGCGACTCTTGGTTACTGAGATGCGGCTTCGGGAAGCGGAGCGTGTTGGGGCGTCGGCCGTCGTCTTGAACTTGGAGTCGCCCGTGCCAACCCTATGGGATTTTGTGTCTTTGTTGCTCGGCACGCACTCATTCTTGCGAAATGCATAATTTTGACCTGACTCTATCGCGCGCCGCCAGCGGATCTCGGACGTGTCCAAATTTGATGGAAAAATCCCTTACCACTCGGCCTCCAGGTGAGACAAAGGGCACACATACTCACATACACACACACACACACACACACACACACACACACACACACACACACACACACACACACACACACACACACACACACACACACACACACACACACACACACACACACACACACACACACACACACACACACACACACACACACACACACACACACACACACATACATACATACATACGTACACAATGTTCCTTTAGTAATATAGAGAAGAAGAAGAAGACTACGTTATTGCCTCGTGATGCACTTGCTTATCAGCGTAGAGTATCAATCTAAAAATTGCAGAGATGAAGTCTTCGGCTCGGAATGTCATTTACACGTATGGGGTCAATAATTGCTGTCAGTGCCCGCATACATCTAGCGCGTCCAAATGTTGTGCTGCAATCCCTGCAGTAAGTGTATTGTAGCGAGGGCCAGCTCTTGTGCGGGACCCAGCCTTATCACTTCCAAGTCATATCTGCTCTGTCTCATTGACTTCATGTTGCTTGCTTCTTGGGGCTGTGCACCGCTCGTCGGAGATGTGTACGACAACATGGGAGCATGCAATCTAGACGAGCTCGCGCGCCGTCTGATCCGCGACGGCCTTGTGCCCGCCACCCGTCGCTCAGCGCTTAGCTGGTGTGCAGTGCTGCAGAGCAAACGTCTGCACCAGCAGTACTAATAACAAAGGGTTCTATCAAAACGGATAGCAACGACTGTCGGCTTTTGTGAGCGGCTTCTCGGTGTCGAAATACACGTAGGTTGATTTTAGCAGGGTGCTCTTGCATTCGAAACATTTCATCGCTTCTTTAAAACTCATGTTAAAATTGCATTCAAAATAAACGAAATTTCCCGTGTGACAGACATCTCACTCCCCAGCGACTTACCTTGAGGGACACTGCCGGTATTTTTACGGCGGTCGCGGCGAGGTGATCACTGACGTGGCTCGGCAACATTCGGCAGCAACTGATTTCCACTTGTCCCGTTACCGTAATAAACGTAATCGGGGTAGGACTGTCTCCGACCGCACCCAGCAGTTCGTCACACACCAGTGCAATTATTGCCGTTAATGACGTACATGACATTTGTCTATGCACATGCATTCCCAACATAGCCTTCCCGAAACGAATAACGCGTCTCTGCATGTTGAATGATGGGACATTCCCAGGTGCCCTTACCTTGGTGACCGGGCGGCCGTGGGTGGAGGCGTGCGTCGTGGCAAGTGGCGTGCGAGCGTTACCGTCGGCATGGGCGTGGCTCCACAGAGACAGCACCGGCTCCAACCGGTATAAAGCTGGCCGGCACTGGACCACAGGCATCACAGACACCAGCGAGTTCAGCCATGAAAGTCCTGGTTAGTTCCCCACTCGCTATGCTTCTTAACGACATCAACTAAGTCTAGGTCTTCGCTTCTTTTGCGAAATCGGATCTCGCGAGCCGTAGCAGTAAAACCCGAATGTTTTTTTTTTAAGATATCGATTGCTTTATTTGGTCAGCACAGCCGTGATATCCAATTTTAAGATCGGTAGTATATGTGTTTCCATAAATGTTTGGTGTTTAACATTTGTTTCAACCTGTTTAAGCACACCTTAAAAGTGCATAATGACTTGTACTGCGAATGTTGTGTAAACGTTTCGCTTCTATAGTTAAATTGGGCGCCCACGGCTTGAAACTTTTCTCCCAGGCCCATTCTCTGAACGTTACCTGTCCCTGCTTTCTTTTCTCCCAAAACATGTCGAATTGCAAAGTGATAGTTAACTTTATTCTTTTCAGGTGGTAGTGTCCGCTGTCCTGGCCGTTGCGGCTGCCCAGTACCCCATGCCCTACAGCGGGCTGGGCTACTCGGCATACCCGTACGCCGCCGGATACTGGAACAACTTTGCCACACCATACTCTACCTACAACGCCGCCCCCCACAAAACCTACGCTGCTGCCCCCTACACGGCATACGCCGCGCCGGCCAGTGTCAGCTCTCAGCACTATTCCCTGAGCAGAAGCGGAGACTACACCTACGGCTACGCCGACGGCCTGAGCACCAAGTCGGAGAGCAAGAACGCCTACGGCGACACCGTCGGCTCCTATAGCTACGTGGACGCCAACGGCCTGACCCAGACGGTCAACTACGTGGCGGACGCCACCGGCTTCCACGTGCAGGGCACCAACCTGCCGGTGGCTCCCGTCGCCGACCTGAAGGCGCCCGTCAGCACCCTGGTGGGACCTGCTCCCGTCCATGATACAGCTGATGTGAGGGCCGCCAAGGCCGAGTTCCGCCAGCTGTACGCCGAGGCTGCCGCCGCCGCCGAGGCTGCCCCTGACTACCGCAAAAAGCGCAGCGCTCCTCTGCCTGTCAGCGACACCCCCGCGGTGGCCGCCGCCAAGGCTGAGCACGCCCGCCTGTACAACGCGGCTGCTCTCGGTATCTACCCTCAGAAATACGCTGCCTCCGGCCCTCCCGTCACGTTCCAGGGCACGTTCGGCCCTGAGGGCGTCTCTTACGCCTACAGCTCTATTCACCCTCCGGTTCCCTCCGGTTACCTCTCTTTGTAAGAAATGTGTCTGTACGGGATGTTTGCTCCTCATCTGTGCTAAAAAGCTCACACTTCCCACGGCTGCAGTAAGGCGCTGCGTGTGCTTCTATTTGTCATTACAACTTAAACGGCCATGTTCGGCGTGTTCCTCAGCATGGCTGACAGTTTACATGAAAAATGCCATCTCACCTGGGGTGAGACACATGTATAAATGTCGATGGCTATTCAGATAAGCAAAACGGGCCTCAACATCCTGTTTTTTAGGCATTATTAGTTTGGAGCACACTGACGAATGCTAACAGCCGTCGCCATTCGGTGTACCGGAAGAAGCTGGTTAAATGGTCTACACTCACGGACTAAAACGCTGCTATCCTCGTGATAACGAATAGTTATTTTTCACGAGTAGAAAAGCTTTGAAACAATGACACATGAAACTAAGAACGTGAAAACTGAAAAACTCTAAGTCTTCGCAGACACTTTCCTTTACTTTATGTACAACTACTCAATCATTCTAAGTCCCGGATAATCATGCCTGGTGCATGGTACAATGCTAATGACGCCAGAAATACATGTCCGAATGCCAACATAACTGAGATACCGAGTGGAAAGTGAAAAATTCACCAATTTCGCAGAAAAACATCACGAGCATCTAGCATATAGTGAAGTGCTTACTTCCACTTTTTATGGCTTCTCGAAGCTCATGTATCGTTTAGTCGAGTTCGTACTGCACAAGCGACACACCTCACTTGGTGCTCCGGGTATCTACTTTCATATCAAAAGATGACTTCCTGATCAGACTTCATGTCAAGACGGTGGAGCAGAAGATAAGCGAATCCCTCTCAGAATTGATGGTAACAAGCAGATTTCGTAGTCATGGGGCGTATGAAATTATCAGCAGTTCAATGCAATGTGGCCATGTGCTGCAAGCAGTGCTGTATAGTGTAGCTTTTATCAGATTGGGTCACTAAAAGGTTATCAAGGTACAGAGTCGGCACATTTTGTGGAGTGAACCAAGGTGAAAATCTTGCTGGGAACGTGTTTCTTGATTTCTACCCAAACAAATCCAGCAGTGATTTCAACCATGGGGAAGGTGAAACATGCGATGGGTGTTTAAGACAGTGTGAATGCATAGCAAAATGTTTTGCGCAGGGGCTGTTTGTCGCCGTAACTTTTGTTTGTAAGCACAGCGAGTTTCCAAAATGCACTAGGTTATTGTTAACACGCGCCCAGGTGGCTGGTTGAATCAATGAATACCCTTCGCTCGGATGGACGTCAACTTACCCCTCCAGAGTTCTCAAAAAGCACCATAGCTAGAGACCCAAATTCACGGAGTGGGTTGACCTGCATGCTAATCTCGATTGTGTATCAACTTGATGTTTCTAGGTCATGCCCTATGTTTCAAATAAGGTCAAGCAATGTTCATTTCTAGACTGGTGTCCAAAGTGCCGCTAGACTTAATTATGCAACCGCCGTAAACCTACATATCTGTGCTAAGTGCAATTTGAATGATGTTCATTCAAGGTTTGTGCTTTACCTTAAGGACTTCAAGGTGATAAAAAACCTATGAGACTTATATTTCCTCATTCAAATAAGCGTCAGATATCACGCTGGGTGGTATTCTTCCTTTCAAAATGTTGGCATGAATCATTTAAGGTCATTTACCAACTTTGACATTTAAAACTCCATGGAATCTGTGTGTGGCGGTCCATGTCATTAACCATTTTGAGAGTGGTGACAAAAACTGCCTCATTAAGATTGTTTCGATATTTTGCGGTTGAATAAGCGCCAAAGACTTTTCTAGGCGAGATGTTTCTAAACAAAAGGCTGATAGTGGCCATTTCAGATCAGCGCATCCGCCAGACCTTCATACACATAAAATACCATGCATGTTTGCCTCCATTTAAATAAACAGTAAAAGACCGTCTAAAACTACCCATTAAGCAAGATATTCAGCAAAACAGAAGAAAAAAATTGTCATCTCGATCTGACCTTCCCACCTGACCCACTGTCAATGGAAATGTCTGAATTGGCCTTAATACTAAATTAGATGATCTAGCTAAAGAAAAAACACCTCCCGGATTGGTATTTCGGTGCGAATTATTGCAATCCCTGCGCAGGTGAGGGCTCGCTTTGCGTCCGTGGGGCCACTGCGTCGATCCGGTGTCAGGTGTCCCGGGCAGAGGGCCTGCTGCAGCAAGGAAGGGACCGGCGCGGTGTATGATGTACCCCCCCTATAACCTCTGGATCGAAGGAAGCTCCGTCACCGTATTACAAGAATATCGGTCGCTGAGGACTCCGGGCTGGGGTGGAGAACCTTTCAGCTCCTGACCAAGAGGTTTCACGTTTGTATATCCGAGCTTGAATATGTCGAAACAAATTCCCATTTAAACCAACATGAGCATTATAAATTACGTCATAGCGTGCCAAGTTCGAGGTGCTGTACTTGATAATCTGCGCAGAGTAACAATCTCAAAATTGCAGATGTGACATTTGCGGCTCGGAATGCTATCTACCTGTATGCTTTAAAAATCGGTTTGTGCCCTTTGATATCAAGCGCTTCCATATTTTGTGCTGCAATCCCTTCAGTTCTGTGTGTTGTAGCGTGGGCCAGCTTTTCTGTGGGGCCCAGCCTTATCACCGCCAAGTCGTGTTTTCTCTGTCTCATTGACTTCGCATCAACCAACCACATGCACTAACCACATAACTATCATGAAAAGCTCTACGCCTCAATAAACGTCCGTAAGTTTTATTAAATCTCTCTTTCTGGTGCGTTTACAGGCAATAATCACAACACTCTTGCAATCCTGATTGTGCAGTAGACACACATTCGAACAATGCTCAACAGTTGATGGTCGAAAAAAACTCTTGGAGCTACGTTAGGTCATGCCCTATTTTGCTCAAAAAGCATGATGAAGAATTCGTTGCATGCAACTCAACTTTGTTACAAAGTATACCAAGCTTGACAAACAAACCTTTTACGAAGCAAGTAACCTGAACCGTACACCTTCACCGAACAGCCCTTCCAGTAACACATTATGTTAGCATTATAAGCTAATTTAAGTGAAGCAGCACAATGTTCATATATTTCATGTATTCAAAATGTGGCTCTGGACGGGAAAGACGACATGGTACAGCCTCAATCAGTATTTACCATTCGTGTAACATATGTGATAGACAATGGTCTTTCTCTTCACTGTATGCAAAGGGCCATAACATTAATAATCAAACTGCTCTCTGCAAATCTCGCTCGTATGTTCACATTCATTTTGTCAAGAAGGTAACATTATATGTGACACATATGACATTCGAAGCATCGCATTTTCTTCCAAATTTATTCCAAATGCACTCAGAGTAAATGAAACCTCGCGTGTGACATACACCTCACAACCAACAGCTTACATTGAGGGACAGCGCCAGTGTTTCCGTGGCGGTCGCGGCCAGGTGGTCACTGACGTGGCTCGACAACATACGGCAGCAGTTGACTTCCGTGTGGCCCGTTACCGTAATGGACGTACCCGAGGTAGGACTGCCTCCGTCCGCGCCCAGCAGTTCATCACACCGGCGCAACTGTTGCCGCCAATGGCGTACACGACCTTTGCTCATGAACTCTCATTGCCAACAAAGCCTTCCCGAAACGGAAAGCTTATGTCTGCAAGTTGAGTGATGGGACGTTCCCAGCCACTCTCACCTTGGTGGCCGGGTGGCCGTAGGTCGAGGCGTGCGTCGTGGTCAATGCCGTGCGAGCGTTACTCACAACCGCCGTCGGCGTGGGTGTGGTTCCACAGAGGTAGCACCGACTCCAGCCGGTATAAAGCTGGCCGGCACCGGACCACATGCATCACAAACACCAGCGAATTCAGCCATGAAAGTCCTGGTGAGTGCTTTGCTCGTCGTGCTAGCGAACGAAATCCATTAAGTCTAGGATATGTTTTACTTCATCAGCGAAACTGGATCTTGCGCGGCTTAACTGTAAGCCTCAGATGTATATCTAAATGTGTCTATTGCTTTATCTCAACACAACCGTGCTGACGGGGTAAAAACACATTTTCAGATGTGTTTGGTGTACAGCATTTGTCCCAATCTGTTTAAATATACATTGTCAAGTGTGTAATGATTTACACTGCAGGCATCATCCAAGAATTACGTCTCAATGGTTGAACTCGGCGCCCATAGCTTGAAATTTTCCTCACAAGTCCATTCTCTGACCGTCACCTGTCCCTGCTTTCCTTTCTTTGAAAAGTTTCAACTTCTCAAGCGTCAGTCCACTTCGTACTTTTCAGGTGGTAGTGTCCGCTGTCCTGGCCGTTGCGGCAGCCCAGTACGCCCTGCCCTACAGCGGGCTGGGCTACTCGGGACACCCGTACGCCGCTGGACACGGAAACAACTTTGCCACACCATACTCTACCTACCACGCTGCCCAGCACAAAACCAACGCTGCTGCCCCCTACACGGCACACGCCGCGCCGGCCAGTGTCAGCTCTCAGCACTATTCCCTGAGCAGAAGCGGGGACTACAGCTACGGCTACGCCGACGGCCTGAGCACCAAGTCGGAGAGCAAGAACGTTTACGGCGACACCGTCGGCTCCTACAGCTACGTGGACGCCAACGGCTTAACCCAGACGGTCAAATACGTGGCGGACGCCACCGGCTTCCACGTGCAGGGCACCAACCTGCCGGTGGCTCCCGTCGCCGACCTAAAGGCACCCGTCAACACCCTGGTGGGATCTGCTCCCGGCCATGATACAGCTGATGTGAGGGCCACCAAGGCTGAGTTCCGCCAGCTGTACGCCGACGCTGCCGCCGCCGCTGATGCTGCCCATGACTACCGCAAGAAGCGCAGCGCTCCTCTGCCCGTCAGCGACACCCCCGCCGTGGCCGCTGCCAAGGCTGAGCACGCCCGTCTGTACAACGTGGCTGCTCTCGGTATTTACCCTCAGAAATACTCTGTCTCCGGCGCTCCCGTCACGTTCCAGGGCACGTTCGGCCCTGAGGGCGTCTCTTACGCCTACAGCTCTATTCACCCTCCGGTTTCCTCCGGTTACCTTTCTTTGTAAGCGGCGTGTCCTTGAACAGGATGTTCGCTGCTTATCTGCCCTGAGATGCTAACATTACTTTCCCCGGGCTGCAAATAGTCGCTTTGTGTGTGTGTTTCTATTTGTCATTACACCTGAAAACTGCTAATGCTCGGTGTTTTCTCTCAGCATGACTGGCACTTTTCGTGCAAAATGTCATCTCACTTGGAGCCAGACACATATACAGACGTCGATGGCTATTCAGATAAGCAAAATGCTCCTCAAGCTCCTGATTTTCCGTCATTATGAGTTTGGAGCACATCGACGAATGTTGACAGCTCCCTTTCTTTAATATATCAGAAGAAGCCAGTTAAATCGTTCAAGCTATAAAACTAAAACGCTGCTATGCTCAATGATAACGAATGACTAATTTTTCACCGGTGAAGAAATTCCAAAACAATGACATATGAGACCAAGAACATGAAAGCTGAAAAAAATTCTGAATCGGCCCGGACACTGCCCTTAATCTGATGTGCAACTAATCAATCATTCTAACTCCGCAAAATCATACCCGGTGCGTGGTACAATGCGAATGACGTCACAAGCATATGCCTGAATGTTAACATAACTGAGAGACAGAGCAAAGACGTGGAAAAATCACCAGCACAGAAAAATACATCACGGGTGTCCAGCATGTGTGTCATTTGTTTGTTTGCTCTTTTTACGGCTTCGTCGCGAATCTCATTCAGGGTTAAATGGAGTTCGTACGGCAAAAGCGACACACCTCACTTGGTGCTCCGGGTATCAACTCTCACATCAAAAGTGACATTCTGATTATGCGTGATGTCATGACGGTTTATCAGAAGATACACTAACCACTATTGGCATTCGTGCGATAAGGCAGTATCTTTGTGGTCATAGGATGTGCCAGATAATCTGCAGTCCAATGTAGTGTGGTCATGTGCTGGAACCAGAGTTCTATAGCAAGCTTTCATGAGGGTTCGACAACAAAAAGGTCATCAAGGTATAAAATTGACACATTTGGTGGAGAGTGCGCCGGGGTGGAAGAAATGTCTGGGACGAGTTGCTTGATTTCTAGAAGAATTCTAACAGTAAGTTCAGTCATGGTCAGGCAAGAAATATCATCGATGTAAGAGACATTCTTATCCGCACCTTCTGTTTGGTTGTACAGCGAGTTTGCGAAATGCACTAGGATATCGTTCCTGAGCTTTTCTCAGTTCCTAAGATCTCAGGAAGGTTACGATTTAACCCAACCCGAGCAAAGGGTATCCAGCCGGCCACCCCGGCGCATGTAGCACGCGCCCCGGTGGCTGGTTGAATCGATGAACATCGTTCGCTCGGAGGGAGGTCAATTTACCCCCCCCCCCCCCCCCCACTCCGCTCCCAGAGATCTCAAGAAGCATACTAGCTAAAGACAACATATTTACAGGGTGGATTGGCCTGTATATAATCTCGGTTGTGGCTGAACTTGATGTTTCTAGGTAATGCAGTCGGTTCAAATAAAGTCAAACAATGTCAAATCCCAGAATGATGTCCAAAGTGCCCCCAGACTTGTTTTTTCAGCCCCGTTTTCCTACATACCTGTGGTAAACACAAATTAAATTGTGTTTATTTAAGGCCAGTGAATTTTTTAACCTTCAGCAAATCAAGGTGATAAAAAACCTACGAGACTGTTGATATTTTCCCATTGAAATAAGCGTCAGAGACTAAGCTTGGCTGTATTTTCCTAAAACAAATGTTGGCGTGGGTCATTTAAGGTCGGTGACCTACACTGACTCTTAAAAGTTCATGGAACCTGTCTGTTGCAGTCCCCGTCATTAACAAACTCGAAACAAGCACCAAAGACTACCTCATAAAGCAAGCTTTCGAGTACAAGAGTAAATCAGTTTTGACTTCCGTCTGAATCTCGTGCCTGACTTTGACTTAAAATCTGGGCTCCTTGCAGTCCTACATTTCATAGATTTTATGAACTAAAAATCCTCTCAGAGATGTATGGCTTCGCATAATATTTCGTTGCCACACCAGCTGAGATTGTCACAGGTTGCCCCAGATCAGATTGCCACATCACATCGATTCCCTGTAAATGGCCTCGCTGAGAGTCACGGCCTGATTTTGACGTGCCATAGATTAGGAACCTGACAACGTGAATCCGTCTTTAATTCCAAATTATTCGCCACTTAACTACCTACATCCATACACATATTGGCGCGGCTATGCAGCTCTATGCAGATGCACATGCAGTCCCAACATAGCCTTTCCAAAACTGAAAGTTTATGTCTGCAATTTGAATGATGGGACGTTTCCAGGTGCCCTTACCTTGGTGGCCGGGTGGCCGCGGGTCGTGGCATGCGGCGTGGCCAGTGGCGTGCGAGAATTACCGTGCCAAGTTTGAAACTCGGCGCCGAATACAAGCCGCTACCGTCAAAACTATGCGTGATTTGGCGTTGAAAACTACCTAGGCGTGGTTGCCGATTCATCCTGTTTCTTACGCACTCTTTTGTTGATCTCATTTAAAAAAAATAAATTCGCATGTGGATGAGCCTAGACTAAGGGGTGCATGACGGCTTTTTCGGCGCGGATACGGCAATATGCTGTTCCGGCTCCCGGCGCACACCTTGGGCGTTAAAGGTCGAAATGGCCCTTTGCGCGACAGGCTTCCGGCTTTGTTCATTTCGCCAGCCTTTCTTTAAAGCCACGAGCATTCTGGAGTTGGATTAGTCCAGCTGCGCAGACGTGACGTCACCATGGGACTAAAATTTGGTAGCCCGTAGTATGATTTTTGGCTCATATTACGCAAGGGTTAGTAGATACTAGGAGCATGATTACGAACGGAGATTTCGCCAATGAACTGCGTAGCCGTCCTGTTCTACATTTTTAGTCCAATATTACATGAATGGATATTGCACATTTTGTATTTAAAACACTAAAACATAAAACATTTAAAACAATTTCGCCGTTACTTTACTGTGATCTTACTACTTGTTGGTAAACCTGCATATCTATAATGTCGGATGGGTAGGTAAAAAGGTATGCTGAGAATAATTCCCCGGGCACCCTTATACATCCCCAAGACTATTTCCCAGCTGAGATATGGGCCACTACTCTTTTGAATGACACAAATTGCCAAACTTGCCAGAAATCGTCCCATTTTACGGGAAACTACCTTGAACTGAAATGGCGCGGTCTGCATTTACGCCTTCCAAGGCTCACTCATCACTGTCCCCATCAGGGGAAACCAAACCTGCATCCACCCTCGCAGGGCCCCTCCTAAAGCTACAAGATGTGCATTCCAATTTCTCATTGCGCGTCACAGGGTCGTGGAGGCCCGTTTGGGCCACTGTTTCTCATCTCCATCCCATTCTGTTATATGTTGTACTATTTTACATAGAATTTCTAAGCAATTCCGGCTAGAGTTCTCCGGTATAAGTCAATGATGAGTGGGCTAGCCCCTCGCTGTCGAAGCCAGACTGGAAGTGCATTTCAGCAATAACTTTGTAGCTTTGGTGCAAACCAACGTCATTTCCCAGCTTTGAATGCTTCATCGAATGTGGTAGGTCAAAACAAATCGGTTCATGGAGATATCTATGCTTAAAACACCCCGCAGATAACAGCGATTTCACACAGCCGTAGCATAGGTGCCATATGACTTAGTCCCATGATGACGTCACAGCATCACTACCCAGCATGCAGTAATGCGGGGGCTTGTATTAGTCTGCCCGGCTGTGAGTGGGGGGAGAGCAACCGAAATGGGGGATCTCAGCTCGCACCTGCTGGTCGATGGCGCGCTGCGTGCGACGGTCGTTGTGTTCGCCGTGCGCGTACAGGTGTGACTTTTGTTTCCAACATTCATAATTGATACGAATACACTTTCAGTCGCATCGCGAGTTTGTGCAACGTAATGTCACGCTGTAAATTGCAGGACAGATTGCAAGATACCAAGTTTTAAATGACTGGCTACTGTAATTCATTGCCTCCGAGCGATTATGCCATCTCGCACCAAAATCTCGACAACGGTGGGTCGCGGCGACACGGGAATGGCACGAAAAGGCGTACCATGCGAAATGGTACGGTCACACGTATCACGTAGCATGGGCTCACAAATGGATTTTGCTCCCTTCCACGAGTTTGCGCGCGATGGTCTCCGTGCGTGTACATGCGTGTATTCTGTTTCCGAGCATTCACAATTGACGCGACAATACTTTCAGCCGCATCGCGAGTTTGTGCAACACACGGTTGCGCTGCAAATTGCAAGGTGCCAAGTTTAAATAATAGAAATGCTACGGTCACACGTGGCACACTGGACGGGACCACGAAGGGATTTTGCTCTCTTCCACGGGTTTGCACGTTTTGTGCCACATTTCGGCACCTATGGCACAAACACACCCGGGATTGGCACGCTTCGATGATGCATGGAAGTAGCGAGATGATAACGTTTGGTGACACGTGCCACATGTCATGACGCCCGCGTGTTTAACTATGGATTTACACGTTTTTCTCTCTTGAGGGGTTTATACTTTTTTGTCATGCCTCAGAAACCAGGGAATAAAGTACGTCGAGACTGGCATGCCTCGATAGGCGATCTAACGAACAATCGCTCAAACGTGTACAATGTCATGTTGCACGTGTCATGTGACATTTGCACATTAACTGCGAAGATGTATTTTGCCGATTTAATCCAATTTCATGCTTTACGCTCTTCTGACACGTAGCAACACGCGACTAGCATGCTGCGATAGGCCACTGAACGAAAAATCCCATAGTGTCGCAAGTGCGGGGTGGCAAGTCACACGTGTCGGGCACACACGGGCGAGGGATATGGCTTTGGCTCTTTTCCACAGGTTTACACGTTTTGTGCCACAACTCGGGAACCAGGACACGGAGGAACTGGGGAGTGGCATGCATTGATAAGAAATCGAACAGACGATGACGTGGCATGAACTGTCATGTCGCACGTGCTGCGTGTAACGTGTGCACGCGACAGCAAGACAGATTTGGCCGTTACCGGCCGTTTTTCACATTTTGCACCACATCTCGACAACCAGGGCACCAAAAACCGTGATGATGCATGGCTTTTACGAAGGATCATAGGCGTAGGAACGTTTCAAAAAATCGGGGGAGGGCAAGCTCAGGACGTGCTTCAGGAACTTTTTCCGGAATGTATGTAATGAAATTTCCGTGACCCAGCAAAATTGACTTGACTGCTGCCGAATGTTTTTCACGGATACAATACAATGCCGTTGAACGCAACGGTGGTGCGTGCTGCCACCATTCAAAAGCAGACAGTCGATGGAAGTGGCAAAAATCACCCGTCACGTCCCACGATCAACCACCGGTCCCATGGAATAGGTTTGCCTGTGTTGCAAAGAGGGCATGCAAAAGGCGCTCTCTCCTGCCGGCGTCCGCCAGACCGCCAGCACCGCGCAGCCTGCGCCCGAGTGTTTTTCACTCTGCGCGATATCCCGGCAACTAGGGCACCTAAAACCGCGACCCCATCTCCAAAATAAACGTGATGAAAACTTCTACACTTTTCACATAGCGCAGCGAAGCAGGCGCGCAAGCGCTTGTCAAGTCTGATCGGAAAGTCATTTTTGTGTGAGAGTGGATACACAGAGCACCAATGGAGGTGTGTTGCTCGTGCAGTACAAACTCGACCTTACTCCGCATAAAGTTTATGAACAAGTCGCACAAAAAGCATAAAAGAGAAATTGAAAATATGCTAGTTGCTTGTGATATTTGTCCGGAATTTGGTGCAATTTTTCACCTTCTACTCTATCTCAGCCATGTTAACATTCGGACATAGGTATGTGACGTCATTAGCATTATACCATGCACCCCGTATGATTATGCGGGAGTAAGGATGATTGATAAGTTGTACGTTAAGTTGCGGACAGCGTCCTGACAGACTCAGAATATTTTTCAGTTTCCACGTTCTCAGTCTCATATGTCATTGTTTTGGAACTTCTTTACTCGTGAAAAGATATCCATTCGTTATCACAAGGGTAGCAGAGTTTTAGTTTCGCAGTTTGAACAATTTATCCAGCTCCTCCTTGCATAATGAAGGTTGACACCTGTCACCATACGTCAGGATGCTCCAAACTGATGATGCCGGAAAAGCAGAAGGCTGAAGTCCATTTTGTTTATCTGAATAGCCGTCGACAAATGTATAGATGTTTTGCCCCAGGTGAGGTGGCATTTTGCACGAAAACTGTCAATCATCCTTTGAAAATACACGAGACATGGCAGCTTTCACGTGTAATGCCAAATAACACCGCACAGCGCCTTATAGTGGACACGAGAAAACAATATCAGCAGTTAAGCAGAAATGAGCAGAAAACATGCTGTGCAAAGATACGTCACTTACAAAGAACGGTAACCGGATGGGAGCGTGGGGTGAATAGAGCTGTAGGCGTAAGAGACGCCCTCAGGGCCGAACGTGCCCTGGAACGTGACGGGAGGGCCGGATGCAGCGTATTTCTGAGGGTAGATACCGAGAGCAGCCGCGTTGTACAGGCGGGCGTGCTCAGCCTTGGCGGCGGCCACCTCGGGGGTGTTGCTGACGGGCAGAGGAGCGCTGCGCTTCTTGCGGTAGTCAGGGGCAGCCTTGGCGGCGGCGGTAGCCTCGGCGTACAGCTGGCGGAACTCAGCCTTGGCGGCCCTCACATCAGCTGTATCATGGATGGGAGCAGGTCCCACCAGGGTGTTGACGGGCGCCTTCAGGTCGGCGACAGGAGCCACCGGTAGGTTGGTGCCCTGCACGTGGAAGCCGGTGGCGTCCGCCACGTATTTGACCGTCTGGATCAGGCCGTTGGCGTCCACGTAGCTGTAGGAACCGACGGTGTCGCCGTAGGCGTTCTTGCTCTCCGACTTGGTGCTCAGGCGGTCGGCGTAGCCGTAGCTGTAGTCCCCGCTTCTGCTCAGGGAATAGTGCTGAGAGCTGACACTGGTCGGTGCGGCGTATGCCGTGTAGGGGGCAGCAGGGTAGGTGTAGGGAGCAGCACCATAGGTGGTGTAGGGGGCAGCCACGAAGGTAGAGTATGGCGTGGCAAAATTGTTCCAGCGTCCAGCGGCGTACGGGTATCCCGAGTAGCCCAGCCCGCTGTAGGGCAGGGCGTACTGGGCAGCCGCAACGGCCAGGACAGCGGACACTACCCCCTGAAAAGTACGAAGTGGGCTGTCGCTTTAGAAGTCGAAACATTTCAAAGAAAAGAAAGCAGAGACAGGTAACGGTCAGTGCATGGCCTGTGAAAAAATTCAAACTTAGGGTGCCGAGCTCAACCATGGAAGCGCAGTGTTTAGATGATGCCTGCAGTACAATTCATTAAACCTTTGACAATGTACATTTCAACAGATTGGAACAAATGCTGTACACCAAACACACCTGAAAATGTGTTTCAGGTCATCAGTACGGTTGTCTTGATGAGATGAATCAATAGACACATCTAGAAAATAACTTTCAGGGATTTACTGTTAGGCCGCGCAAGATCCGGCTTCGCTGAGGAAGTGAAAAGTATAGACTGAATGAGTATCTTTAGGAAGCATGACGAGTAGAGCACTCACCAGGACTTTCATGGCTGAACTCGCTGGTGTCTGTGATGCCTGTGGTCCGGTGCCGGCCAGCTTTATACCAGCTGGAGTCGGTGCTGTCTCTGTCGAGCCACGCCCATGCCGACGGTTACGCTCGCACGCCACTGGCCGCGACGCAGGCCACGACCCGCGGCCACCCGGCCACCAAGGTAAGGGCACCTGGGAACGTCCCATCATTCAAATTGCAGACATAAACTTTCCGTTTCGGGAGGGCTATGTTGGAACTGCATGTGCATCGGCAAATGTCGTGTCGAAGACAGTCCTACCCTGGGTACATCCATTACGGTAACGGGCCAAGTGGAAGTCAAAACTGCCGAATGTTGCCGAGAAACGTCAGTGACCACCTCGCCGCGACCGCCATGGAAATACTGGCAGCGTGCCTCAGTGTAAGTCGTTTGGGTTCAAATGTATGTCACACGCAAGGTTTTGTTTATTTCGAATGCAATTTTAACATAAGTTTTAAAGGAAGAATTTGGTGTTTCAAATGCAATATTTGTGTCACATACAATATCACCATCTTGATAACATCAGTGCAAACATGCTATCAAGCAAAGCGGATAAACTCAAACTCGGATAACCAAAATCAAACTCGGATATGCAAGCGTGAAAGTTCTTCGTCAGGAGCTGAAAGGCTCTCCGTCCCAGACTGGAGTCCTTACTTACTGATATGCTGGTGAAACGGTGACCGAGGATCCTTCGACCCGGAGGTCATCAGAGGTATAGATCATACACCGCGCCGATATTCTGTTAGATGCGACAGGCCCTCCCGCCGGGGAAACTGGCACCGGATCGACTCAGGGGCTGCACTGACGCAACACGAGACCTTACCTGCGCACGGAGTCTAAAAATTCGCACCGAGGTACCAATACAGACTGTCGGCGTTTGCATGAGGCGCCTAAGAGAGAGAGCTTCCTTTTGGTACCGTGACTTTCTGGATGGCCTTTTTATTGCCTCGTGACTGTGAAGTGATGTTAAAATGTAGCGTTAGACAAAGCAATGCATCTTTGAGACGGTTTCCTTGAGAACTAGATAATTCGATTTAGTATCTATGTTTATTCAGTATAATTTCATCCATCTTGGTCACGAGTAAAGGTCGAGGTAAAATTGAACTTATTTTTGTTTTACTAGATATTCTTATTCATGGGATAGATTCTGAATGCTCAGCTCCAAGGTCTTGATCAAAGGGTGGTGAAAGTATGTTATTTTAGTTCCATAAAGGCTTGACGAAGTCACTCACTTAGAATGGCCTCGATTAGCCTTTTGTTTTAGAAACACCCTGACGAGCAGAATCCATAACGCTGATTCTTTAAGAAAATGAAAACAGTCTCGTATGTTTTTTCGTCGCCGTGACCTTCAAAATGTCAAATAAGGTCACTGTTCCAAAAATAGCATTAGTGACCTTTTGCTGAGTAGAGTTAGCCAGCTCAAGAGTGATTGCATTGGGAGGTCTGAGAGAACCCCAAACACCGATCTATAGTTTGAAATTGTTTGATCATCCCAACGCCATGATCTAGGAACTTAAATGCTTACACCAGTAATTTAAGGTACAGTAACATTTATCTGTGTTTTTGGTGTCGCCAGTATTTTTTAAAGGCATTGGCACCTCAATGTCAAAGGGCCAGTACACCTTTTGTCAGAGCAAGAGAAACAACATTGTTGTGTCCCTGGATTTTGGTGTCTTGTTAAGATAAAGGTCAGAGCCCCTTTTCGAGGCCGCCTGGACCTGACTTCAATGTGGATATAATGTGTGTTATGTACAAAAGTTACGGTGGTGTTGCTCGGTCATCGAATGGTCCGGTCCAGCATTTAAACAAGGTATGACAATATCTACCTAACAGCTGGCATGTATTTGATAACGAATGTAACCAAGCAAACGGCATTGAATTTATATACGGTATAAGTACAGTGGGCCACGAGAACTTAGCTACTTGCCTATTTAGCACGCACTCGGATGGGGTGAAGGGGGGGGGGGTCAAGTTTACTTTTCCTCGAAAGTTTGTTCAGAATGATTTCCGAACGTCTCGGCATAGCCGCGCCAATATGTGTATGGATGTAGGTTGTTGAATAGCGAATATTTTGGAATCAAAGACTGATTCGCGTTGCCAGGTTCTTAATCTATGGCACGTCAAAATCAGGCCGTGACTCCCAGCGAGGCCATTTACAGAGAATCGATGTGATGCGGCAATCTGATCTGTGGCGACTGGTGACAATCTCAGCTGGTGTGGCAACGAAATACTATGGCTCTCTGAGATGATTTTTAGTTTATAAAATATATTAAATGTAACACTGCAAGGAGCCCAGATATTAAGTCACAGTCAGGTATGAGGTTCAGACGGAAGTCAAAACTGATTTACTCTTATACTCGAAAGCTTGCTTTATGATGTAGTCTTTGGTGCTTGTTTAGAATTTGTTAATAACGGGGACTGCAACAGACAGGTTCCATGAACTTTTAAGGGTCAGTGTAGGTCACCAACCTTAAATGACCCACGCCAACATTTGTTTTAGGAAAAGACGGTCAAGCTTATTCTCTGACGCTTATTTCAATGGGAAAACATTAACAGTCTCGTGGGTTTTTTCACCTTGATTTGCTGAAGGTCAAAAAGTCACTGGCCTTAAATAAACACCATTTAATTTGTGTTTACCACAGGTATATAGGTAAACGGGGCTGAAAAAACAAGTCTTGGGGCACTTTGGACATCATTCTGGGAGTTGACATTGTTTGACCTTATTTGAACCGACTGCATGACGTAGAAACATCAAGTTCAGCCACAACCGAGATTATATACAGGCCAATCCACCCTGTAAATATGTTGTCTTTAGCTAGTATGCTTCTTGAGATCTCTGGGAGCGGGTGGGGGGGGGGGGGGGGAGAGGGTAAATTGACCTCCCTCCGAGCGAACGATGTTCATCGATTCAACCAGCCACCGGGGCGCGTGTTACATGCGCCCGGGTGGCCGGCTGGATACCCTTTGCTCGGGTTGGGGTAAATCGTAACCTTTCTGAGATCTTAGGAACTGAGAAAAGCTCAGGAACGATATCCTAGTGCATTTCGCAAACTCGCTGTACAACCGAACAGAAAGTGCGGATAAGAATGTCTCTTACATCGATGATATTTCTTGCCTGACCATGACTAAACTTATTGTTCGAATTCTTGTAGAAATCAAACAACTCGTCCCAGACATTTCTTCCACCCTAGAGCACTCTCCACCAAATGTGTCAATTTTATACCTTGATGACCTTTTTGTTATCGAACCCCTATGAAAGCTTACCGTAGAACTCTGGTTCCAGCACATGACCACACTACATTGGACTGCAGATTATCTGGCACACCCTATGACCACAAAGATACTGTCTTATAGCACGAATGCCGATAGTGGTTAGTGTATCTTCTGATAAGCCGTCATGACATCACGCATAATCAGAATGTCACTTTTGATGTGAGAGTGGATTCCCGGAGCGCCAAGTGAGGTAGGTCGCTTGCGCAGTACGAACTCCATTTAACCCTGCATGAGATTCGCGACGAAGCCGTAAAAAGAACACACAAGCAAATGACACACAAGCTGGACGTCCGTGATGTATTTTTCTGTGTTGGTGATTTTTCCACGTGTTTGCTCTGTCTCTCAGTTATGTTAACATTCAGGCATATGTTTGTGACGTCATTAGCATTGTACCATGCACCGGGTATGATTTTGCGGAGTTAGAATGATTGATTAGTTGCACATCAGATTAAGGGCAGTGTCCGGGCCGATTCAGAGTTTTTCAGCTTTCATGTTCTTGGTCTCATATGTCATAGTTTCGGTATTCCTTCACTGGTGAAAAATTAGTCAATCGTTATCATGAGCATAGTAGCGTTTGAGTTTTATAGCTTGAACTATTTAACTGGCTCCTTCCGGTATATTAAAGGCAGGGAGCTGTCAGCATTCGTCAATGTGCTCCAAACTCATAATGACGGAAATTCAGGAGATTGAGGAGCATTTTGCTTATCTGAATAGCCATCGACGTCTGTATATATGTCTCGCTCCAAGTGAGATGACATTTTGCACGAAAAGTGCCAGTCATGCTGAGAGAAAACACCGAGCACTAGCAGTTTTCAGGTGTAATGACAAATAGAAACACACACAAAGCGCCTACTTGCAGCCCGGGGAAAGTAATGTTAGCGTCTCAGGGCAGATAAGCAGCAAACATCCTGTACCAGGACACGTCGCTTACAAAGAGAGGTAACCGGATGGGAGCGTCGGGTGAATAGAGCTGTAGGCGTAAGAGACGCCCTCAGGGCCGAACGTGCCCTGGAACGTGACGGGAGGGCCGGAGGCAGCGTATTTCTGAGGGTAGATACCGAGAGCAGCCGCGTTGTACAGGCGGGCGTGCTCAGCCTTGGCGGCGGCCACCGCGGGGGTGTCGCTGACGGGCAGAGGAGCGCTGCGCTTCTTGCGGTAGTCAGGGGCAGCGTCGGCGTACAGCTGGCGGAATTCAGCCTTGGCGGTCCTCACATCAGCTGTATCATGGACGGGAGCAGATCCCACCAGGGTGTTGACGGGCGCCTTCAGGTCGGCGACGGGAGCCACCGGCAGGTTGGTGCCCTGCACGTGGAAGCCGGTGGCGTCCGCCACGTATTTGACCGTCTGGGTTAGGCCGTTGGCGTCCACGTAGCTGTAGGAGCCGACGGTGTCGCCGTAGGCGTTCTTGCTCTCCGACTTGGTGCTCAGGCCGTCGGCGTAGCCGTAGCTGTAGTCCCCGCTTCTGCTCAGGGAATAGTGCTGAGAGCTGACACTGGCCGGCGCGGCGTATGCCGTGTGGGGGGCAGCAGCGTAGGTTTTGTGCTGGGCAGCGTGGTAGATAGAGTTTGGTGTGGCAAAGTTGTTTCCGTGTCCAGCGGCGTATGGGTATCCCGAGTAGCCCAGCCCGCTGTACGGCAGGGCGTACTGAGCTGCCACACCGGCCAGAACAGCGGACACTACCACCTGAAAAGTACGAAGTGGACTGACGCTGTAGAAGTTGAAACATTTCAAAGAAAGGAAAGCAGGGACAGGTGACGGTCAGAGAATGCACTTGTGAGGAAAATTTCAAGCTATGGGCGCCGAGTTCAACCATTGAGACGTAATTCTTGGATGATGCCTGCAGTGTAAATCATTACACACTTGACAATGTATATTTAAACAGATTGGGACAAATGCTGTACACCAAACACATCTGAAAATGTGTTTTTATCTCATCAGCACGATTGTGTTGAGATGAAGCAATAGACATATTTAGATATACATCTGAGGCTTACAGTTAAGCCTCGCAAGATCCAGTTTCGCTGATGAAGTAAAACATATCCTAGACTTCATGAATTTCGTTAGCCAGCACGACGCGCAAAGCACTCACCAGGACTTTCATGGCTGAATTCGCTGGTGTCTGGGATGCCTGTGGTCCGGTGCCGGCCAGCTTTATACCGGCTGGAGTCGGTGCTGCCTCTGTGGAACCACACCCATACCGACGGTGGTTGTGAGTAACGCTCGCACGGCATTGACCACGACGCACGCCTCGACCTACGGCCACCCGGCCACCAAGGTGAGAGTGGCTGGGAACGTCCCATCACTCAACTTGCAGACATAAGCTTTCCGTTTCGGGAAGGCTTTGTTGGCAATGAGAGTTCATGAGCAAAGGTCGTGTACGCCATTGGCGGCAACAGTTGCGCCGGTGTGATGAACTGTTGGGCGCGGACGGAGGCAGTCCTACCTCGGGTACGTCCATTACGGTAACGGGCCACACGGAAGTCAACTGCTGCCGTATGTTGTCGAGCCACGTCAGTGACCACCTGGCCGCGACCGCCACGGAAACACTGGCGCTGTCCCTCAATGTAAGCTGTTGGTTGTGAGGTGTATGTCACACGCGAGGTTTCATTTACCCTGAGTGCATTTTCAATACATTTTGAAGAAAATGTGATGCTTTGAATGTCATGTGTGTCACATATAATGTTACCTTCTTGATAAAATGAATGTGAACATACGAGCGAGATTTGAAGAGAGCAGTTTGATTATTCATGTTATGGCCCATTGCATACAGTGAAGAGAAAGAGCGTTGTCTATCACATATGTTACACGAAAGGTAAATACTGATTGAGGCTGTACCATGTCGTCTTTCCCGTCCAGAGCCACATTTTGAATACATGAAATATATGAACATTATGCTGCTTCACCTAAGTTAGGTTATAATGCTAACATAATGTGTTACTGGAAGGGCTGTTCGGTGAAGGTGTACGGCTCAGGTTACTTGCTTCGTAAAAGGTTTGTTTGTCAAGCTTGATATACTTTGTAACAAAGTTGAGTTGCATGCAACGAATTCTTCATCATGCTTTTTGAGCAAAATAGGGCATGACCTAACGTAGCTCCAAGAGTTTTTTTCGACCATCAACTGTTGAGCATTGTTCGAATGTGTGTCTACTGCACAATCAGGATTGCAAGATTGGTGTGATAATTGCCTGTACACGCACCACAAAGAGAGATTTAATAAAAGTTACGGGCGTTTATGGAAGCGTAGAGCTTTTCATGATAGTTATGTGGTTGGTGCATGTGGTTGGTTGATGCGAAGTCAATGAGACAGAGCAAACACGACTTGGCGGTGGTAATGCTGGGCCCCACAGAAAGCTGGCCCACGCTACAACACACAGTACCGAAGGGGCTGCAGCACAAAATATGGAAGTGCTTGATATCAAGGGGCACAAACCGATTATTAAAGCATGCGGGTAGATAGCATTCCGAGCCGTAAATGTCATCTCCGCAATTTTGAGATTGTTACTCTGCGCAGATTATCAAGTACAGCACCTCGAACTTGGGACGCTATGACATAATTAATACTGCTCATGTTGGTTTAAATGGGAATTTCTTTCAACAACTTCAAGCTCGGATATACAAATGTGGAACCTCTAAGTCGGGAGCTGAAAGGTTCTCCACCCCAGCCCGGAGTCCTCAGCGACCGATATTCTTGTAATACGGTGACGGAGTTTCCTTCGATCCAGAGGTCATAGGAGAAGTACATCATATACCGCGCCGGCCCCTTCCTTGATGCAGCAGGCCCTGCGAGCCCTCACCTGCGCAGTGACTATAATAATTCGCACCGAAATACCAATGCGGGAGATGTTTTTTTTTAGCTAGATCATCTAATTTAGTATTAAGGCCAATTCAGACATTTCCATTGACAGTGGGTCAGGTGGGAAGGTCAGATCAAGATGACAATTTTGTTCTTCTATTTTACTGAATACCTTGCTTAATGGGGTAGTTTTAGACGGTCTTTTACTGTTTATTTAAATGGAGGCAAACATGCATGGTATATTATCTGCATGAAGGTCTGGCGGGTTCGCTGATCTGGAATGGCCACCATCAGCCTTTTGTTTAGGAACATCTTGCCTAGAAAAATCCTTGACGGTTATTCAACTGCAAAACATCGAAACAATCTTAATGAGGCAGTTTTTGTCACCCCTTTCGAAATGGTTAATGACATGGACCGCCACACACAGATTCCATGGAGTTTTAAATGTCAAAGTAGGTCAATGGACTTAAATGAGCCATGCCAACATTTTGAAAGGAAGAATACCACCCAGCGTAATCTCTGACGCTTATTTGAATGAGGAAATATAGAGTCTCATAGGTTTTTTATCACCTTGAAGTCCTTAAGGTAAAGCACTAACCTTGAATGAACATCATTCAATTTGCACTTAGCACAGATATATAGGTTCACGGCGGTTGCATAATTAAGTCTGGCGGCACTTTCGACACCAGTCTAGAAATGAACATTGCTTGACCTTATTTGAAATATAGGGCATGACCTTGAAACATCAAGTTGATACACAACCGAGATTACATGCAGGTCAACCCACTCCGTGAGTTTGGGTCTCTAGCTATGGTGCTTTTTGAGAACTCTGGAGGGGTAAGTTGACCTCCACCCGAGCGAAGGGTATTCATTGATTCAACCAGCCACCTGGGCGCGTGTTAACAATAACCTAGTGCATTTTGGAAACTCGCTGTGCTTACAAACAAATGTACCATATGTTTTCATAAATGTTTGGTGTCTAACATTTGTTTCAACCTGCTTAAGCACACCTTAAAAGTGCATGATGACTTGTACCGCAAATGTTATGTAAACGTTTCACTTCTATAGTTAAATTGGGCGCCCATGGCTTAAAGCTTTTCTCCCTGGCCCATTCTCTGAACGTTTCCTGTCCCTGCTTTGTTTTCTCCCAAAACATGTCAAATTTCAAAGTGATAGTTAACTTTATTCTTTTCAGGTGGTAGTGTCCGCTGTCCTGGCCGTTGCGGCTGCCCAGTACGCCCTGCCCTACAGCGGGCTGGGCTACTCGGGATACCCGTACGCCGCTGGAAACTGGAACAACTTTGCTACACCATACTCTACCTACCACGCTGTCCCCCACAAAACCTTCGCTGCTGCCCCTACACGGCATACGCCGCACCGGCCAGTGTCAGCTCTCAGCACTATTCCCTGAGCAGAAGCGGGGACTACAGCTACGGCTACGCCGACGGCCGTGAGCACCAAGTCGGAGAGCAAGAACGCCTACGGCGACACCGTCGGCTCCTACAGCTACGTGGACGCCAACGGCCTAACCCAGACGGTCAAATACGTGGCGGACGCCACCGGCTTCCACGTGCAGGGCACCAACCTGCCGGTGGCTCCCGTCGCCGACCTGAAGGCGCCCGTCAACACCCTGGTGGGATCTGCTCCCGTCCATGATACAGCTGATGTGAGGACCGCCAAGGCTGAATTCCCGCCAGCTGTACGCCGACGCTGCCCCTGGACTACCGCAAGAAGCGCAGCGCTCCTCTGCCCGTCAGCGACACCCCCGCGGTGGCCGCCGCCAAGGCTGAGCACGCCCGCATGTACAACGGGCTGCTTCGGTATCTACCCTCAGAAATACGCTGCCTCCGGCC
>NW_023596576.1:57161355-57163722 GCF_011947565.3 Pollicipes pollicipes
GACTGGAGTCCTTACTGACTGATATGCTGGTGAAACGGTGACCGAGGATCCTTCGATCCAGAGGTCATGAGAGGTATAGATCATACACCGCGCCGGTATTCTGCTAGATGCGGCAGGCCCTCTCGCCGCAGAAACTGGCACCGGATCGACTCAGGGGCTGCACTGACGCAACACGAGCCCTTACCTGCGCACGGAGTCTAAAAGTTCGCACCGAGGTACCAATACAGACTGTCGGCGTTTGCATGAGACGCCTAGGAGAAAGAGAGAGCTTCCTTTTAGTACCGTGACTTTCTGGATGGCCTTTTTAGTGCCTCGTGAGTGTGAAGTGATGTTAAAATGTAGCGTTAGACAAAACAATGCACCTTTGAGACGGTTTCCTTGAGAACTAGAAAATTCGATTTAGTATCTATGTTTATTCAGTATAACTTCATCCATCTTGGTCACGAGTAAAGGTCAAGTCGAGGTAAAATTGAACTTATTTTTGTTTTACTAGACATTCTTAGTCATGGGATAGATTCTGAATGCTCAGCTCTAATGTCTTGATCAAAGGGAGGTAAAAGTATGTTATTTTAGTTCCATAAAGGCTTGACGAATTCGCTCACTTAGAATGGCCTCGATTAGCCTTTTGTTTTAGAAACACCCTGACGAGCAGAATCCATAACGCTTATTTTTTAAGAAAATGAAACCAGTCTCCTATGTTGTTTGGTTGCCGTGACCTTCAAAATGTCAAATAAGGTCACTGCTCTAAAAATAAGATTAGTGACCTTTTGCTGAGTAGAGTTAGCCAGTTTGAGAGTGGTTGCATTGGGAGGTCTGAGAGAACCCCAAACACCGATCTACAGTTTGAAATTGTTTGACGATCACAACGCCATTATCTAGGAACTTAAATGCTTAAACTTAGGAACTTAAATGCAAGAGAAACAACATTGTTGTGTCCCTGGAATTTGGTGTCTTGTTAAGATAAAGGTCAGAGCCCCTTGTCGAGGCCGTCTGGACCTGACTTCAATGAAGATATAATGTGTGTTATGTACAGAAGTTACGGTGGTGTTGCTCGGTCATCGAATGGTCCGGTCCAGCATATAAACAAGGTATGACAATATGTACCTAACAGCTGGCATGTATTTGATAACGAATGTAACCAAGTAAACGGCATTGAATTTATATACGGTATAAGTACAGTGGGCCACGAGAACTTAGCTACTTGCCTATTTAGCACGCACTCGGATGGGGGGGGGGGAGGTCAAGATTACTTCTCCTCGAAAGTTTTTTCAGAATGACTTCCGAACGGCTCGGCATAGCCGCGCCAATATGTGCATGGATGTAGGTAGTTAAGTGGCGAATAATTTGGAATTAAAGACGGATTCACGTTGTCAGGTTCCTAATCTATGGCACGTCAAAATCAGGCCGTGACTCTCAGCGAGGCCATTTACAGGGAATCGATGTGATGTGGCAATCTGATCTGTGGCAACCTGTGACAATCTCAGCTGGTGTGGCAACGAAATGTTATGCGAAGCCATACATCTCTGAGAGGATTTTTAGTTTATAAAGTTTATGAAATGTAGGACTGCAAGGAGCCCAGATATTAAGTCAAAGTCAGGTACGCGATTCAGACGGAAGTCAAAACTGATTTACTCTTGTACTCGAAAGCTTGCTTTATGAGGTAGTCTTTGGTGCTTGATTCGAGTTTGTTAATGACCGGGACTGCAACAGACAGGTTCCATGAACTTTTAAGGGTCAGTGTAGGTCAACGACCTTAAATGACCCACGCCGACATTTGTTTTAGGAAAATACAGCCAAGCTTAGTCTCTGACGCTTATTTCAATTGTAAAATATCAACAGTCTCGTAGGTTTTTTATCACCTTGATTTGCTGAAGGGTAAAAAATTCACTGGCCTTAAATAAACACCATATAATTTGTGTTTACCACAGGTATCTAGGAAAACGGGGCTGAAAAAACAAGTCTGGGGGCACTTTGGACATCATTCTGCGAGTTGACATTGTTTGACTTAATTTGAACCGACTGCATGACCTAGAAACATCAAGTTCAGCCACAACCGAGATCACATACAGGCCAATCCACCCTGTAAATATGTTGTCTTTAGCTAGTATGCTTCTTGAGATCTCTGGGAGCGGAGAGGGGGGGGGGAGGGTAAATTGACCTCCCTCCGAGCGAACGATGTTCATCGATTCAAACCAGCCACCGGGGGCGTGTTACATGCGCCGGGTGGCCGGCTGGATACCTTTGCGGGTTGGCTTTAATCGTAACCTTACTGAGATCTTAGGAACTGAGAAAAGCTCCGGAAAAACGTTCCTAGTGCATTTCGCAAACTCGCTGTAAACCAAAAAGAAGGTGCGGATAAGAATGTCT
>NW_023596576.1:57164722-57185706 GCF_011947565.3 Pollicipes pollicipes
CCTTCGCTGGGAGCCATGGTCTGGCTTTGGCCTTCCAGAGATCAAAGCCACAAGTTGAACCAATTTTTATACAGAAAGATTCGCTAGTCAACTGCCTACATCCAGTAAACAGTTTGGCGCGGTACACCCAGTTGTTCGGAAGTGATAAGTCACGGCTGGAGATAAATGTGATGCTTGTGCACCGCGCGATTGGACAGCTTTCCAGAAGTTATGGACGTTTGTGGAAGCTTAAAGCTTTTCAACTGATGGCTTGGGATGGTATATCATTCGTATGTCTACTTTCACGTGCGTTTATTCTTTGTTCCCATGTTCGCCTTTGTCAAATATTTCTTTCAAAGGGATTTGTGGAGTATGAGGCATATGAGGAGGAGGTCGCTGGAGCTATTGCCATCAGATCATGACGGAGCGTTCAACACGGTCAAGCCGATGGTGCCGCTGAATGACGTGTCTGTGCTGCACCCCGGTCGGGTGCGCAGGGGTGCGAGCTGCTAAAGTTTCAGAGACGCTGAGCCTCGCGAGGAAGAGAGCAGCGTGTTCTCCGATGCCGGCACGGCCCGCGGCCTCTGCATGGCGCAGACACACTGGAATGTGGCGAAGTAGCAGCCGTCTTAGCGAAGGGTGGCGGACACAAGGCTGTCGCACACCAGACGGTGAGCGACCTTGTCTAGATTGCATGCTCCGAGGTTGTCGTGCATATCCCCGAGGAGCGAGCGACGTGAAGTCAGTGAGACAGAGCGAAAACGACTCGGCTGGTGGTTAGGCTGAGTCCAACCGAAAAGTTTGTCCACGCTGCAGCAAGCATAACTTGCCGCAATTGCCAACACAACAGATAGACAAGCCAGTTATATACGGACACCGGCACAGGTAATGCAAGTATACGTGTAAAATACATTCCAGAACACAGCTTTCATCTCTGCAAGTTTTAGATTGATGCTCTTTGCAGATTAAACGACAGCACCACTAACTGAGCACACAATGACGTAAGTCGTATTCCTCCTGTTGGTGCAAATGGAAATTCCATTAACAACGTTAAAGTCGAATATGCAAGCATGAACTTCATGGTCAGGACCTGAAAGGTTCTCTGTCCCAGCCCGGAGTCCTTAGCTACTAATATTCTGGTGATACGGTGATCATGGCCACCTTGATTCAGAGGTCTCAGAGGGATACATCATACACCCACGCCGGTGCCTCTTCTTGGTACGGCATGCCCCTCTCACCGTGGCACCTGACACCGGATCAACGTAGGAGCCCCACTGACACTAAATGAGCCCTTGCGTCGATCGAGCCCTTGCTTCGGCGCGAAACGACCTGCGTAGGGCCTAATAATCCGCTCTGAGATACAACTACGGGTGTCGACCTTTGCGTCAAAACGGTACGGAGAGCCTCTTTCCTCGATACCGTGGGCTTCCTAACCTGTCTTTTTTACCGTCTCGTTGTTGGTGTGAGCTGGTGTCAAAGCGTAGCGTTAGACGAAACCATACATCCTTGGGACCGTTTCTTTAAAAATTAGAAAGTTTAACTTAGCATTGATGTTTATTTAGGTGAATTTCGATGGCATTGGGTCAGGTGTGAATGTTAGATCTGGGAAAAATTCAGCTTCTTTGTTTTACTAGACATATTAATTCTTGACGGAAATTTGGACGCCCAGTTCTAATGTCTTGACCGAAGGGAGGTAGGAAGATGTTATTATTGCTGCATAAAGGCTCGACGAGGTCACTGACCTCGAATGCCCTCGACCAACATTTTAGCTAGGAACATCCCGCTAAGCAAAAACCTTGACAAATTAAGAAAACGAAAGCAATCTCGTAGGGTTTTTGGTCACTGTGACCCCCTAAAAGTGAAATGAGGTCACGGGCCTGAGGGGAAGACAAGTGACATTTTGCCAAGTAAAGTTATCCAGGTTATATGTCGCTGCGTTGGAGATCTGAGCGAGCTTCGGACACCGATCCACAGTTTGAACTTGTCTGACCATGATCGATCCGAACGTCATGACTAGGAACTTACAGGTTTGGGCCAGTCATTTCAAATACAGGCCAATCTATACATGCGTTTGATATCGCTAGTTTTTTAAAGGGGCATGGGTGCCTCACTGTTTCATGCCGAGACAGGTTTCGCCACGGCACGAGGAACAACATTGCTGGACCCCTGGAATTTGGTTGTTCCTGTTAAATAAAGGCCAAGGCCCCTTTTCGAGGCAGGCTGTACCTGCTCTCAACTTAAAAATAAAGGATGTGATGCCCAGAAATGACGGTAGTGTTGCTCTGCGGATAAGAACAGTTAACCGCGAGAGCTTGGTTACTTACATATTTAGCACGCCCTAGGGTGGAGGAGTCAAATTACCTTCTCCGCCACTCTCACCTTGGTGGCCGGGTGGCCGTGGGTCGTGGCGTGCGTCGTGGCAAGTGGCGTGCGAGCGTTACCGTCGGCATGGGCGTGGCTCCACAGAAGACAGCACCGACTCCAGCCGGTATAAAGCTGGCCGGCACCGGGCCACAGGCATCACAGACACCAGCGAGTTCAGCCATGAAAGTCCTGGTGAGTGCTCCACTTGCTATGCTTCCTAACGATATTCATTCATTCTAGGCTTTTCACTTTCTCAGCGAAACCGGATCTTGCGCGGCCAAACAGTAAGGTCTTAATGTTTTTAAGGTGCTAATTACTTCTTCTTAACAACACAACCGTGATACTTAATTTTAACATCTGAACTATGTGTTTGTCCATGTCTATTTGGTGGTTCATATTTTTTACAACCTGCCTGACATTACCTTAAAATTGCATAATGATTTATACTGCACATATTACGTAAAAGCTGCACTTCTATGGTTGATCTCGGCGCCCATGGCTTAACGTTTTTCTCAGAGGACGCATTGTAAAGCGACAGTCCACTTCGTACTTTTCAGGTGGTAGTGTCCGCTGTACTGGCCGTTGCGGCTGCCCAGTACGCCCTGCCCTATAGCGGACTAGGTTACTCGGGATACCCGTACGCCGCTGGACACTGGAACAACTTTGCTGCCCCCCTACTCTACTTTCGCGGTTGCTCCCCTACGCCACATATGGTGCTGCTCCCCGCACCAACTACGCTGCAGCACCCTACAAGGTGTACGCCGCGCCAGCCAGTGTCAGCTCTCAGCACTATTCCCTGAGCAGAAGCGGGGACTACAGCTACGGCTACGCCGACGGCCTGAGCACCAAGTCGGAGAGCAAGAACGCTTACGGCGACACCGTCGGCTCCTACAGCTACGTGGACGCCAACGGCCTGACCCAGACGGTCAAATACGTGGCGGACGCCACCGGCTTCCATGTGCAGGGCACCAACCTGCCGGTGGCCCCCGTCGCCGACCTGAAGGCGCCCGTCAACACCCTGGTGGGACCCGCTCCTGTCCATGATACAGCTGATGTGAGGGCCGCCAAGGCTGAGTTCCGTCAGCTGTACGCCGACGCTGCCGCCGCCGCTGAGGCTGCCCCTGACTACCGCAAGAAGCGCAGCGCTCCTCTGCCCGTCAGCGACACCCCCGCGGTGGCCGCCGCCAAGGCTGAGCACGCCCGTCTGTACAACGCGGCTGCTCTCGGTATCTACCCTCAGAAATATGCTGCCTCCGGCGCTCCCGTCACGTTCCAGGGCACGTTCGGCCCTGAGGGCGTCTCTTACGCCTACAGCTCTATTCACCCGACGCTCCCCTCCGGTTACCGTTCTTTGTAAGTGATGCGTCCATGCGCGGCACGTTTGCTGCTCACCTGTCCTAAAACTGTGGCATTGCTTTCCCGAGCCCGCAATAAGACGCTGCGTGGTTCTAGCTGGCATTACACATGAAAGCTGCCATGTTCGGTGCATTCTTTAAGCATGTTTGACAATTTACGTGCAAAATGCCATCTCACATGGGACGACACAAATACAACTGTCGATGGCTATTCAGATAAGCAAAACGGGCCTTTCACCCCTGGTTCTCCGGCATACTGAGTTTGGAGCATGCTGACGTAAACTGACAGCTGTCGGCATTTAGTATGCCATGAGGAGTTGGTTACATTGCCAAAACTCAAAAACTATAACGCTGCTTCTCGTGAGAGCGAATGGGGATTTATTCAGGAGTGAAAACGTTTCTAAAATAATGGCATTTAAGACTAAGTACGTGAATGCTAAAAAACTCATACCCAGTGCATGGCACAATGTTAATGACACTACAAACAAATGTCCGGACGCTAACATGACTGGGATAGAGAGGAAGAGGTTTAAAAAATCACCAATTTCACAAAAACGGCACGAGCATCTATCACATGGTTAACGTGTTTTTTTTCCTTTGTGCGGCTTGCTCGCGCACCTTATGCAGTGTTAAGTAGAGTTCGCACCGCACAAGCGACATACCTCCTTAGTGCTCCGGGTATCTACTCTCACATCAAAAGTGACATTCTGATGAGAGTTGATGCAACGATTGTAGATCAAAAGATACACGAATTGCCCTCGGCATTCGTGCCATAAAACATTTTCTTTGTAGCCATGGGGGTTGCCAGGTTATGCTGCAGTGTGAAGCAATGTGGCCATGTGTTGGAAGCAGAGTTGTACAGTATAGGCTTCATCCGGCTCGATTACAAAAAGGTTATCAATATAGGCGTAGGAACGTATCAAAAAGTGGGGGGCCAATATCAGGGTGTACTTCAGGAACTTTTGGTGGAAAGCCAGCCCGATGACCGGGGGAGGGGTGAGGCGGGATGGATGTTGTCATCGCTCTTTATGCAAATGTCACGGCTGCTATGCTAGATATGCATCTAGAGCTGTTCCTCACTGGTGCTCAATCTTGCCTATTCCACTCATCTGTCATTTGGCAAATAAGGCTATCCAGCTTCCCAAGGTTATTCGGCCATTTTAACATTGTCCTTCCTGGGGAAACGAAATTCCATGAGCGGGTACGCATGTTGGGTCATTGAGGAAGCATCTGCCTCCACAGTGTAGATGCCAAAATAAGGCCTGGATATAGGCTGGCGAGAATTTCGAAAGTGGATCGATAGCTCACAGTGCGAATACTTTTCATGCGCGTTCATTTTGCTGGCTGCTTTTCAAGAGATAAGACTTGTCGCAGCATTTTGGGCGGAAACAAATTCTGGAGCTTGAAACTGCTAGAAACAATTACACAAGCCATAATGCTGGAGGCTCTCTTTTAAGAATCAAGCCACATGATAAGGCCCATCTGTTATATGTTCCTTATCTGGGCCCTGCTCCTGTCTGCCGTCAGTGGCCACTGCCTGGCCCGGATGCCTCCCGTGTGACTGACTGCGAACTGATCGTATGGCCGCTTTGTTGGATACTTTTGGATCAGCGTTACTACTACATGGTGTATGAAACATGTGCTGAACACCTGCAACCGTATCTTTTTCCCAACTATCATCCCTCACACCACACCATCGCAGAAAAATAGCCTCCGGGAAGCCGTCTGGCTTAGGTATGAATTGACCCAACGGACACTTCACTGCCCATCATGCAACGTATACAACTTGATCTGCTTTGATGTGTAGGCAGGGGCGTGGCCAGAGCCTTGCTAAGGCTGACAAAAGCCTATGTAATCGTGATCCCCAAAATCAAAATCCCCGGATATGGCTTACTTGTTAACAAGAAACACTGTTTTCTTAGGTTATTGTTATTTTTACCTTGTAATTGGAACAGAAACCGAGAGGTACCGTGAGCTCAATTCTGTTTGTATTTTGAGGTCAATAAACTGCATAAATCAGGCATTGAACGACTGAATGGAATAAATCACAGGCGATGTTAATTTACAATTGTTAGTTGACTCTAAACCGCTAGAATTCAGAAACCTTGTCGATTTTTTTGTCTGGGTTAAACACGCATTGAGGACATTGTGAAAGTAACTTGTAGATGGATATGGTTGATCCAAATTTGAAGATGAAAACTTGATTGCAGATCGAGTGATCAACAACGTGTATTAACATGGCCAAGCCATGTTTGTCTGAAAATGCTCACCATTCAGTCAGAATCAATCAGTGATACAATTTATGTAACGTTCTTTTTAACATGCGCGCTCGCAAATCTTAGCAACAAAAACCACGACACCAGGCGTTGCAGTCTCCGTATTCCGCGGAGCGTTAACCCAGTAGCTAATATTTAGCCGTGGCCCACCGGTGGACGAATATGATGACACTTCTGAAGTGATCGCCTTTAAACTCTGTAATCGACAAGTAATGCTAGTTATGTGACGTAATTTTGAGCGTGCACACTCGAAAATCTTAGAAGCACAAGCTTCGACTCCAGGCGTTGCAGCCTCCGTAGGCCGCGCAGCGTCGGCCTAGCAGCTAATATTTAGTTATGGCCAACGGGTGGACGAAAATGACGACACTTCTGAAAACTATCCTTGAACGCTTAATGATACCAGGTCTTACACTTAGAAGGCAGTCTGAGTGCATATTTCACATGTGCAATTTTTTGACTGATGAAAAGAACGGATTGGCCTTTAAAAATTGGTGCTGGAATCTGGTGGTTGAACTGGAAGAGTGAGGGTAGAATCTCTATTTTTCGTGTTTTTTGCAACTATTTATTTATCCAGAAAAGCATTAACACGGCACCCGCCGTCTGGTGGCACTTGTAGTGGCCGAAACTTTTCGGTTTTACGAAAGCTGCAACCAAGACCATCCTTGGCCTTGCTCCCCAGGTTGCAGGCGGGCATGTTCAAGCCTTTTGATGAAATTTGTTTCGAAAATACATTCTGGAGAAATGAACGCTCTCAGGCAAACATGGCATGACCTTGCTCGTTTTTTACGCTCATTCCGTCCCACCCTATTCAACAATAATGAGACATCCATTTACTCAACAATAATGAGACCCCTTTTTCCCTCCGAGCAAGAGGCCTCTTGAGTAGAACACCAGGGATACATTGCCGTTTTCGGTCAAGGGCTTAAGGGTCATTCCGTTCCATCGCAAAGTGTCTTCTGGCTATGATTCTGGTGGCACGGGGGGGGGGGAGGATCTCCTGGTAGATCCGAAGGCCATCACAAGGATACATCATATTACGTTGTTCCCATCCCTGGCACGGGAGGCCTGACCCGCGCACTTGGCCCCGGATCAGCACAGGAACCCTCATTGACGCCAACACCATCCCTGATCACTACAGGTAGTCCGATGGTTGTTACACAGACTCCAGTTCCGTGTCTTTCCTGTTTGCTTCAGAGAATATTGCGGAATCCCTGAACGTAGTTTGTAGATGAAATGGGACTCCAAGCTTATTTTAACATGGCTAACTCATGTTTGTCTTAAAATGCTCAAGATCCTGTCAGAGCTGATCACTGACAAGAAAACTGCGTAATATGGTGCTGAACACGCGAGCTCGCGAGTCATAGCAATAACAGCCCCGACACCCGGCGTTGCAGTCTCCACTCCTTGTGGCGTAGGTCTGGCGGCTGTAACACTAAGCGATGCCCAATGCGCGGACGAAAAAGATGACACATCTTAAGGGAAATGATTGGTGAACTAGGCAAATCGGCATGCACGTTTAATGTAGTGCAAAAGTAAGCCAGATGCAGCCTTAATCTGAAAACTGGGGGGGGGGGAGTTTACATTGCTGGCCCCCCACCTTGAGAAGTGGGGGGGGGAGGGCATGGCCCCCCTGGCCCCCCTGTTCCTACGCCCATGGTTATCAAGGTATAGATTCGACACATTTTGTGGAGAGTGGTCCAAGGCGAAATACATGCTGGGGACGCGAATTTTGATCTTTACAAAAAAAGATCCGGCAGTAAATTCAACCATGGGGCAGGTAGGAAATGCGATGGTTGTAAAAGACAATGTGAATGCACAGCGAAATGCTTTGCGCAGGGACTGTTTATCGTCGTAACTTTTGTTTGTTTGTACAGCGCGTGTCCGCAATGCACTATGTTATTGTTAACACGCACCCAGGTGGGTGGGTGAATCAATGAATACGTTTTGCTCGGGTGGAGGTCGATTTGCTCCTCCAGAGATCCCAAGAAGCATGATGGCTAGAAACACGGGTTCACAGGGTGGGTTGGCCCCCATGTAATCTCAGCTGTGCTTTACTTTGATGTTTCTAGGTCATGCGCCATGGTTCAAATAAGGTCAGACAATGTCAACTTCAAGATTGATGTCTAAAGTGCCCCAGACTTCCCTATGCAACTGCCGCGAACCTACATACCTGTCCCAAGTACAAATTCAATGGTGTTGATTGAAGACCAGTGACGTTTTTCAGAAGGAGGTCAAAATAATTACAAAACGTACAAGGCTCTTCATATTTTCCCATTCAAATCAACGCCAAAGCTTACGCTACACGGCATTTTCCTACAACAAATGTTGGCGTGAATTATTTGAGCTAGCTGACCTATCCTGACTTTTAAAAAACTCATATCACCTGTCTATTGCGGTCCCTGCCATCAACAAATTCGAAACGAACACTAAAAACTGCTTCATAAAGCAAGCCCTACAGTATAAGAGGAGGTAAGCTTTGACCTTGGTCTGACCCTGATGCCTGACTTTGACTTTATATCTGAAATTCTTGTAGTTACAAATTCAGTTGATGTTATAGCCTGCGAAATTATCTCAGAGAACTGTGGCTTCCCTTAACACGCGCCCTGGTGGCCGGCTGGATACCTTTCACCCGACTGGGGGGGGGGGGGGGGCGGGCAATTTGACCCCCGTGAGATCTCGGGAACTAGGGAAGCTAGAGACACCAAATTCACAGGGTATGTTGACCTGTACATGATCTCGGTTAGACCAAATTTGAGGGTCTTAGGTCATGACCTTTAGGTCAACTAAGGTCAGACAAGATCAAATTCCAGGTTGGTCTCCAAAGTGTCCCCAGAACCTAGACAAGTGTTTCTAAGCAAACGTTGACATGCTCATTTAAGGTCAGTGAGCTTGCTTGATCTTTTAAAGATCATGGTGATCAAAGTCACACAAGGTTGTTCTGAGTTTTGCATTTGAAAAAGCGACAAAGATAACGCTAGACAATATGTTTCTAAAAACAAAATGTTGACCAGGGTCATTTTAGGTCAATGACCCATTCCGACCTCTGAGAAGTCCCTGGAAGATGCATAATGCGTTTCATTCTGTCAATAAATTCGTAATGAGCACCATCAACTATCCCATACAGCAAGCCCTAGAGCAATAAGAGAGGTTGGTTATGACCTTGGTGTGACCTTCATATTTGACCTTAGGTCAACTTTATTTGCTCATTCAATATTTGTATTGCCTAAGAAGGCACCTCAGAGATGTGTGGTTTCGTCTACCACTTCGGTGTTGCATCAGAATGAGCGATTCCCTAGAAATTGCCCTTGCTGAAACCATGGCCTGATTTGACCTCCCACACGTCAGCGACCTTACAAGATGCGTCTAAATTGTTGACGTCAAACGAGCCATTATTCAACTGTATACAGGTATGCAAAGTTTGGCATGGCTACGCTGCGCCATTCGGTAACCATTTCGGAAAAGCCTTCGGGGGGGGGGGGGCAATTTGAACACTCCCCTACCCAAGCGCGCGTTAATGCTTCGTTGTCACGTCAGACTGAGATTGTTGCAGATTGTTACAGATCAGGCTGCCACATCACATCGATTCGGAAGAAATGGCTTCCCTGAGAGGCACGGCCTGACTTTGACCTGCCATAGATTAGGAAGTTGACAAGGCACATCATTTTTTACACCAAAAGATTCGCTATTCAGTTGCCTACATCCATATACAGCTTGGTGCGGCTACGCTGAGTTGTTCGAAAACCATTCTGGAAAAACATTCGGGGGGCTTGTAAATTTGGTGTTTCTAGCTATCATGCTTCTTGAGATGTCTGGGGCGGGGGGGAGGGGGGCAAAAGAAAGTTTGGGAAAACCCTCATATGACCCCTACAGCCGAGTGCGCGTTAAATATGAGTCGTGAAGTTTTCACTCCTAACTGCATACCCTATGTGCATTCAATGCCCGTTTTACTTCGTAAGATTGATTATCAAATATATGCCTTCTTTTATGGGAATATTGCCGCGTCCTATTTAATTACTGGATCGGACCATTCGGTGACGGAGCAGGACAACCGTCATTTCGGGGCATCTCAACCTTTATTTCCGCGTTGAAGCCAGGCTCATATGACCTCGAAAAGAGGCTCTGGCGTTTATTTTAACAACATGCCAAATTCGAGACGCATAGCAATGTTCTTCTTCTTGCCCTGACAAAACGTCTACCAGCCGTGGGACAATGAGGTGCCATTATATTTTTAAAAAACTAGCGATACCAAAAACACACATTGATAGGAATGTATGTGAACTTGCTGGTCTAAACTTTAGCGCTCCAAGGTCATGATGTTCGGATTGATCAGGGTCAATCATGTTCCAACTGTATATCGGTGTCCAAAGCTCCCGGAAGCCGAGACGAGTGCCTTTCTTTGTAAGTGTGTGCAGGGTGCTTGCTGCCCATCTGTGCTAAAACTGTGACATTGTTTCCGAGCCCGCAATAAAGCGCTGTGTGTTTCGATTTGGCGTTACTCATGAAAGCTGCCATGTTCAGCGTATTCTTAAGGCGTGTCTGACGGATTATGTGCAAAATGCCATTTCACATGGGGCGAGACCCATATAAAGATGTCGATGGGTATCGGGATAAGGAGAACGGGCCTCAAGCTCCTGGTTTTCCGGCATTATTAGTTTGGAGTATGCTGACGTATGCTGACAGCTGTCGGCATTTAGTACACCGGGAGGGGCTGGTTGAATTGTCAAAATTCAAAAACTAAACGCTGCTATCCTTGTGACAACGAATGGCCATTTTTTTCCAGTGAAAACTTCTCAAGATAATGATACACAACATTAAATATATGGATGCTGAAAAAATGCAATCTATCTGAACATGGTCTTTAACCGGATGTGCATTTAATCAATCATTATCATTCCCGCACAATAATACCCAGCGCATGGTGCAATGCTAAAGACATCAAAAACATATGTCCGAATGTTAACACGGCTGAAGCGCAGAGTAAAAGGTAAAAAATCTCACCAACTTTGTTACAAACTTCACACATATCTAGCATATCTTTAAGTTGTTTTTATCCTCTGTACGGCTTGTTCGCGAAGCTTTTGCAGCGTTTAGACGAGTTTGCACAGCACAAATGACACACCTCACTTTGTGCTCCGGGTATTCGCTCTCTTCATTTGTGCTATAAAGAGGCTTCTTCGGGTGTACCAAATTATACTGCAGTTCGATGCAATGCAAGCATATGCTGCAAGCAGAGTTCTACAGCATAGTTTTCATCAGGCTCGATCACAAAGGGTTATCAAGACTTATTTTGCGGAGATTGCTCCAGGTTGGAAGCAGTGTTTGGGATGTCTGGCTTAATTGTCTTTTAGAAAGTCCAGCAGTAAGGCCAACCATGGGGTTAGTTAAACAATGCGATCGTTGTAAAAGGCAGGGCACGAATGCCTATGAAAATTTTTTCGCAGGGGCTCCCCATAGTCGCACCTTTTCTTTGCATATGTTACTTTTGACCTTTGTCTGATCCTCATAGGACTCACTTTGACTTCATACCTAAAGTCGTGGTAGTCCTACATGTAATTGGTTTGATAACCTACGAAACTATCTCAAATATGTATGATTTTTTCTAACATTTCATTGCCACATCAGACTGAGATTGTCACAGATCAGATTGCCACATCTATTCGATTCCCTAGGAATGGGCTTCGCTGAGAGCCACGACCTAACTTTGACCTGCCATAGATCAGGAACCTGACAGCGTAACTCAATTTTTTACACCAAAAGATTTGCTAGCCAATTGTCTGCAACCATAAACGGTCTGGCGTGAACACACAAATTGTTGGGAAATCATACTGAAAAAATTATCTAGGAAGGGGGAAGTTAAATTGACTCCTCCACCCGAGTGCGTGCTTTATATGTGGGTTACTAAGTTCTCACGGTTAACTGTGCTTGTAGGTATGCGCATTCAATACTGGTTTTACTTGGTTAGCTTCGTTATCAACTACATGCTTTCTTAGGAGAATATTGTCGCATTCACCTTGAGAAGGTCGCAGTGACCAAATGCCTATGAGATTGCTTTAATTTTCTTAAGTTGTCAAGGATGTTGCTCGGTGGGATGTTCCTAAACAAAAGGTTGACCGAGGCCGTTCTAGGCCAATGACCTCGTCGGCCCTTAATGCAGTTCAAACAACATGTTTCTACCACCCTTCAACCAAGACATTAGAGATGGGCGTCCAAATCTTCTCCATGAATCAGCATATTTAGTAAAACAACATATCTGCATTTCTACCTAGACCTGACATTACACACCTGACCCAATGCCAACGAAGTTACGCTGAATAAACATAAATACCTACCTAAATTTCTGGTTTTCAAAAGATTGGTATCAAAGATGTATGGCTTTGTCTAATACCACGTTTTGACATCACTTCGCACCCACAATGAATAAGGAGAAAGGCCAACCAGAAAGCCCTGGTACCGAAGGAGGGGCTTTCAGGATCGTTTGATGCAGAGATCGACAACCCGTAGTTGTATCTCGATGAGAATTATTAGACTCCGTGCGCAGGTAAGGGCTCGTTTTGCGTCAGTGAGGCCCCTGCATCGATTCGGTGTCAGGTGCCACGTTGAGAGGACCTGTCGCATCAATGAGGGGACCGACGCGGTGTATGATGTATCCCTCTGAGGTCCTCTGAATCGAAGTGGCCATGATCACCGTATCACCAGAATATCGGTCGCTAATAATGCAGTGTTAGTGCCCGTATATATCTAGCGCGTCCATGTTTTGTGCTGCAATGCCTTCAGTAATGTGTGTTGCAGCGAGGGCCAGCTTTTCTGGGGAACTAAGGCTGACCACCACCAAGTCGTTTCTACGCTGTCTCATAGACATCATTTCCCTCGCACCTTGGGGATATTCACGACAACCTCGGAGTATGTAATCTAGACGAGTTCGCTCAACGTCTGGTCGGCGAAGGCCTTGTACGCGCCATCCGTCGCTCAGACGGCAGCTGCTCTACCGCACTCCGGCGTGTCTGCACCCTGCACCTTGCACAGGCTGCGGGGCCTGCCGACATCGGAGAACATGCTGCTCCTCTTCCTCGCGAGGCTCAGCATTGCTAGGACGTCATTAACTCGCGCCTGAAACTCAAAACTATTATCTGCAATTAATTATGCACCGAAAAATCAGGAGCTTGAGGCCTGTTTTGATTATCAGAATAGCCATCGACATTTGTATCTGTATCTCGCCCCAGTTGAGATGGTATTTTGCAGGTAAACTGCCAGTCATAATGGGAGAATACACCAAACATAGCAGCTTTTAGGTCAGGTTGCATGTTGTTTGCTCCTGATTTTCTCGGCATCTACCCTCAGAGATACGCTGCCTCCGGCGCTCCCGTCACGTTCCAGGGCACGTTCGGCCCTGAGGGCGTCTCTTACGCCCACAGCTCTGTTCATCCGACGCTCCCCTCCGGTTATCTTTCTTCGTACGTGATGTGTCTGTGTTCAGGGCATTTGCTGCTCATCTGTGCTAAAATGCTTATTTTACTTTCCCGGGTCTGCAATTAGGCGCTCTGTATGTTTCTATTTGTCATTACACCTGAAAGCTATTATGTTCGGTATATTCTCTCAGCATAATTGGCAGTTTACGTGCAAAATGCCATCTCACATGGGGCGAGATACATCTGCAAATGTCGATTGTTATTCAGATAAGCAAAACGGGGCTAAAGGTCCTGATTTTCCGATGCATCCTGACGTGTGCCGACAGCTGTCAATCTTCACTATACTGGGAGGAGCGGGATAAATTTTTCAAACTCAAAAACTAAAACGCTGCTATCCTCATGATGACGAATGACTGTTCTTGTCACGAGCGAAGAAGTTCCGACATAGTGGCATACAAGACAGAAACATGACAAGTGAAAAACTCTGAGTCTGCCAGGACACTGCCCTTAACTTGATTTACAACTGGTCAGTCATTTTAACTCTCTGATAATCATACCCGGTGCATGGTCAAATGCTAAGGACGATACAAACATATGTCCGAATGTTTACATAACTGTGATCCAGTGTAAAAAGGTGAAGAAATCATCAATTTCCACAAATGATCACGAGCATCTAACATAGATACTTGAATTGTTTCTTCCCCTTTTTACGGCTTCGCAAACCTCATGCAGCGTCAAGTCGAGTTCATGTTGAACAAGCGACATACCGCAATTGGTGAGCCACGTATCCACTATCACAAAAATCTTCCTGATTAGACTTGATGTCATGGCGGTGGATCAGAACATACATGAATCTCTTTTGTCATTTGTGCTATAACGCAGTTTTTTGATAGTCATGGGATGTACCGCATTACACTGTTCATTAGGCTAGATCGCAAAAAGGTTATGAAGACATAATATCAACACATTATGTTGAGGGTGGTCCAAGGAAGAAGACATGATAGGGACAAGCTGCTTGATTTTTTCAAAAAGATCCAACAGCAAGTCCAGCCATAGGGCAGGTAAAACATGTCATCGATGTACGAGACAGTGTACAAATGCGTAGCAAAGTGTTTTGCACAGGGCGTGCCCATCATCGCACCTTTTGACTGTTTGCACAGCGAGTTTCTGGAATGCCTTAGGCTATTGTTAACACGTGCCCAGGTGGCTGGTTGAATCAATGAATACACTTCGCACGGGTAGAGGTCGATTTACTGCTCCAGAGACCTCAAGAAGCATGATAGCTAGGGACACCAAATTCACAGTGTGGGTTGACCTGTATGCAATCCTAGTTGTGCCTGGAATTGATGTTTGTAGAATGAAGTTAAGCAATGTCATATCCAAATTGGTGTCCAAAATGCTCCCAGACTCCCTTATGTGTCCGCCTTGGACCCACATACCTGTCCAAAGTACACATTTAATGATGTTTGTTCAAGACAAGTGACCTTTTTGGGATAAGCTTCAGAAGGTCAAGGTACTAAGAAACCCACGGGACTGTTCGTGTTTTTTCATTCAAAAAGGCCTGAGAGGTGACGCTGGGCGGTAATTTCCCTTTAAAAATGTTGACGTGGCTCATTTAAGGTCATTGATAAACTCTGAACTTTAAGTTTCCATGGAGTCTGTCTGCTGCGGTACAAGTCATTAACCAATTCGAAATAAGCGCCAAAAAGCTACTTCATAAAACAAGCTCCTGAGCATAAGAGCAGGATAGTTTTGACCTCGATCTGATCCCCGCGCCTGACTTTGACTACGTACCTGAATTCGTTGTAGTCCTAAATTAAATTGGTCTTATAGCCTGCGAAGCTATCTCAGAGATGTATGGCTTAGTCTTATAATTATTTGCCACAGCAGACTAGGATTGTCACAGGTTGTCACAAATCAGATTGCCACATCACACCGATTCCTTAGAAAAGGCCTTCGCTGAGAGCCGTGGTCTGGCTTTGACCTTCCATAGATCAGAAGCCCGACAAGTTGAACCAATCTTTTATACAGAAAGATTCGCTGGTCAACTGCCTACATCCATAAACAGTTTGGCGCGGCTACACCCAGTTGTTCGGAAGTGATAGAGTCACGACTTGGAGATAAATGTGATGCTTGTACACGCGCCATATGGACAGCTTTCACAGAAGTTATGGACGTTTGTGCAAGCTTAAAGCTTTTCAACTGATGGCTTGGGTTGGTATATCATTTGTATGTCTACCTTCACGTACGTTTATTTTTTGTCCCCATGTTCGCCTTTGTCAAATATTTCTTTCAAAGGGATTTGTGGAGTATGAGGCATATGAGGAGGAGGTCGCTGGAGCTATTGCCCTCAGATCATGACGGAGGCGTTCAACACGGTCAAGCCGATGGTGCCGCTGAATGACGTGTCTGTGCTGCACCCCGACGAGGTGCGCAGAGGTGCGGGCTGCTAAAGTCTCAGAGACGCTGAGCCTCGCGAGGAATAGGAGCAGCGTGTCCTCCGATGCCGGCACGGCCCGCGGCCTCTGCAGGGTGCAGACACGCCGGAGTGTGGCGAAGCAGCGGCCGTCTGAGCGACGGGTGGCGGACACGAGGCCGTCGCGCACCAGAGAGTGAGCGACCTCGTCTAGATTGCATACTCTGAGGTTGTCGTGCAAATTCCGAGTAGCGAGCGACGTGAAGTCAGTGAGACAGAGCGAAAACGACTCGGCGGTGGTTAGGCTGAGTCCAACCGAAAAGTTTGTCCACGCTGCAGCACACATTACTGCCGCAATTGCAACACAACAGATAGACAAGCCAGTTATATACGGACACCGGCACAGGTAATGCAAGTATACGTGTAAAATACATTCCAGAACACAGCTTTCATCTCTGCAAGTTTTAGATTGATGCTCTTTGCAGATTTGAAACGACAGCACCACTAACTGAGCACACAATGACGTGAGTTGTATTCCTCCTGTTGGTGCAAATGGAAATTCCATCAACAAGAAAAAAGTCGAATATGCAAGAATGAAACTTCATGGTTAGGGGCTGAAAGGTTCTCTGTCCCAGCCCGGAATCCTTAGCTACTAATATTCTGGTGATACCTTGATCATGGCCACCTTGATTCAGAGGTCTCAGAGGGATACATCATACACCACGCCGGTCTTCTTCTTGGTGCGGCAGGCCCCTCTCACCGGGCACCTGACACCGGATCAACGTAGGAGCCCCACTGACGCTAAATGAGCCCTTGCGTCGATCGAACCCTTGCTTCGACGCGAAACGACCCGAGTAGGGGCCTAATAATCCGCTCTGAGATACAACTACGGGTGTCGACCTTTGCGTCAAACGGTACGGAGAGCCTCTTTCCTCGATACCGTGGCTTCCTAACCTGTCTTTTTACCATCTCGTTGTTGGTGTGAGCTGATGTCAAAACGTAGCGTTAGACGAAACCATACATCCTATGGACCGTTTCTGTTAAAATTAGAATGTTTAACTTAGCATTGATGCTTGTTTAGGTGAATTTCGTTGGCATTGGGTCAGGTGTGAATATCAGGTCCAGGAAAAATTCAGCTTCTTTGTTTTACTAGACATATTAATTCATGAGGGAAATTTGGACACCCATTTCTATTGTCTTGACCGAAGGGAGGTAGGAAGATGTTATTATTGCTGCCTAGAGGCTCGACAAGGTCACTGACCTGGAATGCCCTGGACCAACATTTTAGCTAGGAGCATCCCGCAAAGCAAAAACCTTGACAAATTAAGAAAACGAAAGCAGTCTCGTCGGTTTTTGGTCACTGTGACCTTCTAAAAGTAAAATGAGGTCACGGCTCTGAGAAGAAGACAAGTGACATTTTGCCAAGTAAAGTTATCCAGGTTATATGTCGCTGCATTTGGAGATCTGAGCGAGCTTCGGACACCGATCCACAGTTTGAACTTGTTTGACCATGATCGATCCGAACGTCATGACCTAGGAACTTACAGGTTTAGGCCTGTAATTTCAAATACAGGCCTATCTATCCATGCGTTTGATATCGCTAGTTTCTTAAAGGGGCATGGGTGCCTCATTGTTTCAGGCCGAGGCAGGTTTTGCTTCGGCAAGAGGAACAACATTGTTGGACCCCTGGAATTTGGTGTCCTGTTAAAATAAAGGCAAGGCCCCTTTTCGAGGCAGGCTGTACCTGCTCTCAACTTAAAAATAAAGGATGTGATGCCCAGAAATGAGGGTAGTGTTGCTCTACGGATAACAAACAGTTAAGCGCGAGAACTTGCTTACTTACATATTTAGTACGCCCTAGGGTAGAGGAGTCAAATTACCTTCCCGCCACTCTCACCTTGGTGGCCGGGTGGCCGTGGGTCGTGGCCTGCGTCGCGGCCAGTGGCGTGCGAGCGTTACCGTCGGCATGGGCGTGGCTCCACAGAGGCAGCACCGGCTCCAGCCGGTATAAAGCTGGCCGGCACTGGACCACAGGCATCACAGACACCAGCGAGTTCAGCCATGAAAGTCCTGGTGAGTGCTCCACTTGCTATGCTTCCTAACGATATTCATTCATTCTAGGCTTTTCACTTTCTCAGCGAAGCTGGATCTTGCGTGGCCTAACAGTAAGGTCTTAATGTTTTTAAGGTGCTAATTACTTCTTCTTAGCAACACAACCGTGACACTTTATGTTAACATCTGAACCATGTGTTTGTCCATGTCTATTTGGTGTTTCATATTTGTTACAACCTGCCTGACTTTACCTTAAAATTGCATAGTGATTTATACTGCACATATTACATAAAAGGTGCACTTCTATGGTTAATCTCGGTGCCCATGGCTTAACGTTTTTCACAAAGGACCATTCTCAAAAGATTATCCGCGCCTGCTTTCTTTTCTTTCAAATGCTTCACATTGTAAAGCGATAATCTACCTTGTCTTTTTCAGGTGGTAGTGTCCGCTGTCCTGGCCGTTGCGGCTGCCAGGTACGCCCTGCCCTACAGCGGACTAGGCTACTCGGGATACCCGTACGCCGCTGGACACTGGAACAACTTTGCTGCCCCCTACTCTACTTTCGCTGCTGCCCCCTACGCCACGTATGGTGCTGCTCCCCACACCAACTACGCTGCAGCACCCTACAAGGTGTACGCCGCGCCAGCCAGTGTTAGCTCTCAGCACTATTCCCTGAGCAGAAGCGGGGACTACAGCTACGGCTACGCCGACGGCCTGAGCACCAAGTCGGAGAGCAAGAACGCCTACGGCGACACCGTCGGCTCCTACAGCTACGTGGACGCCAACGGCCTGACCCAGACGGTCAAATACGTGGCGGACGCCACCGGCTTCCACGTGCAGGGCACCAACCTGCCGGTGGCTCCCGTCGCCGACCTGAAGGCGCCCGTCAACACCCTGGTGGGACCCTGCTCCTGTCCATGATACAGCTGATGTGAGGGCCGCCAAGGCTGAGTTCCGCCAGCTGTACGCCGAGGCTGCCGCCGCCGCCGAGGCTGCCCCTGACTACCGCAAGAAGCGCAGCGCTCCTCTGCCCGTCAGCGACACCCCCGCGGTGGCCGCCGCCAAGGCTGAGCACGCCCGTCTGTACAACGCGGCTGCTCTCGGTATCTACCCTCAGAGATACGCTGCCTCCGGCGCTCCCGTTACGTTCCAGGGCACGTTCGGCCCTGAGGGCGTCTCTTACGCCTACAGCTCTATTCACCCGACGTCCCCCTCCGGTTACCTTTCTTTGTAAGTGATGTGTCCATGTGCGACGCGTTTGCTGCTCATCTGTCCTAAAACTGTGACATTGCTTTCCCGAGCCCGCAATAAGGCGCTGTGTGGTTCTAGCTGGCATTACACATGAAAGCGGCCATGTTCGGTGTATTCTTTAAGCATGTTTGACAGTTTACGTGCAAAATGCCATCTGACATGGGACGAGATAAATACAAATGTCCATGGCTATTCAGATAAGCAAAACAGGCCTTTCACTCCTGGTTCTCCGGCATACTGAGTTTGGGGCATGCTGACGTAAACTGTGATGCCAAAAGTGTAGATGCCAAAATAAGGCCTGGAAATAGGCTGGTGCGAATTTCGAAAGTGGATTGATGACTCACATTGCGACTATTTTTCATGCGCCTTCATTTTGCTGGCTGCTTTTCAAGAGATAAGACATGTCGCAGCATTTTGGGCGGAAACAAATCTGGACCTTGAAACTGCTAGAAACAATTACACAAGCCATAATGCTGGAGGCTCTCTTTTAAGAATCAAGCCACATAATAAGGCCCATCTGTTATATGTTCCTTATCTGGGCCCTGCTCTTGTCTGCCGTCAGTGGCCACTGCCCTGGCCCTGATGCCTCCCGCGTGACTGACTGCGAACTGATCGTATGGCCGCTTTGTTGGATACTTTTGGATCAGCGTCGTTACTACATGGTGTATGAAACATCTGCTGGACACGTGCAACAGCATCTTTTTCCCAACTATCATCCCTCACACCACACCATCGCAGAAAAATAGCCTCTGGGAAGCCGTCTGGCTTAGGTATGAATTGACCCAACGGACACTTCACTGCCCATCATGCAACGTATACAACTTGATCTGCTTTTGTGTGTAGGCAGGGGCATGGCCAGAGCCTTGCCAAGGCTGACAAAAGCCTATCTTATGGTGATCCCCAAAATCAAAATCCCCGGATATGGCTTACTTGTTAACAAGTAACACTGTTTTCTTCATTTTATTGTTATTTTTACCTTGTAATTGGAACAGAAACCGAGACCTACCGCTGAGCTCAATTCTGTTTGTATTTTGAGGTCAATAAACTGCATAAATCAGGCGTTGAACGACTGAATGGAATAAATCACCGGCACTGTTAATTTACAATTGTTATTTAACCCTTTCTAAACAGCTGGAATTCAGAAGCCTTGTCAATTTTTTTGTCTGGGTTCAAAACACATTGAGGACATCGTGAAAGTAAATTGTAGATGGATATAGCTGATCCAAATTTGAAGATGAAAACTTGATTGCAGATCGAGTGATCAACAACGTGTATTAACATGGCCAAGCTATGTTTGTCTGAAAATGCTCACCATTCAGTCAGAATCAATTAGTGATACAATTTATGTGACGTTCTTTTTAACATTCGCGCTCGCAAATCTTAGCAACAAAAACCTCGACACCAGGCGTTGAAGTCTCCTTTTTCCGCGGAGCATTAACCCAGTAGCTAATATTTAGCTGTGGCCCACCGGTGGACGAATATGATGACACTTCTGAAATAATGGCCTTTAAACTCTGTAATCGACAAGTAATGCTAGTTATGTGACGTAATTTGGAGCGTGCGCACTCGAAAATCTTAGAAACACAAGCTTTGACTCCAGGCGTTGCAGCCCCCGTAGGCCGCGCAGCGTCGGCCTAGCAGCTAATATTAAGTTATGGCCAACGGGTGGACGAAAATGACGACGCTTTTGAAAACTATCCTTGCACACTTAATGATATCAGGTCTTACACTTAGAAGGCAGTCTGAGTGCATATTTTACGTGTGCAATTTTTTGACTGATGAAAAGAACGGATTGGCCTTTAAAAATTGGGTGTGGAATCTGGTGGTTGAACTGGAAGAGTGAGGGTAGAACCTCTATTTTTCGTGTTTTTTCAGCTATTTAGTT
>NW_023596576.1:57186580-57245311 GCF_011947565.3 Pollicipes pollicipes
TTTCTGTGGTGAATGTTCCGATCTCGTAAAAATAAAAATCGGCCAGTAATGTTTGGGTGACATGGAGTTTCCCGTCCTTGAGCCCGCATTTGACCTTGAAGGGTGACCTTGAGAGGTGAGGACTTTTTGACGGACTGAAGCTCTTTGTGTTGACTTGTCTGGTATTTGCAAGCCGAATTTTGGCCGGTAATTTTTGGGTGATATCGAGTTCGCCGTCCTTTGACCCAGCGTTTGGCCTTAAAGGTCACATGATATTGCAAAATAATTGTCATTTTGGTGTTATCATGCCATAATTGATATTGAGAACAGTTTTCAGATAAATCGGAGCTCGTCGCTGAAAAAACGCTGAGTAAATCGGTAACACGGTATAGAATCAACACCTTTGGTGGGTGTGCGACAGGGTAGAAGAAATGCCGCGGACGTGTTGCTTGATTTTACAAAAACGTCCAGCGGTAAGTTTAGCCATGGTCAGGTAAAAACGTGGTCGATGTAAAGATAATGTGTAAATGTTTAGCAAAATGTGTTATACAGGGCTATCTTTCGCCGCGTCATTTTTGTTTGTACGGCGAGTTTGCGAAATGCTAGGTTATTGCTAACATGCGTCCAGGGGCTGGTGGAATCCATGAATACCCTTTGCTTGGGTGGAAGTTATTTTGCCCCTCCAGATATCTCAAAAAGCATGATAGGTAGATACACAAATTCACAGGTACTTTGACCTGTATGTAGTCTTAGGTAACTAAATTTGATGCTTCTAGGTCATGCCTGTGGTTCAAATGAGGCCAAACAATTTTAGATTGGTGTCCAAAGTGCTCCCAGGCTTTTTTATGCAACCGCCGAGAACATACATGCCTGTCCTAAGTACAAATTTGATGGTGTTCATTCAGGCCAGTGACTTTTCGACCTTCATAAGGTCAAGGTGATAAAAATATCAGACTGTTCATATTTCCTCATTCATATAACGTCATAAATTACGCTATACGGTATTTTTCCTTGAGAATGTTGGTGTGGATCATTTAAGTTCATTGATCAGCTGTGATCTTCAAAATTCTATGGAATCTGCCTGTGGCAGCCCATGTCATTACTAATTCGAAATGAGCACCAAAACTGCCACGAAGCAAGCTCTTGATAAAAGCAGGTTAGCTTTGATCTCGTCTGATGCTCATCTGACATTGACTCCGCACCTGAATTCGTGGCAGTCCTAAATTTCACTGGTTTTACGCTACGAAACTATCTCCGAGATGTGTGGCTTCGTCTGTTACTTCCCTGCCACACCAGACTGAGATGTCGCAAACTGTCACAGCAGAGCCGTCGCCTCCATTGCACGTGTGATCACAAGCTTAGGTGTGAGGTCACAGGCCTCGATGGAGTGAGAGCACGGTCCCATCCCCGCTGCGTTGGTCTGTTTTGGAGACATTGCGGATGTCTCCGCTCCATTGTGCATTGTCCTGGCAGACGCTGCCTTGCTGGCGTCGGGCTGATGTAGTCAAACCTGTGGTGAGCGGCTGGTTGTCACGTCCTGCAGCAGCACGCCGGAAATGCACGCCCCCGTTGACGCCGACCGCGACAGGCCCAATTCACGACCAGACACTGCTGCTATCGTTTTGACGATACAACACCCTCTGGTGGCTGCGACTGGAACCACACGCGCCGCAAGCCGCCGCCAGATGGCTCAGCCACTCCGTGATGGTCGGCCGGAACCAGACGCGTGCCGCTGGTTCTGCACACGAACGAGAAATGAACGCTCTCGTGGCACGTGTGACAGATGTGGCCGATATCTCGGCGGTTACGGGCGTTGGCATGCTGTCCCACACCACACTGGTGGCGTCTCTCACCGCCGCGGGCAGGCGGCCTGCTCCTGGCTGTGTCGGATGCAGAACGGCTGCGTCCCATCCACGCCGGTAAAACTGGCAGGACCACCTCTAACAACCGGTGTCGAGCGTTGCTGTCGTTGATGATTACGACCATGTGTTCACAAAACTTATGATCAAGGCAGCGCGCACAGAAGTCGCAACAGAATACGATCGCCTTTAGCGTTCAGATGCAGTCGTACACAGACTCACCGGGCTCTTCCATCCACATATTGAATCGCCCGTGCTGACCACGGCGTTCCGTTATGGCCGGGGGCATGTCTGCAGGCATCGGTGCTCTGTCCGGGTGCGGCCGCTCTCCGCCACCGTGTCGTGACGGCCGCGGGACGACCTATTTCTCAGGTGCATAGTCTGGGCCTGTTCTGAATGACTGATGACTGCCGTTGCAGCGAGCTAGCCCCGTTGACGCCCTTAACGTCTTATCATCCGTAGTCGAGCGGAATGATCAGTCGACTGTGTCTTATCCCTGATGCATTCGGCGACGGTTCGGGACCACTATCCGAGACGGGATCCTTCCACGGTCTGCGGACGCTGTTTGGGACCACTATCCGAGACGGGATCCTTCCACGGTCTGCGGACGCTGTTTGGACCACTATCCGAGACGGGATCCTTCCACGGTCTGCGGACGCTGTTTGGGACCACTATCCGAGACGGGATCCTTCCACGGTCTGCGGACGCTGTTTGGGACCACTATCCGAGACGGGATCCTTCCTTCCACGGTCTGCGGACGCTGCTCGGGACCACGATCCGAGACGGGATCTTTCCATTGCCTGCGGACGCTGCCTGGACCAGTAACCGAGGCGGAAGATTTCCATTGCCTGCGGACGCTGCCGGGACCAGTATCCGAGGTGGGATCCTTCCATTGTGTACTAACGCCGCTCGGGGCCACTCCACGAGGCGCATGCCTGGATGCACTGCCCTAGGTGGATTCTTGAAGCATATTTCTGCCCGCCAATGCTGCTCGGAGCGTTTTGGCCGAGGCTCTTCTAATTATGCATGTCTTTGTCAATCTGAGAGTGCATCCATTTTGTTACAAGTTCAGGGAGAATGGCTGACATGATTTCTACTTTACACGATATGCTACCATACCATTCTTTACAACAACACTGCGAATACTCGCTCCGTGCGGCTGAACTATCTAAAGTTTACAAAATCGGTCAGCCAGTGGGCGAACAGGTGGACAGACCTCGCGAACAGCCTGGAGCTGGCGCTCAAGTCAGCACCAGGTCAGCAACTGGCCAGCTCGGAGAACGGCATGCATGCTTCGCAGCTGTGGGTGCAGCGCATACGGACGAGCCGGACGCTGCAGTCGCTATACTCGTACATACCGCCAAAATTAATGTTTACACTGGTCTGTGTTTTGACCCGTGTGCACCAGCTTGTGCACCCCTGTGCACCAGCTGTGTTTTGACCCGTGTGCACCAGCTTGTGCACCCCTGTGCACCAGCTGTGTTTTGACCCCTGTGCACCAGCTGCACCCCTGTGCACCAGCTGTGTTTTGACCCCTGTGCACCAGCGTGTTTTGACCCTGTGCACCAGCTGTGCACTTTGTTTTGACCCCTGTGCACCAGCTGTGCACCCCTGTGCACCAGCTGTGTTTTGACCCCTGTGCACCAGCTGTGTTTTGACCCCTGTGCACCAGCTGTGTTTTGACCCCTGTGCACCACGCCAGAATGGTTGGTCGCGCTGTTCAGGTTGTCCATGCAGTCTCCAAAGTTTTCCACGTCCTTCCAGAATCCAGGCTAACCGAGGAAGTGCCAGCAAGGCCTTTTGTAGACGGGGCCAAAAGCTAATAGCTGCTTATGATTGGTAGTTTGCACGTTTGTCCTGGTGGTTTATCTGTTGTATGTTAACCGGGCTTTCTTGTGCGATTAGGTGGATTATAATGGACTCAATGGCATTGTTCTCTGCGGGTTTACAAGTTGGACAACGCTGTGCAGACGTTATAAACAGAGCATCGGCTTGACTCTTACGCATCGTAATTTCCTTTACCAGGCTGCATGGACGACATCATGTCCCCGCCGGCGTAAACGCACATCATCCAAGCGGAACGTGGCGCCGCACTCAGATGGCAAGACCGTTCAGGGCCAGTGGAGCCCAGTCGTTGTTTGCCTTAGCCAGAAGACCAGCTTTGTCTGCTCCGCCCACGTCAGAACGGTGATATCTGCTGACAGACAGCACCCGGCAATCTATTCTTTTATGTCACGAAGTCGTTCTGCATGGGCCGCCTCTGCACCGTCAGGCGGCGCGGCGCACAGTGAGCAAGATGAACCGCAAAATCATTTTTAATGACAGTGTCAAGCTAAGATAAAACAGTAGTGTTAGCCTTATTTCTCGAACAAAGCCAAGAGAATGGAGATATAGTTGGGTTGATATTTCGGCAGCATGCCTTTATCGAAACAATAACAGAAATGAGCTGTCAGACGGGGCGGCGCACAGTGAGCCAGATGAACCGCAACCGCATTCGCTTCTGCTATTGTTTCGATAAAGGCATGCTGCCGAAATAGAAACCCAGCTTTACCTCTCTTCTCCTGGTTTTCCGAGGAATGAGGCTAATCCTTCTGTCTTACCTAAGTTAATAATTTTCCTCGCTAATACACTCAACACATTGTGTCAAATTAAGACTTCAATGTTCATAACATTGTGTCATCTGGAGACATAACTAGCGCTTTTATGCGTGCCAGCCATGGTTGTCTGACACAATATCTTTTTGGCAAAAACTGACTCCAAACTCAACCAATGTCGTGACGTTAAAAACGGTTTCCAGCAGTGCCGCATATTAGCTACGCTGGTGGAACTGTGCATCCAGACATAGCAATCGCATTACAAAAATGAGCATGCCATTCATGTTGTGACTCATTTGGTATTGTTACTGCACGCAAAAACTGCTGCATGCAATTTGTTGACCAGGATATGAAGTATGTCGGCAAGGTATACCCAGCATCTGCACACAACTTTTTAGTAATAGGTGTGCAGCTAAAGATAACCTCATCAAATCCTGCGGAAATATTTGCACTTAATGCAGTATAACACTCTTGCTGGATTCTAATTTTCGATTTTATTCTGCCGACACACACGACAGCATTTATCGCAATGCTAGCAGACTTTCAGCGCCAGCGACTTGCAGCATCACAGCGCCAAATTAAAAAACAAAAAACAAACGTGTTATCGTCCGCGGCGGATGCAACTGTGTACACGCGATGCCATTATGGAAGCACTATTTTCCGACATAACCTTTTTAAACTATTCCGTGCTAAGCCCTCATAACTGCGGTCGGTCTTCCTGTGCGATGATGGCTAGAATACAGCGGCCCGGGAAAAATACTTAACGAGTGCGAACATTGTGACCGTATTCACTCGATATCGCTTGTACAGGGCTATCAGCTGGCAAGAGAGCACACTTGTAATATCCAGGTTTCTATCTTAATTGGTTCACCGTGTGACAGCGTCTCACTCAATGATGGTGTGACGGCCGCATGGGGGATTTGCAAAGCTACGGCGTCCAATTTCGAATACCGTTGTTCATGCACGGCGGGTGCAAACCTGTGTCCACGATGTCGCTGTGGGAGCGCCATCGGCCGGCAATGTAAAACGTGCATCGGGTGATATGACCTGTGCTCATACCAGTCCCTGACGGCGTTCTGCAAACTGCGGTTGGACTGCCGCAAACACCATGGCTAGAATACGGCGGCTGTGAAAATACTCATAATCACACGCGAAAAATACGCCTGTCTGCATGGATAGCGCTTGCATAGACCCATGGCATGCCAGTAAAACACACTTCTGTAATTCCGGCGTTCCTTTTATTCGGTGAACTCCCAACAACGTTTCGCTCATTGCTGGCGGCCTTCCCCACCTGTGATTCTCAAAGCTACAGTTTCAGCCTAAAATTTAAGATTTGAAACATGCGTGGCGGGTTGCAGCCCCGGCGACCTGCCATGGTGTGATGGCCAGAATACAGCGGTCTGAGAAAATTATTATTATCAGGAAAAACTGCCGCCGTGCGCGATGGATGGTGCTGGTGCAGGGCGATCAGTCGCCAGCACAACCACGTCTACTATTCATATTTCCATTTTATTCTGTCGACCATCTGAAATAACCTCGCTCATTGCTGGCGACCGTCCGCACAGGCGATTGGCAAATTTATAGCGGCTAATTTAAACTGTTTTGAAAGATGTCGAATGCGTGTAATGTATGCACATGAGGTTCTTTTGGGTCGCTCTCGTCCCGCTATGTAAATCGCATATTGACCTAAATGACCGCATTGGTTCAAATCACCCCTGGGTGGCGCAGAAGAAGAGGAAAATACTGATAATCAGCCCTTTAAAGCGCATCAGTAACTGCCCAGTGCTAACGGCAGCACTCGGCAGCAATTGACTCCCACGTGGCCGTTACCGTAATGCAAGCGTACTAGGTATTGCTGTCTGTGACCGCGCCGGAAGGTTTGTCAGTTGCAGATGCTGTTATGACTGTCGCCAATGGCATCCAGGACATTTTAAGACTGCTGTTCATTGCCAAAAAAAGAAACCGATTAGCGAAATACTCATCTCTCTGCAAGTTGAGCGAGGGGACTTTTCCTCTCTCCGACCTTGCGTGGCTGGCTGGCCGCGGGTCACTGCCGGCTACCGAGGCCGGCCCGGCTACACCTCCCCAGTGGTGTGCGAGCGTCACCGACGGCATGGGCGTGGCTCCACAGAGACAGCACCGGCTCCAGGCGGCATAAAGCTGGCCGGCACCGGGCCACAGGCATCACAAACACCAGCGAGTTCAGCCATGAAAGTCCTGGTGAGTGCTCCACTCGCCATGCTTCGTGACGATGTTCACTGAGTCTAGTTTTTTTCACTTCCTCAGATAAACCACTTCCTGCAAACGAGCTGTGAGAAAATGTTTGCATTTTCTTTTCAAATATGTTTCAGGTCCAATGCTTCCTCTAATCAACACAGCCAAGCAACAAATAAACCAAACAAAGAAACAAAAAATCAACCAAACAAATATCAACTTCAAACTGTTTTGCATTAGTTCCCATCCGATTAAACATACGTTTTACAATGTATCATGAGCTGTACTGCATTTGTTACGTTAACATTTTGATCCCACGGCTGAACTCAGCGCCTCTCGCTCGGAAGTTTCTTCGTAGGCCCATTTTCTTAACGGTGTCAGCCACTGCATTCGTTACATTGATCTTTTCAACTTGCAAAGCGACAGTCCACTTTGTCTTTTTCAGGTGGTAGTGTCCGCTGTCCTGGCCGTTGCGGCTGCCCAGTACGCCCTGCTCTACAGCGGACTGGGCTACTCGGGACACCCGTACGCCGCTGGACACGGAAACAACTTTGCTGCCCCCTACTCTACCTTCGCGGCTGCCCCCTACGCCACGTATGTGCTGCTCCCCACACCAACTACGCTGCAGCACCCTACAAGGTGTACGCCGCGCCCCAGTGTCAGCTCTCAGCACTTTTCCCTGAGCAGAAGCGGGGACTACAGCTACGGCTACGCCGACGGCCTGAGCACCAAGGCGGAGAGCAAGAACGCCTACGGCGGCACCGTCGGTTCCTACAGCTATGTGGACGCCAACGGCCTGACCCAGACGGTCAAATACGTGGCGGACGCGGCCGGCTTCCGTGTGCAGGGCACCAACCTGCCGGTAGCTCCCGTCGCCGACCTGAAAGCGCCCGTCAACACCCTGGTGGACCTGCTCCCGTCCATGATACAGCTGATGTGAGGGCCGCCAAGGCCGAGTTCCGCCAGCTTGTACGCCGAGGCTGCCGCCGCCGCCGAGGCTGCCCCTGACTACCGCAAGAAGCGCAGCGCTCCTCTAAGCGCTCTGCAAAGAATCTGCCTTTTTCCCTGGACCTGATATTACACACCTGCTCCAATGTCAACGAAATTAACCCGAATGAGTATAAATACTTACTTAAATTTCCTACTCTTCAACAGATTGGTATCAAAGATGTATGACTTTGTCTAACGCTACGTTTTGACATCACTTCGCACTCACAATGGGACAGTAGAAAGGCCAGCTAGAAGGCCTTGGTACCGGAGGAAGGGCTCTCCGGACCGTTTGATACAGAGATCGACAACCCGTAGTTGTATCTCGATGAGAATTATTAGACTCCATGCGCAGGTAAGGGCTCGTTTAGCATCAGTGAGGCTCCTGCGTCGTTCCGGTGTCAGGTCCCCCGGTGAGAGGGCCTGTCGCATCAATAAGGGCACCGGCGCAGTGTATGATTTATCCCTCTGAGGGCCTTCTGAATCGAGGGTGGCCATGATCACCGTATCACCAGAATATCAGTCGCTCAGGACTCCAGTCTGGGACGGAGAGCCTTTCAGCTCCTCACCAAGAAGCTTCACGTTTGCATATCCGAGTTTGATGTTGTTAATGGAATTCCCATTTACACCAAGATAAGTAGTACACATTACGTCATTGAGTTATAATTTGTGGTGCTGTACTTGTTACTCTCAGCGTAGGTTATCAATCTGAAAATTGCAGAGATGAAGTCCTCGGCTCCGAATGTCATCTACACGCATGCTTTAATAATGCAGTGTCAGTGCCCGTATATATCTAGCGCGTCCATGTTTTGTGCTGGCAATGCCCTTCAGTAATGTGTGTTGCAGCGAGGGGCCAGCTTTTCTGAGGAACTAAGGCTCACCACCACCAAGTCGTTTCCGCGCTGTTTCATTTGACATCATTTCCCTCACACCTCGGGGATATTCACAACCTCGGAGTATGTAATCTAGACGAGTTCGCTCAACGTCTGGTGAGCGACGGCCTTGTGCGCCATCCGTCGCTCAGACTGCAGCTGCTCCGCCACATTCCGGTGTGTCTGCACCCTGCACAGGCTGCGGGGCCTGCCGGCAAAACACGGAACTGAAGTCCATGTAACAACCATCGGACTACCTGTAGTGATCAGGGATGTTGTTTGCGTCAATGAGGGTTCCTGGTGCTGATCCGGGGCCAAGTGCGCGTGTCAGAAGGCCTCCCGTGCCAGGGATGGGAACAACGTAATATGATGCATCCTTGTGATGGCCTTCGGATCCACCAGGAGATCCCCCCCCCCCGTGCCACCAGAATCTAGTAGCCAGAAGACACTTTGCGATGGAGAACGGAATGGCCCTTAAGCCCTTGACCGGAGACGGTAATGTATCCCTGGTGTTCTACTCAAGAGGCCCACTTGCTCGGAGGGAAAAACGGGGTCTCATTATTGTTGAGTAAATGGATGTCTCATTATTGTTCAATAGAGTGGGACGAAATGAGCGCAAAAAAACGAGCAAGGTCATGCCATTTACCGAGAGCGTTAATTTTTTCCAGAATGTATTTTCGAAACAAATATCATCGAAAGGCTTGAACATGCCGTCTGCAACTGGGGAGCAAGGACAAGGATGGTCTTGGTTGCAGCTTACGTAAAACCGAAAAGTTTCGTCGGCCACTGCAAGGTCCGCCAGACGGCGGGCCGCCGTGCTAAATAATGCTTGCTTCTGGATAAATAAATAGCTGCAAAAAACACCGAAAAATAGAGATTCTACCCTCACTCTTCCAGTTCAACCACCAGATTCCATACCCAATTTTTAAAGGCCAATCCGTTCTTTCAACAGTCAAAAAATTGCACACGTGAAATACGCACTCAGACTGCCTTCTAAGTGTAAGACCTGATATCATTAAGCGTTCAAGGATAGTTTTCAGAAGTGGCTCATTTCGGTCCACCCGTTGGCCATAACTTAATATTAGCTGCTAGGCCGACGCTGCGCGGGCCTGCGGGAGGCTTGCAACGCCTGGAGTCGAAGCTGTGCTTCTAAGATTTTCGAGTGCGCGCGCTCCAAATTACGTCACAAAACTAGCATTACTTGTCGATACAGAGCTTAAAGGCGATTATTCAGAAGTGTCATCATATTCGTCCACCGGTGGCCACGGCTAAATATAGCTACTGGGTTAATGCCCCGCGGAATACGGAGACTGCCAACGCCTGGTGTCGAGGTTTTTGTTGCAAGATTTGCGAGCGCGCATGTTAAAAAGAACGTTACTAAATTCAGAGCAATCACTGATTGATTCTGACTGAATGGTGAGCATTTCCAGACAAACATTGTTTTGTTGTGTCAGTTAGTTTGTAGTTTGTAGTGTCATTAGCATTGTGCCATGCACCGGGTATGAGTTTTCAGCATTCATGTACTTAGTCTTATATGCAATTATTTTAGAAACGTTTTCACTCCTGAATAAATTCCCATTCGCTATCACGAGAAGCAGCGTTATAGTTTCTAGTTTTGGCAATGTAACCAACTCCTCATGGTATACTAAAATGCCGACAGCTGTCAGTTTACGTCAGCATGCTCCGAACTCAGAAATGTCGGAGAACCAGGGGGTGAAAGGCCCGTTTTGCTTATCTGAATAGCCATCGACAATTGTATTTGTCTCGTCCCTGTGAGATGGCATTTTGCACGTAAACTGTCAAACATGCTTAAAGATGCCCGAACATGGCAAGCTTTCATGTGTAATGCCGGCTTAGAACCACACAGCGCCTTATTGCGGCCCTTCGGGAAAGCAATGTCACAAGCTTTAGGGACAGATGAGGCAGCAAACGTGGCCGCACATGGACACAATCACTTACAAAGAAAAGGTAACCGGAGGGGGAGCGTCGGGTGAATAGAGGCTGTAGGCGTAAGAGACCGCCCTCATGGCCGAACGTGCCCTGGAACGTAACGGGAGCGCCGGAGGCAGCGTATTTCTGAGGGTAGATACCGAGAGCAGGCCGCGTTGTACAGACGGGGGCGTGCTCAGCCTTGGCGGCAGGCCACCGCGGGGGGTGTCGCTGACGGGCAGAGTAACGCTGCGCTTCTGCGGTAGTCAGGGGCAGCCTCGGCGGCGGCGGCAGCCTCGGCGTACAGCTGACGGAACTCAGCCTTGGCGGCCCTCACAACAGCTGTATCATGGACGGGAGCAGGTCCCACCAGGGTGTTGACGGGCGCCTTCAGGTCGGCGACGGGAGCCACCGGCAGGTTGGTGCCCTGCACGTGGAAGCCGGTGGCGTCCGCCACGTATTTGACCGTCTGGGTCAGGCCGTTGGCGTCCACGTAGCTGTAGAAGCCGACGGTGTCGCCGTAGGCGTTCTTGCTCTCCGACTTGGTGCTCAGGCCGTCGGCGTAGCCGTAGCTGTAGTCCCCGCTTCTGCTCAGGGAATAGTACTGAGAGCTGACACTGGCTGGCGCGGCGTATACCTTGTAGGGTGCTGCAGCGTAGTTGGTGTGGGGAGCAGCACCATACGTGGCATAGGGGGCAGCCGCGAAAGTAGAGTAGGGGGCAGCAAAGTTGTTCCAGTGTCCAGCGGCGTACGGGTATCCCGAGTAGCCTAGTCCGCTGTAGGGCAGGGCGTACTGGGCAGCCGCAACGGCCAGGACAGCGGACACTACCACCTGAAAAAGACAAAGTGGACTGTCGCTTTACAATGTGAAGCATTTGAAAGAAAAGAAAGCAGGGGCGGATAATCTTTTGAGAATGGTCCTTTGAGAAAAACGTCAAGCCATGGGCGCCGAGATTAACCATAGAAGTGCAGCGTTTATGTCATATGTGCAGTATAAATCATTATGCAATTTTAAGGTATTGTCAGGCAGGTTGTAACAAATATGAAACACCAAGAAGACATGGACAAACACATGGTTCAGATGTTAAAATTAAGTATCACGGTTGTGTTGTTGAGAAGAAGTAATTAGCACCTTAAAAACATTAAGACCTTACTGTTAGGCCACGCAAGATCCGGCTTCGCTGAGAAAGTGAAAAGCCTAGAATGAATGAATATCGTTAGGAAGCATAGCAAGTGGAGCACTCACCAGGACTTTCATGGCTGAACTCGCTGGTGTCTGTGATGCCTGTGGTCCGGAGCCGGCCAGCTTTATACCGGCTGGAGCCGGTGCTGCCTCTGTGGAGCCACGCCCATGCCGACGGTAGCGCTCGCACGGCACTGACCACGACGCACGCCACGACCCGCGGCCACCCGGCCACCAAGGTGAGAGTGGCGAGAAGGTAATTTGACTCCTCCACCCTAGCACGTGCTAAATATGTAAGTACCAAGCTCTCGCGGTTAACTGTTTTTATCCGTAGAGCAGCACTACCGTCATTTCTATGCATCACATCCTTTATTTCTAAGTTGAAACCAGGTACAGCCTGCCTCGAAAAGGGGCCTTGGCCTTTATTTTAACAGGACACCAAATTCCAGGGGTCCAGCAACGTTGTTCCTCGTGCCGTGGCAAAACCTGTCTCGGCCTGGAACAATGAGGCACCCATGCCCTCTTGAAAAACTAGCAATAGCAAACGCATGAAAGATAGGCCTGTATTTTAAATTACTGGCCTAAGGCCTTTCAAATAAACCTGTTCCTAGGTCATGACGTTCGGATCGATCATGGTCAGACAAGTTCAAACTGTGGATCGGTGTCCGAAGCTCGCTCAGATCTCCGAACGCAGCGACATATAACCTGGATAACTTTACTTGGCAAAATGTCAGTTGTCTTCTCAGGCCCGTGACCTCGTTTCACTTTAAGAGGGTCACAGTGACCAAAAACCTACGAGATTGCTTTCGTTCTCTTAATTTGTCAAGGTTTTCGCTTGGCGGGATGTCCCTAGCTGAAATGTTGGCCGAAGCCGTTGGAGGTCAGTGACCTTGTCGAGCCTTTGTGCAGCAAAAATAACGTCTTCCTACCACCTCCCTCCGATCAAGGATGTACGGTTTCGCCTAACACTACGTTTTGTCATCATCTCACACTTAACGATAGCCGTAAAAAGACAGGTTGGAAGCCACCGTACCGAGGGAGAGGCTCTCCGTACCGTTTCACTCATAGGTTGACAACCCGTAGTTGTATCTCAGAGCGGATTATTAGATCCCCACGCAGGTCGTTTTGCGCCAAAGCAAGGGCTTATTCGACGCAAGGGCTCGTTTACCATCAGTGGGGCTCCTACGTTGATCCGGTGTCAGGTGCCCTGGTGAGAGGGGCCTGCCGTAGCAAGAAGAGGACTGGCGCGGTGTGCGAGGTATCCCTCTGAGACATCGGAATCAATGTGGCCATGATCACCGTGTCACTAAAATATTAGTTGCTAAGGACTCCGGGCTGGGACAGAGAACCTTTCAGGTCCTGACCATGAAGTTTCATGTTTGCATACTCGACATTAATCTTGTTAATGAAATTTCCATTTGCACCAACGGGAGGAATACAACTTACGTCATTGTGTCCTCAGTTAGTGGTTCTGTCCTTCCTAATCTGCAAAGAGTATCAATCTAAAACTTGCAGAGATGAAAGCTGTGTTCTGGAATGTATTTTACACGTATACTTTAATTACCTGTGCCGGTGTCCGTATTTATCTGGCTTGTCCGTCTTTTGTGTTGCATTCGCGGCAGTAATGTGTGCTGCAGCGTGGACAAGCTTTTCTGTTGGACTCAACCTCACCACCGCCGAGTCGTGTTCACTCTACCTCACTGACTTCACGTCGCTTGCTCCTCGGGGATATGCACGACAACCTCGGAGTATGCAATCTAAGCTACGTCGCTCAACCTCTCGTGCGCGACGGCCTTGTGTCCGGCACCCTTCGCTCAGACGGCCGCTGCTTCGTCACACTCCGGCGTGTCTGCACCCTGCAGAGGCCGCGGGCCGTGCCGGCATCGGAGGACACGCTGCTCCTCTTCCTCGCGAGGCTCAGCGTCTCTGAGACTCTGGCAGCTCGCACCTCTGCGCACCTCGTCGGGGTGCAGCACAGACACGTCATTCAGCGGCACCATGGGCTTGACCGTGTTGAACGCCTCCGTCATGATCTGATGGCAATAGCTCCAGCGACCTTCTCCTCATACGCCTCATACGTCGCAAATCCCTTTGAAAAAAATACTTGACAAAGGCGAACATGGGAACAAAGAATAAACGTACGTGAAAGAAGACAACCAAATAATGCGCCAGCCCCAAGCCATCAGTTGAAAGGCTTTACGCTTCCATAAACGTCCATAACTACTATGAAAGCTATCCATGCGGCGCGTGTACAAGCATCGCATTTATCTCCCAGCCGTGACTCTATCACTTCCGAACAACTGGGTGCAGCTGCGCAAAACTGTTTATGGATGTAGGCAGTTGACTAGCAAATCTTTTTGTAAAGAATCGGTTTACCTTGTCAGACTTCTGATCTGTGGAAGGTCAAAGCCAGACCGTGGCTCTCAGCGAAGGCTGCTTCTAGGGAATCGATGTGATGTGGCAATCTGATCTGTGACAACCTGAGACAATGCCAGTCTGCTGTGGCAACGAATTATAAGACTAAGCCATACATCTCTGAGATAGCTTCGCAGGCTATAAGACTGATTAAAGTTAGGACTACAGCGAATTCAGGTACGTAGTCAAAGTCAGGTGTGGGGATCAGGTATAGGCCAAAACTATCCTGCCCTTATGCTCGGGAGCTTGCCTTATGAGGTAGCTTTTTGGCGCTTATTTCGAATTGATTAATGACATGGACCGCAACAGACAGACTCCATGGAAACTGAAAGATCATAGTTCGTCAGTGGCTTTAAATGACTTACATCATCATTTTTTACTGGAAAATACCGCCTGCCGTAACCTCTTAGGCTCATTTGAATGAGAAAATATGAAGAGTCCAGTGGGTTTCTTAGTACCTTGACGTTCTGGAGCTTCAAAAAGCTCACTTGCCTTGAACAAACAACATTGAATTTGTACTTCGGACAGGTATGTAGGTTCACGGCGGTTACATAAGGGAGTCTGGGAGCACTTTGGACAACAATCTGGATATGACATTGCTTAACCTTATTCTACAAACATAAATTTCAGACACAACTAGGATTGCATACAGGTCAACCCACACTGTGAATTTGGTGTTCCTAGCTATCATGCTTCTTGAGGTCTCTGGAGCAGTATATCGACCTCTACCCGTGCGAAGGGTATTCATTGATTCAACCAGCCACCTGGGCACGTGTTAACAATAGCCTAAGGCACTCCAAAAACTCGCTGTGCAGTCAAAAGGTGCGACGGTGGGCACGCCCTGTGCAAAACACTTCGCTATTCATTCGTACACTGTCTTCTACATCGATGACATGTTTTACCTGCCCTATGGCTGGACTTGCTGTTGGATCTTTTTGTAAAAATCAAGCAGCTTGTCCCTATCATGTCTTCTTCCTTGGACCACCCTCAACATAATGTGTTGATATTATGCCTTCATAACCTTTTTGCGATCTAGCCTAATGACCAGTGTAATTCGGCACATCCCATAGCTATGAAGAAACTGCGTTATAGCACAAATGCCAAGAGAGATTCATGTATGTTCTGATCCACCGCCATGACATCAAGTCTAATCAGGAAGATTTTTGTGATAGTGGATACGTGGCTCACAAATTGCGGTATGTCGCTTGTTCAACATGAACTCGACTTGACGCTGCATGAGGTTTGCGAAGCCGTAAAAAGGGGAAGAAACAATTCAAGTATCTATGTTAGATGCTCGTGATTATTTGTGGAAATTGGTGATCTTTTCACCTTTTTACACTGGATCACAGTTATGTTAACATTCGGACATATGTTTGTGTCGTCCTTAGCATTTGACCATGCACCGGGTATGATTATCAGAGAGTTATAATGACTGATCAGTTTTAAATCAAGTTAAGGGCAGTGTCCTGGCAGACTCAGAGTTTTACATTTGTCATGTTTCTGTCTTGTATGCCATTATGTCGGAACTTCTTCGCTCGTGACAAGAACAGCCATTCGTCATCATGAGGATAGCAGCGTTTTAGTTTTTGAGTTTGAAAAATTTATCCAGCTCCTCCTAGTAAAGTGAATATTGACAGCTGTCGGCACACGTCAGGATGCACCGGAAAATCAGGACCTTGAGCCCCGTTTTGCTTATTTAAATAGCCACCGACATTTGTAGATGTATCTCGCCCCATGTGAGATGGCATTTTGCACGTAAACTGCCAATGATACTGAGAGAATATACCGAACATAGTAGCTTTCAGGTGTAATGACAAATGTAAACATACAGAGCGCCTAATTGCAGCCCCGGGAAAGTAAAATAAGCATTTTAGCACAGATGAGCAGCAAATACCCTGAACACAGACACATCACGTACGAAGAAAGGCAACTGGAGGGGGGCGTCGGGTGAACAGAGGTGTATGCATAAGAGACGCCCTCCTGGTCGAACGTGCCCTGGAGCGTGACGGGAGCGCCGGAGGCAGCGTGTCTCTGAAGGTAGATACCGAGAAAATCAGGAGCAAATCACATGGAACCTGACCTGAAAGGTACTATGTTCTGTGTATTCTCTTATCATGACTGGCAGTTTACGTGCAAAATGCCATCTCACCTGGGGCGAGATACAGATACAAATGTCGATGGCTATTCTGATAATCAAAACGGGCCTCAAGCTCCTGATTTTTCGGTGCATAATTAATTGCAAATAATACTTTTGAGTTTCAGGCGCGAGTTAATGACGTCCTAGAAATGCTGAGCCTCGCGAGGAAGAGGAGCAGCATTTTTCAAGTCTACGTGTTCTGTCTACCCAGACCAGACACGAGCGCTGCGAGACGGCAACTGTATTAACCCGCGAAGCGAGCGGGCGGCGCCGACTCCGGCGGGCGGCGCCCCAGGCAGTACACCGCCATTCGGGGCAGCGGCGTACCAAAGTGCAGCAGCACTGGCGGCGCGAGCAGGGGCGGCCTCAGGGGTACGCCAGTAACATCATGATACAAGCATGTTCTCCGATGTCGGCAGGCCCCGCAGCCTGTGCAGGGTGCAGGCACACCGGAATGTGGCGGAGCAGCTGCCGTCTGAGCGACGGATGGCGCACAAGGCCGTCGCTCACCAGACGTTGAGCGAACTCGTCTAGATTACATACTCCGAAGTTGTCGTGATTATCCCCGAGGTGTGAGGGAAATGATGTCAATGAGACAGCGCGGAAACGACTTGGTGGTGGCGAGCCTTAGTTCCACAGAAAAGCTGGCCCTCGCTGCAACACACATTACTGAAAGCATTGCAGCACAAAACATGGACGCGCTAGATATATACGGGCACTGACACTGCATTATTAGCGAACGATATTCTGGTGATACGGTGATCATGGCCACTTCGATTCAGAGGCCCTCAGACCGATACATCATACACCGCGTCGGTCCCCTTATTGATGCGACAGGCCCTCTCACCGCGGCACCTGACACCGGATCGACGCAAGGGCCTCACTGACGCAAAACGAACCCTTACCTGCGCACGGAGTCTAATAATTCTCATCGAGATACAACTACGGGTTGTCGATCTCTGCATCAAACGATCCTGAAAGCCCCTCCTTCGGTACCAGGGCTTTCTGGTTGGCCTTTCTCCTTATTCACTGTGGGTGCGAAGTGACGTCAAAACGTGGTATTAGACAAAGCCATACATCTTTGATACCAATCTTTTGAAAACTAGAAATTTAGGTAGGTATTTATGTTTTTTCAGTGTAATTTCGTTGGCATTGGGTCAGGTGTGTAATGTCAGGCCTAGGTAAAAATGCCGATAGGTTGTTTTACTAAATATGCTGATTCATGGAGAAGATTTGGACGCTCATCTCTAATGTCTTGGTTGAAGGGTGGTAGAAACATGTTGTTTGAATTGCATTAAGGGCCGACGAGGTCACTGGCCTAGAACGGCCTCGATCAACCTTTTGTTTAGGAACATCCCACCGAGCAAAATCCTTGACAACTTAAAATTAAAACAATCTCGTAGGCATTTGGTCACTGTGACCTTCTCAAGGTGAATGCGACAATATTCTCCTAAGAAAGCATGTAGTTGATAATGAAGCTAACCAAGTATAACCAGCATTGAATGCGTTTACATATAAGCACAGTTAGCCGTGAGATCTTAGTAACTCACATGTTTAGCACGCACTCGGGTGGAGGAGTCAATTTAAATTCCCCCTTCCCAGATAATTTTTTCAGTATGATTTCCGAACAATTTGTGTGTTTACGCCAGACTGTTTATGGTTGCAGACAATTGGCTAGCAAATCTTTTGGTGTAAAAAATTGAGTTACGCTGTCAGGTTCCTGATCTATGGCAGGTCAAAGTTAGGTCGTGGCTCTCAGCGAAGTCCATTCCTAGGGAATCGAATAGATGTGGCAATCTGATCTGTGACAATCTCAGTCTGATGTGGCAATGAAATGTTAGAAAAAATCATACATATTTGAGATAGTTTCGTAGGTTATCAAACCAATTACATGTAGGACTACCACGACTTTAGGTACGAAGTCAAAGTGAGTCATATGAGGATCAGACAAAGGTTAAAAGTAACATAAGCAAAGAAAAGGTGCGACGATGGAGAGCCCCTGCGAAAAAATCTTCATAGGCATTCGTGCTCTGCTTTTTACAACGAACGCATTGTTTAACTAACAACATGGTTGGCCTTACTGCTGGACTTTTTAAAAGACAATCAAGCCAGCCATCCCGAACACTGCTTCCAACATGGAGCAATCTTCGCAAAATAAGTCTTGATAACCTTTTGTGATCGAGCCTGATGAAAACTATGCTGTAGAACTCTGCTTCCAACATATGCCTACACTGCATCGAACTGCAGTATAATTTGGTACACCCTTTGGCTACGAAGAAGCCCCTTTATAGCACAAATGAAGAGAGCGAATACCCGGAGCACAAAGTGAGGTGTGTCATTTGTGCTGTGCGAACTCGACTAAACGCTGCATAAGCTTCGCAAACAAGCCATACAGAGGAGAAAAACAACTTAAAGATATGCTAGATACGTGTGAAGTTTGTGACTAAGTTGGTGAGATTTTTTACCCTTTACTCTGCACTTCAGCCGTGTTAACATTCGGACATATGCTTGTGATGTCTTTAGCATTGTACCATGCACTGGATATTATTGTGCGGGAATTGTAATGATTGATTAAATGCACATCCGGTTAAGGACCACGTTGAGATAGATTGCGTTTTTTCAGCAATCATATATTTAATGTTGTGTGTCATTATCTTGGGAAGTTTTCACTGGCAAAAAACAACCATTCGTTGTCACAAGGATAGCAGCGTTTAGTTTTTGAGTTTTGACAATTCAACCAGCTCCTCCGGTATACTAAATGCCGACAGCTGTCAGCATACGTCAGCATGCTCCAAACTAATAATGCCGGAAAAGCAGGAGCTTGAGGCCCGTTTTCCTTATCCCGATACCCATCGACATCTTTATATGGGTCTCGCCCCATGTGAAATGACATTTTGCACATAACCCGTCAGACATGCCTAAAGAATACACCGAACATAGCAGCTTTCATGTGGAATGCCAAATAGAACCACACAGCGCTTAGCTGCAGGCTCGGAAACGTCACAGTTTTAGCACAGATGGGCAGCAAACACCCTGTACACACTTACAAAGAAAGGCACTCGCCTCGGCTTCCGGGAGCTTTGGACACCGATCTACAGCTGGAACATGATTGACCCTGATCAATCCGAACGTCATTACCTTGGAGCGCTAAAGTTTGGACCAGTAAGCTCACATACAGTCCTATCAATATGTGTTTTTGGTGTCGCTAGTTTTTTTTAAAAAGATATTGGCACCTTATTGTCCCACGGCTGATAGACGTTTTGTCAGGGCAGGAAGAAGAACATTGCTGTACGTCTGTAATTTGGCATGTTGTTAAAATAAATGCCCAGAGCCCCTTTTCGAGGCCATATGGACCTGGCTTCAACGCGGAAATAAAGGTTGAAATGCCCCGAAATGACGGTTGTCCTGCTCCGTCACCGAATGGTCCGATCCAGTAATTAAATAGGACGCGGCAATATTCCCATAGAAGGCATATATTTGATAACCAATCTTACCAAGTCAAACGGGTGTTGAATGTACATACGGTGTACAGTTAGGCGTGAGAACTTCGCAACTCATATTTAACGCGCACTCGGCTGTAGGGGTCATCTGAGGGTTTTCCCAAATTTTCTTTTGCCCACCCCCCGCCCCAGACATCTCAAGAAGCACGATAGCTAGAGACACCAAATTGGGAAGCCCGCGAATGTTTTTTTCCAGAATGGTTTTCGAACAACTCGGCGTAGCCGCACCAAGCTGTGTATGGATGTAGGCAATTGAATAGCGAATCTTTTGGTGTAAAAAATTGATTTGCCTCGTCAACTTCCTGATCTATGGCAGGTCAAAGTCAGGCCGTGCCTCTCAGCGAAGCCATTTCTTTGGAATCGATGTGATGTGGCAGCCTGATCTGTAACAATCTGTAACAATCTCAGTCTAACGTGCCAACGAAGCACTAACACGCGCTTGGGTGGGGGAGTGTTCAAATTGCCCCCCCCCCCGAAGGCTTTTCCGAAATGGTTACCGAATGGCGCGGTGTAGCCATGCCAAACTTTGCATACCTGTATACAATTGAATGATGGCTTGTTTGACGTCAACAATTTAGATGTACCTTGTAAGGTCGCTGACATGCGGCAGGTCAAATCAGGCCTAGGTTTCAGCGAGGGCAATTTCTAGGGAATCGCTCATTCTGATGCAACAACGAAGTGATAGACGAGGCCACACATCTCTGAGGTGCTTTCTTAGGCAACACAAATATTGAATGAGCAAATATAGTTGACCTAAGGTCAAATATGAAGGTCACATCAAGGTCATGACCAACTCTCTTATTGCTCTAGGGCTTGCTGTATGTGATAGTTGATGGTGCTCATTTTGAATTTATTGACAGAATGAAACGCATTATGCATCTTCCACGGACTTCTCAGAGGTCAGAATAGGTCATTGACCTAAATTGACCCATGTCAACATTTTGTTTTAAGAAACATATTGTCTAGCGTTATCTTTGTCGCTTATTCAAATGCAAAACTCGGAACAATCTGTGTGACTTTGATCACCATGGCCTTCAAAAGATCAAGCAAGATCACTGACCTTAAATGAGCATGTCAACGTTTGCTTAGAAACAGTTACTTAGGTTCTGGGGACACTTCGGAGACCAACCTGGAATTCGATCTTGCTTGACCTTAGTTGACCTAAAAGTCATGACCTAGGAACCTCAAATATGGCCTAGCTGAGTTCATATACAGGTCAACACACCCTATGAATTTGGTGTCTCTAGTTTCCCTAGTTCCCGAGATCTCACAGGGGTCAAATTGCCCCCCCCCCCCACTCGAGCGAAGGGCATCCAGCCGGCCTCCAGGGCGCGTGTTAAGCGAAGCCACCCTTCTCTGGGATAATTTCGCAGGCTACAAAATCAATTGAATTTGTAACTACAAAAATTTCAGATCTAAAGTCAAAGTCAGGCATCAGGGTCAGACCAAGGTCAAAGCTTGCCTCCTCTTATACTGTAGGGCTTGCTCTATGAAGCAGTTTTTGGTGTTCGTTTCGAATTTGTTGATGGCAGGGACCGCATCAGACAGGTGCCCTGAACTTTTTAAAAGTCAGGATTGGTCAGCGACCTCAAATAACTCACGCCAACATTTGTTGTAGGAAAATGCCGTGTAGCGTAAGCATGGGCGTTGATTTGAATGGGAAAATATGAAGAGCCTTGCACGTTTTTTAAAATTATTTTGACCTCCTTCCGATAAACGTCACTGGCCTTCAATCAACACCATTGCACTTGTACATGCGACCGGTATGTAGGTTGCTTCACGGCGGTTGCATAGGGAAGTCGGGGGCACTTTAGACATCAGTCTTGAAGTTGACATTGTCTGACCTTATTTAAACCATGGGGCATGACCGAGAAGCATCAAAGTTAAGCACAGCTGAGATTACATGGGGGCCAACCCACGCTGTGAACCCGTGTCTCTAGCCATCATGCTTCTTGAGATCTCTGGAGGAGCAGATTGACCTCCACCCGAGCAAAACGTATGCATTGATTCTCCCACCCACCTGGGTGCGTGTTAACAATAACCTAATGCATTGCGGAAACTTGCTGTACAAACAAGCAAAAGTTACGACGATAAGCAGCCCCTGCGCAAAGCATTTCGCTACGCATTCACATTGTCTTTTACATCCATCGCATTTCCTAACTGCCCCATGGTTGAAATTATTGCTAGATCTTTTTTTGTAAAGATCAAAAATCGCGCCCCAAACATGTATTTCGCCTTGGACCACTCTCCACAAAACGTGTTGAATCTATACCTTGATAACCATGGGCGTAGGAACAGGGGGGCCGGGGGGTCATGCCCCCTCCCCCGCTTCTCCAGGTGGGGGGGCCAGCAATGTAAGCTGCCCCCTAGTTTTCAGATTAAGGTTGCATTTGGCTTACTTTTGCACTACATTAAACGTGCATGTCGATTTGCCTAGTTCACCAGTCATCTCCCTTAAGATGTGTCATCTTTTTCGTCCGCTCATTGGGCATCGCTTAGTGTTACAGCCGCCAGACCTACGCCGCACGGAGTGGAGACTGCAACGCCGGGCGCCGAGGCTGTTACTGCGCCGATCAATTCAATCTATCAATCTGAATCTGTATCTCGCCCCAGGTGAGATGGTATTTTGCACGTAAACTGCCAGTCATCATGAGAGAAAACACCGAACATAGTAGCTTTCAGGTCAAGTTGCATGTTATTTGCTCCTGATTTTCTCGGTATCTACCCTCAGAGATACGCTGTCCCCGGCGCTCCCGTCACGTTCCAGGGCACGTTCGGCACTGAGGGCGTCTCTTACGCATACAGCTCTGTTCACCCGACGCTCCCCTCCAGCTACCTTTCTTCGTAAGTGATGTGCCTGTGTTCAGGGTATTTGCTGCTCATCTGTGCTAAAATGCTTATTTTACTTTCCCGGGGCTGCAATTAGGCGCTCTCTATGTTTACATTTGTCATTACACCTGAAAGCTATTATGTTCGGTACAATCTCTCAGTATAATTGACAGTTTACGTGCAAAATGCCATCTCACATGGGGCGAGATCCATCTACAAATGTCGATGGCTGTTCAGATAAGCAAAACGGGGCTCAAGGTCCTGATTTTCCGGTGCATCCTGACGTATGCCGACAGCTGTCGATCTTCATCATGCTAAGAGGAGCTGGATTAATTTTTCAAACTCAAAAACTAAAACGCTGCTATCCTCATGATGACGAATGGCTGTTCTTGTCACGAGTGAAGAAGTTCCGACATATTGGCACACAAGACGGAAGCATGACAACTGAAAAACTCTGAGTCTGCCAGGACACTGCCATTAACTTGATTTAAAACTAATCAATCATTTTAACTCTCTAATAATCATACCCGGTGCATGGTCAAATGCTAAGGACGATGCAAACATATGTCCGAATGTTTACATAACTGTGATGCAAGGTAAAAAGGTGAAAAAATCACCAACTTCCACAAATAATCACGAGCATCTAACATAGATACTTGAATTGTTTCTTCCCCTTTTTACGGCTTCGCAAACCTCATGCAGCGTCAAGTCGAGTTCATGTTGAACAAGCGACATACCGCACTTGGTGAGCCACGTATCCCTATCACAAAAATATTCTTGATTAGACTTGATGTCATGGCGGTGGATCAGAACATACATGAATCTCTCTTGGCATTTGTGCTATAACGCAGTTTCTTGATAGTCATGGGATGTGCCGAATTACACTGTTCATTAGGCTAGATCGCAAAAAGGTTATGAAGACATAATATCAACACATGATGTTGAGGGTGGTCCAAGGAAGAAGACATGATAGGGACAAGCTGCTTGATTTTTACAAAAAGATCCAACAGCAAGTCCAGCCATAGGGCAGGTAAAACATGTCATCGATGTACAAGACAGTGTACAAATGCGTAGCAAAGTATTTTGCACAGGGCGTGCCCACCGTCGCACCTTTTGACTGTTTGCACAGCGAGTTTCCGGAATGCCTTAGGCTATTGTTAACACGTGCCCAGGTGGCCGGTTGAATCAATGAATACCCTTCGCACGGGTAGAGGTCGATTTACTGCTCCAGAGACCTCAAGAAGCATGATAGCTAGGGACACCAAATTCACAGTATGGGTTGACCTGTATGCAATCCTAGTTGTGCCTGGAATTGATGGTTGTAGAATAAAGTTAAGCAATGTCATATCCAAATTGGTGTCCAAAATGCTCCCAGACTCCCTTATGTAACCGCTTTGGACCCACATACCTGTCCAAAGTACACATTTAATGATGTTTGTTCAAGACAAGTGACCTTTTTAAACTTGAGAAGGTCAAGGTACTAAGAAACCTACGGGACTGTTTATGTTTTCTCATCCAAATAAGCCTGAGAGGTTACGCTGGGCGGTATTTCCCTTTAAAAATGTTGACGTGGATCATTTAAGGTCATTAATAAACTCTGATCTTTAAGTTTCCATGGACTCTGTCTGCTGCGGTACAAGTCATTAACCAATTCGAAATGAGCGCCAAAAAGCTCCCTCATAAAACAAGCTATTGAGCATAAGAGTAGGGTAGTTTTGACCTCGGTCTGATCCCCACACCTGACTTTGACTACGTACCTGAATTCGTTGTAGTCCTAAATTCACTTGGTCTTATAACCTGCGAAGCTATCTCAGAGATGTATGGCTTAGTCTTATAATTCTTTGCCACAGCAGACTAGGATTGTCACAGGTTGTCACAGATTAGATTGCCACATCACATCGATTCCTTAGAAAAGGCCTTCGCTGAGAGCCATGGTCTGGCTTTGACCTTCCATAGATCAGGAGCCCGACAAGTTGAACCAATTTTTTATACAGAAAGATTCGCTGGTCAACTGCCTACATCCATAAACAGTTTGGCGCGGCTACACCCAGTTGTACGGAAGTGATAGAGGCACGACTGGGAGATAAATGTGATGCTTGTGCACGCGCCATTGGACAGCTTTCACAGAAGTTATGGACGTTTGTGGAAGCTTAAAGCCTTTCAACTGATGGCTTGGGTTAGTATATCATTCGTATGTCTTCTTTCACGTACGTTTATTCTTTGACGCCATGTTCGCCTTTGTCAAATATTTCTCTCAAAGGGATTTGCGGCGTATGAGGCGCATGAGGAGGTCGCTAGAGCTATTGCCCTCAGATCATGACGGAGGCGTTCAACACGGTCAAGCCGATGGTGCCGCTGAATGACGTGTCTGTGCTGCACCTCGACGAGGTGCGCAGAGGTGCGAGCTGCTAAAGTCTCAGAGACGCTGAGCCTCGCGAGGAAAAGGAGCAGCGTGCCCTCCGATGCCGGCACGGCCCGCGGCCTCTGCAGTGTGCAGACACGCCGGAATGTGGCGGAGCAGCGGCCGTCTGAGCGACAGGTGGCGGACACAAGGCTGTCGCGCACCAGACGGTGAGCGACCTCGTCTAGATTGCATACTCTGAGGTTGTCGTGCATATCCCCGAGGAGCGAGCGACGTGAAGTCAGTGAGACAGAGCGAAAACGACTCGGCGGTGGTTAGGCTGAGTCCAACAGAAAAGTTTGTCCACGCTGCATCACACATTGCTGCCGCAATTGAAACACAACAGATAGACAAGCCAGTTATATGCGGACACCGGCACAGGTAATGCAAGTATACGTGTAAAATACATTCCAGAACACAGCTTTCATATCTGCAAGTTTTAGATTGATGCTCTTTGCAGATTAGAAACGACAGCACCACTAACTGAGCACACAATGACGTGAGTTGTATTCCTCCTGTTGGTGCAAATGGAAATTCCATCAACAAGAAAAAAGTCGAATATGCAAACATGAAACTTCATGATCAGGAGCTGAAAGGTTCTCAGTCCCAGCCCGGAGTCTTTAGCTACTAATATTCTGGTGATACGGTGATCATGGCCACCTTGATTTAGAGGCCTCAGAGGGATGCATCATACACCACGCCGGTCTTCTTCTTGGTGCGGCATGCCCCTCTCTCCGAGGCACCTGACACCGGATCAACGTAGGAGCCCCACTGACGCTAAACGAGCCCTTGCGTCGATCTTCGCTTCGACGCAAAACGACCTTCATAGGGGCCTAATAATCGTTCTGAGATACAACTACGGGTTGTCGACCTCTGCGTGAAACGGTACGGAGAGCCTCTCCCTCGGCACCGTAACCTCCTAACCTGTCTTTTTACCATCTCGTTGTTAGTGTCAGCTGATGTCAAAACGTAGCGTTAGGCGAAACCGTACATCCTTGGCCGTTTCTGTTAAAATTAGAAAATTCAGCTTAGCATTAATGTTTATTTAGGTGAATTTCGTTGGCATGGGGTCGGGTGTGAATATCAGGTCCAGGAAAACATTCAGCTTCTTTGTTTTACTAGAAATATTAATTCATGGGGGAAGTTTGGACTCCCATTTCTAATGTCTTGATCGAAGGGAGGTAGGAAGATGTTATTTTTGCTGCATAAAGGCTCGACAACGTCACTGACCTCGAATGGCCTCGACCAACGTTTTAGCTAGGAACATCCCGCCAAGCAAAAACCTTGACAAATTAAGAAAACGAAAGCAATCTCGTAGGTTTTTGGTCACTGTGACCCTCTAAAAGTGAAATGAGGTCACGGGCCTGAGAAGAAGACAAGTGACATTTTGCCAAGTAAAGTTATCCAGGTCATATGTCGCTGCGTTTGGAGATCTGAGGGAGCCTCGGACACCGATCCACAGTTTGAACTTGTCTGACCATGATCGATCCGAACGTCATGACCTAGGAACTTACAGGTTTATTTGAAAGGCCTTAGGCCAGTAATTTCAAGTACAGGCCTATCTTTTCATGCGTTTGCTATTGCTAAGTTTTTTTAAAGGGGCATGGGTGCCTCACTGTTCCAGGCCGAGACAGGTTTCGCCACGGCAAGAAGAACAATCTTGCTGGACCCCTGGAATTTGGTGTCCTGTTAAAATAAAGGCCAAGGCCCCTTTTCGAGGCAGGCTGTACCTGGTTTCAACTTAGAAATGAAGGATGTGATGCATAGAAATGACGGTAGTGTTGCTCTACGGATAAAAACAGTTAACCGCGAGAGCTTGGTTACTTACATATTTAGAACGTACTAGGGTGAAGGAGTCAAATTACCTTCTCGCCACTCTCACCTTGGTGGCCGGGTGGCCGCGGGTCGTGGCCTGCGTCGTGGTCAGTGACGTGCGAGGGTTACCGTCGGCATGGGCGTGGCTCCACAGAGGCAGCACCGGCTCCAGCCGGTATAAAGCTGGCCGGCACTGGACCACAGGCATCACAGACACCAGCGAGTTCAGCCATGAAAGTCCTGGTGAGTGCTCCACTTGCTATGCTTCCTAACGATATTCATTCATTCTAGGCTTTTCACTTTCTCAGCGAAGCCGGATCTTACGTGGCCTAACAGTAAGGTCTTAATGTTTTTAAGGTGCTAATTTCTTCTTCTTAACAACACAACCGTGATACTTAATTTTAACATCTGAACCATGTGTTTGTCCATGTCTATTTGGTGTTTCATATTTGTTACAACCTGCCTGACATTACTTTAAAATTGCATAATGATTTATACTGCACATATGACATAAAAGCTGCACTTCTGTGGTTAATCTCGGCTCCCATGGCTTCACGTTTTTCTCAAAGGACAATTCTCAAAAAATTATCCGCGCCTGCTTTCTTTTTTTTCAAATGCTTCACATTGTAAAGCGACAGTCCACTTTGTCTTTTTCAGGTGGTAGTGTCCGCTGTCCTGGCCGTTGCGGCTGCCCAGTACGCCCTGCCCTACAGCGGACTAGGCTACTCGGGATACCCGTACGCCGCTGGACACTGGAACAACTTTGCTGCCCCCTACTCTACTTTCGCGGCTGCCCCCTACGCCACGTATGGTGCTGCTCCCCACACCAGCTACGCTGCAGCACCCTACAAGGTGTACGCCGCGCCAGCCAGTGTCAGCTCTCAGCACTATTCCCTGAGCAGAAGCGGGGACTACAGCTACGGCTACGCCGACAGCCTGAGCACCAAGTCGGAGAGCAAGAACGCCTACGGCGACACCGTCGGCTCCTACAGCTACGTGGACGCCAACGGCCTGACCCAGACGGTCAAATACGTGGCGGACGCCACCGGCTTCCACGTGCAGGGCACCAACCTGCCGGTGGCTCCCGTCGCCGACCTGAAGGCGCCCGTCAACACCCTGGTGGGACCTGCTCCCGTCCATGATACAGCTGTTGTGAGGGCCGCCAAGGCTGAGTTCCGTCAGCTGTACGGCGAGGCCGCCGCCGCCGCCGAGGCTGCCCCTGACTATCGCAAGAAGCGCAGCGCTCCTCTGCCCGTCAGCGACACCCCCGCGGTGGCCGCCGCCAAGGCTGAGCACGCCCGTCTGTACAACGCGGCTGCTCTCGGTATCTACCCTCAGAGATACGCTGCCTCCGGCGCTCCCGTTACATTCCAGGGCACGTTCGGCCCTGAGGGCGTCTCTTACGCCTACAGCTCTATTCACCCGACATCCCCCTCCGGTTACCTTTCTTTGTAAGTGATGCGTCCATGTGCGGCACGTTTGCTGCTCATCTGTCCTAAAACTGTGACATTGCTTTCCCGAGCCCGCAATAAGGCGCTGTGTGGTTCTAGCTGGCATTACACATGAAAGCGGCCATGCTCGGTGTATTCTTTAAGCATGTTTGACAGTTTACGTGCAAAATGCCATCTGACATGGGACGAGACAAATACAAATGTCCATGGCTATTCAGATAAGCAAAACAGGCCTTTCACTCCTGGTTCTCCGGCACACTGAGTTTGGAGCATGCTGACGTAAACTGTGATGCCAAAAGTGTAGATGCCAAAATAAGGCCTGGAAATAGGCTGGTGCGAATTTTGAAAGCGGATCAATGGCTCACAGTGCGACTATTTTTCATGCGCCTTCATTTTGCAGGCTGCTTTTCAAGAGATAAGACTTGTCGCAGCATTTTGGGCGGAAACAAATTCTGGAGCTTGAAACTGCTAGAAACAATTACACAAGCCATAATGCTGGAGGCTCTCTTTTAAGAACCAAGCCACATAATAAGGCCCATCTGTTATATGTTCCTTATCTGGGCCCTGCTCCTGTCTGCCGTCAGTGGCCACTGCCCTGGCCCGGATGCCTCCCGTGTGACTGACTGCGAACTGATCGTATGGCCGCTTTGTTGGATACTTTTGGATCAGCGTTACTACTACATGGTGTATGACACATGTGCTGGACACCTGCAGCAGCATCTTTTTTCCAACCATCTTCCCTCACACCACACCATCGCAGAAAAATAGCCTCTGGGAAGCCGTCGGCTTAGGTATGAATTGACCCAACGGACACTTCACTGCCCATCATGCAACGTATACAACTTGATCTGCTTTTGTGTGTAGGCAGGGGCATGGCCAGAGCCTTGCCAAGGCTGACAAAAGCCTATTTTATGGTGATCCCCAAAATCAGAATCCCCGGATATGGCTTACTTGTTAACAAGTAACACTGTTTTCTTCATTTTATTGTTATTTTTACCTTGTAATTGGAACAGAAACCGAGACCTACCGCGAGCTCAATTCTGTTCGTATTTTGAGGTCAATAAACTGCATAAATCAGGCGTTGAACGACTGAATGGAATAAATCACCGGCGCTGTTAATTTACAATTGCTATTTGACTCTTTCTAAACCGCTAGAATTCAGAAGCCTTGTTAATTTTTTTGTCTGGGTTCAAAACACATTGAGGACATCGTGAAAGTAAATTGTAGATGGATATAGCTGATCCAAATTCGAAGATGAAAACTTGATTGCAGATCGAGTGATCAACAACGTGTATTAACATGGCCAAGCTATGTTTGTCTAAAAATGCTCACCATTCAGTCAGAATCAATCAGTGATACAATTTATGTGACGTTCTTTTCAACATGCGCGCCCGCAAATCTCAGCAACAAAAACCTCGACACCAGGCGTTGCAGTCTCCTTTTTCCGCGGAGCATTAACCCAGTAGCTAATATTTAGCTGTGGCCCACCGGTGGACGAATATGATGACACTTCTGAAATAATCGCCTTTAAACTCTGTAATCGACAAGTAATCCTAGTTATGTGACGTAATTTGGAGCGTGCGCACTCGAAAATCTTAGAAGCACAAGCTTCGACTCCAGGCGTTGCAGCCTCCGTAGGCCGCGCAGCGTCGGCCTAGCAGCTAATATTAAGTTATGGCCAACGGGTGGACGAAAATGACGAAGCTTTTGAAAACTATCCTTGCACACTTAATGATATCAGGTCTTTCACTTAGAAGGCATATTTTGAGCATAGTCTGAGAGCATATTTTGCGTGTGCAATTTTTTGACTGATGAAAAGAACGGATTGGCCTTTAAAAATTGGGTGTGGAATCTGGTGGTTGAACTGGAAGAGTGAGGGCAGAATCTCTATTTTTCGTGTTTTTGCAGCTATTTAGTTGTCCAGAAAAGGATTAACACGGCGCCCGCCGTCTGGCGGCACTTGCAGTGGCCGAAACTTTTCGGTTTTACGTAAGCTGCAACCAAGACCATCCTTGTCCTTGCTCCCCAGGTTGCAGGCGGGCGTGTTCAAGCCTTTCGATGAAATTTGTTTCGAAAATACATTCTGGAAAAATGAACGCTCTTAGGCAAACATGGCATGACCTTGCTCGTTTTTTACGCTCATTTCGTCCCACCTTATTCAACAATAATGAGACGTCCATTTGCTCAACAATAATGAGACCCCTTTTTCACTCCGAGCAAGGGGCCTCTTGAGTAGAACACCAGGGATACATTACCGTTTCCGGTCAAGGTCTTAAGGGCCATTCCGTTCCATCGCAAAGTATCTTCTGGCTATGATTCTGGTGGCACGGGGGGATCTCCTGGCGGATCCGAAGGCCATCACAAGGATATATCATATTATGTTGCCCCATCCCTGACACGGGAGGCCTTCTGACACGCGCACTTCGCCCCGGATCAGCACAGGGACCCTCATTGACGCCAACAACATCCCTGATCACTGCAGGTAGTCCGATGGTTGTTACATTGACTCCAGTTTCGTGTTTTTTTCTGTTTTCTTCAGAGAATATTAAGGAATACCTGAACGTAGATTGTGGATGAAATGGGACTCCAAGCTTATATTAACATGGCTAACTCATATTTGTCTTAAAATGCTTAAGATCGTGTCAGAGCTGATCACTGATAAAAAACTGAGTAATATGGTGTTTAACACGCGAGCTCGCGAGTCATAGTCATAGTCGCGATTTTTGATCTTTACAAAAAAAATCTAGCAGTAATTTCAACCATGGGGCAAGTAGAAAATGCGATGGATGTAAAAGACAACGTGAATGCTTAGCGAAATGTTTTGCGCAGGGGCTGCTTATCGTCGTAACTTTTGCTTATTTGTACAGCAAGTTTCCGCAATGCACTAGGTTATTGTTAACACGCACCCAGGTGGGTGGGAGAATCAATGAATACGTTTTGCTCGGGTGGAGGTCAATTTGCTCCTCCAGAGATCTCAAGAAGCATGATGGCTAGAGACACGGGTTCACAGGGTGGGTTGGCCCCCATGTAATCTCAGCTGTGCTTAACTTTGATGCTTCTCGGTCATGCCCCATGGTTTGAATAAGGTCAGACAATGTCAACTTGAAGACTGATGTCTTAAGTGCCCATAGACTTCCCTATACAACCGCCGTGAACCTACATACCTGTCCAAAGTACAGATCCATGGTGTTGATTGAAGGCCAGTGACGTTTTTCGGAAGGAGATCAAAATAATTTAAAAAACGTACAAGGCTCTTCATATTTTCCCATTCAAATCAACGCCAAAGCTTACGCTACACGGCATTTTCCAACAACAAATGTTGGCGTGAGTTATTTGAGGTCGCTGACCTATCCTGACTTTTAAAAAGTTCATGGCACCTGTCTGATGCGGTCCCTGCCATCAACAAATTCGAAACGAGCGCCAAAAACTGCTTCATAAAGCAAGCCCCACAGAATAAGAGGAGGCAAGCTTTGACCTTGGTCTGACCCTGATGCCTGACTTTGACTTTATATCTGAAATTCTTGTAGTTACAAATTTAATTGATTTTGTAGCCTGCAAAATTGTCCCAGAGAAGGGTGGCTTCGCTTAACACGCGCCCTGGAGGCCGGCTGGATATTTTTCGCTCGAGTGGGAGGGGGGGGGCAATTTGACCCCTGTGAGATCTCGGGAACTAGGGAAACTAGAGACACCAAATTCATAGGGTGTGTTGACCTGTACATGAACTCAGCTGGGCCATATTTGAGGTTCATAGGTCACATGACCCTTAGGTCAAATAAGGTCAAACAAGGTAAAATTCCAGGCTGGTCTCCAAAGTGTCCCCAGAACCTAGTTAACGGTTTCTAAAGAAACGTTGACATGCTCATTTAAGGTCAGTGATCTTGCTTGAGCTTTTGAAGATCATGGTGATCAAAGTCACACAGATTGTACCGAGTTTTGCATTTGAATCAGCGACAAAGATAACACTAGACAATATGTTTCTTAAAACAAAATGTTGGCCTGGATCATTTCAGGTCAATGACCTATTCTGACCTCTGAGAAGTCCCTGGAAAATGCATAATGCGTTTCATTTTGTCAATAAATTTGAAATGAGCACCATCAGCTACCCCATACAGCAAGCCCTAGAGCAATAAGAGAGGTTGGTTATGACCTTGGCGTGACCTTCATATTTGACCTTGCGTCAACATTATTTGCTCATTCAATATTTGTGTTGCCTAAGAAAGCACCTCAGAGATGTGTGGTTTTGTCTACCACTTCATTGTTGCATCAGAATGGGCGATTCCCTAGAAATTGCCCTCGCTGAAACCATGGCCTTATTTGACCTGCCACATGGCAGCGACCTTACAAGGTACATCTAAATTGTTGACGTGAAACGAGCCATTATTCAATTGCATACAGGTGTGCAAAGTTTGGCATGGCTACGCCGCGCCATTCGGTAACCATTTCGGAAAAGCCTTCGGGGGGGGGGGGGGCAATTTGAACACTCCCCTACCCAAGCGCGCGTTAATGCTTCGTTGTCACGTCAGACTGAGATTGTTAAAGATTGTTACAGATCAGGCTGCCACATCACATCGATTCCAAAGAAATGGCTTCGCTGAGAGGCACGGCCTGACTTTGACCTGCCATAGATCAGGAAGTTAATGAGGCAAATCAACTTTTTACACCAAAAGATCCGCTATTCAATTGCCTACATCCATATACAGCTTGGTGCGGCTACGCCGAGTTGTTCGAAAACCATTCTGGAAAAACACATTCGCGGACTTGTGAATTTGGTGTCTCTAGCTATCATGCTTCTTGAGATGTCTGGGGCGGGGGGGGGGGGCAAAAGAAAAAATTTGGGAGAACCCTCAGATGACCCCTCCAGCCGAGTGCGCGTTAAATATGAGTTGCGAAGTTTTCACACCTAACTGTACACCGTATGTACATTCAACACCCGTTTGACTTGGTAAGATTGGTTATTAAATATATGCCTTTTTATGGAAATATTGCCTCGCCCTATTTAATTCTGGATCGGACCATTCGGTGGCGGAGCAGGACAACCGTCATTTCGGGTCATCTCAACCTTTATTTCCGCGTTGAAGCCAGGCCCATATGCCCTCGAAAAGGGGCTCTGGCATTTATTTTAACAACATGCCAAACTCCAGACGCATAGCAATGTTCTTCTTACTGCCCTGACAAAACCTCTATCAGCCGTGGGACAATAAGGTGCCAATTCTTTAAAAAACTAGCGAAACCATAAACACATATTGATAGGACTGTATGTGAGCTTACTGGTCTAAACTTTAGCGCTCCAAGGTAATGACGTTCGGATTGATCAGGGTCAAACATGTTCGAACTGTAGATCGGTGTCCAAAGCTCCTGGTAGCCGAGACGAGTGCCTTTCTTTGTAAATGTGTACAGGTTGCTTGCTGCCCATCTGTGCTAAAACTGTGACGTTGTTTCCGAGCCCGCAATTAAGCGCTGTGTGGTTCTATTTGGCATTCCACATGAAAGCTGCCATGTTCGGCGTATTCTGTAGGCGTGTCTGACGGTTTATGTGCAAAATGTCATTTCACATGGCACGAGGCCCATATAAAGATGTCGAAGGGTATCGGGATAAGGAAAACGGGCCTCAAGCTCCTGGTTTTCCGGCATTATTAGTTTGGAGCATGCTGACGTATGCTGACAGCTGTCGGCATTTAGGACACCGGGAGGAGCTGGTTAAATTGTCAAAACTCAAAAACTAAACGCTGCTATCCTTGTGACAACGAATGGTTATTTTTTGCCAGTGAAAACTTCCCAAGAAAATGATACACAACATTTAATATATGAATGCTGAAAAAACTCAATCTATCTGAACATGGTCCTTAACCGGATGTGCATTTAATCAATCATTATAATCCCCGCGCAATAATACCCAGTGCATGGTACAATGCTAAAGACATCACAAGCATATGTCCGAATGTTAACATAGCTGAAGTGCAGAGTAAAGGGTAAAAAGTTTCACCAACTTCGTCACAAACTTCACACATATCTAGCATATCTTTAAGTTGTTTTTATCCTCTGTACGGCTTGTTCGCGAAGCTTATGCAGCGTTTAGTCGAGTTTGCACAGCATAAATGACACACCTCACTTTGTGCTCCGGGTATTCGCTCTCTTCATTTGTGCTATAAAGGGGCTTCTTCGTAGCCAAAGGGTGTACCAAATTATACTGCAGTTCGATGCAGTGTAGGCATATGTTGGAAGCAGAGTACTACAGCATATTTTTCATCAGGCTCGATCACAAAGGGTTTTCAAGACTTATTTTGCGGAGATTGCTCCAGGTTGGAACAGTGTTCGGGATGTCTGGCTTAATTGTCTTTTAAAAAGCCCAGCAGTAAGGCCAACCATGGGGTTAGTTAAACAATGCGATCGTTGTAAAAGGCAGGGCACAAATGCCTGTGAAGATTTTTTCGCAGGGGCTTCCCATCGTCGCACCTTTTCTTGGCTTATGTTGTTCTTGACCTTTGTCTGATCCTCATATGACTCACTTTGACTTCGTACCTAAAGTCGTGGTAGTCCTACATGTAATTGGTTTGATAACCTACAAAACTATTTCATATATGTATGGCTTTTTCTAATATTTCATTGCCACATCAGACTGAGATTGTCGCAGATCAGATTGCCACAATACTTCGATTCCCTAGAAATGGGCTTCGCTGAGAGCCACGACCTAACTTTGACCTGCCATGGATCAGGAACCTGACAGCGTGACTCAATTTTTTACACCAAAAGATTTGCTAGCCAATTGCCTGCAACCATAAACAGACTGGCGTGAACACACAAATTATTCGGAAATCATATATATCATATAATACAGTCCAAACAGCATGTTTCTACCACACTTGAATCAAGTGTGGAGAGTTAGAGATGGGCGTCCAAATCTTCTCCATGAATCAGCATGTCTGGTAAAACAACGAATCTGGATTTTTACCTGGACCTGACATTACACACCTGACCCAATGCCAAAGAAATTAACCTGAACGAACATAAATACCTACGTAAATTTCTAGTTTTCAAAATACTGGTATTTAAGATGTATGGCTTTGTCTAACGCTACGTTTTGACATCACTTCGCACTCACAATGAGACAGTAGAAGGGCCAGCCAGAAGGCCCTGGTACCGAAGGCGGGGCTCTCCGGACCGCTTGATACAGAGATCGACAACCCGTAGTTGTGTCTCGATGAGAGTTATTAGACTCCCTGCGCAGGTAAGGGCTCATTTAGCGTCAGTGAGGCCCCCGCGTCGATCCGGTGTCAGGTGCCCCGGTGAGAGGGCCTGTCGCATCAATAAGGGGACCGACGCGGTGTATGATGTATCCCTCTGAGGGCCTCTGAATCGAGGTGGCCATGATCACCGTATCACCAGAATATCAGTCGCTCAGGACTCCGGTCTCGGACGGAGAGCCTTTCAGCTCTTTACCAATAAGCTTCATGTTTGCATACCCGAGTTTGATTTTGTTAATGGAATTCCCATTGACACCAATATGAGTAGTACAAATTACGTCATTGAGTTATAATTTGTGGTGCTGTACTTGTAACTCAGCGTAGATTATCAATCTGAAACTTGCAGAGATGAAGTCCTCGGCTCCGAATGTCATCCACACGCATGCTTTAATAATGCAGTGTCATTGCCCGTATATATCTAGCGCGTCCATGTTTTGTGATGCAATGCCTTCAGTACTATGTGTTGCAGCGAGGGCCAGGTTTTCTGCGGGACTAAGGCTCACCTCCACCGAGTTGTTTCCGCGCTGTCTCATCGACATCATGTCGCTCGCACCTCGGGAATATCCACGACAACCTCGACAACGTTGCATATCTAAAACTATTTGTTTGCAATTGATTATGCACCGGAAAATCAGGAGCTTGAGGCCCGTTTTGATTATCTAATAGCCATCAATCTGTATCATCTACACTGTGGAGGCAGATGCTTCCTCAATGACCCAAAATGCCTACCCGCTCATGGAATTTCGTTTCCCCAGGAAGGACAATGCTAAAATGGACGAATAATCTTGGGAAGCTGGATAACCTTATTTGCCAAATGACGGATGAGTAGAATAGGCAAGATTGTGCACCAGTGAGGAACAGCTCTAGATGCATATCTGGCATAGCAGCCGTGACATTTGAATAAAGAGCGATAACAACCTCCAGCCCGCCTCCCCCCCCCCCCCCCGCCGGTCATCGGGCTGGCTTTCCACCAAAAGTTCCTGAAGTACACCCTGAGCTTGGCCCCCCACTTTTTGAAACGTTCCTACGCCTATTTTGATAACCTTTTTGTAATCGAGCCGGGTGAAGCCTATACTGTAGAACTCTGCTTCCAATACATGGCCACGCTGCTTCATACTGCAGTATAACTTGGCACCCCCTCCCCCCCATGGCTACAAAGAAAATGTTTTATAGCACGAATGCCGAGAGCAATTCGTGTATCTTTTGGTCTACAATCGTTGCATCAACTCTCATCAGAATGTCACTTTTGATGTGAGAGTAGATACCCGGAGCACCAAGAAGGTATGTCGCTTGTGCGGTGCGAACTCGACTTAACAATGCATAACGTGCGCGAGCAAGCCGCACAAGGAAAAAAAACGTTAAGCATGTGATAGATGCTCGTGCCGTTTTTTTGTGAAATCGGTGATTTTTTTTAACTTTTCCTCTCTATCTCAGTCATGTTAGCGCCCGGACATTTGTTTGTAGTGACATTAGCATTGTGCCATGCACTGGGTATGAGTTTTTCAGCATTCATGTACTTAGTCTTGTATGCCATTATTTTAGAAGCGTTTTCACTCCTGAATAAATTCCCATTCGTTTTCACGAGAAGCAGCGTTATAGTTTTAGAGTTTTGGCAATGTAACCAGCTCCTTATGATATACCAAATGCCGACAGCTGTCAGTTTACGTCAGCATGCTCCAAACTCAGTATGCCGGAGAACCAGGAGAAAAAGGCCCGTTTTGCTTATCTGAATAGCCATGGACATTTGTATTTGTCTCGTCTCATGTGAGATGGCATTTTGCACGTAAATTGTCAAACATGCTTAAAGATGCACCGAACATGGCAGCTTTCATGTGTAATGCCAGCTAGAACCACGCAGCGTCTTATTGCGGGCTCGGGAAAGCAATGTCACAGTTTTAGGACAGATGAGCAGCAAACGTGCCGCACATGGACGCATCACTTACAAAGAAAGGTAACCGGAGGGGGATGTCGGGTGAATAGAGCTGTAGGCGTAAGAGACGCCCTCAGGGCCGAACGTGCCCTGGAACGTAACGGGAGCGCCGGAGGCAGCGTATCTCTGAGGGTAGATACCGAGAGCAGCCGCGTTGTACAGACGGGCGTGCTCAGCCTTGGCGGCGGCCACCGCGGGGGTGTCGCTGACGGGCAGAGGAGCGCTGCGCTTCTTGCGGTAGTCAGGGGCAGCCTCGGCGGCGGCGGCAGCCTCGGCGTACAGCTGGCGGAACTCAGCCTTGGCGGCCCTCACATCAGCTGTATCATGGACAGGAGCGGGTCCCACCAGGGTGTTGACGGGCGCCTTCAGGTCGGCGACGGGAGCCACCGGCAGGTTGGTGCCCTGCACGTGGAAGCCGGTGGCGTCCGCCACGTATTTGACCGTCTGGGTCAGGCCGTTGGCGTCCACGTAGCTGTAGGAGCCGACGGTGTCGCCGTAGGCGTTCTTGCTCTCCGACTTGGTGCTCAGGCCGTCGGCGTAGCCGTAGCTGTAGTCCCCGCTTCTGCTCAGGGAATAGTGCTGAGAGCTAACACTGGCTGGCGCGGCGTACACCTTGTAGGGTGCTGCAGCGTAGTTGGTGTGGGGAGCAGCACCATACGTGGCGTAGGGGGCAGCAGCGAAAGGTAGAGTAGGGGGCAGCAAAGTTGTTCCAGTGTCCAGCGGCGTACGGGTATCCCGAGTAGCCTAGTCCGCTGTAGGGCAGGGCGTACCTGGGCAGCCGCAACGGCCAGGACAGCGGACACTACCACCTGAAAAGAGACAAGTAGAATTATCGCTTTACAATGTGAAGCATTTGAAAGAAAAGAAAGCAGGGCGCGGATAATCTGTTGAGAATCGTCCTTTGAGAAAAACGTTAAGCCATGGGCGCCGAGATTAACCACAGAAGTGCAGCTTTTATGTAATATGTGCAGTATAAATCATCATGCAATTTTAAGGTAATGTCAGGCAGGTTGTAACAAATATGAAACACCAACTAGACATGGACAAACACAGGTTCAGATGATAAAATTAAGTATCACGGTTGTGTTGCTAAGAAGAAGTAATTAGCACCTTAAGAACATTAAGACCTTACTGTTAGGCCACGCAAGATCCAGCTTCGCTGAGAAAGTGAAAAGCCTAGAATGAATGAATATCGTTAGGAAGCATAGCAAGTGGAGCACTCCCCAGGACTTTCATGGCTGAACTCGCTGGTGTCTGTGATGCCTGTGGTCCAGTGCCGGCCAGCTTTATACCGGCTGGAGCCGGTGCTGCCTCTGTGGAGCCACGCCCATGCCGACGCTTACGCTCGCACGCCACTGGCCGCGACGCACGCCACGACCCGCGGCCACCCGGCCACCAAGGTGAGAGTGGCGGGAAGGTAATTTGACTCCTCCACCCTAGTACGTGCAAAATATGTAAGTAGCCAAGCACTCGCGGTTAACTGTTTTTGTCCGTAGAGCAACACTACCGCATTTCTATGCATCACATCCTTCATTTCTAAGTTGAAACCAGGCACAGACTGTCTCGAAAAGGGGCCTTGGCCTTTATTTTAACAGGACACCAAATTCCAGGGGTCCAGCAATGTTGTTGCTCTTGCCGTGGCGAAACCTGTCTCGGCCTGGAACAGTGAGGCACCCATGCCCCTTTAAAAAACTTAGCAATAGCAAACGCATGGAAAGATGGGCCTGTATTTTAAATTACTGGCCTAAGGCCTTTCAAATAAACCTGTTCCTAGGTCATGACATTTGGAACGATCATGGTCAAACAAGTTCAAACTGTGGATCGGTGTCCGAAGCTCGCTCAGATCTCCGAACGCAGCGACATATAACCTGGATAACTCTACTCGGAAAAATGTTACTTGTCTTCTTCTCAGGCCCGTGACCTCATTTCACTTTTAAAAGGTCACAGTGCCCAAAAACCTACGAGATTGCTTTCGTTTTCTTAATTTGTCAAGGTTTTTGCTTGGCGGGATGTTCCTAGCTAAAACCTTGGTCGAGGGCATTCGAAGTCAATGACATTGTCGAGCCTTTATGCAGCAATAATAACATCTTTCTACCTCCCTTCGGTCAAGACATTAGAAATGGGTGTCCAAATTTCCCTCATGAATCAATATGTCTAGTAAAACAAAGAAGCTGAATTTTTCCTGGACCTGATATTCACACCTGGCCCAATGCCAACGAAATTCACCTAAATAAACATCAATGCTAAGTTAAACTTTCTAATTTTAAAACAAACGGTCCTTAGGATGTATGGTTTCGTCAAACGCTACGTTTTGACATCAGCTCACACTAACAAAGAGACGGTAGAAAGACAGGTTAGGAAGCCACGGTATCGAGGGAGAGGCTCTCCGTACCGTTTGACGCAAAGGTCGACACCCGTAGTTGTATCTCAGAGCGGAATATTAGGCCCTTACTCGGGTCGTTTCGCGTCGAAGCAAGGGTTCGATCGACGCAAGGGCTCATTTAGCGTCAGTGGGGCTCCTACGTTGATCCGGTGTCAGGTGCCCGGTGAGAGGGGCCTGCCGCACCAAGAAGAAGACCGGCGTGGTGTATGATGTATCCCTCTGAGACCTCTGAATCAAGGTGGCCATGATCACCGGTATCACCTAGAATATTAGTAGCTAAGGATTCCGGGCTGGGACAGAGAACCTTTCAGCCCCTAACCATGAAGTTTCCATTCTTGCATATTCGACTTTTTTCTTGTTGATGGAATTTCCATTTGCACCAACAGGAGGAATACAACTCACGTCATTGTGTGCTCAGTTAGTGGTGCTGTCGTTTCAAATCTGCAAAGAGCATCAATCTAAAACTTGCAGAGATGAAAGCTGTGTTCTGGAATGTATTTTACACGTATACTTGCATTACCTGTGCCGGTGTCCGTATATAACTGGCTTTTCTATCTGTTGTGTTGCAATTGCGGCAGTAATGTGTGCTGCAGCGTGGACAAACTTTTCGGTTGGACTCAGCCTAACCACCGCCGAGTCGTTTTCGCTCTGTCTCACTGACTTCACGTCGCTCGCTCTCGGGATATGCACGACAACCTCAAGTATGCAATCTAGACAGGTCGCTCACTCTCTGGTGCGCGACGCCTTGTGTCCGCCACCCTCGCTCAGACGGCCGCTGCTTCGCCACATTCCGGCGTGTCTGCACCATGCAGAGGCCGCGGGCCGTGCCGGCATCGGAGACACGCTGCTCCTATTCCTCGCGAGGCTCAGCGTCTCTGAACTTTAGCAGCTCGCACCCTGCGCACCTCGTCGGGGTGCAGCACAGACACGTCATTCAGCGGCACCATCGGCTTGACCGTGTTGAACGCCTCCGTCATGATCTGAGGCAATAGCTCCAGCGACCTCCTCCTCATATGCCTCATACTCCACAAATCCCTTTGAAAGAAATATTTGACAAAGGCGAACATGGGACAAAGAGTAAACGTACGTGAAGGTAGACATACAAATGATATACCAACTCCAAGCCATCAGTTGGAAAGCTTTACGCTTCCACAAACGTCCATAACTTTTGTGAAAGCTGTCCATATGGCGCATGTACAAGCATCACATTTATCTCCAAGTCGTGACTCTATCACTTCCGAACCACCGGGTGTAGCCGCGCCAAACTGTTAATGGATGTAGGCAGTTGACAAGCGAATCTTTCTGTATAAAAAATTGGTTCAATTTGTCTTGCTTCTGATCTGTGGAAGGCCAAAGCCAGACCGTGGGCTCTCAGCGAAGGCCTTTTCTAAGGAATCGATGTGATGTGACAGCCGTAACCTACAGCGTACCTCTCAAGGCTTACTTTGAATGAATGAAAACATGAACAGTTCCGTGGGTTTCTTAGTACCTTGACCTTCTGAGATTAAAAAGGTCACTTTGTCTTGAACAACATCATTGAATTGTACTTAGGACAGGTATGTGGGTTCAAGGCGGTTACATAAGGGAGTCTGGGAGCATTTTGGACACCAAGTGGATACAGCATTGCTTAACCTTGTTCTAACAAACATCAATTTCAGGCACAACTAGGATTGCATACATGTCAACCCACACTGTGAATTTGGTGTCCCTAGCTATCATGCTTCTGATGTCTCGTTGAGCAGTAAATCGACCCCTACCCGTGCGAAGGGTATTCATTGATTCAACCAGCCACCTGGGCACGTGTTAACAATAGCCTAAGGCATTCCAGAAACTCGCTGTGCAAACAGTCAAAAGTTGCGACGGTGGGCACGCCCGTGGGCACGTGCAAAACGTTTTGTCATGCATTCGTACACTGTCTTGTATATCGATGACCTTGTTACCTGCCCTATGGCTGAACTTGCTGTTGGACCATTTTGTAAAAATCAAACAACTAGTCCCCATCGTGTCTTCTTCCTTGGACCACCCTCGACAAAATGTGTTGATTTTATGCCTTGATAACTTTTTGCGATCTAGCCTGATAAACAGTTAACTCGGCACATCCCATGACTACAACGAAACTGCGTTATAACACAAGTGCCGAGAGCGATTCGTGTATCTTCTGATCCACATCTGTCTAATCATCTGTCCACATCCACATCTGTCATGACATCATGTCTAATCAGGAATATTTTTTGTGATAGTGGATACGTGGCTCACCAAGTGCGGAATGTCGCTTGTTCAGTATGCACTCGGCTTCGCGCTGCATGAGATTTGCAAAGCCGTAAAAAGGGGAAGAAACAATTCAAGTATATAAGTTTGATGCTCGTCTTTTTTTGGAACTTTGTGATTTTTTTAGTTTTTTACGTTGCATCACAGTTATGTAAACATTCGGACATATATCCGTGGCGTCATTAGCATTGTACCATGCACCGGGTATGTATATCAGAGAGTTAGAATGATTGATCAGTTGTAAATCAAGTTAAGGGTAGTGTACTGGCAGACTCAGAATTCTTCAGTCGTCATGTTTTTCGTATTGTACGTCATTATTTCGGAGATTCTCCGCTCGTGACAAAAATAGCCATTCGTCATCACGAGGATTGCAGCGTTTTAGTTTTTGAGTTTGAACAATTTACCCAGCTCCTCCTAGTATAGTGAAGATCGACAGCTGCCGGCATACGTCAGGATGCACCGGAAAATCAGGAGCTTGAGGCCCGTTTTGATTTTTTGAATAGCCAGCGACAATTGTAAATGTACCAGGTGAGGTGGCATTTTGCACGTAAACTGCCAGTCGTAATGAGAGAGTACACCGAAAATGGTAGCTTTCAGGTGTAATGACAAATAGAAACATACAGAGCGCCTAGTTGCAGCCCCGAGAAAGTAATGCCGACATTTTAGCACAGATGAGCAGCAAATGCCCTGAACACAGGCACATCACTTACGAAGAAAGGTCACAGGAGGGGAGCGTCGGGTGAATAGAGCTGTAGGCGTAAGAGACACCCTCAGGGCCGAACGTGCCTTGGAACGTGACGGGAGCGCCGGAGGCAGCGTATCTCTGAAGGTAGATACCGAGAAAATCAGGAGCAAACAACATTCAGCCTGACCTGAAAGGTACTATGTTCGGTGTATTCTCCCATTATGACTGGCAGTTTACGTGCAAAATACTACCTCACCTGGGGCGAGATACAGATACAAATGTCGATGACTATTCTGATAATCAAAACGGGCCTCAAACCCCTGATTTTTCGGTGCATAATTAATTGCAAATAATAGTTATGAGCTTCAGGTGCGAGTTACTGACGTCCTAGAGATGCTGAGCCTCGCGAAGAAGAGGAGCAGCATGTCCTCTGATGTCGGCAGGACCCGCAGCCTGTGCAGGGAGCAGCCACGCCGGGCGTGTGGCGGAGCAGCGGCCGTCTGAGCGACGGATGGCGCGTACAAGGCCGTCGCCGACCAGACGGTGAGCGACTTCGTCCAGACTGCGTACTCTGAGGTTGTCGTGAATATCCCCGGGGTGCGAGCGAAATGATGTCGATGAGACAGCGCGGAAGCGACTTGGTGGAGGTGAGCCTTAGTCCCACAGAAAAGCTGGCTCTCGCTGGAACACACATTACTGAAGACATTGCAGCACGAAACATGGACGCGCTAGATATATACGGGCACTGACACTGCATTACTAAAGCATACGTGTAGATGACATTCGGAGCCGAGGACTTCATCTCTGCAATTTTCAGATTGATGCCCTATGCTGAGTGAACAAGCAAAACACCACAAAATATAACTCAATGACGTAATTTGTACTACTCATGTTGGTGTAAATGGGAATTCCATTAACAAAATGAAACTCGGATATGCAAACGTGAAGCTTCTTGGTGAGGATCTGAAAGGCTCTCGTCCGAGACCGGAGGCCTTAGCGACTAATATTCTGGTGATACGGTCATCATGGCCACCTCGATTCAGAGGCCCTCAGAGGGATACATCATACACCGCGTCGGTCCCCTTATTGATGCGACAGGCCCTCTCACCGGGGCACCTGACACCGGATCGACGCGGGGGCCTCACTGACGCTAAATGAGCCCTTACCTGCGCAGGGAGTCTAATAACTCTCATCGAGACACAACTACGGGTTGTCGATCTCTGTATCAAGCGGTCCGGAGAGCCCCGCCTTCGGTACCAGGGCCTTCTGGCTGGCCCTTCTACTGTCTCATTGTGAGTGCGAAGTGATGTCAAAACGTAGCGTTAGACAAAGCCATACATCTTTGATACCAATCTTTTGAAAACTAGAAATTTAAGTAGGTATTTATGTTCATTCAGGTTAATTTCGTTGACAATTGGGTCAGGTGTGTAATGTCAGGTCCAGGTAAAAATGCGGATTGTTTTACTAGATATGCTGATTCATGGGAAGATTTGGACGCCCATCTCTAACTCTCCACACTTGATTCAAGTGTGGTAGAAACATGTTGTTTGAACTGCATTAAGGGCCGAAGAAGTCACTGGGCTGGAATGGCCTCGATCAGCCTTTGGTTTAGGAACATCCCACCGAGCAACATCCTTGACAACTTAAAATTAAAACAATCTCGTAGGCATTTGGTCACTGTGACCTCCTCAAGGTGAATGCGACAATATTCTCCTAAGAAAGCATGTAGTTGATAATGAAGCTAACCAAGTATAACCAGCATTGAATGCGTTTACATATAAGCACAGTTAGCCGTGAGATCTTAGTAACTCACATGTTTAGCACGCACTCGGGTGGAGGAGTCAATTTAAATTCCCCCTTCCCAGATAATTTTTTCAGTATGATTTCCGAACAATTTGTGTGTTTACGCCAGACTGTTTATGGTTGCAGACAATTGGCTAGCAAATCTTTTGGTGTAAAAAATTGAGTTACGCTGTCAGGTTCCTGATCTATGGCAGGTCAAAGTTAGGTCGTGGCTCTCAGCGAAGTCCATTCCTAGGGAATCGAATAGATGTGGCAATCTGATCTGTGACAATCTCAGTCTGATGTGGCAATGAAATGTTAGAAAAAATCATACATATTTGAGATAGTTTCGTAGGTTATCAAACCAATTACATGTAGGACTACCACGACTTTAGGTACGAAGTCAAAGTGAGTCATATGAGGATCAGACAAAGGTCAAGAACAACATAAGCCAAGAAAAGGTGTGACGATGGGCAGCCCCTGCGAAAAAATCTTGCTGGGCATTTGTACCCGGCCTTTTACAACCATCGCATTTTTTAACTAACCTCATGGTTGGCCTTACTGCTGGACTTTCTAAAAGACAATTAAGCCAGACATCCCAAACACTGCTTCCAACCTGGAGCAATCTCCGCAAAATAAGTCTTGATAACCCTTTGTGATCGAGCCTGATGAAAACTATGCTGTAGAACTCTGCTTGCAGCATATGCTTGCATTGCATCGAACTGCAGTATAATTTGGTACACCCGAAGAAGCCTCTTTATAGCACAAATGAAGAGAGCGAATACCCGGAGCACAAAGTGAGGTGTGTCATTTGTGCTGCGCGAACTCGACTAAGCGCTGCATAAGCTTCGCGAACAAGCCGTACAGAGGAGAAAAACAACTTAAAGATATGCTAGATGTGTGAGAAGTTGCTACGAAGTTGGAGAGCTTTTTCGCCTTTCACTCTGCACCTCAGTCATCTTAACATTCGTACATATGTTTGTGATGTCTTTAGCATTGTACCATGCAACGGGTATGATTGTGCGTGAGTTAGAATTATTGATTGGTTGCACATCCGGTTAAGGACCATGTTCCGATAGATTGCGTTTTTTTCAGCATTCATATATTTGAATGTTGTGTATCATTATCCTGTGAAGTTTTCACTGGCAAAAAAAAACATTCGTTGTCACAAGGATATCAGCGCTTAGTTTTTGAGTTTTGACCATTCAACCAGCTCCTCCCGGTGTACTATATGCTGACAGCCGTCAGCATACGTCAGCATGCTCCAAACTAATGATGCCGGAAAACCAGGAGCTTGACGGCCCCGTTTTCCTTATCCCGATACCCATCGACATCTTTATATGGGTCTCGCCCCATGTGAGATGGACATTTTGCACATAATCCCGTCAGACACGCCTAAAGAATACAGCTGAACATGGCAGCTCTCATGTGTAATGCCAAATAGAAACACACAGCGCTTAGTTGCGGGCTCGGAAACAACTGTCACAGTTTTAGCACAGATGGGCAGCAAACACCCTGCACACACTTCACAAAGAAAGGCACTCGTCTCGGCTTCCGGGAAGCTTTGGACACCGATATACAGTTCGGAACATGTTGACCCTGATCAATCCGAACGTCATGACCTTGGAGCGCTAAAGTTTAGACCAGTAAGCTCACATACATTCCTATCAATATGTGTTTTTGGTGTCGCTAATTTTTTAAAAAGATATTGCCACCTTATTGTCCCACGGCTGATAGACGTTTCGTCAGGGCAGGAAGAAGAACATTGCTATGCGTCTGGAATTTGGCATGTTGTTAAAATAAATGCCCAGAGCCCCTTTTCGAGGCCATATGAGCCTGGCTTCAACGCGGAAATAAAAGTTTAAATGCCCCGAAATGACGGTTGTCCTGCTCCGTCACCGAATGGTCCGATCCAGTAATTAAATAGGACGCGGCAATATTCCCATAGAAGAAGGCATATATTTGATAATCAATCTTACCAAGTCAAACGGGTGTTGAATGTACATACGGTGTATGCAGTTAGGCGTGAGAACTTCGCACTCATGTTTAACGCGCACTCGGCTGGAAGGGGTCATCTGAGGGTTTTCCCAAACTTTCTTCTGCCCCACCCCCCCGCCCCAGACATCTCAAGAAGCATGATGGCTAGAGACACCAAATTGGGAAGCCCCCCGAATGTTTTTTTCCGGAATGGTTTTCGAACAACTCGGCGTAGCCGCACCAAGCTGTATATGGATGTAGGCAATTGAATAGCGAATCTTTTGGTGTAAAAAAATTGATTTGCCTCGTCAACTTCCTGAATCTATGGCAGGTCAAAGTCAGGCCGTGCCTCTCAGGCGAAGCCATTTCTTTCGAATCGATGTGATGTGGCAGCCTGATCTGTAACAATCTGTAACAATCTCAGTCTAACGTGCCAACGAAGCACTAACACGCGCTTGGGTGGGGGAGTGTCTAAATTGACCCCCCCGAAGGCTTTTCCGAAATGGTTACCGAATGGCGCGGTGTAGCCATGCCAAACTTTGCATACCTGTATACAATTGAATGATGGCTTGTTTGACGTCAACAATTTAGATGTACCTTGTAAGGTCGCTGACATGCGGCAGGTCAAATCAGGCCTAGGTTTCAGCGAGGGCAATTTCTAGGGAATCGCTCATTCTGATGCAACAACGAAGTGATAGACGAGGCCACACATCTCTGAGGTGCTTTCTTAGGCAACACAAATATTGAATGAGCAAATATAGTTGACCTAAGGTCAAATATGAAGGTCACATCAAGGTCATGACCAACTCTCTTATTGCTCTAGGGCTTGCTGTATGGGATAGTTGATGGTGCTCATTTCGAAGTTTATTGACAGAATGAAACGCATTATGCATCTTCCAGGGACTTCTCAGAGGTCAGGAATAGGTCATCGATCTAAAATGACCCAGGTCAACATTTTGTTTTAAGAAACATATTGTCTAGCGTTATCTTTGTCGCTTATTCAATGCAAAACTCGGAACAATCTGTGTGACTTGATCACCATGGCCTTCAAAGATCAAGCAAGATCACTGACCTTAAATGAGCACGTCAACGTTTGCTTAGAAACAGTTATCTAGGTTCTGGGGACACTTTGGAGACCAACCTGGAATTTGATCTTGTTGACCTTAGTTGACCTAAAGGTCATGACCTAGGAACCCTCAAATATAGCCTAGCTGAGTTCATGTACAGGTCAACACACCCTATGAATTTGGTGTCTCTAGTTTCCCTAGTTCCCGAGATCTCACATGGGTCAAATTGCCCCCCCCCCCCTCCCCCACTCGAGCGAAGGGCATCCAGCCGGCCACCAGGGCGCGTGTTAAGGGAAGCCACCAGTTCTCTGAGATAATTTCGCAGGCTATAACATCAACTTGAATTTGTAACTACAAGAATTTCAGATATAAAGTCAAAGTCAGGCATCAGGGTCAGACCAAGGTCAAAGCTTACCTCCTCTTATACTGTAGGGCTTGCTTTATGAAGCAGTTTTTAGTGTTCGTTTCGAATTGTTGATGGCAGGGACCGCAATAGACAGGTGATATGAGTTTTTAAAAGTCAGGATAGGTCAGCTAGCTCAAATAATTCACGCCAACATTTGTTGTAGGAAAATGCCGTGTAGCGTAAGCATTGGCGTTGATTTGAATGGGAAAATATGAAGAGCCTTGTACGTTTTGTAATTATTTTGACCTCCTTCTGAAAAACGTCACTGGTCTTCAATCAACACCATTGAATTTGTACTTGGGACAGGTATGTAGGTTCGCGGCAGTTGCATAGGGAAGTCTGGGGCACTTTAGACATCAATCTTGAAGTTGACATTGTCTGACCTTATTTGAACCATGGCGCATGACCTAGAAACATCAAAGTAAAGCACAGCTGAGATTACATGGGGGCCAACCCACCCTGTGAACCCGTGTTTCTAGCCATCATGCTTCTTGGGATCTCTGGAGGAGCAAATCGACCTCCACCCGAGCAAAACGTATTCATTGATTCACCCACCCACCTGGGTGCGTGTTAACAATAACATAGTGCATTGCGGACACGCGCTGTACAAACAAACAAAGTTACGACGATAAACAGTCCCTGCGCAAAGCATTTCGCTGTGCATTCACATTGTCTTTTACAACCATCGCATTTCCTACCTGCCCCATGGTTGAATTTACTGCCGGATCTTTTTTTGTAAAGATCAAAATTCGCGTCCCCAGCATGTATTTCGCCTTGGACCACTCTCCACAAAATGTGTCGAATCTATACCTTGATAACCATGGGCGTAGGAACAGGGGGGCCAGGGGGGCCATGCCCTCCCCCCCCCCACTCTCTCAAGGTGGGGGGCCAGCAATGTAAACTCCCCCCCCCCAGTTTTCAGATTAAGGCTGCATCTGGCTTACTTTTGCACTACATTAAACGTGCATGCCGATTTGCCTAGTTCACCAATCATTTCCCTTAAGATGTGTCATCTTTTTCGTCCGCGCATTGGGCATCGCTTAGTGTTACAGCCGCCAGACCTACGCCACAAGGAGTGGAGACTGCAACGCCGGGTGTCGGGGCTGTTATTGCTATGACTCGCGAGCTCGCGTGTTCAGCACCATATTACGCAGTTTTCTTGTCAGTGATCAGCTCTGACAGGATCTTGAGCATTTTAAGACAAACATGAGTTAGCCATGTTAAAATAAGCTTGGAGTCCCATTTCATCTACAAACTACGTTCAGGGATTCCGCAATATTCTCTGAAGCAAACAGGAAAGACACGGAACTGGAGTCTGTGTAACAACCATCGGACTACCTGTAGTGATCAGGGATGGGTTGGCGTCAATGAGGGTTCCTGTGCTGATCCGGGGGCCAAGTGCGCGGGTCAAGGCCTCCCGTGCCAGGGATGGGAACAACGTAATATGATGTATCCTTGTGATGGCCTTCGGATCACCAGGAGATCCTCCCCCCCCCCCGTGCCACCAGAATCATAGCCAGAAGACACTTTGCGATGGAACGGAATGACCCTTAAGCCCTTGACCGGAAAACGGCAATGTATCCCTGGTGTTCTACTCAAGAGGCCTCTTGCTCGGAGGGAAAAAGGGGTCTCATTATTGTTGAGTAAATGGATGTCTCATTATTGTTGAATAGGGTGGGACGGAATGAGCGTAAAAAACGAGCAAGGTCATGCCATGTTTGCCTGAGAGCGTTCATTTTCTCCAGAATGCATTTTCGAAACAAATTTCATCAGAAAGGCTTGAACATGCCCGCCTGCAACCTGGGGAGCAAGGCCAAGGATGGTCTTGGTTGCAGCTTACGTAAAACCGAAAAGTTTCGGCCACTACAAGTGCCACCAGACGGCGGGTGCCGTGTTAATGCTTTTCTGGATAAATAAATAGTTGCAAAAAACACGAAAAATAGAGATTCTACCCTCACTCTTCCAGTTCAACCACCAGATTCCAGCACCAATTTTTAAAGGCCAATCCGTTCTTTTCATCAGTCAAAAAATTGCACATGTGAAATATGCACTCAGACTGCCTTCTAAGTGTAAGACCTGGTATCATTAAGCGTTCAAGGATAGTTTTCAGAAGTGTCGTCATTTTCGTCCACCCGTTGGCCATAACTAAATATTAGCTGCTAGGCCGACGCTGCGCGGCCTACGGAGGCTGCAACGCCTGGAGTCGAAGCTTGTGCTTCTAAGATTTTCGAGTGTGCACGCTCAAAATTACGTCACATAACTAGCATTACTTGTCGATTACAGAGTTAAAGGCGATCACTTCAGAAGTGTCATCATATTCGTCCACCGGTGGGCCACGGCTAAATATTAGCTACTGGGTTAACGCTCCGCGGAATACGGAGACTGCAACGCCTGGTGTCGTGGTTTTTGTTGCTAAGATTTGCGAGCGCGCATGTTAAAAAGAACGTTACATAAATTGTATCACTGATTGATTCTGACTGAATGGTGAGCATTTTCAGACAAACATGGCTTGGCCATGTTAATACACGTTGTTGATCACTCGATCTGCAATCAAGTTTTCATCTTCAAATTTGGATCAACCATATCCATCTACAAGTTACTTTCACAATGTCCTCAATGCGTGTTTAACCCAGACAAAAAAATCGACAAGGTTTCTGAATTCTAGCGGTTTAGAGTCAACTAACAATTGTAAATTAACATCGCCTGTGATTTATTCCATTCAGTCGTTCAATGCCTGATTTATGCAGTTTATTGACCTCAAAATACAAACAGAATTGAGCTCACGGTACCTCTCGGTTTCTGTTCCAATTACAAGGTAAAAATAACAATAACCTAAAGAAAACAGTGTTTCTTGTCAACAAGTAAGCCATATCCGGGGATTTTGATTTTGGGGATCACGATTACATAGGCTTTTGTCAGCCTTAGCAAGGCTCTGGCCACGCCCCTGCCTACACATCAAAGCAGATCAAGTTGTATACGTTGCATGATGGGCAGTGAAGTGTCCGTTGGGTCAATTCATACCTAAGCCAGACGGCTTCCCGGAGGCTATTTTTCTGCGATGGTGTGGTGTGAGGGATGATAGTTGGGAAAAAGATACGGTTGCAGGTGTTCAGCACATGTTTCATACACCATGTAGTAGTAACGCTGATCTAAAAGTATCCAACAAAGCGGCCATACGATCAGTTCGCAGTCAGTCACACGGGAGGCATCCGGGCCAGGCAGTGGCCACTGACGGCAGACAGGAGCAGGGCCCAGATAAGGAACATATAACAGATGGGCCTTATCATGTGGCTTGATTCTTAAAAGAGAGCCTCCAGCATTATGGCTTGTGTAATTGTTTCTAGCAGTTTCAAGCTCCAGAATTTGTTTCCGCCCAAAATGCTGCGACAAGTCTTATCTCTTGAAAAGCAGCCAGCAAAATGAACGCGCATGAAAAGTATTCGCACTGTGAGCTATCGATCCACTTTCGAAATTCTCGCCAGCCTATATCCAGGCCTTTTTTTGGCATCTACACTGTGGAGGCAGATGCTTCCTCAATGACCCAACATGCGTACCCGCTCATGGAATTTCGTTTCCCCAGGAAGGACAATGTTAAAATGGCCGAATAACCTTGGGAAGCTGGATAGCCTTATTTGCCAAATGACAGATGAGTGGAATAGGCAAGATTGAGCACCAGTGAGGAACAGCTCTAGATGCATATCTAGCATAGCAGCCGTGACATTTGCATAAAGAAGCGATGACAACATCCATCCCGCCTCACCCCTCCCCCGGTCATCGGGCTGGCTTTCCACCAAAAGTTCCTGAAGTACACCCTGATATTGGCCCCCCACTTTTTGATACGTTCCTACGCCTATATTGATAACCTTTTTGTAATCGAGCCGGATGAAGCCTATACTGTACAACTCTGCTTCCAACACATGGCCACATTGCTTCACACTGCAGCATAACCTGGCAACCCCCATGGCTACAAAGAAAATGTTTTATGGCACGAATGCCGAGGGCAATTTGTGTATCTTTTGATCTACAATCGTTGCATCAACTCTCATCAGAATGTCACTTTTGATGTGAGAGTAGATACCCGGAGCACTAAGGAGGTATGTCGCTTGTGCGGTGCGAACTCTACTTAACACTGCATAAGGTGCGCGAGCAAGCCGCACAAAGGAAAAAAAAACACGTTAACCATGTGATAGATGCTCGTGCCGTTTTTGTGAAATTGGTGATTTTTTAAACCTCTTCCTCTCTATCCCAGTCATGTTAGCGTCCGGACATTTGTTTGTAGTGTCATTAACATTGTGCCATGCACTGGGTATGAGTTTTTTAGCATTCACGTACTTAGTCTTAAATGCCATTATTTTAGAAACGTTTTCACTCCTGAATAAATTCCCATTCGTTTTCACGAGAAGCAGCGTTATAGTTTTAGAGTTTTGGCAATGTAACCAGCTCCTTATGATATACCAAATGCCGACAGCTGTCGGTTTACGTCAGCATGCTCCAAACTCAGTATGCCGGAGAACCAGGGGTGAAAGGCCCGTTTTGCTTATCTGAATAGCCATCGACAGTTGTATTTGTGTCGTCCCATGTGAGATGGCATTTTGCACGTAAATTGTCAAACATGCTTAAAGAATGCACCGAACATGGCAGCTTTCATGTGTAATGCCAGCTAGAACCACGCAGCGTCTTATTGCGGGCTCGGGAAAGCAATGCCACAGTTTTAGGACAGGTGAGCAGCAAACGTGCCGCGCATGGACGCATCACTTACAAAGAAAGGTAACCGGAGGGGGACGTCGGGTGAATGGAGCTGTAGGCGTAAGAGACGCCTTCAGGGCCGAACGTGCCCTGGAACGTGACGGGAGCGCCGGAGGCAGCGTATTTCTGAGGGTAGATACCGAGAGCAGCCGCGTTGTACAGACGGGCGTGCTCAGCCTTGGCGGCGGCCACCGCGGGGGTGTCGCTGACGGGCAGAGGAGCGCTGCGCTTCTTGCGGTAGTCAGGGGCAGCCTCGGCGGCGGCGGCAGCCTCGGCGTACAGCTGGCGGAACTCAGCCTTGGCGGCCCTCACATCAGCTGTATCATGGACAGGAGCGGGTCCCACCAGGGTGTTGACGGGCGCCTTCAGGTCGGCGACGGGAGCCACCGGCAGGTTGGTGCCCTGCACGTGGAAGCCGGTGGCGTCCGCCACGTATTTGACCGTCTGGGTCAGGCCGTTGGCGTCCACGTAGCTGTAGGAGCCGACGGTGTCGCCGTAGGCGTTCTTGCTCTCCGACTTGGTGCTCAGGCTGTCGGCGTAGCCGTAGCTGTAGTCCCCGCTTCTGCTCAGGGAATAGTGCTGAGAGCTGACACTGGCTGGCGCGGCGTACACCTTGTAGGGTGCTGCAGCGTAGCTGGTGTGGGGAGCAGCACCATACGTGGCGTAGGGGGCAGCCGCGAAAGTAGAGTAGGGGGCAGCAAAGTTGTTCCAGTGTCCAGCGGCGTACGGGTATCCCGAGTAGCCTAGTCCGCTGTAGGGCAGGGCGTACTGGGCAGCCGCAACGGCAAGGACAGCGGAAACTACTACCTGAAAAAGACCAAATGGACTGTCGCTTTACAATGTGAAGCATTTCAAAGAAAAGAAAGCAGGGGTGGATAATCTTTTGAGAATGTTCCTTTGAGAAAAACGTTAAGCCATGGACGCCGAGATTAACCATAGAAGTGCAGCTTTTATGTAATATGTGCAGTATAAATCATTACGCAATTTTAAGGTAATGTCAGGCAGGTTGTAACAAATTTGAAACACCAAATAGACATGGACAAACACATGGTTCAGGTGTTGAAATTAAGTGTCACGGTTGTGTTGTTAAGAAGAAGTAATTAGCACCTTAAAAACATTAAGACCTTACTGTTCGGCCACGCAAGATCCGGCTTCGCTGAGAAAGTGAAAAGCCTAGAATGAATGAATATCGTTAGGAAGCATAGCAAGTGGAGCACTCACCAGGACTTTCATGGCTGAACTCGCTGGTGTCTGTGATGCCTGTGGCCCGGTGCCGGCCAGCTTTATACCGGCTGGAGTCGGTGCTGTCTCTGTGGAGCCACGCCCATGCCGACGGTAACGCTCGCACGCCACTTGCCACGACGCACGCCACGACCCACGGCCACCCGGCCACCAAGGTGAGAGTGGCGAGAAGGTAATTTGACTCCTCCACCCTAGGGCGTGCTAAATATGTAAGTAACCAAGCTCTCGCGGTTAACTGTTCTTATCCGCAGAGCAACACTACCGTCATTTCTGGGCATCACATCCTTTATTTTTAAGTTGAGAGCAGGTACAGCCTGCCTCGAAAAGGGGCCTTGGCCTTTATTTAACAGGAACACCAAATTCCAGGGGTCCAGCAATGTTGTTCCTCGTGCCGTGGCGAAACCTGTCTCGGCATGAAACAGTGAGGCACCCATGCCCCTTTAAAAAACTAGCGATATCAAACGCATGTATAGATTGGCCTGTATTTGAAATGACTGGCCCAAACCTGTAAGTTCCTAGGTCATGACGTTCGGATCGATCATGGTCAGACAAGTTCAAACTGTGGATCGGTGTCCGAAGCTCGCTCAGATCTCCAAACGCAGCGACATATAACCTGGATAACTTTACTTGGCAAAATGTCACTTGTCTTCCCCTCAGGCCCGTGACCTCATTTCACTTTTAGGGGGTCACAGTGACCAAAAACCCACGAGATTGCTTTCGTTTCTTAATTTGTCAAGGTTTTTGCTTAGCGGGATGTTCCTAGCTAAAATGTTGGTCGAGGGCATTCGAGGTCAGTGACCTCGTCGAGCCTTTATGCAGCAATAATAACATCTTCCTACCTCCCTTCGGTCAAGACATTAGAACTGGGCGTCCAAATTTCCGTCAAGAATTAATATGTCTAGTAAAACAAAGAAGCTGAATTTTTCCCAGATCTAACATTCACACCTGACCCAATGCCATCGAAATTCACCTAAATAAACATCAATGCTAAGTTAAACTTTCTAATTTTTAAAGAAACGGTCCCAAGGATGTATGGTTTCGTCTAACGCTACGCTTTGACACCAGCTCACACCAACAACGAGACGGTAAAAAGACAGGTTAGAAAGCCACGGTATCGAGGAAGAGGCTCTCCGTACCGTTTGACGCAAAGGTCGACACCCGTAGTTGTATCTCAGAGCGGATTATTAGGCCCTACGCAGGTCGTTTCGCGCCGAAGCAAGGGCTCGATCGACGCAAGGGCTCATTTAGTGTCAGTGGGGCTCCTACGTTGATCCGGTGTCAGGTGCCACGGTGAGAGGGGCATGCCGTACCAAGAAGAGCACCGGCGTGGTGTATGATGTATCCCTCTGAGACCTCTGAATCAAGGTGGCCATGATCACCGTATCACCAGAATATTAGTAGCTAAGGACTCCGGGCTGGGACAGAGAACCTTTCAGGTCCTGACCATGAAGTTTCATGCTTGCATATTCGACTTTAACGTTGTTAATGGAATTTCCATTTGCACCAACAGGAGGAATACGACTTACGTCATTGTGTGCTCAGTTAGTGGTGCTGTCGTTCCTAATCTGCAAAGAGCATCAATCTAAAACTTGCAGAGATGAAAGCTGTGTTCTGGAATGTATTTTACACGTATACTTCCATTACCTGTGCCGGTGTCCGTATATAACTGGCTTGTCTATCTGTTGTGTTGCAATTGCGGCAGTTATGCGTGCTGCAGCGTGGACAAACTTTTCGGTTGGACTCAGCCTAACCACCGCCGAGTCGTTTTCGCTCTGTCTCACTGACTTCACGTCGCTCGCTCCTCGGGGATATGCACGACAACCTCGGAGCATGCAATCTAGACAAGGTCGCTCACCGTCTGGTGTGCGACAGCCTTGTGTCCGCCACCCTTCGCTAAGACGGCTGCTACTTCGCCACATTCCAGTGTGTCTGCGCCATGCAGAGGCCGCGGGCCGTGCCGGCATCGGAGAACACGCTGCTCCTCTTCCTCGCGAGGCTCAGCGTCTCTGAAACTTTAGCAGCTCGCACCCCTGCGCACCCGACCGGGGTGCAGCACAGACACGTCATTCAGCGGCACCATCGGCTTGACCGTGTTGAACGCCTCCGTCATGATCTGATGGCAATAGCTCCAGCGACCTCCTCCTCATATGCCTCATACTCCACAAATCCCTTTGAAAGAAATATTTGACAAAGGCGAACATGGGAACAAAGAATAAACGCACGTGAAAGTAGACATACGAATGATATACCATCCCAAGCCATCAGTTGAAAAGCTTTAAGCTTCCACAAACGTCCATAACTTCTGTGAAAGCTGTCCAATCGCGCGTGCACAAGCATCACATTTATCTCCCAGCCGTGACTCTATCACTTCCGAACAACTGGGTGTAGCCGCGCCAAACTGTTTATGGATGTAGGCAGTTGACTAGCGAATCTTTCTGTATAAAAAATTGGTTCAACTTGTCGGGCTTCTGATCTATGGAAGGCCAAAGCCAGACCATGGCTCCCAGCGAAGGCCTTTTATAAGGACTCGATGTGATGTGGCAGGCTGATCTGTGACAACCTGTGACAATCCTAGTCTGCTGTGGCAAAGAATTATAAGACTAAGCCATACATCTCTGAGATAGCTTCGCAGGCTATAAGACCAATTTAATTTAGGACTACAACAAATTCAGGTACGTAGTCAAAGTCAGGCGCGGGGATCAGATCGAGGTCAAAACTATCCTGCTCTTATGCTCAGGAGCTTGTTTTATCAGGTAGCTTTTTGGCGCTCATTTCGAATTGGTTAATGACTTGTACCGCAGCAGACAGACTCCATGGAAACTTAAAGATCAGAGTATATCAATGACCTTAAATGATCCACGTCAACACTTTTATAGGGAAATACCGCCCAGCGTAGCCTCTCAGGCTTCTTTGAATGAGGAAACATGAACAGTCCCGTGGGTTTCTTAGTACCTTGATATTCTGAAGCTTAAAAAGGTCACTTGTCTTGAACAAACATCATTGAATTTGTACTTAGGACAGGTATGTGGGTTCAAGGCGGTTACATAAGGGAGTCTGGGAGCATTTTGAACACCAATTTGGATATGACATTGCTTAACTTCATTCTACAAACATCAATTCCAGGCACAACTAGGATTGTATACAGGTCATCCCACACTGTGAATTTGGTGTCCCTAGCTATCCTGCTTCTTGAGGTCTCTGGAGCAGTAAATCGACCTCTACCCGTGCGAAGTGTATTCATTGATTCAACCAGCCACCTGGGCACGTGTTAACAATAGCCTAAGGCATTCCAGAAACTCGCTGTGCAAACAGTCAAAAGGTGCGACGGTGGGCACGCCCTGTGCAAAACACTTTGCTACGCATTTGTACACTGTCTTGTACATCGATGACATTTTTTACCTGCCCTATGGCTGGACTGGCTGTTGGATCTTTTTGTAAAAATCAAGCCGCTTATCCCTATCATGTCTTCTTCCTTGGACCACCCTTAACATAATGTGTTGATATTATGTCTTCATAACCTTTTTGCGATCTAGCCCAATGACCAGTGTAATTCTGCACATCCCATGACTATCAAGAAACTGCGTTATAGCACAAATGCCAGGAGAGATTCATGTATGTTCTGATCCACCGCCATGACATCAAGTCTAATCAGGAAGATTTTTGTGATAGGGGATACGTGGCTCACCAAGTGCGGTAGGTCGCTTGTTCAACATGAACTCGACTTGGCGCTGCATGAGGTTTGCGAAGCCGTAAAAAGGGGAAGAAACAATTCAAGTGTCGACGTTAGATGCTCGTGATGATTTTTTGAAGTTGGTGATTTTTTCACCTTTTTACATCGCATCACAGTTATGTAATCATTCGGACATATGTTTGCATCGTCCTTAGCATTTGGCCATGCACCAGGTATGATTATCAGAGAGTTAGAATGACCGATCAGTTGTAAACCAAGTTAAGGGCAGTGTCCTGGCAGACTCAGAGTTTTCATTTGTCATGTTTCTGTCTTGTATGCCATTATTTCGGAACTTCTTCGCTCGTGACAAGAACAGGCATTCGTCATCATGAGGATAGCAGCGTTTTAGTTTTTGAGTTTGAAAAATTTATCCCGCTCCTCCTAGTATAGTGAAGATCGACATCTGTCGGCACACGTCAGGATGCATCGGAAAATCAGGACCTTTAGCCCCGTTTTGCTTATCTGAATAGCCACCGACATTTGTAGATGTTCTCGCCCCATGTGAGATGGCATTTTGCACGTAAACTGCCAATCATACTGAGAGAAAATACCGAACATAGTAGCTTTCAGGTGTACTGACGAATATAGACATACAGAGCGCCTAAATGCAGCCCCGGGAAAGTAAAATAAGTATTTTAGCACAGATGAGCAGCAAATACCCTGAACACAGACACATCACGTACGAAGAAAGGCAACTGGAGGGGAGCGTCGGGTGAACAGTGCTGTAGGCGTAAGAGACGCCCTCCTGGTCGAACGTGCCCTGGAACGTGACGGGAGCGCCGGAGACAGCGTATCTCTGAGGGTAGATACCTAGAGAATCAGGAGCAAATAACGTGCAACCTGACCTGAAAGCTACTATGTTCTGTGCATTCTCTCATCATGACTGACAGTTTACGTGCAAAATACCATCTCACCTGGGGCGAGATACATATACAAATATTGATGGCTATTCAGATAATCAAAACGGGCCTCAAGCTCCTGATTTTCCGGTGCATAATTAAATGCAAATAATAGTTTTGAGTTTCAAGCGCGAGTTAATGAAGTCCTAGAAATGCTGAGCCTCGCGAGGAAGAGGAGCAGCATGTTCTCCGATGTCGGCAGGCCCCGCA
>NW_023596576.1:57245579-57289792 GCF_011947565.3 Pollicipes pollicipes
TCTTCCTTGGACCACCCTCAACATAATGTGTTGATATTATGTCTTCATAACCTTTTTTCGATCTAGCCTAATGAACAGTGTAATGCGGTACATCCCATGACTATCAAAAACTGCGTTATAGCACAAATGACAAAAGAGATTCATGTATGTTCTGATCCACCGCCATGACATCAAGTCTAATCAGGAAGATTTTTGTGATAGTGGATACGTGGCTCACCAATTGCGGTATGTCGCTTGTTCAACATGAACTCGACTTGACGCTGCATGAGGTTTGCGAAGCCGTAAAAAGGGGAAGAAACAATTCAAGTATCTATGTTAGATGCTCGTGATCATTTGTGGAAATTGATGATTTCTTCACCTTTTTACACTGGATCACAGTTATGTAAACATTCGGACATATGTTTGTATCGTCCTTAGCATTTGACCATGCACCGGGTATGATTATCAGAGAGTTAAAATGACTGACCAGTTGTAAATCAAGTTAAGGGCAGTGTCCTGGCAGACTCAGAGTTTTTCACTTGTCATGTTTCTGTCTTGTATGCCACTATGTCGGAACTTCTTCGCTCGTGACAAGAACAGTCATTCGTCATCATGAGGATAGCAGCGTTTTAGTTTTTGAGTTTGAAAAATTTATCCCGCTCCTCCCAGTATAGTGAAGATTGACAGCTGTCGGCACACGTCAGGATGCCATCGGAAAAATCAGGACCTTAGCCCACCGTTTTGCTTATCTGAATAACAACGACATTTGCAGAATGTATCTCGCCCCCAGTGGAGGATGGCATTTTGCAACGCTAACTTCCAATTGCTGGAGAATATAAACAGAACTAATAGCTTTCAGTGTATGACAATAGAAACATACAGAGCGCCTAATTGCAGACCCGGGAAAGTAAAATAAGCATTTTAGCACAGATGAGCAGCCAAATGCCCTGAACACAGACACATCACGTACGAAGAAAGATAACCGGAGGGGAGCGTCGGATGAACAGAGCTGTTGGGCGTAAGAGACGCCCTCAGGGCCGAACGTGCCCTGGAACGTGACGGAGCGCCGGAGGCAGCGTATCTCGAGGGTAGATGCCGAGAAATCAGGAGCAAACAACATGCAACCTGACCTAAAGCTGCTATGTTTGGTGCATTCTCCCATTATGACTGGCAGTTTACCTGCAAAATACCATCTCAACTGGGCGAGATACAGATACAAATGTCGATGGCTATTCTGATAATCAAAACAGTGCCTCAAGCTCCTGATTTTTCGGTGCATAATTAATTGCAGATAATAGTTTTGAGTTTCAGGCGCGAGTTAATGACGTCCTAGCAATGCTGAGCCTCGCGAGGAAGAGGAGCAGCATGTTCTCCGATGTCGGCAGGCCCCGCAGCCTGTGCAAGGTGCAGGGTGCAGACACGCCGGAGTGCGGTAGAGGCAGCTGCCGTCTGAGCGACGGATGGCGCGTACAAGGCCTTCGCCGACCAGACGTTGAGCGAACTCGTCTCGATTACATACTCCGAGGTTGTCGTGAATATCCCCAAGGTGCGAGGGAAATGATGTCTATGAGACAGCGTAGAAACGACTTGGTGGTGGTCAGCCTTAGTTCCCCAGAAAAGCTGGCCCTCGCTGCAACACACATTACTGAAGGCATTGCAGCACAAAACATGGACGCGCTAGATATATACGGGCACTAACACTGCATTATTAGCGACCGATATTCTGGTGATACGGTGATCATGGCCACTTCGATTCAGAGGACCTCAGAGGGATACATCATACACCGCGTCGGTCCCCTCATTGATGCGACAGGTCCTCTCAACGTGGCACCTGACACCGAATCGATGCAGGGGCCTCACTGACGCAAAACGAGCCCTTACCTGCGCACGGAGTCTAATAATTCTCATCGAGATACAACTACGGGTTGTCGATCTCTGCATCAAACGATCCTGAAAGCCCCTCCTTCGGTACCAGGGCTTTCTGGTTGGGCCTTTCTCCTTATTCATTGTGGGTGCGAAGTGATGTCAAAACGTGGTATTAGACAAAGCCATACATCTTTGATACCAATCTTTTGAAAACCAGAAATTTAGGTAGGTATTTATGTTTATTCAGCGTAACTTCGTTGGCATTGGGTCAGGTGTGTAATGTCAGGTCTAGGTAGAAATGCAGATATGTTGTTTTACTAAATATGCTGATTCATGGAGAAGATTTGGACGCCCATCTCTAATGTCTTGGTTGAAGGGTGGTAGAAACATGTTGTTTGAACTGCATTAGGGCCGACGAGGTCATTGGCCTAGAACGGCCTCGGTCAACCTTTTGTTTAGGAACATCCCACCGAGCAACATCCTTGACAACTTAAGAAAATTAAAGCAATCTCATAGGCATTTGGTCACTGCGACCTTCTCAAGGTGAATGCGACAATATTCTCCTAAGAAAGCATGTAGTTGATAACGAAGCTAACCAAGTAAAACCAGTATTGAATGCGCATACCTACAAGCACAGTTAACCGTGAGAACTTAGTAACCCACATATAAAGCACGCACTCGGGTGGAGGAGTCAATTTAACTTCCCCCTTCCTAGATATTTTTTCAGTATGATTTCCGAACAATTTGTGCATCCACGTCAGACTGTTTATGGTTGCAGACAATTGGCTAGCAAATCTTTTGGTGTAAAAAATTGAGTTACGCTGTCAGGTTCCTGATCTATGGCAGGTCAAAGTTAGGTCGTGGCTCTCAGCGAAGCCCATTCCTAGGGAATCGAAGTAATGTGGCAATCTGATCTGTGACAATCTCAGTCTGATGTGGCAATGCAATATTAGAAAAAGCCATACATATATGAGATAGTTTCGTAGGTTATCAAACCAATTACATGTAGGACTACCACGACTTTAGGTATGAAGTCAAAGTGAGTCCTATGAGGATCAGACAAAGGTCAAAAGTAACATATGCAAAGAAAAGGTGCGACTATGGGGAGCCCCTGCGAAAAAATTTTCATAGGCATTCGTGCCCTGCCTTTTACAACGATCGCATTGTTTAACTAACCCCATGGTTGGCCTTACTGCTGGACTTTCTAAAAGACAATTAAGCCAGACATCCCAAACACTGCTTCCAACCTGGAGCAATCTCCGCAAAATAAGTCTTGATAACCCTTTGTGATCGAGCCTGATGAAAACTATGCTGTAGAACTCTGCTTGCAGCATATGCTTGCATTGCATCGAACTGCAGTATAATTTGGTACACCCGAAGAAAGCCTCTTTATAGCACAAATGAAGAGAGCGAATACCCGGAGCACAAAGTGAGGGTGTGTCATTTGTGCTGTGCAAACTCGTCTAAACGCTGCAAAAGCTTCGCGAACAAGCCGTACAGAGGATAAAAACAACTTAAAGATATGCTAGATATGTGTGAAGTTTGTAACAAAGTTGGTGAGATTTTTTACCTTTTACTCTGCGCTTCAGCCGTGTTAACATTCGGACATATGTTTTTGATGTCTTTAGCATTGCACCATGCGCTGGGTATTATTGTGCGGGAATGATAATGATTGATTAAATGCACATCCGGTTAAAGACCATGTTCAGATAGATTGCATTTTTTCAGCATCCATATATTTAATGTTGTGTATCATTATCTTGAGAAGTTTTCACTGGAAAAAAATGGCCATTCGTTGTCACAAGGATAGCAGCGTTTAGTTTTTGAATTTTGACAATTCAACCAGCCCCTCCCGGTGTACTAAATGCCGACAGCTGTCAGCATACGTCAGCATAGCTCCAAACTAATAATGCCGGAAAACCAGGAGCTTGAGGCCCGTTCTCCTTATCCCGATACCCATCGACATCTTTATATGGGTCTCGCCCCATGTGAAATGGCATTTTGCACATAATCCGTCAGACACGCCTTAAGAATACGCTGAACATGGCAGCTTTCATGAGTAACGCCAAATCGAAACACACAGCGCTTTATTGCGGGCTCGGAAACAATGTCACAGTTTTAGCACAGATGGGCAGCAAGCACCCTGCACACACTTACAAAGAAAGGCACTCGTCTCGGCTTCCGGGAGCTTTGGACACCGATATACAGTTGGAACATGATTGACCCTGATCAATCCGAACATCATGACCTTGGAGCGCTAAAGTTTAGACCAGCAAGTTCACATACATTCCTATCAATGTGTGTTTTTGGTATCGCTAGTTTTTTAAAAAATATAATGGCACCTCATTGTCCCACGGCTGGTAGACGTTTTGTCAGGGCAAGAAGAAGAACATTGCTATGCGTCTCGAATTTGGCATGTTGTTAAATAAACGCCAGAGCCTCTTTTCGAGGTCATATGAGCCTGGCTTCAACGCGGAAATAAAGGTTGAGATGCCCCGAAATGACGGTGTCCTGCTCCGTCACCGAATGGTCCGATCCAGTAATTAAATAGGACGCGGCAATATTCCCATAAAGAAGGCATATATTTGATAATCAATCTTACGAAGTAAAACGGGCATTGAATGCACATAGGGTATGCAGTTAGGAGTGAAAACTTCACGACTCATATTTAACGCGCACTCGGCTGTAGGGGTCATATGAGGGTTTTCCCAAACTTTCTTTTGCCCCCCTCCCCCCCGCCCCAGACATCTCAAGAAGCATGATAGCTAGAAACACCAAATTTACAAGCCCCCCGAATGTTTTTCCAGAATGGTTTTCGAACAACTCAGCGTAGCCGCACCAAGCTGTATATGGATGTAGGCAACTGAATAGCGAATCTTTTGGTGTAAAAAATGATGTGCCTTGTCAACTTCCTAATCTATGGCAGGTCAAAGTCAGGCCGTGCCTCTCAGGGAAGCCATTTCTTCCGAATCGATGTGATGTGGCAGCCTGATCTGTAACAATCTGCAACAATCTCAGTCTGACGTGACAACGAAGCATTAACGCGCGCTTGGGTAGGGGAGTGTTCAAATTGCCCCCCCCCCCGAAGGCTTTTCCGAAATGGTTACCGAATGGCGCAGCGTAGCCATGCCAAACTTTGCATACCTGTATACAGTTGAATAATGGCTCGTTTGACGTCAACAATTTAGACGCATCTTGTAAGGTCGCTGACGTGTGGGAGGTCAAATCAGGCCATGGTTTCAGCAAGGGCAATTTCTAGGGAATCGCTCATTCTGATGCAACACCGAAGTGGTAGACGAAACCACACATCTCTGAGGTGCCTTCTTAGGCAATACAAATATTGAATGAGCAAATAAAGTTGACCTAAGGTCAAATATGAAGGTCACACCAAGGTCATAACCAACCTCTCTTATTGCTCTAGGGCTTGCTGTATGGGATAGTTGATGGTGCTCATTACGAATTTATTGACAGAATGAAACGCATTATGCATCTTCCAGGGACTTCTCAGAGGTCGGAATGGGTCATTGACCTAAAATGACCCTGGTCAACATTTGTTTTTAGAAACATATTGTCTAGCGTTATCTTTGTCGCTTTTTCAAATGCAAAACTCAGAACAACCTTGTGTGACTTTGATCACCATGATCTTTAAAAGATCAAGCAAGCTCACTGACCTTAAATGAGCATGTCAACGTTTGCTTAGAAACACTTGTCTAGGTTCTGGGGACACTTTGGAGACCAACCTGGAATTTGATCTTGTCTGACCTTAGTTGACCTAAAGGTCATGACCTAAGACCCTCAAATTTGGTCTAACCGAGATCATGTACAGGTCAACATACCCTGTGAATTTGGTGTCTCTAGCTTCCCTAGTTCCCGAGATCTCACGGGGGTCAAATTGCCCGCCCCCCCCCCCCCCCCAGTCGGGTGAAAGGTATCCAGCCGGCCACCAGGGCGCGTGTTAAGGGAAGCCACAGTTCTCTGAGATAATTTCGCAGGCTATAACATCAACTGAATTTGTAACTACAAGAATTTCAGATATAAAGTCAAAGTCAGGCATCAGGGTCAGACCAAGGTCAAAGCTTACCTCCTCTTATACTGTAGGGCTTGCTTTATGAAGCAGTTTTTAGTGTTCGTTTCGAATTTGTTGATGGCAGGGACCGCAATAGACAGGTGATATGAGTTTTTTAAAAGTCAGGATAGGTCAGCTAGCTCAAATAATTCACGCCAACATTTGTTGTAGGAAAATGCCGTGTAGCGTAAGCTTTGGCGTTGATTTGAATGGGAAAATATGAAGAGCCTTGTACGTTTTGTAATTATTTTGACCTCCTTCTGAAAAACGTCACTGGTCTTCAATCAACACCATTGAATTTGTACTTGGGACAGGTATGTAGGTTCGCGGCAGTTGCATAGGGAAGTCTGGGGCACTTTAGACATCAATCTTGAAGTTGACATTGTCTGACCTTATTTGAACCATGGCGCATGACCTAGAAACATCAAAGTAAAGCACAGCTGAGATTACATGGGGGCCAACCCACTCTGTGAACCCGTGTTTCTAGCCATCATGCTTCTTGGGATCTCTGGAGGAGCAAATCGACCTCCACCCGAGCAAAACGTATTCATTGATTCACCCACCCACCTGGGTGCGTGTTAACAATAACATAGTGCATTGCGGACACGCGCTGTACAAACAAACAAAAGTTACGACGATAAACAGTCCCTGCGCAAAGCATTTCGCTGTGCATTCACATTGTCTTTTACAACCATCGCATTTCCTACCTGCCCCATGGTTGAATTTACTGCCGGATCTTTTTTGTAAAGATCAAAATTCGCGTCCCCAGCATGTATTTCGCCTTGGACCACTCTCCACAAAATGTGTCGAATCTATACCTTGATAACCATGGGCGTAGGAACAGGGGGGCCAGGGGGGCCATGCCCTCCCCCCCCCACTTCTCAAGGTGGGGGGCCAGCAATGTAAACTCCCCCCCCCCCAGTTTTCAGATTAAGGCTGCATCTGGCTTACTTTTGCACTACATTAAACGTGCATGCCGATTTGCCTAGTTCACCAATCATTTCCCTTAAGATGTGTCATCTTTTTCGTCCGCGCATTGGGCATCGCTTAGTGTTACAGCCGCCAGACCTACGCCACAAGGAGTGGAGACTGCAACGCCGGGTGTCGGGGCTGTTATTGCTATGACTCGCGAGCTCGCGTGTTCAGCACCATATTACGCAGTTTTCTTGTCAGTGATCAGCTCTGACAGGATCTTGAGCATTTTAAGACAAACATGAGTTAGCCATGTTAAAATAAGCTTGGAGTCCCATTTCATCTACAAACTACGTTCAGGGATTCCGCAATATTCTCTGAAGCAAACAGGAAAGACACGGAACTGGAGTCTGTGTAACAACCATCGGACTACCTGTAGTGATCAGGGATGGTGTTGGCGTCAATGAGGGTTCCTGTGCTGATCCGGGGCCAAGTGCGCGGGTCAGGCCTCCCGTGCCAGGGATGGGAACAACGTAATATGATGTATCCTTGTGATGGCCTTCGGATCTACCAGGAGATCCTCCCCCCCCCCCCGTGCCACCAGAATCATAGCCAGAAGACACTTTGCGATGGAACGGAATGACCCTTAAGCCCTTGACCGAAAACGGCAATGTATCCCTGGTGTTCTACTCAAGAGGCCTCTTGCTCGGAGGGAAAAAGGGGTCTCATTATTGTTGAGTAAATGGATGTCTCATTATTGTTGAATAGGGTGGGACGGAAATGAGCGTAAAAAACGAGCAAGGTCATGCCATGTTTGCCTGAGAGCGTTCATTTCTCCAGAATGTATTTTCGAAACAAATTTCATCAAAAGGCTTGAACATGCCCGCCTGCAACCTGGGGAGCAAGGCCAAGGATGGTCTTGGTTGCAGCTTTCGTAAAACCGAAAAGTTTCGGCCACTACAAGTGCCACCAGACGGCGGGTGCCGTGTTAATGCTTTTCTGGATAAATAAATAGTTGCAAAAAACACGAAAAATAGAGATTCTACCCTCACTCTTCCAGTTCAACCACCAGATTCCAGCACCAATTTTTAAAGGCCAATCCGTTCTTTTCATCAGTCAAAAAATTGCACATGTGAAATATGCACTCAGACTGCCTTCTAAGTGTAAGACCTGGTATCATTAAGCGTTCAAGGATAGTTTTCAGAAGTGTCGTCATTTTCGTCCACCCGTTGGCCATAACTAAATATTAGCTGCTAGGCCGACGCTGCGCGGCCTACGGAGGCTGCAACGCCTGGAGTCGAAGCTTGTGCTTCTAAGATTTTCGAGTGTGCACGCTCAAAATTACGTCACATAACTAGCATTACTTGTCGATTACAGAGTTTAAAGGCGATCACTTCAGAAGTGTCATCATATTCGTCCACCGGTGGGCCACGGCTAAATATTAGCTACTGGGTTAACGCTCCGCGGAATACGGAGACTGCAACGCCTGGTGTCGTGGTTTTTGTTGCTAAGATTTGCGAGCGCGCATGTTAAAAAGAACGTTACATAAATTGTATCACTGATTGATTCTGACTGAATGGTGAGCATTTTCAGACAAACATGGCTTGGCCATGTTAATACACGTTGTTGATCACTCGATCTGCAATCAAGTTTTCATCTTCAAATTTGGATCAACCATATCCATCTACAAGTTACTTTCACAATGTCCTCAATGCGTGTTTAACCCAGACAAAAAAATCGACAAGGTTTCTGAATTCTAGCGGTTTAGAGTCAACTAACAATTGTAAATTAACATCGCCTGTGATTTATTCCATTCAGTCGTTCAATGCCTGATTTATGCAGTTTATTGACCTCAAAATACAAACAGAATTGAGCTCACGGTACCTCTCGGTTTCTGTTCCAATTACAAGGTAAAAATAACAATAACCTAAAGAAAACAGTGTTTCTTGTTAACAAGTAAGCCATATCCGGGGATTTTGATTTTGGGGATCACGATTACATAGGCTTTTGTCAGCCTTAGCAAGGCTCTGGCCACGCCCCTGCCTACACATCAAAGCAGATCAAGTTGTATACGTTGCATGATGGGCAGTGAAGTGTCCGTTGGGTCAATTCATACCTAAGCCAGACGGCTTCCCGGAGGCTATTTTTCTGCGATGGTGTGGTGTGAGGGATGATAGTTGGGAAAAAGATACGGTTGCAGGTGTTCAGCACATGTTTCATACACCATGTAGTAGTAACGCTGATCCAAAAGTATCCAACAAAGCGGCCATACGATCAGTTCGCAGTCAGTCACACGGGAGGCATCCGGGCCAGGCAGTGGCCACTGACGGCAGACAGGAGCAGGGCCCAGATAAGGAACATATAACAGATGGGCCTTATCATGTGGCTTGATTCTTAAAAGAGAGCCTCCAGCATTATGGCTTGTGTAATTGTTTCTAGCAGTTTCAAGCTCCAGAATTTGTTTCCGCCCAAAATGCTGCGACAAGTCTTATCTCTTGAAAAGCAGCCAGCAAAATGAACGCGCATGAAAAGTATTCGCACTGTGAGCTATCGATCCACTTTCGAAATTCTCGCCAGCCTATATCCAGGCCTTATTTTGGCATCTACACTGTGGAGGCAGATGCTTCCTCAATGACCCAACATGCGTACCCGCTCATGGAATTTCGTTTCCCCAGGAAGGACAATGTTAAAATGGCCGAATAACCTTGGGAAGCTGGATAGCCTTATTTGCCAAATGACAGATGAGTGGAATAGGCAAGATTGAGCACCAGTGAGGAACAGCTCTAGATGCATATCTAGCATAGCAGCCGTGACATTTGCATAAAGAGCGATGACAACATCCATCCCGCCTCACCCCTCCCCCGGTCATCGGGCTGGCTTTCCACCAAAAGTTCCTGAAGTACACCCTGATATTGGCCCCCCACTTTTTGATACGTTCCTACGCCTATATTGATAACCTTTTTGTAATCGAGCCGGATGAAGCCTATACTGTACAACTCTGCTTCCAACACATGGCCACATTGCTTCACACTGCAGCATAACCTGGCAACCCCCATGGCTACAAAGAAAATGTTTTATGGCACGAATGCCGAGGGCAATTTGTGTATCTTTTGATCTACAATCGTTGCATCAACTCTCATCAGAATGTCACTTTTGATGTGAGAGTAGATACCCGGAGCACTAAGGAGGTATGTCGCTTGTGCGGTGCGAACTCTACTTAACACTGCATAAGGTGCGCGAGCAAGCCGCACAAAGGAAAAAAAAACACGTTAACCATGTGATAGATGCTCGTGCCGTTTTTGTGAAATTGGTGATTTTTTAAACCTCTTCCTCTCTATCCCAGTCATGTTAGCGTCCGGACATTTGTTTGTAGTGTCATTAACATTGTGCCATGCACTGGGTATGAGTTTTTTAGCATTCACGTACTTAGTCTTAAATGCCATTATTTTAGAAACGTTTTCACTCCTGAATAAATTCCCATTCGTTTTCACGAGAAGCAGCGTTATAGTTTTAGAGTTTTGGCAATGTAACCAGCTCCTTATGATATACCAAATGCCGACAGCTGTCGGTTTACGTCAGCATGCTCCAAACTCAGTATGCCGGAGAACCAGGGGTGAAAGGCCCGTTTTGCTTATCTGAATAGCCATCGACAGTTGTATTTGTGTCGTCCCATGTGAGATGGCATTTTGCACGTAAATTGTCAAACATGCTTAAAGAATGCACCGAACATGGCAGCTTTCATGTGTAATGCCAGCTAGAACCACACAGCGCTTTATTGCGGGCTCGGGAAAGCAATGCCACAGTTTTAGGACAGATGAGCAGCAAACGTGCCGCGCATGGACGCATCACTTACAAAGAAAGGTAACCGGAGGGGGACGTCGGGTGAATAGAGCTGTAGGCGTAAGAGACGCCCTCAGGGCCGAACGTGCCCTGGAACGTAACGGGAGCGCCGGAGGCAGCGTATCTCTGAGGGTAGATACCGAGAGCAGCCGCGTTGTACAGACGGGCGTGCTCAGCCTTGGCGGCGGCCACCGCGGGGTGTCGCTGACGGGCAGAGGAGCGCTGCGCTTCTTGCGGTAGTCAGGGGCAGCCTCGGCGGCGGCGGCAGCCTCGGCGTACAGCTGACGGAACTCAGCCTTGGCGGCCCTCACATCAGCTGTATCATGGACAGGAGCGGGTCCCACCAGGGTGTTGACGGGCGCCTTCAGGTCGGCGACGGGGGCCACCGGCAGGTTGGTGCCCTGCACATGGAAGCCGGTGGCGTCCGCCACGTATTTGACCGTCTGGGTCAGGCCGTTGGCGTCCACGTAGCTGTAGGAGCCGACGGTGTCGCCGTAAGCGTTCTTGCTCTCCGACTTGGTGCTCAGGCCGTCGGCGTAGCCGTAGCTGTAGTCCCCGCTTCTGCTCAGGGAATAGTGCTGAGAGCTGACACTGGCTGGCGCGGCGTACACCTTGTAGGGTGCTGCAGCGTAGTTGGTGCGGGGAGCAGCACCATATGTGGCGTAGGGAGCAACCGCGAAAGTAGAGTAGGGGGCAGCAAAGTTGTTCCAGTGTCCAGCGGCGTACGGGTATCCCGAGTAACCTAGTCCGCTGTAGGGCAGGGCGTACTGGGCAGCCGCAACGGCCAGTACAGCGGACACTACCACCTGAAAAGTACGAAGTGGACTGTCGCTTTACAATGCGTCCTCTGAGAAAAACGTTAAGCCATGGGCGCCGAGATCAACCATAGAAGTGCAGCTTTTACGTAATATGTGCAGTATAAATCATTATGCAATTTTAAGGTAATGTCAGGCAGGTTGTAAAAAATATGAACCACCAAATAGACATGGACAAACACATAGTTCAGATGTTAAAATTAAGTATCACGGTTGTGTTGTTAAGAAGAAGTAATTAGCACCTTAAAAACATTAAGACCTTACTGTTTGGCCGCGCAAGATCCGGTTTCGCTGAGAAAGTGAAAAGCCTAGAATGAATGAATATCGTTAGGAAGCATAGCAAGTGGAGCACTCACCAGGACTTTCATGGCTGAACTCGCTGGTGTCTGTGATGCCTGTGGCCCGGTGCCGGCCAGCTTTATACCGGCTGGAGTCGGTGCTGTCTCTGTGGAGCCACGCCCATGCCGACGGTAACGCTCGCACGCCACTTGCCACGACGCACGCCACGACCCACGGCCACCCGGCCACCAAGGTGAGAGTGGCGAGAAGGTAATTTGACTCCTCCACCCTAGGGCGTGCTAAATATGTAAGTAACCAAGCTCTCGCGGTTAACTGTTCTTATCCGCAGAGCAACACTACCGTCATTTCTGGGCATCACATCCTTTATTTTTAAGTTGAGAGCAGGTACAGCCTGCCTCGAAAAGGGGCCTTGGCCTTTATTTAACAGGAACACCAAATTCCAGGGGTCCAGCAATGTTGTTCCTCGTGCCGTGGCGAAACCTGTCTCGGCATGAAACAGTGAGGCACCCATGCCCCTTTAAAAAACTAGCGATATCAAACGCATGTATAGATTGGCCTGTATTTGAAATGACTGGCCCAAACCTGTAAGTTCCTAGGTCATGACGTTCGGATCGATCATGGTCAGACAAGTTCAAACTGTGGATCGGTGTCCGAAGCTCGCTCAGATCTCCAAACGCAGCGACATATAACCTGGATAACTTTACTTGGCAAAATGTCACTTGTCTTCCCCTCAGGCCCGTGACCTCATTTCACTTTTAGGGGGTCACAGTGACCAAAAACCCACGAGATTGCTTTCGTTTTCTTAATTTGTCAAGGTTTTTGCTTAGCGGGATGTTCCTAGCTAAAATGTTGGTCGAGGGCATTCGAGGTCAGTGACCTCGTCGAGCCTTTATGCAGCAATAATAACATCTTCCTACCTCCCTTCGGTCAAGACATTAGAACTGGGCGTCCAAATTTCCGTCAAGAATTAATATGTCTAGTAAAACAAAGAAGCTGAATTTTTCCCAGATCTAACATTCACACCTGACCCAATGCCATCGAAATTCACCTAAATAAACATCAATGCTAAGTTAAACTTTCTAATTTTTAAAGAAACGGTCCCAAGGATGTATGGTTTCGTCTAACGCTACGCTTTGACACCAGCTCACACCAACAACGAGACGGTAAAAAGACAGGTTAGGAAGCCACGGTATCGAGGAAGAGGCTCTCCGTACCGTTTGACGCAAAGGTCGACACCCGTAGTTGTATCTCAGAGCGGATTATTAGGCCCTACGCAGGTCGTTTCGCGCCGAAGCAAGGGCTCGATCGACGCAAGGGCTCATTTAGTGTCAGTGGGGCTCCTACGTTGATCCGGTGTCAGGTGCCACGGTGAGAGGGGCATGCCGTACCAAGAAGAGCACCGGCGTGGTGTATGATGTATCCCTCTGAGACCTCTGAATCAAGGTGGCCATGATCACCGTATCACCAGAATATTAGTAGCTAAGGACTCCGGGCTGGGACAGAGAACCTTTCAGGTCCTGACCATGAAGTTTCATGCTTGCATATTCGACTTTAACGTTGTTAATGGAATTTCCATTTGCACCAACAGGAGGAATACGACTTACGTCATTGTGTGCTCAGTTAGTGGTGCTGTCGTTCCTAATCTGCAAAGAGCATCAATCTAAAACTTGCAGAGATGAAAGCTGTGTTCTGGAATGTATTTTACACGTATACTTGCATTACCTGTGCCGGTGTCCGTATATAACTGGCTTGTCTATCTGTTGTGTTGCAATTGCGGCAGTTATGCGTGCTGCAGCGTGGACAAACTTTTCGGTTGGACTCAGCCTAACCACCGCCGAGTCGTTTTCGCTCTGTCTCACTGACTTCACGTCGCTCGCTCCTCGGGGATATGCACGACAACCTCGGAGCATGCAATCTAGACAAGGTCGCTCACCGTCTGGTGTGCGACAGCCTTGTGTCCGCCACCCTTCGCTAAGACGGCTGCTACTTCGCCACATTCCAGTGTGTCTGCGCCATGCAGAGGCCGCGGGCCGTGCCGGCATCGGAGAACACGCTGCTCCTCTTCCTCGCGAGGCTCAGCGTCTCTGAAACTTTAGCAGCTCGCACCCCTGCGCACCCGACCGGGGTGCAGCACAGACACGTCATTCAGCGGCACCATCGGCTTGACCGTGTTGAACGCCTCCGTCATGATCTGATGGCAATAGCTCCAGCGACCTCCTCCTCATATGCCTCATACTCCACAAATCCCTTTGAAAGAAATATTTGACAAAGGCGAACATGGGAACAAAGAATAAACGCACGTGAAAGTAGACATACGAATGATATACCATCCCAAGCCATCAGTTGAAAAGCTTTAAGCTTCCACAAACGTCCATAACTTCTGTGAAAGCTGTCCAATCGCGCGTGCACAAGCATCACATTTATCTCCCAGCCGTGACTCTATCACTTCCGAACAACTGGGTGTAGCCGCGCCAAACTGTTTATGGATGTAGGCAGTTGACTAGCGAATCTTTCTGTATAAAAAATTGGTTCAACTTGTCGGGCTTCTGATCTATGGAAGGCCAAAGCCAGACCATGGCTCCCAGCGAAGGCCTTTTATAAGGACTCGATGTGATGTGGCAGGCTGATCTGTGACAACCTGTGACAATCCTAGTCTGCTGTGGCAAAGAATTATAAGACTAAGCCATACATCTCTGAGATAGCTTCGCAGGCTATAAGACCAATTTAATTTAGGACTACAACAAATTCAGGTACGTAGTCAAAGTCAGGCGCGGGGATCAGATCGAGGTCAAAACTATCCTGCTCTTATGCTCAGGAGCTTGTTTTATCAGGTAGCTTTTTGGCGCTCATTTCGAATTGGTTAATGACTTGTACCGCAGCAGACAGACTCCATGGAAACTTAAAGATCAGAGTATATCAATGACCTTAAATGATCCACGTCAACACTTTTATAGGGAAATACCGCCCAGCGTAGCCTCTCAGGCTTCTTTGAATGAGGAAACATGAACAGTCCCGTGGGTTTCTTAGTACCTTGATATTCTGAAGCTTAAAAAGGTCACTTGTCTTGAACAAACATCATTGAATTTGTACTTAGGACAGGTATGTGGGTTCAAGGCGGTTACATAAGGGAGTCTGGGAGCATTTTGAACACCAATTTGGATATGACATTGCTTAACTTCATTCTACAAACATCAATTCCAGGCACAACTAGGATTGTATACAGGTCATCCCACACTGTGAATTTGGTGTCCCTAGCTATCCTGCTTCTTGAGGTCTCTGGAGCAGTAAATCGACCTCTACCCGTGCGAAGTGTATTCATTGATTCAACCAGCCACCTGGGCACGTGTTAACAATAGCCTAAGGCATTCCAGAAACTCGCTGTGCAAACAGTCAAAAGGTGCGACGGTGGGCACGCCCTGTGCAAAACACTTTGCTACGCATTTGTACACTGTCTTGTACATCGATGACATTTTTTACCTGCCCTATGGCTGGACTGGCTGTTGGATCTTTTTGTAAAAATCAAGCCGCTTATCCCTATCATGTCTTCTTCCTTGGACCACCCTTAACATAATGTGTTGATATTATGTCTTCATAACCTTTTTGCGATCTAGCCCAATGACCAGTGTAATTCTGCACATCCCATGACTATCAAGAAACTGCGTTATAGCACAAATGCCAGGAGAGATTCATGTATGTTCTGATCCACCGCCATGACATCAAGTCTAATCAGGAAGATTTTTGTGATAGGGGATACGTGGCTCACCAAGTGCGGTAGGTCGCTTGTTCAACATGAACTCGACTTGGCGCTGCATGAGGTTTGCGAAGCCGTAAAAAGGGGAAGAAACAATTCAAGTGTCGACGTTAGATGCTCGTGATGATTTTTTGAAGTTGGTGATTTTTTCACCTTTTTACATCGCATCACAGTTATGTAATCATTCGGACATATGTTTGCATCGTCCTTAGCATTTGGCCATGCACCAGGTATGATTATCAGAGAGTTAGAATGACCGATCAGTTGTAAACCAAGTTAAGGGCAGTGTCCTGGCAGACTCAGAGTTTTCATTTGTCATGTTTCTGTCTTGTATGCCATTATTTCGGAACTTCTTCGCTCGTGACAAGAACAGGCATTCGTCATCATGAGGATAGCAGCGTTTTAGTTTTTGAGTTTGAAAAATTTATCCCGCTCCTCCTAGTATAGTGAAGATCGACATCTGTCGGCACACGTCAGGATGCATCGGAAAATCAGGACCTTTAGCCCCGTTTTGCTTATCTGAATAGCCACCGACATTTGTAGATGTTCTCGCCCCATGTGAGATGGCATTTTGCACGTAAACTGCCAATCATACTGAGAGAAAATACCGAACATAGTAGCTTTCAGGTGTACTGACGAATATAGACATACAGAGCGCCTAAATGCAGCCCCGGGAAAGTAAAATAAGTATTTTAGCACAGATGAGCAGCAAATACCCTGAACACAGACACATCACGTACGAAGAAAGGCAACTGGAGGGGAGCGTCGGGTGAACAGTGCTGTAGGCGTAAGAGACGCCCTCCTGGTCGAACGTGCCCTGGAACGTGACGGGAGCGCCGGAGACAGCGTATCTCTGAGGGTAGATACCTAGAGAATCAGGAGCAAATAACGTGCAACCTGACCTGAAAGCTACTATGTTCTGTGCATTCTCTCATCATGACTGACAGTTTACGTGCAAAATACCATCTCACCTGGGGCGAGATACATATACAAATATTGATGGCTATTCAGATAATCAAAACGGGCCTCAAGCTCCTGATTTTCCGGTGCATAATTAAATGCAAATAATAGTTTTGAGTTTCAAGCGCGAGTTAATGAAGTCCTAGAAATGCTGAGCCTCGCGAGGAAGAGGAGCAGCATGTTCTCCGATGTCGGCAGGCCCCGCAGCCTGTGCAGGGTGCAGGCACACCGGAATGTGGCGGAGCAGCTGCCGTCTGAGCGACGGATGGCGCACAAGGCCGTCGCGCACCAGACGTTGAGCGAACTCGTCTAGACTACATACCCCGAGGTTGTCGTGATTATCCCCGAGGTGTGAGGGAAATGATGTCAATGAGACAGCGCGGAAACGACTTGGTGGAGGTGAGCCTTAGTTCCACAGAAAAGCTGGCCCTCGCTGCAACACACATTACTGAAGGCATTGCAGCACAAAACATGGACGCGCTAGATATATACGGGCACTAGCACTGCATTATTAGCGACCGATATTCTGGTGATGCTGTGATCATGGCCACCTCGATTCAGAGGCCCTCAGAGGGATACATCATACACTGCGTCGGTCCCCTTATTGATGCGACAGGCCCTCTCACCGCGGCACCTGACACCGGATCGATGCTGGAGCCTCACTGACGCAAAACGAGCCCTTACCTGCGCACGGAGTCTAATAATTATCATCGATATACAACTACGGGTTGTCGATCTCTGCATCGAACGATCCTGAAAGCCCCTTTCGGTACCAGGGCTTTCTGGTTGGCCTTTCTCCTCATTCATTGTGGGTGCGAAGTGACGTCAAAGCGTGGTATTAGACAAAGCCATACATCTTTGATACCAATCTTTTGAAAACTAGAAATTTAGGTAGGCATTTATGTTTATTCAGGGTAATTTCGTTGGCATTGAGTAAGGTGTGTAATGTCAGGTCTAGGCAAAAACCCAGATACGTTGTTTTACTAAATATGCTGATTCATGGAGAAGATTTGGACGCCCATCTCTAATGTCTTGGTTGAAGGGTGGTAGAAACATGTTGTTTGAATTGCATTAAGGGCCGACGAGGTCACTGGCCTAGAACGGCCTCGATCAACCTTTTGTTTAGGAACGTCGCACCGAGCAATATCTTTGACAACTTAAGAAAATTAAAACAATCTCGTAGGCATTTGGTCCCTGTGGCCTTCTCATGGTGATTGCGGCAATATTCTCCTAAGAAAGCATGTAGTTGATAATAAAGGTAACCAAGTAAAACCAGTATTGAATGCGTATACATATAAGCACAGTTAGCCGTGAGAACTTAGTAACTCACATATTTAGCACGCACTCGGGTGGAGGAGTCAATTTAAATTCCCCCTTCCTAGACAATTTTTCAGCATGATTTCCGAATAATTTGTGTGTTCACCCCAGACTGTTTATAATTGCCGGCAAATCTTTTGGTGTAAAAGCAAATCTTTTGGTGTAAAAAATTGAGTTACGCTGTCAGGTTCCTGATCTATGGCAGGTCAAAGTTAGGTCGTGGCTCTCAGCGAATTCCATTCCTAGGGAATCGAATGGATGTGGATATCTGATCTGTGACAATCTCAGTCTGATGTGGATATGAAATGTTAGAAAAAGCCATACATATATGAGATAGTTTCGTAGGTTATCAAACCAATTACATGTAGGACTACCACGACATTAGGTACGAAGTCAAAGTGAGTCATATGAGGATCAGACAAAGGTCAAAAGTAACATAAGCAAAGAAAAGGTGCGACGATGGGGAGCCCCTGCGAAAAAATCTTCATAGGCATTCGTCCCCTGCCTTTTACAACGATCACATTTTTTAACTAACCCCATGGTTGGCCTTACTGCTAGACTTTTTAAAAGATCATTGAACAAGACATCCCCAACACTTCTTCCACCCTGAAGAAATCTCCGCAAAATGAGTCTTGATAACCCTTTGTGATCGAGCCTCATGAAAACTATGCTGTAGAACTCTGCTTCCAACATGTGCCTACACTGCATCGAACTGCAGTATAATTTGGTATACCCTTTGGCTACGAAGAAGTCCCTTTATAGCACAAATGAAAAGAGCGAATACCCGGAGCACAATGTGAGGTGTGTCATTTGTGCTGTGCGAACTCGACTAAACGCTGCATAAGGTTTGCGAACAAGCCACACAGAGGAGAAAAACAACTTAAAGATATGCTAGATGTGTGTGAAGTTTCTAACAAAGTTGGTGAGATTTTTTACCTTTTACTCTGCATTTCAGCCATGTTAACATTCGGACAGATGTTTCTGATGTCTTTAGCATTGTACCATGCACTGGGTTTTATTGTGCGGGAGTTATAATGATTGATTAAATGCACATCCGGTTGAGGACCATGTTGAGATAGATTGCGTTTTTCAGCATTCATGTATTTAATGTTGTGTGTCATTATCTTGGGAAGTTTTTCACTGGTAAAAATAACCATTCGTTGTCACAAGGATAGCAGCGTTTAGTATTTGAGTTTTGCCAATTCAACCAGCTCCTCCCGGTACACTACATGCTGACAGCTGTCAGCATGCGTCAGCATGCTCCAAACTAATAATGCCGGAAAACCAGGAGCTTGAGGCCCGTCTTCCTTATCCCGATACCCATCGACATCTTTATATGGGTCTCGCCCCATGTGAAATGACATTTTGCACATAAACCGTCAGACACGCCTAAAGAATACACCGAACATAGCAGCTTTCATGTGGAATGCCAAATAGAACCACACAGCGCTTAATTGCGGGCTCGGAAACAACTTCACAGTTTTAGCACAGATGGGCAGCAAACACCCTGTACACACTTACAAAGAAAGGTACTCTTCTCGGCTTCCAGGAGCTTTGGACACCGATTTACAGTTCGAACATGTTTGACCCTGATCAATCCGAACGTCATGACCTTGGAGTGCTAAAGTTTGACCAGTAAGGTCACATACAGTCCTATCAATATGTGTTTTTGGTGTCGCTAGTTTTTTAAAGATATCGGCACCTTATTGTCCCACGGCTGATAGAGGTTTTGTCAGGGCAGGAAGAAGAACATTGCTATACGTCTGGAATTTGGCATGTTGTTAGAATAAATGCCAGAGCCCCTTTTGGAGGCCATATGGACCTAGCTTCGACGCGGAAATAAAGGTTGAGATGCCCCGAAATGGCGGTTGTCCTGCTCCGTCACCGAATGGTCCGAACCAGCAATTAAATAGGACGCGGCAATATTCCCATAGAAGAAGGCATATATTTGATAACCAATCTCACCAAGTCAAACGGGTGTTGAATGTACATACAGTTAGACGTGAAAACTTCGCAACTCATATTTAACGCGCACTCGGCTGGAGGGGTCATCTGAGGGTTTTCCCAAATTTTCTTTTGCCCCCCCCCCCCCCGCCCCAGACATCTCAAGAAACATGATAGCTAGAGACACCAAATTCGCAAGCCCGCGAATGTTTTTTTTTCCAGAATGGTTTTCGAACAACTCGGCGTAGCCGCACCAAGCTGTATATGGATGTAGGCAATTGAATAGCGAATCTTTTGGTGTAAAAAATTGATTTGCCTCGTCAACTTCTTGATCTATGGCAGATCAAAGTCAGGCCGTGCCTCTCAGCAAAGCCATTTCTTTGGAATCGATGTGATGTGGCAGCCTGATCTGCAACAATCTGTAACAATCTCAGTCTGACGTGACAACGAAGCACTAGGGAAGTCTGGGGGCACTTGAGACATCAGTTTTGAAGTTGACATTGTCGGACCTTATTTAAACCATGGGGCATGACCTAGAAACATCAAGGTTAAGCACAGCCGAGATTACATGGGGGCCAACCCACCCTGTGAACCCGTGTCTCTAGCCATCATGCTTCTTGAGATCTCTGGAGGAGCAAATTGACCTCCACCCGAGCAAAACGTATTCATTGTTTCACCCACTCACCTGGGTGCGTTTTAACAATGACCTAGTGCATTGCGGACACGTGCTGCACAAACAAACAAAAGTTACGACGATAAGCAGTCCCTGCGCAAAGCATTTCGCTATGCATTCACCTTGTCTTTTACATCCATCGCATTTCCTACTTGCCCCATGGTTGAAATTACTGCTAGATCTTTTTTTGTAAAGATCAAAAATCGCGTCCCCAGCATGTATTTCGCCTTGGACCACTCTCCACGAAATGTGTCGAATCTATGCCTTGATAATCATGGGCAAAGGAACAGGGGGGCTAGGGGGGCCATGCCCCCCCCCCACTTCTCAAGGTGGGGGGCCAGCAACGTAAACTACCCCCCCCCCCCCCCAGTTTTCAGATTGAGGCTGCATTTGGCTTACTTTTGCACTACATTAAACGTGCATGCCGATTTCCCTAGTTCACCAGTCATCTCCCTTCAGATGAGTCATCTTTTTCGTCTGCTCATTGGGCATCGCTTAATGATGCAGCCGTAAGACCTCCGCCGCACGGCATGGAGTTTGCAACACCGGGCGTCGAGGCTGTTACTGCTATGACTCGCGAGATCGCGTGTTCAACACCATATTACGCAGATTTTATCAGTGATCAGCTCTGACAGGATCTTGAGCATTTTAAGACAAACATGAGTTAGCCATGTTAATATAAGATTAGACTCCCATTTCATCTACAATCTACGTTCAGGCATTGCTCAATATTCTCTGAAGAAAACAGAAAAAACACGGAACTGGAGTCTATGTAACAACCATCGGACTACCTGTAGTGATCAGGGATGTTGTTGGCGTCAATGAGGGTTCCTGGGCTGATCCGGGGCCAAGTGCGCGTGTCAGAAGGCCTCCCGTGCCAGGGATGGGAACAACGTAATATGATATATCCTTGTGATGGCCTTCGGATCCACCAGCAGATCCCCCGTGCCACCAGAATCATAGCCAGAAGACGCTTTGCGATGGAACGGAATGGCCCTGAAGCCCTTGACCAGAAACAGTAATGTATCCCTGGTGTTCTACTCAAGAGGCCCCTTGCTCGGAGGGAAAAGAGGTCTCATTATTGTTGAGCAAATGGACGTCTCATTATTGTTGAATAAGGTGGGACGAAATGAGCGTTAAAAACGAGCAAGGTCATGCCATGTTTGCCTGAGAGCGTTCATTTCTCCAGAATGTATTTTCGAAACAAATTTCATCGAAAGGCTTGAACATGCCCGCCTGCAACCTGGGGAGCAAGGACAAGGATGGTCTTGGTTGCAGCTTACGGAAAACCGAAAACTTTCGGCCATTGCAAGTGCCACCAGACGGCGGGAGCCGTGTTAAGCCTTTTCTGGATAAAGAAATAGCTGCAAAAAACACGAGAAATAGAGATTCTACCCTCACTCTTCCAATTCAACCACCAGATTCCATTTCCAATTCGCGGTGCTTTAAAGGCCAATCCGTTCTTTTCATCGGTATAAAAATTGCACATGTGAAATATGCGCTCAGACTGCCTTCTCAGCATAAGACCTGATGTCATTAAGCGTTCAAGGATAGTTTTCAGAAGAGTCGTCATTTTCTTCCACCCGTTGGCCACAACTTGATACTAGCTGCCAAGCCGACGCTGCACGGCCTACAGAGACTGCAGCGCCTGGGGTCGAACCTTGTGTTTCTAAGATTTTCGAGTGCGCACGCTCAAAATTACGTCACATAACTAGCATTACTTGTCGATTACAGAGTTTAAAGGTTATTATTTCAGAAGTGTCATCATATTCGTCCACCGGTGGGCCACGGCTAAACATTAGCTACTGGGTTAATGCCCCGCGGAATACGGAGACTGCAACGCCTGATGCCGAGGTTTTTGTTGCTAAGATTTGCGAGCGCCCATGTTAAAAAGAACGTCACATAAATCGTATCACTAATTGATTCTGACTGAATGGTGAGCATTTTCAGACAAACATAGCTTGGCCATGTTAATTCATGTTGTTGATCACTCGATCTGCAATAAAGTTTTCATCTTTAAATTTGGATCAACCATATCCATCTACAAGTTACTTTCACAATGTCACAATGTTACTTTCACAATTTCACAAGTTACTTTCACAGTGTCAATGTTTCACGCGGCTGCTCTCGGTATCTACCCTCAGAAATACGCTGCCTCAGGCGCTCCCGTCACGTTCCAGGGCACGTTCGGCCCTGAGGGCGTCTCTTACGCCTACAGCTCTATTCACCCGACGTCCCCGTCCGGTTACCTTTCTTTGTAAGTGATGTGTCCATGTGCGGCACGTTTGCTGCTCATCTAACCTAAAACTGTGACATTGCTTTCCCGAGCCCGCAATAAGGCGCTGACACTTGCTGGCGCGGTGTACACCTTGTAGGGTGCTGCAGCGTAGTTGGTGTGGGGAGCAGCACCATACGTGGCGTAGGGGGCAGCCGCGAAAGTAGAGTAGGGGGCAGCAAAGTTGTTCCCGTGTCCAGCGGCGTACGGGTATCCCGAGTAGCCTAGTCCGCTGTAGGGCAGGGCGTACTGGGCAGCCGCAACGGCAAGGACAGCGGAAACTACTACCTGAAAAAGACCAAATGGACTGTCGCTTTACAATGTGAAGCATTTCAAAGAAAAGAAAGCAGGGGTGGATAATCTTTTGAGAATGTTCCTTTGAGAAAAACGTTAAGCCATGGACGCCGAGATTAACCATAGAAGTGCAGCTTTTATGTAATATGTGCAGTATAAATCATTACGCAATTTTAAGGTAATGTCAGGCAGGTTGTAACAAATTTGAAACACCAAATAGACATGGACAAACACATGGTTCAGGTGTTGAAATTAAGTGTCACGGTTGTGTTGTTAAGAAGAAGTAATTAGCACCTTAAAAACATTAAGACCTTACTGTTCGGCCACGCAAGATCCGGCTTCGCTGAGAAAGTGAAAAGCCTAGAATGAATGAATATCGTTAGGAAGCATAGCAAGTGAAGCACTCACCAGGACTTCCATGGCTGAACTCGCTGGTGTCTGTGATGCCTGTGGTCCGGTGCCGGCCAGCTTTATACCGGCTGGAGTCGGTGCTGCCTCTGTGGAGCTACGCCCATGCCGACGGTAACGCTCGCACGCCACTGGCCGCGACGCAGGCCACGACCCGCAGCCACCCGGCCACCTAGGTGAGAGTGGCGAGAAGGTAATTTGACTCCTCCACCCTAGTACGTGCTAAATATGTAAGTAACCAAGCACTCGCGGTTAACTGTTTTTATCCGTAGAGCAACACTACCGTCATTTCTATGCATCACATCCTTCATTTCTAAGTTGAAACCAGGTACAGCCTGTCTCGAAAAGGGGCCTTGGCCTTTATTTTAACAGGAACACCAAATTCCAGGGGTCCAGCAAGATTGTTCTTCTTGCCGTGGCGAAACCTGTCTCGGCCTGGAACAGTGAGGCACCCATGCCCCTTTAAAAAAACTTAGCAATAGCAAACGCATGAAAAGATAGGCCTGTACTTGAAATTACTGGCCTAAGGCCTTTCAAATAAACCTGTAAGTTCCTAGGTCATGACGTTCGGATCGATCATGGTCAGACAAGTTCAAACTGTGGATCGGTGTCCGAAGCTCGCTCAGATCTCCGAACGCAGCGACATATAACCTGGATAACTTTACTTGGCAAAATGTCACTTCTCTTCTTCTCAGGCCCGTGACCTCATTTCACTTTTAGAGGGTCACAGTGACCAAAAACCTACGAGATTGCTTTCGTTTTCTTAATTTGTCAAGGTTTTTGCTTGGCGGGATGTTCCTAGCTAAAACGTTGGTCGAGGGCATTCGAGGTCAATGACCTTGTCGAGCCTTTATTGAGCAATAATAACATCTTCCTACCTCCCTTCGGTCAAGACATTAGAAATGGGCGTCCAAATTTCCCTCATCAATTAATATGTCTAGTAAAACAAAGAAGCTGAATTTTTCCTGGACCTGATATTCACACCTGACCCAATGCCAACGAAGTTCACCTAAATAGACATTAATGCTAAGTTAAACTTTCTAATTTTAAAACAAACGGTCCTTAGGATGCATGGTTTCGTCTAACGCTACGTTTTGACATCAGCTCACACTAACAACGAGATGGTAAAAAGACAGGTTAGGAAGCCACGGTATCGAGGAAGAGGCTCTCCGTATCGTTTGACGCAAAGGTCGACACCCGTAGTTATATCTCAGAGCGGAATATTAGGCCCTTACGCAGGTCGTTTCTCGCCGAAGCAAGGGCTCGATCGACACAAGGGCTCATTTAGTGTCGGTGGGGCTCCTACGTTGATCCGGTGTCAGGTGCCACGGTGAGAGGGGCATGCCGTACCAAGAAGAGCACCGGCGTGGTGTATGATGTATCCCTCTGAGGCCTCTGAATCAAGGTGGCCATGATCACCGTATCACCAGAATATTAGTAGCTAAGGACTCCGGGCTGGGACAGAAAACCTTTCAGGTCCTGACAATGAAGTTTCATGCTTGCATATTCGACTTTAACGTTGTTAATGGAATTTCCATTTGCACCAACAGGAGGAATACGACTTACGTCATTGTGTGCTCAGTTAGTGGTGCTGTCGTTCCTAATCTGCAAAGAGCATCAATCTAAAACTTGCAGAGATGAAAGCTGTGTTCTGGAATGTACTTTACACATAGACTTGCATTACCTGTGCCGGTGTCCGTATATAACTGGCTTGTCTATTTGTTGTGTTGCAATTACGGCAGTAATGTGTGCTGCAGCGTGGACAAACTTTTCGGTTGGACTCAGCCTAACCACCGCCGAGTCGTTTTCGCTCTGTCTCACTGACTTCACGTCGCTCGCTCCTCGGGGATATGCACGACAACCTCGAAGTATGCAATCTAGACAAGGTCGCTCACCGCCTGGTGCGCGACAGCCTTGTGTCCGCCACCCTTCGCTAAGACGGCTGCTACTTCGCCACATTCCAGTGTGTCTGCGCCATGCAGAGGCCGCGGGCCGTGCCGGCATCGGAGAACACGCTGCTCCTCTTCCTCGCGAGGCTCAGCGTCTCTGAAACTTTAGCAGCTCGCACCCCTGCGCACCCGACCGGGGTGCAGCACAGACACGTCATTCAGCGGCACCATCGGCTTGACCGTGTTGAACGCCTCCGTCATGATCTGATGGCAATAGCTCCAGCGACCTCCTCCTCATATGCCTCATACTCCACAAATCCCTTTGAAAGAAATATTTGACAAAGGCGAACATGGGAACAAAGAATAAACGCACGTGAAAGTAGACATACGAATGATATACCATCCCAAGCCATCAGTTGAAAAGCTTTAAGCTTCCACAAACGTCCATAACTTCTGTGAAAGCTGTCCAATCGCGCGTGCACAAGCATCACATTTATCTCCCAGCCGTGACTCTATCACTTCCGAACAACTGGGTGTAGCCGCGCCAAACTGTTTATGGGTGTAGGCAGTTGACTAGCGAATCTTTCTGTATAAAAAATTGGTTCAACTTGTCGGGCTTCTGATCTATGGAAGGCCAAAGCCAGACCATGGCTCTCAGCGAAGGCCTTTTATAAGGAATCGATGTGATGTGGCAGTCTGATCTGTGACAACCTGTGACAATCCTAGTCTGCTGTGGCAAATAATTATAAGACTAAGCCATACATCTCTGAGATAGCTTCGCAGGCTATGGGACCAATTGAATTTAGGATTACAACAAATTCAGGTACGTAGTCAAAGTCAGGCGCGGGGATCAGATGGAGGTCAAAACTATCCTGCAATTATGCTCAGGAGCTTGTTTTATGAGGTAGCTTTTTGGCGCTCATTTCGAATTGGTTAAAGACTTGTACCGCAGCAGACAGACTCCATGGAAACTTAAAGATCAGAGTTTATCAATGACCTTAAACGATCCACGTTAACAGTTTTAAAGGGAAATACCGCCCAGCGTAACCTCTCAGGCTTATTTGAATGAGAAAACATGAACAGTTCCGTGGGTTTCTTAGTACCTTGACCTTCTGAAGATTAAAAAAGGTCGCTTGTCTTGCACAAACATCACTGAATTTGTACTTAGGACAAGTATGTGGGTTCAGGGCGGTTACATCAGGGAGTCTGGAAGCATTTTGGACAACAATTTGGATATGACATTGCTTAACTTCATTCTACAAACATCAATTCCAGGCACAACTAGGATTGCATACAGGTCAACCCACACTGTGAATTTGGTGTCCCTAGCTATCCTGCTTCTTGAGGTCTCTGGAGCAGTAAATCGACCTCTACCCGTGCGAAGTGTATTCATTGATTCAACCAGCCACCTGGGCACGTGTTAACAGTAGCCTAAGGCATTCCAGAAACTCGCTGTGCAAACAGTCAAAAGGTGCGACGGTGGGCACGCCCTGTGCAAAACACTTTGCTACGCATTTGTACACTGTCTTGTACATCGATGACATGTTTTACCTGCCCTATGGCTGGACTTGCTGTTGGATCTTTTTGTAAAAATCAAGCAGCTTGTCCCTATCATGTCTTCTCCCTTGGACCACCCTCAACATAATGTGTCGATATTATGTCTTCATAACCTTTTTGCGATCTAGCCTAATGACCAGTGTAATGCGGTACATCCCATGACTATCAAGAAACCGTGTTATAGCACAAATGCCAAGAGAGATTCATGTATGTTCTGATCCACCGTCATAACATCAAGTCTAATCAGGAAGATTTTTTGTGATAGTGGATACGTGGCTCACCAAGTGCGGTATGTCACTTGTTCAACATGAACTCGACTTGACGCTGCATGAGGTTTGCGAAGCCGTAAAAAGGGGAAGAAACAATTCAAGTATATATGTTAGATGCTCGTGTTTATTTTTGGAACTTTGTGAATTTTTGCAGCTTTTTACGTTGCATCGCAGCTATGTAAACATTTGGACATATATCCGTAGCGTCATTAGCATTGTACCATGCACCGGGCATGAATATCAGAGAGTTAGAATGATTGATCAGTTGTAAATCAAGTTAAGGGTAGTGTATTGGCAGACTCAGAATTCTTCAATCGTCATGTTTTTCGTATTGTACGCCATTATTTCGGAGATTCTTCACTCGCGACAAAAATAGCATTTGTCATCACGAAGAAAGCAGCGTTTTAGTTTTTGAGTTTGAACAACCCAACTTCTAGTATAGTGAAGATCGACAGCTGTCGGCATACGTCAGGATGCACCGGAAAATCAGGACCTTGAGCCCCGTTTTGCTGATCTGAATAGCCATCCACATTTGTAGATGTATCTCGCCCCATGTGAGATGGCATTTTGCACGTAAAATGTCAGTCATGACGAGAAAATACACCGAACATAGTAGCTTTCAGGTGCAATGACAAATAGAAACATACAGAGCGCCTAGTTGCAGCCCGGGAAAGGAATGTCAGCATTTTAGCACAGATGAGCAGCAAATACCCTGAACACAGGCACGCCATTTACAAAGAAAGGTAGCTGAAGGGGAGCGTCGGGTGAATAGAGCTGTAGGCATAAGAGACGCCCTCAGGGCCCAACGTGCCCTGGAACGTGACGGGAGCGCCGGAGGCAGCGTATCTCTGAGGGCAGATACCGAGAAAATCAGGAGCAAATAATATGCAGCCTGACCTGAAAGCTACTATGTTTGGTGTTTTCTCTCATCATGACTGGCAGTTTACGTGCAAAATGCCATCTCACCTAGGGCGAGATACATATACAAATGTCGATGGCTATTGAGATAATCAAAACGGACCTCATGCTCCTGATTTCCCGGTGCATAATCAATTGCAAACAAATAGTTTTGAGTTTCAGGCGCGAGCTGCTGACGTCCTAGAGATGCTGAGCCCCGCCGCGAGGAAGATGAGCAGCATGTTCTCCGATGCTGGCAGGCCTCGCAGCCTGTGCAGGGTGCAGACACGCCGGAGTGCGGTGGAGCAGCTGCCGTCTGAGCGACGGGTGGCACAAGGCCGTCGCGCACCGGAGGGTGAGCGACCTCGTCAAGATTAGATGCTCCGAGGTTGTCGTGAATATCCCCGGGGTGCGAGCGAAATGATGTCGATGAGACAGCGCGGAAGCGACTTGGTGGAGGTGAGCCTTAGTCCCACAGAAAAGCTGGCTCTCGCTGGAACACACATTACTGAAGACATTGCAGCACGAAACATGGACGCGCTAGATATATACGGGCACTGACACTGCATTACTAAAGCATACGTGTAGATGACATTCGGAGCCGAGGACTTCATCTCTGCAATTTTCAGATTGATAATCTACGCTGAGTAACAAATACAGCAGCACAAATTACAACTCAATGACGTAATTTGTACTACTCATGTTGGTGTAAATGGGAATTCCATTAACAAAATGAAACTCGGATATGCAAACGTGAGGATAGTTGGTGAGGAGCTGAAAGGCTCTCCGTCCCAGACTGAAGTCCTTAGCGACTGATATTCTGGTGATACGGTGATCATGGCCACCTCGATTCAGAGGCCCTCAGAGGGATACATCATACACCGCGTCGGTCCCCTTATTGATGTGACAGGCCCTCTCACCGGGGCACCTGACACCGGATCGACGCAAGGGCCTCACTGACCCAAAACGAGCCCTTACCTGCGCACGGAGTCTAATAATTCTCATCGAGATACAACTACGGGTTGTCGATCTCTGTATCAAGCGGTGCGGAGAGACCCTCCTTCGGTACCAGGGCCTTCAGGCTGGCCCGTCTACTGTCTCATTGTGAGTGCGAAGTGATGTCAAAACGTAGCGTTAGACAAAGCCATACATCTTTGATACCAATATTTTGAAAACTAGAAATTTGCGTAGGTATTTATGCTCATTCAGGTTAATTTCGTTGGCATTGGGTCAGGTGTGTAATGTCAGGTCCAGGTAAAAATGTAGATTCGTCGTTTTACCAGATATGCTGATTCATGGAGAAGATTTGGACGCCCATCTCTAGCTCTCCACACTTGATTCAAGTGTGGTAGAAACATGCTGTTTGGACTGTATTAAGGGCCGACGAGGTCACTAAGCTAGAATAGCCTCGATCAACCTTGTGTTTAGGAACATCCCACCGAGCAACATCCTTGACGACTTGAGAAAAGTAAAACAATCTCGTAGGCATTTGGTCACTGTGACCTTCTCAAGGTGAAATGAGGTCTCCGGCCTGAGAATAAAACAAGTGACATTTTGCCGAGTAGAGTTAGTCAGGTTGTAGGCCGATACAGGTTTCCTCAGCGCGAGACAAACAACATTGTTATGCTCCTGGAGTTTGGTGTCCTGTTAAACTAAACGTCAAGGCCCCTTTTCGAAGCCATCTAGACCTGGCTTCAAGTTGGAAATGTAGGTTGTCATTACCAGACATGGCGGCTGTGTTGTTCCGTCTCCCAATGGTTATATTCAGGATTTAAATAGGATGCGGCAATATTCCCGTAAGAAAGCATGTAGTTGACAATGAAGCTAACCAAGTATAACCAGCATTGAATGCATTTACATATAAGCACAGTTAGCCGTGAGAACTTAGTACCTCACATGTTAAGCACGCACTCGGGTGGAGGAGTCAATTTAAATTCCCCCTTCCTAGATAGTTTTTTCAGTATGACTTCCGAATAATTTGTGTGTTCACGCCAGACTGTTTATGGTTGCAGACAATTGGCTAGCAAATTTTGTGGTGTAAAAAATTGAGTCACGCTGTCAGGTTCCTGATCTATGGCAGGTCAAAGTTAGATCGTGGCTGTCAGCAAAGCCCATTTCTAGGGAATCGAAGTAATGTGGCAATCTGATCTGCGACAATCTCAGTCTGATGTGGCAATCAAATATTAGAAAAAGCCTTACATATATGAGATAATTTTGTAGGTTATCAAACCAATTACATGTCGGACTACCACGACTTTAGGTACGAAGTCAAAGTGGGTCATATGAGGATCAGACAAAAATCAAAAGTAACATATGTAAAGAAAAGGTGCGACGATGGGGAGCCCTGCGAAAAAATCTTCATAGGCATTCGTGCCCTGCCTTTTACAACGATCGCATTGTTTAACTAACCCCATGGTTGGCCTTACTGATAGACTTTTTAAAAGATAATCAAACAAGACGTCCCCGACACTTCTTCCACCCTGGAGCAATCTCCGCAAAATGAGTCTTGATAACCCTTTGTGATCGAGCCTGATGAAAACTATGCTGTAGAACTCTGCTTCCAACATATGCCTACACTGCATCGAACTGCAGTATAATTTGGTATACCCTTTGGCTACGAAGAAGTCCCTTTATAGCCCAAATGAAAAGAGCGAATACCCGGAGCACAATGTGAGGTGTGTCATTTGTGCTGTGCGAACTCGACTAAACGCTGCATAAGGTTTGCGAACAAGCCATACAACGAAGAAAAACAACTTGAAGATATGCTAGGTGTGTGTGAAGTTTTTAACGAAGTTGGTGAGATCTTTTACCTTTTACTCTGCATTTCAGCCATGTTAACATTCGGACAGATGTTTCTGATGTCTTTAGCATTGTACCATGCACTGGGTTTTATTGTGCGGGAGTTATAATGATTGATTAAATGCACACCCGGTTGAGGACCATGTTGAGATAGATTGCGTTTTTCAGCATTCATGTATTTAATGTTGTGTGTCATTGTCTTGGGAAGTTTTTCACTGATAAAAAATAACCATTCGTTGTCACAAGGATAGCAGCGTTTACTTTTTGAGTTTTGACAATTCAACCAGCTCCTCCCGGCGTACTAAATGCCGACAGCTGTCAGCATACGTCAGCATGCTCCAAACTAATAATGCCGGAAAACCAGGAGCTTGAGGCCCGTTTTCCTTATCCCGATACCCTTCGACATCTTTATATGGGTCTCGCCCCATGTGAAATGGCATTTTGCACATAACCCGTCAGACACGCCTAAAGAATACACCGAACATGGCAGCTCTCATGTGTAATGCCAAATAGAACCACACAGCGCTTAATTGCGGGCTCGGAAACAACGTCACAGTTTTAGCACAGATGGGCAGCAAACACCCTGCACACACTTGCAAAGAAAGGCACTCGTCTCGGCTTCCGGGAGCTTTGGACACCGATATACAGTTGGAACATAATTGACCCTGATCAATCCGAACGTCATGACCTTGGAGCGCTAAAGTTTAGACCAGTAAGCTCACATACATTCCTATCAATATGTGTTTTTGGTGTCGCTAATTTTTTAAAAAGATATTGCCACCTTATTGTCCCACGGCTGATAGACGTTTCGTCAGGGCAGGAAGAAGAACATTGCTATGCGTCTGGAATTTGGCATGTTGTTAAAATAAATGCCCAGAGCCCCTTTTCGAGGCCATATGGACCTGGCTTCAACGTGGAAATAAAGGTTGAAATGCCCCGAAATGACGGTTGTTCTGCTCCGTCACCGGATGGTCCGATCTAGTAATTAAATAGGACGCGGTAATATTCCCATAGAAGAAGGCATATACTTGATAATCAATCTTACCAAGTCAAACGGGTGTTGAATGTACATACGGTGTACAGTTAGGCGTGAAAACTTTGCAACTCATATTTAACGCGCACTCGGCTAGAGGGGTCATCTGAGGGTTTTCCCAAATTTTCTTTTGCCCCCCCCCCCCCGCCCCAGACATCTCAAGAAGCATGATAGCTAGAGACACCAAATTCGCAAGCCCGCGAATGTTTTTTCCAGAATGGTTTCCGAACAACTCGGCGTAGCCGCACCAAGCTGTGTATGGATGTAGACAATTGAATAGCGAATCTTTTGGTGTAAAAAAATGATTTGCCTCGTCAACTTCCTGATCTATGGCAGGTCAAAGTCAGGCCGTGCCCCTCAGCGAAGCCATTTGTTTGGAATCGATGTGATGTGGCAGCCGGATCTGTAACAATCTGTAACAATCTCAGTCTGACGTGACAACGAAGCACTAACGCGCGCTTGGGTGGGGGAGTGTTTAAATTGACCCCCAAAGGCTTTTCCGGAATGGTTTCCGAATGGCGCGGCGTAGCCATGCCAAACTTTGCATACCTGTATACAGTTGAATAATGGCTCGTTTGACGTCAACAATTTAGATGTACCTTGCAAGGTCGCTGACATGTAGCAGGTCAAATCAGGTCATGGTTTCAGCGAGGGCAATTTCTAGGGAATCGCTCATTCTGATGCAACAACGAAGTGGTAGACGAAGCCACACATCTCTGAGGTGCTTTCTTAGGCAACACAAATATTAAATGAGCAAATAAAGTTGACCTAAGGTCAAATATGAAGGTCACACCAAGGTCATAACCAACCCCTCTTATTGCTCTAGGGCTTGCTGTATGGGATAGTTGATGGTGCTCATTTCAAATTTATTGACAGAATGAAACGCATTATGCATCTTCCAGGGACTTCTCAGAGGTCAGAATAGGTCACTGACCTAAAATGACCCAGGTCAACATTTTGTTTTAAGAAACATATTGTCTAGCGTTATCTTTGCCGCTTATTCAAATGCAAAACTCGGAACAATCTGCGTGACTTTGATCACCACGATCTTCAAAAGATCAAGCAAGATCCCTGACCTTAAATGAACATGTCAACGTTTGCTTAGAAACAGTCATCTAGGTTCTAGGGACACTTTGGAGACCAACCTGGAATTTGATCTTGTTTTGACCTTAGTTGACCTAAAAGTCATGACCTAGGAACCTCAAATATGGCCTAGCTGAGTTCATGTACAGGTCAACACACGCTATGAATTTGGTGTCTCTAGTTTCCCTAGTTCCCGAGATCTCACAGGGGTCAAATTGCCCCCCCCCCCCCCACTCGAGCGAAGGGTATCCAGCCGGCCTCCAAGGCGCGTGTTAAGCGAAGCCACCCTTCTTTGGGATAATTTCGCAGGCTATAAAATCAATTGAATTTGTAACTACAAGAATTTCAGATATAAAGTCAAAGTCAGGCATCAGGGTCAGACCAAGGTCAAAGCTTACCTCCTCTTATACTGCAGGGCTTGCTTTATGAAGCAGTTTTTGGTGATCGTTCGAATTTGTTGATGGCAGGGACCGCATCAGACAGGTGCCATGAACTTTTTAAAAATCAGGATAGGTCAGCGACCTCAAATAACTCACGCCAACATTTGTTGTAGGAAAATGCCGTGTAGCGTAAGCTTTGGCGTTGATTTGAATGGGAAAATATGAAGAGCCTTGTACGTTTTTTAAAAATTTTTTTGACCTCCTTCCGAAGAAGTCACTGGCCTTCATCAACACCATTGAATTTGTACTTGGGACAGGTATGTAGGATTCTTCACGGCGGTTGTATAGGGAAGTCTGGGGCACTTTAGACATCAGTCTTGAAGTTGACATTGTCTGACCTTATTTAAACCATGGGGCATGACCTAGAAACATCAAAGTTAAGCGCAGCTGAGATTACATGGGGGCCAACCCACTCTGTGAACCCGTGTCTCTAGCTATCATGCTTCCTGAGATCTCTGGAGGAGCAAATTGACCTCCACCCGACCAAAACGTATTCATTGATTCACCCACCCACCTGGGTGCGTGTTAACAATAACCTATTGCATTGCGGAAGCTTGCTGTACAAACAAACACAAGTCACGACGATAAGCAGCCCCTGCGCAAAGCATTTCGCTATGCATTCACATTGCCTTTCACATCCATCGCATTTCCTACTTGCCCCATGGTTGAAATTACTGCTAGATCTGTTTTGTAAAGATCAAAAATCGCGTCCCCAGCATGTATTTCGCCTTGGACCACTCTCCACGAAATGTGTCGAGTCTATACCTTGATGACCATGAGCGTAGGAACAGGGGGGCTAGGGGGGCCATGCCCCCTCACCCCGCTTCTCCAGGTGGGGGGCCAGCAATGTAAACTGCCCCCCCCCCCCCCCAGTTTTCAGATTAAGGCTGCATTTGGCTTACTTTTGCACTACATTAAACGTGCATGTCGATTTGCCTAGTTCACCAGTCATCTCCCTTAAGATGTGTCATCTTTTTCGTCAGCTCATTGGGCGTCGCTTAGTGTTACAGCCGCCAGACCTACGCCGCACGGAGTGGAGACTGCAACGCCGGGCGCCGAGGCTGTTACTGCTATGACTTGCGAGCTCGCGTGTTCAGCACCATATTACGCAGTTTTTTTATCAGTGATCAGCTCTGACAGGATCTTGAGCATTTTAAGACAAACATGAGTTAGCCATGTTAATATAAGCTTGGAGTCCCATTTCATCTACAATCTACGTTCAGGTATTGCTTAATATTCTCTGAAGAAAACAGAAAAACACGGAACTGAAGTCTATGTAACAACCACCGGACTACCTGTAGTGATCAGGGATGTTGTTTGCGTCAATGAGGTTTCCTGTGCTGATCCGGGGCCAAGTGCGCGTGTCAGAAGGCCTCCCGTGCCAGGGATGGGAACAACGTAATATGATGTATCCTTGCGATGGCCTTCGGATCCACCAAGAGATCCCCCGTGCCACCAGAATCATAGCCAGAAGACACTTTGCGATGGAACGGAGTGGCCCTTAAGCCCTTGACCGGAAACGGTAATGTATCCCTGGTGTTCTACTCAAGAGGCCCCTTGCTCGGAGGGAAAAAGGGGTCTCATTATTGTTGAGTAAATGTACCTCTCATTATTGTTCAATAGAGTGTGACGAAATGAGCGTAAAAAAACGAGCAAGGTCATGCCATTTACCTGAGAGCGTTAATTTTTCCAGAATGTATTTTCAAAACAAATGTCATCGAAAGGCTTGAACATGCCCGCCTGCAACCTGGGGAGAAAGGACAAGGATGGTCTTGGTTGCAGCTTACGTAGAGCCGAAAAGTTTCGGCCACTGCGACACGAAAGGTATCCAGCCGGCCACCAGGGCGCGTGTTAAGCGAAGCCACCGTTCTCTGAGATAATTTCGCAGGCTAGAAAGTCAGCTGAATTTGTAACTACAAGAATTTCAGATATAAAGTCAAAGTCAGGCATCAGGGTCAGACCAAGGTCAAAGCTTACCTCCTCTTATACTGTAGGGCTTGCTTTATGAAGCAGTTTTTAGTGTTCGTTTCGAATTTGTTGATGGCAGGGACAGCAACAGACATGTGCCATGAATTTTTTAAAAGTCAGAATAGGTCAGCGACCTCAAATAACTCACGCCAACATTTGTTGTAGGAAAATGCCGTGTAGCGTAAGCTTTGGCGTTGATTTGAATGGGAAAATATGAAGAGCCTTGTACGTTTTTTTAATTATTTTGACCTCCTTCCGACAAGCGTCACTGGCCTTCAATCAACACCATTGCATTTGTACGTGGGACCGGTATGTAGGTTGCTTCACGGCGGTTGCATAGGGAAGTCTGGGGGCACTTTAGACATCAGTCTTGAAGTTGACATTGTCTGACCTTATTTAAACTATGGCGCATGACCTAGAAACATCAAAGTTAAGCACATCTGAGATTACATGGGGGCCAACCCACCCTGTAAACCCGTGTTTCTAGCCATCATTTTTCTTGCGATCTCTGGAGGAGCAAATCGACCTCCACCCGAGCAAAACTTATTCATTGATTCACCCACCCACCTGGGTGCGTGTTAACAATAACCTAGTGCATTGCGGAAACTTGCTGTACAAACAAGCAAAAGTTACGACGATAAGCAGTCCCTGCGCAAAGCATTTCACTATGCATTCACATTGCCTTTTTTATCCATCGCATTTCCTACCTGCCCCATGGTTGAAATTGCTGCCGGATCTTTTTTTGTAAAGATCAAAAATCACGTCCCCAGCACGTATTTCGCCTTGGACCACTCTCCACAAAATGTGTCGAATCTATACCTTGATAACCATGGGCGTAGGACCAGAGGGGCCAGGGGGGCCATGCCCCCCCCCCACTTTTCAAGGTGGGGGCCAGCAATGTAAACTGCCCCCCTCCAGTTTTCAGAGTAAGGCTGCATTTGGCTTACTTTTGCACTACATTAAACGTGCATGCCGATTTGCCTAGTTCACCAGTCACCTCCCCTCAGTATCTACCCTCAGAGATACGCTGCCTCCCGTCACGTTCCAGGGCACGTTCGGCCCTGAGGGCGTCTCTTACGCCTACAGCTCTGTTCACCCGACGCTCCCCTCCTGTTATCTTTCTTCGTAAGTGATGTGTCTGTGTTCAGGGTATTTGCTGCTCATCTGTGCTAAAATGCTTCGTTGACTTTCCCGGGGCTGCATTTAGGCGCTCTGTATGTTTACATTTGTCATTACACCTGAAAGCTACTATGTTCGGTGTATTCTCTCATTATGATTGGCAGTTTACGTGCAAAATGCCATCTCACATGGGGCGAGATCCATCTACAAATGTCGGTGGCTATTCAGATAAGCAGAACGGGGCTCAAGGTCCTGGGTTCCGGTGTATCCTGACGTATGCCGACAGCTGTCGATCTTCATTATACTAAGAGGAGCTGGATAAATTTTTCAAACTCAAAAACTAAAACGCTGCTATCCTCATGATGACGAATGGCTGTTCTTGTCACGAGTGAAGAAGTTCCGAAATAATGGCACACAGAACAGGAACATGACAACTGAAAAACTCCGAGTCCGCCAGGACACTGCCCTTAACTTGAGTTACAACAAATCAATCATTTTAACTCTCTAATAATCATATCATACCCGGTGCATGGTCAAATGCTAAGGACGATACAAACATATGTCCGAATGTTTACATAACTGTGATGCAATGTAAAAAGGTGACAAAATCACCAACTTCCACAAATAATCACGAGCATCTAACATAGATACTTGAATTGTTTCTTCCCCTTTTTACGGCTTTGCAAACCTGATGTAGCGTCAAGTCGAGTTCATGTTGAACAAGCGACATATCGCAATTGGTGACACGTATCCCCTATCACAAAAATCTTCTGGCGTAGACTTGATGTCATGGCGGTGGATCAGAACATATATGAATCTCTCTTGGCATTTGTGCTATAACGCAGTTTCTTGATAGTCATGGGATGTGCCGAATTACACTGGTCATTAGGCTAGATCGCAAAAAGGTTATGAAGACATAATATCAACACATTATGTTGAGGGTGATCCAAGGAAGTAGACATGATAGGGACAAGCTGCTTGATTTTTACAAAAGATCCAACTGCAAGTCCAGCCATAGGGCAGGTAAAAAATGTCATCGATGTACAAGACAGTGTACAAATGAATAGCAAGGTGTTTTTGCACAGGGCGTGCCCACCGTCGCATCTTTTGACTGTTTGCACAGCGAGTTTCTGGAATGCTTTAGGCTATTGTTAACACGTGCCCAGGTGGCTGGTTGAATCAATGAGTTCCCTTCGCACGGGTAGAGTTCGATTTACTGCTCCAGAGACCTCAAGAAGCAGGATAGCTAGGGACGCCAAATTCACAGTGTGGGTTGACCTGTATGCAATCCTAGTTGTGTCTGAAATTTATGTTTGTAGAATAAGGTTAAGCAATGTCATATCCAGATTGTTGTCCAAAGTGCTCCCAGACTCTCTTATGTAACCGCCGTGAACCTACATACCTGTCCGAAGTACAAATTCAATGTTGTTTGTTCAAGGGCAAGTGAGCTTTTTTAAGCTTCAGAAAGTCAAGGTACTAAGAAACCCACTGGACTCTTCATATTTTCTCATTCAAATAAGCCTAAGAGGTTACGGCAGGCGGTATTTTCCAGTAAAAAATGATGATGTGGGTCATTTAAAGCCACTGATGAACTATGATCTTTCAGTTTCCATGGAGTCTGTCTGTTGCGGTCCATATCATTAACCAATTCGAAATAAGCGCCAAAAAGCTACCTCATAAAGGAAGCTCCTGAGCATAAGAGCGGGATAGTTTTGACTTCGGTCTGATCTCCACACCTGACTTTGACTACGTACCTGAATTCGTTGTAGTCCTAAATTCTATTGGTCTTATAGCCTGCGAAGCTATCTCAGAGATGTATGGCTTAGTCTTATAATTCGTTGCCACAGTAGACTGGCATTGTCTCAGGTTGTCACAGATCAGATTGCCAAATCACATCGATTCCTTAGAATAGGCCTTCGCTGAGAGCCACGGTCTGGCTTTGACCTTCCACAGATCAGAAGTCTGAAGGTAAACCGATTCTTTACAAAAAGATTCGCTAGTCAACTGCCTACATCCATTAACAGTTTGGCCGCAGCTGCACCCAGTTGTTCGGAAGTGATAGAGTCACGGCTGGGAGATAAATGCGATGCTTGTACACGCGCCGCATGGATAGCTTTCATAATAGTTATGGACGTTTATGGAAGCGTAAAGCTTTTCAACTGATTGCTTCCGACTGGTGCATTATTTGTTTGTCTTCTTTCACGTACGTTTATTCTTTGTCCCCATGTCCGCCTTTGTCAAGTATTTTTTTCAAAGGGATTTGCGACGTATAAGGCGCATGAGGAGGAGGCCGCTGGAGCTATTGCCATCAGATCATGACGGAGGCGTTCAAACACGGTCAAGCCGATGGTGCCGGTGAATGACATGTCTGTGCTGCACCCCGGCAGGGTGGGCAGAGGTGCGAGCTGCTAAAGTCTCAGAGACGCTGAGCCTCGCGAGGAAAAGGAGCAGAGTGTCCTCCGATGCCGGCACGGCCCGCGGGCCTCTGCAGGGTGCAGACACGCCGGAGTGTGACGAAGCAGCGGCCGTCTGAGCGAAGGGTGCCGGACACAAGGCCGTCGCGCACCGGACGCTGAGCGACGTAGTCTAGATTGCATACTCCGAGGTTGTCGTGAATATCCCCGAGGAGCAAGCGACGTGAAGTCAGTGAGGTAGAGCGAACACGACTCGGCGGTGGTGAGGTTGAGTCCAACAGAAAAGCTTGTCCACGCTGCAGCACACATTACTGCCGCGAATGCGACACAAAAGACGGACAAGCCAGATAAATACGGACACCATCACAGGTAATTCAAGTATACGTGTAAAATACATTCCAGAACCCAGCTTTCATCTCTGCAAGTATTAGATTGATACTCTTTGCAGATTAGGAAGGACAGAACCACTAACTGAGGACACAATGACGTAAGTTGTATTCCTCCCGTTGGTGCAAATGGAAATTTCATTAACAAGATTAATGTCGAGTATGCAAACATGAAGCTTCATGGTCAGGACCTGACAGGTTCTCTGTCCCAGCCCGGAGTCCTTAGCAAGTAATATTTTAGTGATACGGCGATCATGGCCACATTGATTCCGATGTCTCAGAGGGATACTTCGCACACCGCGCCAGTCCTCTTCTTGGTGCGGCAGGCCCCTCTCACCGGGGCACCTGACACCGGATCAACGTAGGAGCCCCACTGATGGTAAACGAGCCCTTGCGTCGAATAAGCCCTTGCTTTGGCGCAAAACGACCTGCGTGGGGATCTAATAATCCGCTCTGAGATACAACTACGGGTTGTCAACCCATGAGTGAAACGGTACGGAGAGCCTCTCCCTCGGTACGGTGGCTTCCCAACCTGTCTTTTTACGGTATCGTAAGTGTGAGATGATGACAAAACGTAGTGTTAGGCGAAACCGTACATCCTTGATCGGAGGGAGGTTGTGTAGGAAGACGTTATTTTTGCTGCACAAAGGCTCGACAAGGTCACTGACCTCCAACGGCTTCGGCCAACATTTCAGCTAGGGACATCCCGCCAAGCAAAAACCTTGACAAATTAAGAGAACGAAAGCAATCTCGTCGGTTTTTGGTCACTGACCTTCTTAAAGTTAAATGAGGTCACGGGCCTGAGAAGAAGACAACTGACATTTTGCCAAGTAAAGTTATCCAGGTTATAGGTCGCTGCATTTGGAGATCTGAGCGAGCTTCGGACACCGATCCACAGTTTGAACTTGTTTGACCATGATCAATCCAAACGTCATGACCTAGGAACAGGTTTATTTGAAAGGGTTTAGGCCAGTAATTTAAAATACAGGCCTATCTTTCATGCGTTTGCTATTGCTAGTCTTTCAAGAGGGCATAGGTGCCTCATTGCTCCAGGCCGAGACAGGTTTTGCCACGGCCAGAGGAACAACATTGCTGGACCCCTAGAATTTGGTGTCCTGTTAAAATAAAGGCCGAGGCCCCTTTTCGAGGCAGGCTGTACCTGGTTTCAACTTAGGAATGAAGGATGTGATGCATAGAAATGACGGTAGTGCTGCTCTACGGATAAAAACAGTTATCCGCGAGAGCTTGGTTACTTACATATTTAGCACGCCCTAGGATGGAGGAGTCAAATTACCTTCCCGCCACTCTCACCTTGGTGGCCGGGTGGCCGCGGGTCGTGGCGTGCGTCGTGGTCAGTGCGGTGCGAGCGCTACCGTCGGCATGGGCGTGGCTCCACAGAGGCAGCACCGGCCCCAGCCGGTATAAAGCTGGCCGGCACCGGACCATAGGCATCACAGACACCAGCGAGTTCAGCCATGAAAGTCCTGGTGAGTGCTCCACTTGCTATGCTTCCTAACGATACTCATTCATTCTAGGCTTTTCACTTTCTCAGCGAAGCCGGATCTTGCGTGGCCGAACAGTAAGGTCTTAATGTTTTTAAGGTGCTAATTACTTCTTCTTAACAACACAACCGTGATACTTTATTTTTAACAACTGAACCCTGTGCTTGTCCATGTCTATTTGGTATTTCATGTTTGTTACAACCTGCCTGACATTACCTTCAAATTGCATAATGATTTATACTGCACATATTACATAAAAGCTGCACTTCTATGGTTAATCTCGGCGCCCATGGCTTAACGTTTTTCTCATAGGACCATTCTCAAAAGATTATCCGCCCCTGCTTTCTTTTCTTTCAAATGCCTCACATTGTAAAGCGACAGTCCACTTTGTCTTTTTCAGGTGGTAGTGTCCGCTGTCCTGGCCGTTGCGGCTGCCCTGTACGCCCTGCCCTACAGCGGACTAGGCTACTCGGGATACCCGTACGCCGCTGGACACTGGAACAACTTTGCTGCCCCCCTACTCTACTTTCGCGGCTGCCCCCTACGCCACGTATGGTGCTGCTCCCCACACCAACTACGCTGCAGCACCCTACAAAGTGTACGCCGCGCCAGCCAGTGTCAGCTCTCAGCACTATTCCCTGAGCAGAAGCGGGGACTACAGCTACGGCTACGCCGACGGCCTGAGCACCAAGTCGGAGAGCAAGAACGCTTACGGCGACACCGTCGGCTCCTACAGCTACGTGGACGCCAACGGCCTGACCCAGACGGTCAAATACGTGGCGGACGCCACCGGCTTCCACGTGCAGGGCACCAACCTGCCGGTGGCTCCCGTCGCCGACCTGAAGGCGCCCGTCAACACCCTGGTGGGACCCGCCCCCGTCCATGATACAGCTGATGTGAGGGCCGCCAAGGCTGAGTTCCGCCAGCTGTACGCCGAGGCTGCCCCTGACTACCGCAAGAAGCGCAGCGCTCCTCTGCCCGTCAGCGACACCCCCCGCGGTGGCCGCCGCCAAGGCTGAGCACACCCGTCTGTACAACGCGGCTGCTCTCGGTATCTACCCTCAGAGATACGCTGCCTCCGGCGCTCCCGTCACATTCCAGGGCACGTTCGGCCCTGAGGGGCGTCTCTTACGCCTACAGCTCTATTCACCCGACGTCCCCCTCCGGTTACCTTTCTTTGTAAGTGATGTGTCCATGTGCGGCACGTTTGCTGCTCATCTGTCCTAAAGCTGTGACATTGCTTTCCCGAGGCCGCAATAAGGCGCTGTGTGGTTCTAGCCGGCATTACACATGAAAGCTGCCATGTTCGGTGGCATCTTTAAGCATGTTTGACAGTTTACGTGCAAAATGCCATCTCACATGGGACGAGACAAATACAATTGTCGATGGCTATTCAGATAAGCAAAACGGGCCTTTCACCCCTGGTTCTCCGACATTCTGAGTTCGGAGCATGCTGACGTAAACTGACAGCTGTCGGCATTTAGTAATACCATGAGGAGTTGGTTACATTGCCAAAACTAGAAAACTATAAACGCTGCTTCTCGTGATAGCGAATGGGAATTTATTCAGAGTGAAAACGTTTCTAAAATAATGGCATATAAGACTAAGTACATGAATGCTGAAAAACTCATACCCGGTGCATTGGACACAAAATGCTAATGACACTACAAACTACAAACTACTGACACTACAAACAAATGTTTGGCTGGAAATGCTCACCATTCATTCAGAATCAATCAGTGATGCAATTTATTAGTGTAACGTTCTTTTTAACATGCGCGCTCGCAAATCTTAGGCAACAAAACCTCGACACCAGGCGTTGCAGTCTCCGTATTCCGCGGGGCATTAACCCAGTAGCTAATATTTAGCCGTGCCCACCGGTGGACAGAATATGGAAATGACACACTTCTGAATAATCGCCTTTAAGCTCTGTAATCGACAAGTAATGCTAGTTTTGTGACGTAATTTGGAGCGCGCGCACTCGAAAATCTTAGAAGCACAAGCTTCGACTCCATGCGTTGCAGCCTCCGCAGGGCCGCGCAGCGTCGGCCTAGCAGCTAATATTAAGTTATGGCCAACGGGTGGACGAAAATGACGCCACTTCTGAAAACTATCCTTGAACGCTTAATGATATCAGGTCTTACACTTAGAAGGCAGTCTGAGTGCGTATTTCACGTGTGCAATTTTTTGACTGTTGAAAAGAACGGATTGGCCTTTAAAAATTGGGTATGGAATCTGGTGGTTGAACTGGAAGAGTGAGGGGTAGAATCTCTATTTTCGTGTTTTTGGCAGCTATTTATTTATCCAGAAGCAAGCATTATTTAGCACGGCGCCCGCCGTCTGGCGGACCTTGCAGTGGCCGAAACTTTTCGGTTTTACGTAAGCTGCAACCAAGACCATCCTTGTCCTTGCTCCCCAGGTTGCAGACGGGCATGTTCAAGCCTTTCGATGATATTTGTTTCGAAAATACATTCTGGAAAAATTAACGCTCTCAGGTAAATGGCATGACCTTGCTCGTTTTTTGCGCTCATTTCGTCCCACTCTATTGAACAATAATGAGACATCCATTTACTCAACAATAATGAGACCCCTTTTTCCCTCCGAGCAAGGGGCCTCTTGAGTAGAACACCAGGGATACATTACCGTCTCCGGTCAAGGGCTTAAGGGCCATTCCGTTCCATCGCAAAGTGTCTTCTGGCTATGATTCTGGTGGCACGGGGGGGGGGGGATCTCCTGGTGGATCCGAAGGCCATCACAAGGATGCATCATATTACGTTGTTCCCATCCCTGGCACGGGAGGCCTTCTGACACGCGCACTTGGCCCCGGATCAGCACAGGAACCCTCATTGACGCAAACAACATCCCTGATCACTACAGGTAGTCCGATGGTTGTTACATGGACTTCAGTTCCGTGTTTTGCCGGCAGGCCCCGCAGCCTGTGCAGGGTGCAGACACACCGGAATGTGGCGGAGCAGCTGCAGTCTGAGCGACGGATGGCGCACAAGGCCGTCGCTCACCAGACGTTGAGCGAACTCGTCTAGATTACATACTCCGAGGTTGTCGTGATTATCCCCGAGGTGTGAGGGAAATGATGTCAATGAGACAGCGCGGAAACGACTTGGTGGAGGTGAGCCTTAGTTCCACAGAAAAGCTGGCCCTCGCTGCAACACACATTACTGAAGGCATTGCAGCACAAAACATGGACGCGCTAGATATATACGGGCACTAGCACTGCATTATTAGCGACCGATATTCTGGTGATGCTGTGATCATGGCCACCTCGATTCAGAGGCCCTCAGAGGGATACATCATACACTGCGTCGGTCCCCTTATTGATGCGACAGGCCCTCTCACCGCGGCACCTGACACCGGATCGATGCTGGAGCCTCACTGACGCAAAACGAGCCCTTACCTGCGCACGGAGTCTAATAATTATCATCGATATACAACTACGGGT
>NW_023596576.1:57289802-57313935 GCF_011947565.3 Pollicipes pollicipes
AGATGTGTTTATTGATTCATCTCATCAAGACAACCGTACTGATGACCTGAAACACATTTTCAGGTTGTGTTTGGTGTATAGCATTTGTTCCAATCTGTTGAAATGTACTTGTCAAAGTGTAAGAATTGTACTGCAGGCCATCATCTAAACACTGCGCTTCCATGGTTGAGCTCGGCACCCATAGCTTGAATTTTTTTCACAGGCCATGCACTGACCGCTACCTGTCCCTGCTTTCTTTTCTTTGAATGTTTCGACCTTCTAAAGCGACAGTCCACTTCGTACTTTTCAGGGGGTAGTGTCCGCTGTCCTGGCCGTTGCGGCCTGCCCGGTACGTCCGGCCCTAACAGCGGGCTGGGCTACTCGGGATACCCGTACGCCGCTGGATGCTGGAACAATTTTGCCACACCATGCTCTACTTTCGCCGACTGCCCCCTACACCACCTATGGTGCTGCTCCCTGCAACACCTACCCTGCTGCCCCCTACACGGCATACGCCGCACCGACCAGTGTCAGCTCTCAGCACTTTTCCCTGAGCAGAAGCGGGGACTACAGCTACGGCTACGCCGACGGCCTGAGCACCAAGTCGGAGAGCAAGAACGCCTACGGCGACACCGTCGGCTCATACAGCTACGTGGACGCCAACGGCCTGACCCAGACGGTCACATACGTGGCGGACGTCACCGGCTTCCACGTGCAGGGCACCAACCTGCCGGTGGGTCCCGTCGCCGACCTGAAGGCGCCCGTCGACACCCTGGTGGGACATGCTCCCGTCCATGATACAGCTAAGGCTGAGTTCCGCAAGCTGTACGCCGAGGTTGCCGCCGCCGCCGAGGCTGCTCCTGACTACCGCAAGAAGCGCAGCGTTCCTCTGCCCGTCAGCGAAACCCCCGAGGTGGCCGCCGCCAAGGCTGAGCACGCCCGTCTGTACAACGCGGCTGCTCTCGGTATCTACCCTCAGAAATACGCCGCCTCTGGCGCTCCCGTCACGTTCCAGGGCACGTTCGGCCCTGAGGGCGTCTCTTACGCCTACAGCTCCATTCACCCGACGCTCCCATCCGGTTACCGTTCTTTGTAAGTGACGTGTCTTTGTACAGCATGTTTTCTGCTCATTTCTGCTTAACTGCTGATATTGTTTTCTCGTGTCCACGATGAGGCGCTGTGCGGTTCTAGTTGGCATTACACGTGAAAGCTGCCATGTCTCGTGTATTTTTAAAGGATGACTGACAGTTTTCGTGCAAAATGCCACCTCACCTGGGACAAAACACATATACATGTGTCGATGGCTATTCAGATGAACAAAATGGACTTCAGCCTTCTGCTTTTCCGGCATTATCGGTTTGGAGCATCCTGACGTGTGGTGGCAGGTGTCAACCTTCATTATGCCAGGAGGAGCTGGATAAATTGTTCAAACTGAGAAACTAAAACTCTGCTACCCTTGTGATAACGAATGGATATCTTTTCACGAGTAAAGAAGTTCCAAAACAATGACATATGAGACTGAGAACGTGAAAACTGAAAAATATTCTGAGTCTGTCAGGACGCTGTCCGCAACTTAACGTACAACTTATCAATCATCCTAACTCCCGCATAATCATAAGGGGTGCGTGGTATAATGCTAATGACGTCATATACCTATGTCCGAATTTTAACATGGCTGAGATAGAGTAGAAGGTGAGAAATTGCACCAAATTCAGAACAAACATCACAAGCAACTAGCATATTTTCAATTTCTCTTTGATGCTTTTTTGTGCGACTTGTTCATAAACTTTATGCGGAGTAAGGTCGAGTTCGTACTGCACGAGCAACACACCTCCATTGGTGCTCTGTGTATCCACTCTCACACAAAAATGACTTTCCGATTAGACTTGACAAGCGCTTGCGCGCCTGCTTCGCTGCCCTAAGTGAAAAATGTAGAAGTTTTCATCATGTATATTTTGGAGATGGAGTCGCGGTTTTAGGTGCCCCGGTTGCCGGGATATCGCGCAGAGTGAAAAACACTCGGGAGCAGGCTGCGCGGTGCTGGCGGTCTGGCGGACGCCGGCAGGAGAGAGCGCCTTTGGCATGCCCTCTTTGCAACACCTTCAAATCTATTCCATGGGACCGCTGGTTGATCGTGGGACGTGACGGGTGAATTTTGCCACTTCCATCGACTGTCTGCTTTTGAATGGTGGCAGCAAGCACTACCGTTGCATTCAACGGCATTGTATTGTATCCGTGAAAAACATTCGGCAGCAATCAAATCAATTTTGCTGGGTCGCACGTACCTGGCGCTACAATCGATACCACGTGATTGCCCGTTCGATGTCCCATCGATGCATACAGCACGTGCGACGTGACAATTCATGCAACGTCATTGTCTGTTCGATTTCTTATCAATGCATGCCATTTCCCAGTTCCTCCATGCCAACAGCAGAAACCAACAGCAATACTTTTCCACTTTTCTCAGCACCCGGTATCTCACGCAAGATGCAGTGACTATGACACTGATGACTCGCGAGCAACGCCCACCTGCATACAACATTTGTGAAGACAGTACAATGTGCATAAGTAATAATAGAGCTTTTTATATTCAGAATTCCTTACGGAACGACAATTTTGCAAAGCCATATAATGTGAGACTGTACTGAGCATGTACATTAATGAGCTGTACGCACCAGCCCCTATTGCCAAAATGAATTGCTGATATAATGACACGCAATGTATTGATTACCTGCTGTCAGGCCTCAATGGGCTCAAAATGTTGGCAAGTTCTTAATTAAGTACCAGCTTGCCCTTGTACACCCCTGCAACTTACGTACTAGTGCTTGTCTTAGTTTGCCAGCGTTCCTTCGTCATATTCAAACACAAACATGAAGGTAGAGGCAGGTATCAATATATCACATTGTATTGGGAGTCAGTAGGCTTTAAGAATACCAAAACAATGTTTTCTCAGAGGTACGAACATCTCACGCGCACTCCTCATCACATCCAGATCAAAAGGCACACACCACCAGTGATCACACCCATTTCAAGCCCCCGACTCGCACTCTTTTGTCAATTAAGTGTGATCTCATGCTTGCACAGCTCGCGGAACTATCAAATTGCAAGTTTTCTTGCAATTTCCGCACAGATTTTCAGTCACAACACCGAATTTCACCGTGACCTCCCTTCAAAACAAAGTCAGAACCGGGCTTCATGGTATTGCGGCTCAAGAAGTTTCTTCAACAACAAAAAAACGGCAGCAGGGGAAAAAGACAGATTTGCGGTCGCGTCTCCTTTTTTATGACTTTCGGGAAAGTGTCCGTTCTTTGGGTGCCGCACTTTTTTGCAGACAGTGACGTTTTTTGATATTATCGGCCTGTGGCTCCGAGATGGAAAAAAATGCCGTTGCAGGTGTCCAACATATGTTTTACAAACCAATTAGTAGAAATGCTGATCCAAAAATGTGCGACAAGGCAGCCATACGATCAGTTCGCATTTAGTCGTGCGGGAGACAGCCGGGCCAGGGCAGTGGCCGCTGACGGCGGATGGTAGAAGAACCAGATAGGGAATATATGACAGAAATACCTCCAATCTGTGGCTTGGTTATTAAAGGAAATTATCCAGCTTTATGGCCTTTATCACATTGATTTTGCCACTTTCAAGCCTCTTCCCAGAATGCTGCGACAAGCCTTATGTCTTGAAAAGCATCCAACGAAATGAAGGTGCATGAAAAATCTGTTGCACTGTGATCCATCTGCTCACTTTCAAGATTCTCACCAGCCTATGTCCAGGCGGTTTTTTGGCATCCACCCTGTGGAGGCAGGTACCTCCTGAATGACCCAAAATGCCTACTCAGTCGTGGAATTTCGCCTCCCCAGGAATGTCAGTAGTTGCAGGTATTTAATAAGCGAATATTCCTAGGGGGCTGGGTAACCTTATTTACCGAATGACATAGATGAGTCGAAAAAGGTAAGATTGTGCACCAGTGAGAAATAGCTTTAGACGCATATCTAGCACAGTAGCGATGACATTTGAATAAAGCGCCACAATAACCTCCATTTCTCTCCCTCCCCCTCCCCCCCCCCCCCCCCCCCCCCCTCCCCCCGGTCATCGGGCTTACATTCCGGAAATGTTCCTGAAGCACGTCCCTCTCCGACATTTTGAAATGTTCCTACGCCTATAATCCTTAGTAAAAGCCATCCATCATCACGGTTTTTGGTGCCCTGGTTGTCGAGATGTGATGCAAAATGTGAAGAACGGCCGGTAAAGGCCAAACTGTCTTTCTGGCGTGTGCACGCGTTACACGCAGCACGAGATGTGATGATGTGAGAGATGTGGCACAAAATTTGTAAACCTGTGGAAAAGAGCAAAAGCCATATCCCTCGCCCGTGTGTGCCCGACACGTGTGACTTGCCACCCCGCACTTGTGACACTATGGGATTTTCCGTTCAGTGGCCCTATCGCAGCATGCTAGTCGCGTGTTGGTACGTGTCAGAAGAGCGTAAAGCATGAAATTGAATTAAATCGACAAAATACATCTTCGCAGTTAATGTGCAAATGTCACATGACACGTGCAGCATGACATTGTACACGTTTGGGTGATTGTCCGTTAGATCGTCTATCGAAGCATGCCAGTCTCGACGTACTTTATTCCCTGGTTTCCGAGGCATGACAAAAACGTGTAAGCCCCTCAAGAGAGGAAAACGTGTAAATCCATAGTTCAACACGTGGGCGTCATGACATGTGGCACGTGTCACCAAACATGATCATCTCGCTACTTTCATGCAGCATCGAAACGCGCCAGTCCTGGGTGTGTTCGTGCCATAGGTGCCGAAATGTGGCACAACACGTGCAAACCCGTGGACGAGAACAAAATCCATTCGTGATCCCGTCCCGTGTGCCACGTGTGACCGTAGCATTTCTATTATTAAAACTTGGCACCTTGCAATTTGCAGCCTAACCGTGTGTTGCACAAACTCGCGATGCGGCTGAAAGTATAGTCGCGTCAATCGTGAATGCTGGGAAACAGAATACACGCCTGTACGCGCACTGCGACCATCGCGCGCAAACCCGTGGAAGGGAGCAAATCCATTTGTGAGCCCATGCTACGTGATACGTGTGACCGTACCATTTCGCATGGTACGCCTTTTCGTGCCATTCCCGTGTCGCCGCGACCCACCGTTGTCGAGATTTGGTGCGAGATGGCGTAATCGCGCGAAGACAGTGAATTACAGCAGCCAGTCATTTAAAACTTGGTATCTTGCAATTTGTCCTGCAATTTACAGCGTGACATTACGTTGCACAAACTCGCGATGCGACTGAAAGTGCATCCGTATCAATTATGAATGTTGGAAACAAAAGCCACACCTGTACGCGCACGGCGAACACAACGACCGTCGCACACAGCGCGCCATCGACCAGCAGGTGCGAGCTGAGATCCCCCATTTCGGTTGCTCTCCCCCCACTCACAGCCGGGCAGACTAATCCAAGCCCCCCGCATTATTGCATGCCGGGTAGCTATGCTGTGACGTCATCATGGGACTAATTCATATGACACCAATGCTACGGCCGTGTGAAATCGCTGTTTTCTGCGGGGTGGTTTAAGCATAAATATCTCCACGAACCGATTTGTTTTGACCTACCACATTCAATGAAGCATTCTGAGCTGGGAAATAACGTTGGTTTGCACCAAAGCTACAAAATTATTGCTGAAATACGCTTCCAGTCAGCTCCCGACAGAGAGGGGTTAGCCCACTCATCAGTGACTTATACTGGAGAGCTCTAGCCGGAAATGCTTAGAAATTCGGTGTAAAATAGTACAACATACAACAGAATGGGGTGGAGATGAGAAACAGTGGCCCAAACGGGCTTCCAGCACCCTGGGACGCGCATTGACAAATTGGAATGCACATCTTGTAGCTTTAGGAGGGTCCCCGCGAGGGTGGATGCAGGTTTGGTTTCCCCTGATGGGGACAGTGATGAGTGAGCCCCGGAAGGCTTAAATGCAGAGCGCGCCATTTCAGTTCAAGTTAGCAGATTTTCCCGTAAAATGGGACGATTTCTGGCAATTTTGGCAATTTGTGTCATTTAATAGAGTAGTGGCCCATATCTCAGCTGGGAAATAGTCTTGAGGATGTATAAGAGTGGCCGGGGTATTATTCTCAGCATACCTTTTTACCTTCCCATCCGACATTATGGATATGCAGGTTTACCAACAAGTAGTAATATCACAGTAAAGTAACGGCAAAATTTTCGGCACCTGCCCTCTTCATGTTATCCTGCTTTCACACTTGACTCCATTTCGGTACTGCAGCGCAAAGATAAACGGGCAATTATTGCTCATTTGTAATTTAAATGTAAACACTACACATGATATGCATTTCTTGAAAAATAATGTGCATTTCACAAAGAAACATTGCATGCAAATGTTCAGGCGCGTTGATTACGACAAATATGGCATGGGTACTGGACCTAGAAAACGTGGATTTGAAGAATTTGTTTTTGGAAACAGATCGAAGCAGTAATTTGTCTTTAGAGTGTTTTAAATGCAAAATGTACCATATACATTTATATAATATTGGATTAAAAATGTAGAACAGGACAGCTACGCAGTTCATTGGAGAAATATCCGTTCGTAATCATGCTACTAGTATCTACTAACCCTTGCGTAGTATCAGTCAAAAATCATACTACGGGCTACCAAATTTTAGTCCCATGGTGACGTCACGTCTGCGCAGCTGGACTAATCCAACTCCAGAATGCTCGTGGTTTTATAGAAAGGCTGGCGAAATGAACAAAGCCGGAAGCCTGCCGCGCAAAGGGCCATTTCGACCTTTAACGCCCGAGGTGTGCGCCGGGCGCCGGAACAGCATATTGCCGTCTTTGCGCCGAAAAAGCCGTCATGGAACCCCTTAGTCTAGGCTCATTGACATGCGAGTTTATTTTTTTTAAATGAGATCAACAAAAGAGGACATAAGAAACAGGATGAATCGGCAACCACGCCTATGTAGTTTTCAATGCTAAATCACGCATAGTTTTGACGGTAGCGGCTTGTGTTCGGCGCCAAGTTTCAAACTTGGCATCCTTCAATTTGTCCTCCAATTTGCAGCGCAACGGTGCGTTGCAGAAACACGTGATCTTTACCCAAAATGTAGCTGCTTTAATTGTAAATCTTTGAAAACTAAATGCATACCTCTACGTACGTTGTGCGCCGAGATATAGCGGTAAACGTAAAAACCCGTCAAAAACGGCCGATTTTATCTTCTCAACACGTGTGCACGTGTCACGTGTCACGTGGCGCAAACAATTTGCGCAAGTGCGATGGCCCATTCCAATCGCTATCGTGCTCGGCAAGTTTCATGTCGCTGTGGCTCTTGGTTACCGAGATGCGGCTTCGGGAAGCGGAGCGTGTTGGGGCGTCGGCCGTAGTCTTGAACTTGGAGTCGCCCGTGTAAACCCTATGGGATTTTGTCTTTTTTGCTCGGCACGCGCTCATTCTTGCGAAATGCATAATTTTGACCTGACTCTATCGCGCGCCGCCAGCGCATCTCGGACGTGTCCAAATTTGATGGAAAAATCCCTTACCACTCGGCCTCCAGGTGAGACAACGGGCACACACACACACACACACGCACACACATAAACACACACACACACACACACACACACACACACACACACACACACACACACACACACACACACACACACACACACACACACACACACACACACACACACACACACACACACACACACACACACACACACACACACACACACACACACACACACACACACACACACACACACACACACACACACACACACACACACACACACACACACACCACACACACACACACACACACACACACACACACACACACACACACACACACACACACACACACACACACACACACACACACACACACACACACACACCGTTCCTTTAGTAACATAGAGAAGAAGAAGAAGACTACGTTATTGCCTCGTGATGCACTTGCTTATCAGCGTAGAGTATCGGTCTAAAAATTGCAGAGATGAAGTCTTCGGACTCGGAATGTCATCCACACGTATGGGGTCAATAATTGTTGTCAGTGCCCGCATACATCTAGTGCGTCTATACTTTTTGCTGCAATCCCTGCAGTAAGTGCATTGGAGCGAGGGCCAGCTTTTGTGCCTGACCCAGCCTTACCACTTCCAAGTCGCATCTGCTCTGTCTCATGGACTTTATGTCGCTCGCTTTTTGGGGCTGTGCGCCGCTCATCGGAGACGTGCACGACAACATGGGAGCATGAAATCTAGACGAGCTCGCTCGCCGTCTGATCCGCGACGGCCTTGTGCCCGCCACCCGTCGCTCAGCGCTTAGCTGGCGTGCAGTGCTGCAGAGAAAACGTCTGCACTAGCAGTACTAATAAGAAAGGGTTCTATCAAAACGGATAGCAACAACTGTCGGCTTTTGCGAGCGGCTTCTCGGTGTCGAAATACACATAGGTTGATTTTAGTAAGGTACTCTTACATTCGAAACATATTATTGCTTCTTTAAAACTCATGTTAAAATTGCATTCAAAATAAACGAAATTTCCCGTGTGACAGACATCTCACTCCCCAGCGACTTACCCTTGGGAACACTGCCGGTATTTTTACGGAGGTCGCACCGTGGTGATCACTGACTTGGCTCCGCAACATTCGGCGGCAACTGACTTTCACTTGGCCCGTTACCGTAATAAACGTGATTGGAGTAGGACTGTCTCCGGCCGCACCCAGCAGTTCGTCACACACCGGTGCAATTATTGCCGCTAATGACGTACATGACATTTGTCTATGCACATGCATTCCCAACATAGCCTTCCCGAAACGAATAACGCGTCTCTGCATGTTGAATGATGGGACATTCCCAGGTGCCCTTACCTTGGTGGCCGGGCGGCCGCGGGTCGTGGCCTGCGTCGCGGCTAGTGGCGTGCGAGAGTTACCGTCGGCATGGGCGTGGCTCCACAGAGACAGCACCGGCTCCAGCCGGTATGAAGCTGGCCGGCACAGGACCATAGACATCACAGACACCAGCGAGTTCAGCCATGAAAGTCCTGGTTAGTTTCCCACTCGCTATGCTTCTTAACGAAATCAACTAAGTCTAGGTTTTCGCTTATTTTGCGAAATCGGATCTAGCGCGCCGTAGCAGTAAAACCCGAAGGTTTTTTTACGGTATTGACTCCTTCATTTTATCAAAACACCCGTGATATGCAATTTTATGATCGGTAATATATGTTTTTTCATAAATGTTTCGTATATAACATTTGTTTCAACCTGTTTAAGCTTACCTTAAAAGTGCATAATGACTTGTAAGGCAAATGTTATGTAAACGTTTCGCTTCTATAGTTAAATTGGGCGCCCATGGCTTGAAGCTTTTCTCCCAGGCCCATTCTCTGAACGCTACCTGTCCCTGCTTTGTTTTCTCCCAAAACATGTCAAATTGCAAAGTGATAGTTAACTTTATTCTTTTCAGGTGGTAGTGTCCGCTGTCCTGGCCGTTGCGGCTGCCCAGCGCGCCCTGCCCAACAGCGGGCTGGGCTACTCGGGATACCCGTACGCCGCTGGACGCTGGAACAATTTTGCCACACCATACTCTACCTTCGCGGCTGCCCCCTACACCACCTATGGTGCTGCTTCCTACAACACCTACGCTGCTGCCCCCTACACGGCATACGCCGCACCGACCAGTGTCAGCTCTCAGCACTTTTCCCTGAGTAGAAGCGGGGACTACAGCTACGGCTACGCCGACGGCCTGAGCACCAAGTCGGAGAGCAAGAACGCCTACGGCGACACCGTCGGCTCCTACAGCTACGTGGACGCCAACGGCCTGACCCAGACGGTCAACTACGTGGCGGACGCCACCGGCTTCCACGTGCAGGGCACCAACCTGCCGGTGGCTCCCGTCGCCGACCTGAAGGCGCCCGTCAACAACCTGGTGGGACCTGCTCCCGTCCATGATACAGCTGATGTGAGGACGGCCAAGGCCGAGTTCCGCCAGCTGTACGCCGAGGCTGCCGCCGCCGCCGAGGCTGCCCCTGACTACCGCAAAAAGCGCAGCGCTCCTCTGCCCGTCAGCGACACCCCCGCGGTGGCCGCCGCCAAGGCTGAGCACGCCCGCCTGTACAACGCGGCTGCTCTCGGTATCTACCACCAGAAATACGCTGCCTCCGGCGCTCCCGTCACGTTCCAGGGCACGTTCGGCCCTGGGGGCGTCTCTTACGCCTACAGCTCTATTCACCCTCCGGTTCACTCCGGTTACCTCTCTTTGTAAGTAATGTGTCTGTGTACGGGATCTTTGCCGCTCATCTGTGCTAAAAAGCTCACATTACTTCCCACGGCTGCAGTAAGGCGCTGCGTGTGCTTCTATTTGTCATTACAACTTAAACGGCCATGTTCGGCGTGTTCCTCAGCATGGCTGACAGTTTACATGCAAAATGCCATCTCACCTGGGGTAAGACACATGTGTAAATGTCGATGGCTATTCAGATAAGCAAAACGGGCCTCAACATCCTGTTTTTTAGGCATTATTAGTTTGGAGCATACTGACGAATGCTGACAGCCGTCGCCATTCGGTATACCGGGAGAAGCTGGTTAAATGGTTCACACTCACGGACTACAGCGCTGATATCCTCGTGATAACGAATATTTATATTTCACGAGTAAAAAAGCTTTGAAACAATGACACATGAAACTAAGAACGTGAAAACTGAAAAACTCTAAGTCTTCGCAAACAACTTCCTTTACTTTATGTACAACTACTCAATCATTCTAAGTCCCGGATAATCATGTCTGGTGCATGGTACAATGCTAATGACGCCAGAAATACATGTCCGAATGCTAACATAATTGAGATACCGAGTGGAAAGTGAAAAATTCACCAATTTCGCAAACAAACATCACGAGCATCTAGCATATAGTGAAGTTCTTACTTCCACTTTTTATGGCTTCAGGAAGCTCATGCATCGCTTAGTCGAGTTCGTACTGCACAAGCGACACACCTCACTTGGTGCTCCGGGTATCTACTTTCACATCAAAAGATGACTTCCCGACCAGACATGATGTCAAGACGGTGGAGCAGAAGATAAACGAATCTCTCTCGGAATTTGTGGTAACAAGCAGATTTCGTAGTCATGGGGCGTATGAAATTATCAGCAGTCCAATGCAATGTGGCCATGTGCTGCAAGCAGTGCAGTACAGTGTAGCTTTCATCAGATTGGGTCACAAAAAGGTTATCAAGGTACAGAGTCGGCACATTTTGTGGAGTGAACCAAGGTGAAAAACTTGCTGGGAACGTGTTTCTTAATTTTTGCCCAAACAAATCCAGCAGTAATTTCAACCATGGGGAAGGTGAAACATGCGATGGATGTAAAAGACAGTGTGAATGCATGGCAAAATGCTTTGCGCTGGGGCTGTTTATCGCCGTAACTTTTGTTTGTAAGCACAGCGAGTTTCCAAAATGCACTAGGTTATTGTTAACACGCGCCCAGGTGGCTGGTTGAAACAATGAATACCCTTCGCTCGGGTGGAGGTCAACTTACCCCCACAGAGTTCTCAAAATGCACCATAGCTAGAGACCCAAATTCACGGAGTGGGTTGACCTGCATGTAATCTCGGTTGTGTATCAACTTGATGTTTCTAGGTCATGCCCTATGCTTCAAATAAGGTCAAGCAATGTTCATTTCTAGACTGGTGTCCAAAGTGCCGCCAGACTTAATTATGCAGCCGCCGTGACCCTATATATCTGTGCTAAGTGCAAATTGAATGATGTTCATTCAAGGTTAGTACTTTACCTTAAGGACTTCAAAATGATGAAAAACCTATGACACTGTACATTTCCTCATTCAAAGAAGCGTCAGATATCACGCTGGGTGGTATTCTTCCTTTCAAAATGTTGGCATGGCTCATTTAAGGTCATTGACCAACTTTGACATTTAAAACTCCATGGAATCTGTGTGTGGCGGTCCATGTCATTAACCATTTCGAAAGGGGTGACAAAAACTGCCTCATTAAGATTGTTTCGATGTTTTGCAGTTGAATAACCGTCAAGGATTTTTCTAGGCGAGATGTTTCTAAACAAAAGGCTGATAGTGGCCATTTCAGATCAGCGAACCCGCCAGACCTTCATGCAGATAATATACCATGCATGTTTGCCTCCATTTAAATAAACAGTACAAGACCGTCTAAAACAACCCCATTAAGTAAGGTATTCAGTAAAATAGAAGAAAAAATTGTCATCTCGATCTGACCTTCCCACCTGACCCAATGTCAATAGAAATGTCTGCATTGGCCTTAATACTAAATTAGATGATCTAGCTAAAAAAAAAAACATCTCCCGCATTGGTATTTCGGTGCGAATTATTGCAATCCCTGCGCAGGTGAGGGCTCGCTTTGCGTCCGTGGGGCCACTGCGTCGATCCGGTGTCAGGTGTCCCGGGCAGAGGGCCTGCTGCATCAAGGAAGGGACCGGCGCGGTGTATGATGTACCCCTCCTATGACCTCTGGATCGAAGGAAGCTCCGTCACCGTATTACAAGAATATCGGTCGCTGAGGACTCCGGGCTGGGGTGGAGAACCTTTCAGCTCCTCACCAAGAGGTTTCACGTTTGTATATCCGACCTTGAATATGTTGAAACAAATTCCCATTTAAACCAACATGAGCATTATAAATTACGTCATAGCGTGCCAAGTTCGAGGTGCTGTACTTGATAATCTGCGCAGAGTAACAATCTCAAAATTGCAGAGGTGACATTTGCGGCTCGGAATGCTATCTACCTGTATGCTTTAATAATCGGTTTGTGCCCTTTGATATCAAGCGCTTCCATATTTTGTGCTGCAATCCCTTCAGTTCTGTGTGTTGTAGCGTGGGCCAGCTTTTCTGTGGGGCCCAGCCTTATCACCGCCAAGTCGTGTTTTCTCTGTCTCATTGACTTCGCATCAACCAACCACATGCACTAACCACATAACTATCATGAAAAGCTCTACGCTTCAATAAACGTCCGTAAGTTTTATTAAATCTCTCTTTGTGGTGCGTTTACAGGCAATAATCACAACACTCTTGCAATCCTGATTGTGCAGTAGACACACATTCGAACAATGCTCAACAGTTGATGGTCGAAAAAAACTCTTGGAGCTACGTTAGGTCATGCCCTATTTTGCTCAAAAAGCATGATGAAGAATTCGTTGCATGCAACTCAACTTTGTTACAAAGTATACCCAGCTTGATAAACAAACCTTTTACGAAGCAAGTAACCTGAACCGTACACCTTCACCGAACAGCCCTTCCAGTAACACATTATGCTAGCATTATAAGCTAATTTAAGTGAAGCAGCACAATGTTCATATATTTCATGTATTCAAAATGTGGCTCTGGACGGGAAAGACGACATGGTACAGCCTCAATCAATATTTACCATTCGTGTAACACATGTGATAGACAATGGTCTTTTTCTTCACTGTATGCAAAGGGCCATAACATTAATAATTAAACTGCTCTCCGCAAATCTCGCTCGTATGTTCACATTCATTTTGTCAAGAAGGTAACATTATATATATATGACACATATGACATTCGAAGCATCGCATTTTCTTCCAAATTTATTCCAAATGCACTCAGAGTAAATGAATCCTCGCGTGTGACATACACCTCACAACCAACAGCTTACATTGAGGGGCAGCGCCAGTATTTCCGTGGCGGTCGCGGCCAGGCGGTCACTGACGTGGCTCGACAACATACGGCAGCAGTTGACTTCCGTGTGGCCCGTTACCGTAATGGACGTACCCGAGGTAGGACTGCCTCCGTCCGCGCCCAACAGTTCATCACACCGGCGCAACTGTTGCCGCCAATGGCGTACACGACCTTTGCTCATAAACTCTCATTGCCAACAAAGCCTTCCCGAAACAGAAAGCTTATGTCTGCAAGTTTAGTGATGGGACGTTCCCAGCCACTCTCACCTTGGTGGCCGGGTGGCCGTAGGTCGAGGCGTGCGTCGTGGTCAATGCCGTGCGAGCGTTACTCACAACCGCCGTCGGCGTGGGTGTGGTTCCACAGAGGTAGCACCGACTCCAGCCGGTATAAAGCTGGCCGGCACCGGACCACATGCATCACAGACACCAGCGAATTCAGCCATGAAAGTCCTGGTGAGTGCTTTGCGCGTCGTGCTAGCTAACGAAATCCATTAAGTCTAGGATATGTTTTACTTCATCAGCGAAACTGGATCTTGCGCGGATTAACTGTAAGCCTCAGATGTATATCTAAATGTGCCTATTGCTTCATCTCAACACAAACGTGCTGATGAGATAAAAACACATTTTCAGATGTGTTTGGTGTATAGCATTTGTCCCAATCTGTTTAAATATACATTGTCAAGTGTGTAATGATTTACACTGCAGGCATCATCCAAGAATTACGTCTCAATGGTTGAACTCGGCGCCCATAGCTTGAAATTTTCCTCACAAGTCCATTCTCTGACCATCACCCGTCCCTGCTTTCCTTTCTTTGAAATGTTTCAACTTCTAAAGCGTCAGTCCACTTCGTACTTTGCAGGTGGTAGTGTCCGCTGTCCTGGCCGTTGCGGCAGCCCAGTACGCCCTGCCCTACAGCGGGCTGGGCTACTCGGGACACCCGTACGCCGCTGGACACGGAAACAACTTTGCCACACCATACTCTACCTACCACGCTGCCCAGCACAAAACCAACGCTGCTGCCCCCTACACGGCACACGCCGCGCCGGCCAGTGTCAGCTCTCAGCACTATTCCCTGAGCAGAAGCGGGGACTACAGCTACGGCTACGCCGACGGCCTGAGCACCAAGTCGGAGAGCAAGAACGCTTACGGCGACACCGTCGGCTCCTACAGCTACGTGGACGCCAACGGCCTGACCCAGACGGTCAAATACGTGGCCGACGCCACCGGCTTCCACGTGCAGGGCACCAACCTGCCGGTGGCTCCCGTCGCCGACCTGAAGGCGCCCGTCAACAACCTGGTGGGACCTGCTCCCGTCCATGATACAGCTGATGTGAGGACGGCCAAGGCCGAGTTCCGCCAGCTGTACGCCGAGGCTGCCGCCGCCGCCGAGGCTGCCCCTGACTACCGCAAAAAGCGCAGCGCTCCTCTGCCCGTCAGCGACACCCCCGCCGTGGCCGCCGCCAAGGCTGAGCACGCCCGTCTGTACAACGTGGCTGCTCTCGGTATCTACCCTCAGAAATACTCTGTCTCCGGCGCTCCCGTCACGTTCCAGGGCACGTTCGGCCCTGAGGGCGTCTCTTACGCCTACAGCTCTATTCACCCTCCGGTTTCCTCCGGTTACCTTTCTTTGTAAGCGGCGTGTCCTTGAACAGGATGTTCGCTGCTTATCTGCCCTCAGATGCTAACATTACTTTCCCAGGGCTGCAAATAGTCGCTTTGTGTGTGTGTTTCTATTTGTCATTACACCTGAAAACTGCTAATGCTCGGTGTTTTCTCTCAGCATGACTGGCACTTTTCGTGCAAAATGTCATCTCACTTGGAGCCAGACACATATACAGACGTCGATGGCTATTCAGATAAGCAAAATGCTCCTCAAGCTCCTGATTTTCCGTCATTATCAGTTTGGAGCACATCAACGAATGCTGACAGCTCCCTATCTTTAATATATCAGAAGAAGCCAGTTAAATCGTTTAAGCTATAAAGCTAAAACGCTGCTATGCTCAATGACAACGAATGACTAATTTTTCACCGGTGAAGAAATTCCAAAACAATGACATATGAGACCAAGAACATGAAAGCTGAAAAAAATTCTGAATCGGGCCGGACACTGCCCTTAATCTGATGTGCAACTAATCAATCATTCTGACTCCGCAAAATCATACCCGGTGCATGGTACAATGCTAATGACGTCACAAGCATATGCCTGAATGTTTACATAACTGGGAGACAGAGCAAAGACGTGGAAAAATCACCAACACAGAAAAATACGTCACGGGCGTCCAGTATGTGTGTCATTTGTTTGTTTGCTTTTTTTACGGCTTCGTCGCGAATCTCATTCAGGGTTAAATGGAGTTCGAACGGCACAAGCGACCTACCTCACTTGGCGCTCCGGGTATCCACTCTCACATCAAAAGTGACATTCTGATTATACGTGATGTCATGACGGTTTATCAGAAGATACACTATCCGCTATTGGCATTCGTGCCATAAGGCAGTATCTTTGTGGCCATAGGGTGTGCCAGATAATCTGCAGTCCAATGTAGTGTGGTCATGTGCTGGAACCAGAGTTCTACGGTAAGCTTTCATAGGGGTTCGATAACAAAAAGGTCATCAAGGTATAAAATTGACACATTTGGTGGAGAGTGCGCCGGGGTGGAAGAAGTGTCTGGGACGAGTTGTTTGATTTCTAGAAGAATTCTAACAGTAAGTTCAGTCATGGTCAGGCAAGAAATATCATCGATGTAAGAGACATTCTTATCCGCACCTTCCGTTTGGTTGTACAGCGAGTTTGCGAAATGCACTAGGATATCGTTCCTGAGCTTTTCTCAGTTCCTAAGATCTCAGGAAGGTTACGATTTAACCCAACCCGAGCAAAGGGTATCCAGCCGGCCACCCGGGCGCACGTAACACGCGCCCCGGTGGCTGGTTGAATCGATGAACATCGTTCGCTCGGAGGGAGGTCAATTTACCCTCCCCCCCCCCCCCCTCCGCTCCCAGAGATCTCAAGAAGCATACTAGCTAAAGACAACATATTTACAGGGTGGATTGGCCTGTATATAATCTCGGTTGTGGCTGAACTTGATGTTTCTAGGTAATGCAGTCGGTTCAAATAAAGTCAAACAATGTCAAATCCCAGAATGATGTCCAAAGTGCCCCCAGACTTGTTTTTTCAGCCCCGTTTTCCTAGATACCTGTGGTAAACACAAATTAAATTGTGTTTATTTAAGGCCAGTGAATTTTTTAACCTTCAGCAAATCAAGGTGATAAAAAACCTACGAGACTGTTGATATTTTCCCATTGAAATAAGCGTCAGAGACTAAGCTTGGCTGTATTTTCCTAAAACAAATGTCGGCGTGGGTCATTTAAGGTCGGTGACCTACACTGACTCTTAAAAGTTCATGGAACCTGTCTGTTGCAGTCCCCGTCATTAACAAACTCGAAACAAGCACCAAAGACTACCTCATAAAGCAAGCTTTCGAGTACAAGAGTAAATCAGTTTTGACTTCCGTCTGAATCTCGTGCCTGACTTTGACTTAAAATCTGGGCTCCTTGCAGTCCTACATTTCATAGATTTTATAAACTAAAAATCCTCTTAGAGATGTATGGCTTCGCATAATATTTAGTTGCCACACCAGCCGAGATTGTCACAGGTTGCCACAGATCAGATTGCCACATCACATCGATTCCCTGTAAATGGCCTCGCTGAGAGTCACGGCCTGATTTTGACGTGCCATAGATTAGGAACCTGACAACGCGAATCAGTATTTGATTCCAAAATATTCGCCACTTAACTACCTACATCCATACACATATTGGCGCGGCTATGCCGAGCCGTTCGGAAGTCATTCTGAAAAAACTTTCGAGGAGAAGTAAACTTGACCCCCCCCCCATCCGAGTGCGTGCTAAATAGGCAAGTAGCTAAGTTCTCGTCGCCCACTGTACTTATACCGTATATAAATTCAATGCCGTTTACTTGGTTACATTCGTTATCAAATACATGCCAGCTGTTAGGTAGATATTGTCATACCTTGTTTAAATGCTGGACCGGACCATTGGATGACCGGGCAACACCACCGTTACTTCTGTACATAACACACATCATATCCACATTGAAGTCAGGTCCAGACGGCCTCGAAAAGGGGCTCTGACCTTTATCTTAACAAGACACCAAATTCCAGGGACACAACAATGTTGTTTCTCTTGCTCGGACAAAGTATGTACTGGCCCTTTGACAATGAGGTGCCAATGCCTTAAAAAACTGGCGACACCAAAAACACAGATTAATGGTACTGTACCTTAAACTACTGGTGTAAGCATTTAAGTTCCTAGATCATGGCGTTGGGATGGTCAAGCAATTTCAAATTGTAGATCGGTGTTTGAGGTTCCCTCAGACCTCCAAGTGCGACCACTCTTAAACTGACTAACTCTAGTCAGCAAAGGGTCACTAACGTTATGTTTAGAACAGTGACGTTATTTGACCTTTTGAAGGTCACGGCGACCAAAAAACATACGAAACTGTTTTCATCTTCTTAAAGAATCAGCGTTACGGATTCTGCTCGTCAGGGTGTTTCTAAACCAAAAGGCTAATCGAGGCCATTCTATGTGAGTGGCTTCGTCAAGCTTTTATGGAACTAAAATAACATACTTTTACCTCCCTTTGATCAGGACATTAGAGCTGAGCATTCAGAATCTATCCCATGAATAAGAATATCTAGTAAAACAAAAATAAGTTCAATTTTACCTCGACCTCTACTCGTGACCAAGATGGATGAAGTTATACTGAATAAACATAGATACTAAATCGAATTTTCTAGGTCTCAAGGAAACCGTCTCAAATATGTATTGTTTTGTCTAACGCTACATTTTAACATCACTTCACAGCCACGAGGCAATAAAAAGGCCATCCAGAAAGTCACGGTACCAAAAGGAAGCTCTCTCTCTTAGGCGCCTCATGCAAACGCCGACAGTCTGTATTGGTATCTCAGTGAGAACTTTTAGACTCCGTGCGCAGGTACTGGCTCGTGTTGCGTCAGTCCAGCCCCTGAGTCTATCCGGTGCCAGTTCCTCCGGCGGGAGGGCCTGCCGCATCTAGCAGAATACCGGCGCGGTGTATGATCTATACCTCTCATGACCTCTGGATCGAAGGATCCTCGGTCACCGTTTCACCAGCATATCAGTCAGTAAGGACTCCAGTCTGGGACGGAGAGCCTTTCAGCTCCTGGCCAAGAACTTTCACGTTTGCATATCCGAGTTTGATTTTGTTAATGGAATTCCCATTTACACCAACGTGAGTAGTACAAATTACGTCATTATGTCGTACGTCGCGGTGTTATACTTGTTACTCAGCGCAGAGAATCAATCTGAAAATTACAGAGATGAAATCTTCGGCTCGCAATGCCATCTACACGTGTAGTTCAATAATCAGGTGCAGTGCCCGTATATATCTAGCGCGTCCATAATTTGTGCTGCAATGCCTGCAGCAATGTGTGCTGTGGCAAGAACCAGCTTTTCTGTGGAAACCGGCCTCTCCACCTCCAAGTCGTCTCCTCGCTGTCTCACCGACTATTCGTCGCTTGCTCCTCGGGGATATGCAGGACATCCTCGGAGTATGCAATCTTGACGAGGTCGCTCACCGTCTGGTCGGCGACGGCCTTGTGCCCGCCACCCGTCGCTCAGACGGCAGCTGCTCCTCCACACTCTGGCGTGTCTACACCCTGCATAGGCTGCGGGTCCTGCCGGCATCGGAGGACATGCTGCTCCTATTCCCCGCGAGGCTCAGAATCTCTGGGACGTCGGCGGCTCGCACCTCTGCCCACCTTGCCAGGGTGCAGCACTGACACGTCATTCACCGGCACCATCGACCCGGCCGTGTCCAACGTCTCCGTCGTGATCTACGAGCATCACCTCCAGCGACCTCCCCCTCAAACGCCACATACGCCGCGGCTCCCTTTGAAGAAAAAATACATTGACAGACATGGGGACATGGGGACATGGGGACATTGGGACAAGGGTAAACATGGGGACAACGAAAAAACGTTGTTGAAAGTAGGTATAACAATGATGCACCAACCCTAAACCATCAGTTGAAAAGGTCTGCGCTTCCATAAACGCCAATAACTTTTATGAAAGCTGTGCATGTGGCGCGTGTACCAGCATCGCAGTTTTCTCCCAATCCTGATTGTGCAGTAGAGACAAATGCAAACAATAGCCATCAATGGATAATCAGAACTACTCTTGGGGCTAAGCCGAGTCATGTGACCGCCATATTTTGCTGAGCAAGCATGCCGCAGAATTCGTTGCCTGCAACTCATGTGCTCAAAGTATGCCTCCTGCCATGCAAGAAGCCATCGTGGTACTGCCTGAATCAACATTTACGCTTCATACAGTATTTGGGATGGTCAATACTCTTTCTCCTCGCAGGATGCAATGGGCCATAATATAAATACTCAAAGCACTCTCTGCGAATGCCGTTTGTGAACATGTTTGCACTGATGTTGTCAAGATGGTGACATTGTATATGACACAAATATTGCACTCGAAACACCTCATTCTTTCTTCAAAACTTATGTTAAAATTGCATTCGAAATAAACAAAACCTCGCGTGTGATATCCATCTCAGCCCAAACGACTTACCTTGGGGGATACTGCCAGTATTTCCATGCCGGTCGCTGCCAGATGGTCACTGACGTGGCTCAGCAATATTCGGCAGCTTTGACTTTCACTTGGCCCGTTACCGTAAAGGATGCGCCCAGGGTAGGACTGTCTTCGACACGACATTTGCCGATGCACATGCAGTTCCAACATAGCCTTTCCAAAACTGAAAGATTATGTCTGCAATTTGAATGATGGGACGTTTCCAGGTGCCCTTACCTTGGTGGCCGGGTGGCCGCGGGTCGTGGCATGCGGCGTGGCCAGTGGCGTGCGAGAATTACCGTCCCCATGGGCGTGGCTCCAGAGAGACAGCACCGACTCCAGCCGGTATAAAGCTGGCCGGCACCGGGCCACAGGCATCACAGACACCAGCGAGTTCAGCCATGAAAGTCCTGGTGAGTGCTCTACTCGTCATGCTTCCTAAAGATACTCATTCAGTCTATACTTTTCACTTCCTCAGCGAAGCCGGATCTTGCGCGGCCTAACAGTAAATCCCTGAAAGTTATTTTCTAGATGTGTCTATTGATTCATCTCATCAAGACAACCGTACTGATGACCTGAAACACATTTTCAGGTGTGTTTGGTGTATAGCATTTGTTCCAATCTGTTGAAATGTACTTTGTCAAAAGTGTAATGAATTGTACTGCAGGCATCATCTAAACACTGCGCTTCCATGGTTGAGCTCGGCACCCATAGCTTGATTTTTTTTCACAGGCCATGCACTGACCGCTACCTGTCCCTGCTTTCTTTTCTTTGAAATGTTTCGACTTCTAAAGCGACAGTCCACTTCGTACTTTTCAGGTGGTAGTGTCCGCTGTCCTGGCCGTTGCGGCTGCCTGGTACGTCCGGCCCTACAGCGGGCTGGGCTACTCGGGATACCCGTACGCCGCTGGATGCTGGAACAATTTTGCCACACCATGCTCTACTTTCGCGACTGCCCCCTACACCACCTATGGTGCTGCTCCCTACAACACCTACCCTGCTGCCCCCTACACGGCATACGCCGCACCGACCAGTGTCAGCTCTCAGCACTTTTCCCTGAGTAGAAGCGGGGACTACAGCTACGGCTACGCCGACGGCCTGAGCACCAAGTCGGAGAGCAAGAACGCCTACGGCGACACCGTCGGCTCCTACAGCTACGTGGACGCCAACGGCCTGACCCAGACGGTCAAATACGTGGCGGACGCCACCGGCTTCCACGTGCAGGGCACCAACCTGCCGGTGGCTCCCGTCGCCGACCTGAAGGCGCCCGTCAACACCCTGGTGGGACCCGCTCCCGTCCATGATACAGCTGATGTGAGGGCCGCCAAGGCTGAGTTCCGTCAGCTGTACGCCGAGGCTGCCGCTGCCGCCGAGGCTGCCCCTGACTACCGCAAGAAGCGCAGCGCTCCTCTGCCCGTCAGCGACACCCCCGCGGTGGCCGCCGCCAAGGCTGAGCACGCCCGCCTGTACAACGCGGCTGCTCTCGGTATCTACCCTCAGAAATACGCTGCCTCCGGCGCTCCCGTCACGTTCCAGGGCACGTTCGGCCCTGAGGGCGTCTCTTGCGCCTACAGCTCTATTCACCCGACGCTCCCATCCGGTTACCGTTCTTTGTAAGTGACGTGTCTTTGTACAGCATGTTTTCTGCTCATTTCTGCTTAACTGCTGATATTGTTTTCTCGTGTCCACGATGAGGCGCTGTGCGGTTCTAGTTGGCATTACACGTGAAAGCTGCCATGTCTCGTGTATTTTTAAAGGATGACTGACAGTTTTCGTGCAAAATGCCACCTCACCTGGGACAAAACACATATACATGTGTCGATGGCTATTCAGATGAACAAAATGGACTTCAGCCTTCTGCTTTTCCGGCATTATCGGTTTGGAGCATCCTGACGTGTGGTGGCAGGTGTCAACCTTCATTATGCCAGGAGGAGCTGGATAAATTGTTCAAACTGAGAAACTAAAACTCTGCTACCCTTGTGATAACGAATGGATATCTTTTCACGAGTAAAGAAGTTCCAAAACAATGACATATGAGACTGAGAACGTGAAAACTGAAAAATATTCTGAGTCTTTCAGGACGTTGTCCGCAACTTAATGTACAACTTATCAATCATCCTATCTCCCGCATAATCATACGGGGTGCATGGTACAATGCCAATGACGTCATATACCCGTCTCCGAATGTTAACATGGCTGAGATAGAGTAGAAGGTGAAAAATTGCACCAAATTGCGAACAAATATCACAAGCAACTAGCACGTTTTCAATTTCTCTTTTATGCTTTTTTGTGCGACTTGTTCATAAACTTTGTGCGGAGTAAGGTCGAGTTTGTACTGCACGAGCAACACACCTCCATTGGTGCTCTGTGTATCCACCCTCACACAAAAATGACTTTCCGATTAGACTTGACAAGCGCTTGCGCGCCTGCTTCGCTGCGCTAAATGAAAAGTGTATAAGTTTTCATCATGTATATTTTGGAGATGGAGTCGCGGTTTTAGGTGCCCTAGTTGCCGGGATATCGCGCAGAGTGAAAAACACTCGGGCGCGGGCTGCGCGGTGCTGGCGGTCTGGCGGACGCCGGCAGGAGAGAGCGCCTTTGGCATGCCCTCTTTGCAACACAGGCAAATCTATTCCATGGGACCGCTGGTTGATCGTGGGACGTGACGGGTGATTTTTGCCACTTCCATCGACTGTCTGCTTTTGAATGGTGGCAGCAAGCACTACCGTTGCATTCAACGGCATTGTATTGTATCCGTGAAAAACATTCGGCAGCAATCAAATCAATTTTGCTGGGTCGCACGTACCTGGCGCTACAATCGATACCACGTGATTGCCCGTTCGATGTCCCATCGATGCATACAGCACGTGCGACGTGACAATTCATGCAACGACATTATCTGTTCGATTTCTTATCAATGCATGCCATTCCCCAGTTCCTCCATGCCAACAGCAGAAACCAACAGCAGTGCTTTTCCACCTTTCTCAGCACCCGGTGTCTCATGCATGTTGCAGTGACTATGACACTGATGACTCACGAGCAACGCCCTCCTGCATACAACATTTGTGAAGACAGTGCAATGTGCATAAGTAATAAGAGAGCTTTATATGTTCAGAATTCCTCACGGAACGACAATTTTGCAAAGCCATATAATGTGAGACTGTACTGAGCATGTACATTAATGAGCTGTACGCACCAGCCCCTATTGTCCAAAATGAATTGCTGATATAATGACACGCAATGTATTGATTACATGCTGTAATGCCTCAATGGGCTCAAAATGTTGGCAAGTTCTTAATTAAGTACCAGCTTGCCCTGTACACACCTGCAACATAAGTGCTAGTGCTTGTCATAGTTTGCCAGCGTTTCCACATCACTGCCATATCCAGATCAATACAAGCACTGGCACACACCACCAGTGATCACACCCATTTAAAGCCCCCGACTCGCACTCTTTTGTGATTAAGAGTGATCTCATGCTTTGCACAGCTCGCGGAACTATCAAATTGCAAGTTTTCTTGCAATTTCCGCACAGATTTTCAGTCACAACACCGAATTTCACCGTGACCTCCCTTCAAAACAAAGTCAGAACCGGGCTTCATGGTATTGCGGCTCAAGAAGTTTCTTCAACAACAAAAAAACGGCAGCAGGGGAAAAAGACAGATTTGCGGTCGCGTCTCCTTTTTTATGACTTTCGGGAAAGTGTCCGTTCTTTGGGTGCCGCACTTTTTTGCAGACAGTGACGTTTTTTGATATTATCGGCCTGTGGCTCCGAGATGGAAAAAAATGCCGTTGCAGGTGTCCAACATATGTTTTACAAA
>NW_023596576.1:57314845-57330391 GCF_011947565.3 Pollicipes pollicipes
ACTGGAACAACTTTGCCACACCATACGCTACCTACCACGCCGCCCCCCACAAAACCTACGCTGCTGCCCCCTACACGGCATACGCCGCACCGGCCAGTGTCAGCTCTCAGCACTATTCCCTGAGCAGAAGCGGGGACTACAGCTACGGCTACGCCGACTGGGCCCTGAGCACACAAGACATCGGAGAGCCGAAAGACCGGCCTCCGGTGACACCCGTCGGCTCCTACCAGCTACGTGGACGCCACGGCCTGACCAGTACGGTCAAATACGTGGCGACGCCACCGGCTTCCACGTGCAGGGCACCAACCTGCCGGTGGCTACCCGTCGCCGACCTGAAGGCGCCCGTCAACAAACCCTGGTGGGACTGCTCCCGTCCATGATACAGCTGATGTGAGGACGGCCAAGGCCGAGTTCCGCCAGCTGTACGCCGAGGCTGCCGCCGCCGCCGAGGCTGCCCCTGACTACCGCAAAAGCGCAGCGCTCCTTGCCCGTCAGCGACACCCCCGCGGTGGCCGCCGCCAAGCTGAGCACTCCCGCCTGTGATCAACGCGGCTGCTCTCGGTATCTACCCTCAGAAATACGCTGCCTCCGGCCGCTCCCGTCACGTTCCAGGGCACGTTCGCGCCCTGGGTGGCGTCTCTTACGCGCTACAGCTCTATTCACCCTCCGGTTCACTCCGGTTACCTCTCTTTGTAAGTAATGTGTCTGTGTACGGGATCTTTGCCGCTCATCTGTGCTATAAAGCTCACATTACTTCCCACGGCTGCAGTAAGGCGCTGCGTGTGCTTCTATTTGTCATTACAACTTAAAACGGCCATGTTCGGCGTGTTCCTCAGCATGGCTGACAGTTTACATGCAAAATGCCATCTCACCTGGGGTAGACACATGTGTAAATGTCGATGGCTATTCAGATAAGCAAAACGGGCCTCAACATCCTGTTTTTTAGGCATTATTAAGTTTGGAGCATACTGACGAATGCTGACAGCCGTCGCCATTCGGTATACCGGGAGAAGCTGGTTAAATGGTTCACACTCACGGACTACAGCGCTGATATCCTCGTGATAACGAATATTTATATTTCACGAGTAAAAAAGCTTTGAAACAATGACACATGAACTAAGAACGTGAAAACTGAAAAACTCTAAGTCTTCGCAAACAACTTCCTTTACTTTATGTACAACTACTCAATCATTCTAAGTCCCGGATAATCATGTCTGGTGCATGGTACAATGCTAATGACGCCAGAAATACATGTCCGAATGCTAACATAATTGAGATACCGAGTGGAAAGTGAAAAATTCACCAAGTTCGCAAACAAACATCACGAGCATCTAGCATATAGTGAAGTTCTTACTTCCACTTTTTATGGCTTCAGGAAGCTCATGCATCGTATAGTCGAGTTCGTACTGCACAAGCGACACACCTCACTTGGTGCTCCGGGTATCTACTTTCACATCAAAAGATGACTTCCCGACCAGACATGATGTCAAGACGGTGGAGCAGAAGATAAACGAATCTCTCTCGGAATTTGTGGTAACAAGCAGATTTCGTAGTCATGGGGCGTATGAAACTAGCAGCAGTCCAATGCAATGTGGCCATGTGCTGCAAGCAGTGCAGTACAGTGTAGCTTTCATCAGATTGGGTCACAAAAAGGTTGTCAAGGTACAGAGTCGGCACATTTTGTGGAGTGAACCAAGGTGAAAAACTTGCTGGGAACGTGTTTCTTAATTTTTGCCCAAACAAATCCAGCAGTAATTTCAACCATGGGGAAGGTGAAACATGCGATGGATGTAAAAGACAGTGTGAATGCATAGCAAAATGCTTTGCGCAGGGGCTGTTTATCGCCGTAACTTTTGTTTGTAAGCACAGCGAGTTTCCAAAATGCACTAGGTTATTGTTAACACGCGCCCAGGTGGCTGGTTGAAACAATGAATACCCTTCGCTCGGGTGGAGGTCAACTTACCCCCACAGAGTTCTCAAAATGCACCATAGCTAGAGACCCAAATTCACGGAGTGGGTTGACCTGCATGTAATCTCGGTTGTGTATCAACTTGATGTTTCTAGGTCATGCCCTATGCTTCAAATAAGGTCAAGCAATGTTCATTTCTAGACTGGTGTCCAAAGTGCCGCCAGACTTAATTATGCAGCCGCCGTGACCCTATATATCTGTGCTAAGTGCAAATTGAATGATGTTCATTCAAGGTTAGTACTTTACCTTAAGGACTTCAAAATGATAAAAAACCTATGACACTGTATATTTCATCATTCAAAGAAGCGTCAGATATCACGCTGGGTGGCATTCTTCCTTTCAAAATGTTGGCATGGCTCATTTAAGGTCATTGACCTACTTTGACATTTAAAACTCCATGGAATCTGTGTGTGGCGGTCCGTGTCATTAACCATTTCGAAAGGGGTGACAAAAACTGCCTCATTAAGATTGTTTCGATGTTTTGCAGTTGAATAACCGTCAAGGATTTTTCTAGGCGAGATGTTTCTAAACAAAAGGCTGATAGTGGCCATTCCAGATCAGCGAACCCGCCAGACCTTCATGCAGATAATATACCATGCATGTTTGCCTCCATTTAAATAAACAGTAAAAGACCGTCTAAAACTACCCCATTAAGTAAGGTATTCAGTAAAATAGAAGAAAAAATTGTCATCTCGATCTGACCTTCCCACCTGACCCAATGTCAATAGAAATGTCTGCATTGGCCTTAATACTAAATTAGATGATCTAGCTAAAAAAAAAAACATCTCCCGCATTGGTATTTCGGTGCGAATTATTGCAATCCCTGCGCAGGTGAGGGCTCGCTTTGCGTCCGTGGGGCCACTGCGTCGATCCGGTGTCAGGTGTCCCGGGCAGAGGGCCTGCTGCATCAAGGAAGGGACCGGCGCGGTGTATGATGTACCCCTCCTATGACCTCTGGATCGAAGGAAGCTCCGTCACCGTATTACAAGAATATCGGTCGCTGAGGACTCCGGGCTGGGGTGGAGAACCTTTCAGCTCCTCACCAAGAGGTTTCACGTTTGTATATCCGACCTTGAATATGTTGAAACAAATTCCCATTTAAACCAACATGAGCATTATAAATTACGTCATAGCGTGCCAAGTTCGAGGTGCTGTACTTGATAATCTGCGCAGAGTAACAATCTCAAAATTGCGGAGGTGACATTTGCGGCTCGGAATGCTATCTAACTGTATGCTTTAATAATCGGTTTGTGCCCTTTGATATCAAGCGCTTCCATATTTTGTGCTGCAATCCCTTCAGTTCTGTGTGTTGTAGCGTGGGCCAGCTTTTCTGTGGGGCCCAGCCTTATCAAAGCCAAGTCGTGTTTTCTCTGTCTCATTGACTTCGCATCAACCAACCACATGCACTAACCACATAACTATCATGAAAAGCTCTACGTTTCAATAAACGTCCGTAAGTTTTATTAAATCTCTCTTTGTGGTGCGTTTACAGGCAATAATCACAACACTCTTGCAATCCTGATTGTGCAGTAGACACACATTCGAACAATGCTCAACAGTTGATGGTCGAAAAAAACTCTTGGAGCTACGTTAGGTCATGCCCTATTTTGCTCAAAAAGCATGATGAAGAATTCGTTGCATGCAACTCAACTTTGTTACAAAGTATACCCAGCTTGATAAACAAACCTTTTACGAAGCAAGTAACCTGAACCGTACACCTTCACCGAACAGCCCTTCCAGTAACACATTATGCTAGCATTATAAGCTAATTTAAGTGAAGCAGCACAATGTTCATATATTTCATGTATTCAAAATGTGGCTCTGGACGGGAAAGACGACATGGTACAGCCTCAATCAATATTTACCATTCGTGTAACACATGTGATAGACAATGGTCTTTTTCTTCACTGTATGCAAAGGGCCATAACATTAATAATTAAACTGCTCTCCGCAAATCTCGCTCGTATGTTCACATTCATTTTGTCAAGAAGGTAACATTATATATATATGACACATATGACATTCGAAGCATCGCATTTTCTTCCAAATTTATTCCAAATGCACTCAGAGTAAATGAATCCTCGCGTGTGACATACACCTCACAACCAACAGCTTACATTGAGGGGCAGCGCCAGTATTTCCGTGGCGGTCGCGGCCAGGCGGTCACTGACGTGGCTCGACAACATACGGCAGCAGTTGACTTCCGTGTGGCCCGTTACCGTAATGGACGTACCCGAGGTAGGACTGCCTCCGTCCGCGCCCAACAGTTCATCACACCGGCGCAACTGTTGCCGCCAATGGCGTACACGACCTTTGCTCATAAACTCTCATTGCCAACAAAGCCTTCCCGAAACAGAAAGCTTATGTCTGCAAGTTGAGTGATGGGACGTTCCCAGCCACTCTCACCTTGGTGGCCGGGTGGCCGTGGGTCGATGCGTGCGTCGTGGTCAATGCCGTGCGAGCGTTACTCACAACCGCCGTCGGCGTGGGTGTGGTTCCACAGAGGTAGCACCGACTCCAGCCGGTATAAAGCTGGCCGGCACCGGACCACAGGCATCACAGACACCAGCGAATTCAGCCATGAAAGTCCTGGTGAGTGCTTTGCTCGCCGTGCTAGCTAACGAAATCCATTAAGTCTAGGATATGTTTTACTTCATCAGCGAAACTGGATCTTGCGAGGCTTAACTGTACGCCTCAGATGTATATCTAAATATGTCTATTGCTTCATCTCAACACAACCGTGCTGATGGGGTAAAAACACATTTTCAGATGTGTTTGGTGTACAGCATTTGTCCCAATCTGTTTAAATATACATTGTCAAGTGTGTAATGATTTACACTGCAGGCATCATCCAAGAATTACGTCTCAATGGTTGAACTCGGCGCCCATAGCTTGAAATTTTCCTCACAAGTCCATTCTCTGACCGTCACCCGTCCCTGCTTTCCTTTCTTTGAAATGTTTCAACTTCTAAAGCGTCAGTCCACTTCGTACTTTGCAGGTGGTAGTGTCCGCTGTCCTGGCCGTTGCGGCAGCCCAGTACGCCCTGCCCTACAGCGGGCTGGGCTACTCGGGACACCCGTACGCCGCTGGACACGGAAACAACTTTGCCACACCATACTCTACCTACCACGCTGCCCAGCACAAAACCAACGCTGCTGCCCCCTACACGGCACACGCCGCGCCGGCCAGTGTCAGCTCTCAGCACTATTCCCTGAGCAGAAGCGGGGACTACAGCTACGGCTACGCCGACGGCCTGAGCACCAAGTCGGAGAGCAAGAACGCTTACGGCGACACCGTCGGCTCCTACAGCTACGTGGACGCCAACGGCTTAACCCAGACGGTCAAATACGTGGCGGACGCCACCGGCTTCCACGTGCAGGGCACCAACCTGCCGGTGGCTCCCGTCGCCGACCTGAAGGCACCCGTCAACACCCTGGTGGCATCTGCTCCCGGCCATGATACAGCTGATGTGAGGGCCACCAAGGCTGAGTTCCGCCAGCTGTACGCCGACGCTGCCGCCGCCGCTGATGCTGCCCCCGACTACCGCAAGAAGCGCAGCGCTCCTCTGCCCGTCAGCGACACCCCCGCCGTGGCCGCCGCCAAGGCTGAGCACGCCCGTCTGTACAACGTGGCTGCTCTCGGTATCTACCCTCAGAAATACTCTGTCTCCGGCGCTCCCGTCACGTTCCAGGGCACGTTCGGCCCTGAGGGCGTCTCTTACGCCTACAGCTCTATTCACCCTCCGGTTTCCTCCGGTTACCTTTCTTTGTAAGCGGCGTGTCCTTGAACAGCATGTTCGCTGCTTATCTGCCCTGAGATGCTAACATTACTTTCCCAGGGCTGCAAATAGTCGCTTTGTGTGTGTGTTTCTATTTGTCATTACACCTGAAAACTGCTAATGCTCGGTGTTTTCTCTCAGCATGACTGGCACTTTTCGTGCAAAATGTCATCTCACTTGGAGCCAGACACATATACAGACGTCGATGGCTATTCAGATAAGCAAAATGCTCCTCAAGCCCCTGATTTTCCGTCATTATGAGTTTGGAGCACATCAACGAATGCTGACAGCTCCCTATCTTTAATATATCAGAAGAAGCCAGTTAAATCGTTTAAGCTATAAAGCTAAAACGCTGCTATGCTCAATGATAACGAATGACTAATTTTTCACCGGTGAAGAAATTCCAAAACAATGACATATGAGACCAAGAACATGAAAGCTGAAAAAAATTCTGAATCGGGCCGGACACTGCCCTTAATCTGATGTGCAACTAATCAATCATTCTGACTCCGCAAAATCATACCCGGTGCATGGTACAATGCTAATGACGTCACAAGCATATGCCTGAATGTTTACATAACTGGGAGACAGAGCAAAGACGTGGAAAAATCACCAACACAGAAAAATACGTCACGGGCGTCCAGTATGTGTGTCATTTGTTTGTTTGCTTTTTTTACGGCTTCGTCGCGAATCTCATTCAGGGTTAAATGGAGTTCGAACGGCACAAGCGACCTACCTCACTTGGCGCTCCGGGTATCCACTCTCACATCAAAAGTGACATTCTGATTATACGTGATGTCATGACGGTTTATCAGAAGATACACTAACCGCTATTGGCATTCGTGCCATAAGGCAGTATCTTTGTGGTCATAGGGTGTGCCAGATAATCTGCAGTCCAATGTAGTGTGGTCATGTGCTGGAACCAGAGTTCTACGGTAAGCTTTCATAGGGGTTCGATAACAAAAAGGTCATCAAGGTATAAAATTGACACATTTGGTGGAGAGTGCGCCGGGGTGGAAGAAGTGTCTGGGACGAGTTGTTTGATTTCTAGAAGAATTCTAACAGTAAGTTCAGTCATGGTCAGGCAAGAAACATCATCGATGTAAGAGACATTCTTATCCGCACCTTCCGTTTGGTTGTACAGCGAGTTTGCGAAATGCACTAGGATATCGTTCCTGAGCTTTTCTCAGTTCCTAAGATCTCAGGAAGGTTACGATTTAACCCAACCCGAGCAAAGGGTATCCAGCCGGCCACCCGGGCGCACGTAACACGCGCCCCGGTGGCTGGTTGAATCGATGAACATCGTTCGCTCGGAGGGAGGTCAATTTACCCTCCCCCCCCCCCCTCCGCTCCCAGAGATCTCAAGAAGCATACTAGCGAAAGACAACATATTTACAGGGTGGATTGGCCTGTATATAATCTCGGTTGTGGCTGAACTTGATGTTTCTAGGTAATGCAGTCGGTTCAAATAGTCAAACAATGTCAAATCCCAGAATGATGTCCAAAGTGCCCCCAGACTTGTTTTTTCAGCCCCGATTTCCTAGATACCTGTGGTAAACACAAATTAAATTGTGTTTATTTAAGGCCAGTGAATTTTTTAACCTTCAGCAAATCAAGGTGATAAAAAACCTACGATACTGTTGATATTTTCCCATTGAAATAAGCGTCAGAGACTAAGCTTGGCTGTATTTTCCTAAAACAAATGTCGGCGTGGGTCATTTAAGGTCGGTGACCTACACTGACTCTTAAAAGTTCATGGAACCTGTCTGTTGCAGTCCCCGTCATTAACAAACTCGAAACAAGCACCAAAGACTACCTCATAAAGCAAGCTTTCGAGTACAAGAGTAAATCAGTTTTGACTTCCGTCTGAATCTCGTGCCTGACTTTGACTTAAAATCTGGGCTCCTTGCAGTCCTACATTTCATCGATTTTATAAACTAAAAATCCTCTTAGAGATGTATGGCTTCGCATAATATTTAGTTGCCACACCAGCTGAGATTGTCACAGGTTGCCACAGATCAGATTGCCACATCACATCGATTCCCTGTAAATGGCCTCGCTGAGAGTCACGGCCTGATTTTGACGTGCCATAGATTAGGAACCTGACAACGCGAATCAGTATTTGATTCCAAAATATTCGCCACTTAACTACCTACATCCATACACATATTGGCGCGGCTATGCCGAGCCGTTCGGAAGTCATTCTGAAAAAACTTTCGAGGAGAAGTAAACTTGACCCCCCCCCCATCCGAGTGCGTGCTAAATAGGCAAGTAGCTAAGTTCTCGTCGCCCACTGTACTAATACCGTATATAAATTCAATGCCGTTTACTTGGTTACATTCGTTATCAAATACATGCCAGCTGTTAGGTAGATATTGTCATACCTTGTTTAAATGCTGGACCGGACCATTGGATGACCGGGCAACACCACCGTTACTTCTGTACATAACACACATCATATCCACATTGAAGTCAGGTCCAGACGGCCTCGAAAAGGGGCTCTGACCTTTATCTTAACAAGACACCAAATTCTAGGGACACAACAATGTTGTTTCTCTTGCTCGGACAAAATATGTACTGGCCCTTTGACAATGAGGTGCCAATGCCTTAAAAAACTGGCGACACCAAAAACACAGATTAATGGTACTGTACCTTAAACTACTGGTGTAAGCATTTAAGTTCCTAGATCATGGCGTTGGGATGGTCAAACAATTTCAAATTGTAGATCGGTGTTTGAGGTTCCCTCAGACCTCCAAGTGCGACCACTCTTAAACTGACTAACTCTACTCAGCAAAGGGTCACTAACGTTATGTTTAGAACAGTGACGTTATTTGACCTTTTGAAGGTCACGGCGACCAAAAAACATACGAGACTGTTTTCATCTTCTTAAAGAATCAGCGTTACGGATTCTGCTCGTCAGGGTGTTTCTAAACCAAAAAGGCTAATCGAGGCCATTCTATGTGAGTGGCTTCGTCAAGCCTTTATGGAACTAAAATAACATACTTTTACCTCCCTTTGATCAGGACATTAGAGCTGAGCATTCAGAATCTATCCCATGAATAAGAATATCTAGTAAAACAAAAATAAGTTCAATTTTACCTCGACCTCTACTCGTGACCAAGATGGATGAAGTTATACTGAATAAACATAGATACTAAATCGAATTTTCTAGGTCTCAAGGAAACCGTCTCAAAGATGTATTGTTTTGTCTAACGCTACATTTTAACATCACTTCACAGTCACGAGGCAATAAAAAGGCCATCCAGAAAGTCACGGTACCAAAAGGAAGCTCTCTCTCTTAGGCGCCTCATGCAAACGCCGACAGTCTGTATTGGTATCTCAGTGAGAACTTTTAGACTCCGTGCGCAGGTACTGGCTCGTGTTGCGTCAGTCCAGCCCCTGAGTCTATCCGGTGCCAGTTCCTCCGGCGGGAGGGCCTGCCGCATCTAGCAGAATACCGGCGCGGTGTATGATCTATACCTCTGATGACCTCCGGGTCGAAGGATCCTCGGTCGCCGTTTCACCAGCATATCAGTCAGTAAGGACTCCAGTCTGGGACGGAGAGCCTTTCAGCTCCTGGCCAAGAACTTTCACGTTTGCATACCCGAGTTTGATTTTGTTAATGGAATTCCCATTTACACCAACATGAGTAGTACAAATTACGTCACTATGTCGTAAGTTGTGGTGCTGTACTTGTTACTCAGCGCAGAGCATCAATCTGAAAATTGCAGAGATGAAATCTTCGGCTCGCAATGCCATCTACACGTGTAGTTCAATAATCAGGTGCAGTGCCCGTATATATCTAGCGCGTCCATAATTTGTGCTGCAATGCCTGCAGCAATGTGTGCTGTGGCAAGAACCAGCTTTTCTGTGGAAACCGGCCTCTCCACCTCCAAGTCGTCTCCTCGCTGTCTCACCGACTATTCGTCGCTTGCTCCTCGGGGATATGCAGGACATCCTCGGAGTATGCAATCTTGACGAGGTCGCTCACCGTCTGGTCGGCGACGGCCTTGTGCCCGCCACCCGTCGCTCAGACGGCAGCTGCTCCTCCACACTCTGGCGTGTCTACACCCTGCACAGGCTGCGGGTCCCGCCGGCATCGGAGGACATGCTGCTCCTATTCCCCGCGAGGCTCAGCATCTCTGGGACGTCGGCGGCTCGCACCTCTGCCCACCCTGCGGGGATGCAGCACCGGCGCGTCATTCACCGGCACCATCGACCCGGCCGTGTCCAACGTCTCCGTCGTGATCTACGAGCATCACCTCCAGCGACCTCCCCCTCAAACGCCACATACGCCGCGGCTCCCTTTGAAGAAAAAATACATTGACAGACATGGGGACATGGGGACATGGGGACATTGGGACAAGGGTAAACATGGGGACAACGAAAAAACGTTGTTGAAAGTAGGTATAACAATGATGCACCAACCCTAAACCATCAGTTGAAAAGGTCTGCGCTTCCATAAACGCCAATAACTTTTATGAAAGCTGTGCATGTGGCGCGTGTACCAGCATCGCAGTTTTCTCCCAATCCTGATTGTGCAGTAGAGACAAATGCAAACAATAGCCATCAATGGATAATCGGAACTACTCTTGGGGCTAAGCCGAGTCATGTGACCGCCATATTTTGCTGAGCAAGCATGCCGCAGAATTCGTTGCCTGCAACTCATGAGTTCAAAGTATGCCTCCTGCCATGCAAGAAGCCATCGTGGTACTGCCTGAATCAACATTTACGCTTCATACAGCATTTGGGATGGTCAATACTCTTTCTCCTCGCAGGATGCAATGGGCCATAATATGAATACTCAAAGCACTCTCTGCGAATGCCGTTTGTGAACATGTTTGCACTGATGTTGTCAAGATGGTGACATTGTATATGACACAAATATTGCACTCGAAACACCTCATTCTTTCTTCAAAACTTATGTTAAAATTGCATTCGAAATAAACAAAACCTCGCGTGTGATATCCATCTCAGCCCAAACGACTTACCTTGGGGGAAACTGCCAGTATTTCCATGCCGGTCGCTGCCAGATGGTCACTGACGTGGCTCAGCAATATTCGGCAGCTTTGACTTTCACTTGGCCCGTTACCGTAAAGGATGCGCCCAGGGTAGGACTGTCTTCGACACGGCATTTGCCGATGCACATGCAGTTCCAACATAGCCTTTCCAAAGCTGAAAGTTTATGTCTGCAATTTGAATGATGGGACGTTCCCAGGTGCCCTTACCTTGGTGGCCGGGTGGCCGCATGTCGTGGCATGCGGCGTGGCCAGTGGTCGTGCGAGAATTACCGTCCCCACGGGCGTGGCTCCACAGGGATAGCACCGACTCCAGCCGGTATAAAGCTGGCCGGCACCGGGCCACAGGCATCACAGACACCAGCGAGTTCAGCCATGAAAGTCCTGGTGAGTGCTCTACTCGTCATGCTTCCTAAAGATACTCATTCAGTCTATACTTTTCACTTCCTCAGCGAAGCCGGATCTCGCGCGGCCTAACAGTAAATCCCTGAAAGTTATTTTCTAGATGTGTCTATTGATTCATCTCATCAAGACAACCGTACTGATGACCTGAAACACATTTTCAGGTGTGTTTGGTGTATAGCATTTGTTCCAATCTGTTGAAATGTACTTTGTCAAAAGTGTAATGAATTGTACTGCAGGCATCATCTAAACACTGCGCTTCCATGGTTGAGCTCAGCACCCATAGCTTGAATTTTTTTCACAGGCCATGCACTGACCGTTACCTGTCCCTGCCTTTCTTTTCTTTGAAATGTTTCGACTTCTAAAGCGACGGTCCACTTCGTACTTTTCAGGTGGTAGTGTCCGCTGTCCTGGCCGTTGCGGCTGCCCAGCGCGCCCTGCCCAACAGCGGGCTGGGCTACTCGGGATACCCGTACGCCGCTGGACGCTGGAACAATTTTGCCACACCATACTCTACCTTCGCGGCTGCCCCCTACACCACCTATGGTGCTGCTTCCTACAACACCTACGCTGCTGCCCCCTACACGGCATACGCCGCACCGACCAGTGTCAGCTCTCAGCACTTTTCCCTGAGTAGAAAGCGGGGACTACAGCTACGGCTACGCCGACGGCCTGAGCACCAAGTCGGAGAGCAAGAACGCCTACGGCGACACCGTCGGCTCCTACAGCTACGTGGACGCCAACGGCCTGACCCAGACGGTCAACTACGTGGCGGACGCCACCGGCTTCCACGTGCAGGGCACCAACCTGCCGGTGGCTCCCGTCGCCGACCTGAAGGCGCCCGTCAACACCCTGGTGGGACCCGCTCCCGTCCATGATACAGCTGATGTGAGGGTCGCCAAGGCTGAGTTCCGTCAGCTGTACGCCGAGGCTGCCGCCGCCGCCGAGGCTGCCCCTGACTACCGCAAGAAGCGCAGCGCTCCTCTGCCCGTCAGCGACACCCCCGAGGTGGTCGCCGCCAAGGCTGAGCACGCCCGCCTGTACAACGCGGCTGCTCTCGGTATCTACCCTCAGAAATACGCTGCCTCCGGCGCTCCCGTCACGTTCCAGGGCACGTTCGGCCCTGAGGGCGTCTCTTACGCCCACAGCTCTATTCACCCGACGCTCCCATCCGGTTACCGTTCTTTGTAAGTGACGTGTCTTTGTACAGCATGTTTTCTGCTCATTTCTGCTTAACTGCTGATATTGTTTTCTCGTGTCCACGATAAGGCGCTGTACGGTTCTATTTGGCATTACACGTTAAAGCTGCCATGTCTCGTGTATTTTTAAAGGATGATTGACAGTTTTCGTGCAAAATGCCACCTCACCTGGGGCAAAACACATATACACGTGTCGATGGCTATTCAGATAAACAAAATGGACTTCAGCCTTCTGCTTTTCCGGCATATGCTTTTTTGTGCGACTTGTTCATAAACTTCATGCGGAGTAAGGTCGAGTTCGTACTGCACGAGCAACACACCTCCATTGGTGCTCTGTGTATCCACTCTCACACAAAAATGACTTTCCGATTAGACTTGACAAGCGCTTGCGCGCCTGCTTCGCTGCTCTATGTAAAAAGTGCAGAAGTTTTCATCATGTATATTTTGGAGATGGAGTCGCGGGTTTAGGTGCCCTGGTTGCCGGGATATCGCGCAGAGTGAAAAACACTCGGGCGCAGGCTGCGCGGTGCTGGCGGTCTGGCGGACGCCGGCAGCAGAGAGCGCCTTTGGCATGCCCTCTTTGCAACACAGGCAAATCTATTCCATGGGATCGGTGGTTGATCGTGGGACGTGACGGGTGACTTTGGCCACTTCCATCGACTGTCTGCTTTTGAATGGTGGCAGCAAGCACTACCGTTGCATTCAACGGCATTGCATTGTATCCGTGAAAAACATTCGGCAGCAATCAAATCAATTTTGCTGGGGGTCGCGCGCGAACCTGGCTCTAGAAGCGATTCCACGTGATTGCCCGAATGACCCAAGATGCCTACTCATAGGTCGTGGTAATTTCGCATCCCCAGGAATGCCAGTAGTTGGAGGCATGTAATAAGCGAATATTCCTAGGGGGGGGGCTGGGTAGACCTAATTTACCGAATGACATAGATGAGTCGAAGAAAGGTAAGATTGTGCACCAGTGATGAAAATAGCTTTAGATGCATATTAGCACAGTGGCGATGACATTTGAGTAAAGCGCCACAATAACCTCCATTTCTCTTCCCTCCCCCCCCACCCCCCCTCCCCCCCCCCCCCCCCCCCGGTCATCGGGCTTACATTCCGGAAAGTTCCTGAAGCACGTCCTGAGCTGGCCCTCTCCGACATTTGAAACGTTCCTACGCCTATAATCCTTAGTAGAAGCCAGCCATCATCACGGTTTTGGTGCCCTGGTTGTCGAGATGTGATGCAAAATGTGAAAAACGGCCGGTAAGGCCAAACTGTTTCTTCTTTCTGGCGTGTGCCGCGTTTACGCGCAGCACGAGATGTGATGATGTGAGAGATGTGGCACAAAATGTGTAAACCTGCGGAAAGAGCAAAAGCCATATCCCTCGCCCTGTGTGTCCGACACGGTGTGGCTTGCCACCCCGCACATTGTGACACTATGGGATTTTCCGTCCAGTGGCCCATCGCAGCATGCTAGTCGCGTGTTGCTACGTGTCAGAAGAGCGTTAAGCATGAAATTGAATTAAATCGGCAACATACATCTTCGCAGTTAATGTGCAAATGTCACATGACACGTTCAGCATGACATTGTACACGTTTGGGTGATTGTCCGTTAGATCGTCTATCGAAGCATGCCCGTTTCGACGTACTGTATCCCCTGGTTTCCGAGGCATGACTAAAACGTGTAAGCCCCTCAAGAGAGAAAACCGTGTAAATCCATAGTTTGACACGTGGGCGTCATGACATGTGGCACGTGTCACCAAACATGATCATCTCGCTACTTTCATGCAGCATCGAAACGTGCCAGTCCCGGGTGTGTTTGTGCCATAGGTGCCGAAATGTGGCACAACACGTGCAAACCCGTGGAAGAGAGCAAAATCCATTCTTAATGATTCCCGTCCAGGTGCACGGTTTGACCGTAGCATTTCTATTATTTAAAACTTGGCACCGTTGCATTTGCAGCGCAACCGGTGGTTGCAACAAACTTCGCGATTGCGGCTTGAAAGCTAGTCGCGTCAAATCGTGAATGCTGGGAAACAGAATACACGCCTGTACGCGCACTGCGACCATCGCGCGCAAACCCGTGAGAAGGTAGCAAAATCCATTTGGTGAGTCCATTGCACTGTATACGTGTGACCGTACCATTTCGCATGGTACGAGCCTTTGTCGTGCCATTCCCGTGTCGGCCGCGACCCACCGTTGTCGAGATTTTGGTGCGAGATGGCATAATCGCTCGGAAGGCAATGAATTACAGCAGCCAGTCATTTAAAACTTGGTATCTTGCAATTTGTCCTGCAATTTACAGCGTGACATTACGTTGCACAAACTCGCGATGCGACTGAAAGTGTATCGTATCAATTATGAATGTTGGAAACAAAAGCCACACCTGTACGCGCACGGCGAACACAACGACGTCGCACACAGCGCGCCATCGACCAGCAGGTGCGAGCTGAGATCCCCATTTCGGTTGCTCTCCCCCCACTCACAGCCGGGCAGACTAATCCAAGCCCCCCGCATTGCTGCATGCGGGTAGCGATGCTGTGACGTCATCATGGGACTAAGTCATATGGCACCAATGCTACGGCCGTGTGAAATCGCTGTTTTCTGCGGGGTGGTTTAAGCATAGATATTCCATGAACCGATTTGTTTTGACCTACCACATTCAATGGAGCATTCTGAGCTGGGAAATGACGTTGGTTTGCACCAAAGCTACAAAATTATTGCTGAAATGCGCTTCCAGTCTGCCCCGACAGAGAGGGGTAGCCCACTCATCAGTGACTTATACTGGAGAGCTCTAGCCGGAAGTGCTTAGAAATTCTGTGTAAAATAGTACAACATACAACAGAATGGGGTGGAGATGAGAAACAGTGGCCCAAACGGGCTTCCAGCACCCTGTGACGCGCAGAAATTGGAATGCACATCTTGTAGCTTTAGGAGGGCCCTGCGAGGGTGGATGCAGGTTCGGTTTCCCCTGATGGGGAAAGTGATGAGTGAGCCCCCGGAAGGCGTAGATGGCGGAGCGTGTTCATTTCATTTCAAGGTAGCAGATTTTCCCGTAAAAATGGACGATGTCTGGCAGTTTGGCAATTTGTGCCATTCAAAAGAGTAGTGCCCATATCTCAGCTGGAAATAGTCTTGGGGATGTATAAGGGTGCCGGGGTATTATTCTCAGCATACCTTTTT